>NW_027175232.1:0-600000 GCF_028021215.1 Eschrichtius robustus
TTGGCCAAAAAGGGCGTATGCGTTTTTTCCTGAATATATTCAGGAAAAAACGCTTACGCCCTTTTTGGCCAAGGGCATCACTGTCGACGTTTTGCCACTTTTCATGTGCTTTAAAGGCGATTCGAATCTACCTCCTGAAACCTGTTTCCTGCAATTCTGCCTTGCTTTCAAATCCTCTTCGTTGCCTTCCCTCAATATATCTGTGGATGAGAGTTATCATTTATAACTCTGCAGGTTTGTGAATTGCAGTGCCCCTGAGCTCCATTTTTCAACTCGCTTTTTTGGGAGCTGGCCGCAAAAGCACGGGATTGCCTCAGGCCCTATTCTGGTTCCCGGCGGCAGGCTGAGCCTGTGTTTAATTCTTCTTCCTGATGGGAAATTAGAGTGACCTGTGCCTGTCCCAACACCTAGATCTAGTCTCTCATTGGTTGCCCCTCTTCCCGTTCATCCTCAGGACAAATTGCAACCTGTAGGGAACAGGAGCTTAAAGGTGCTGATTCTCCAAGTAGGGAGATTGCTAGTAAAGTAGCTGGAAAGGCGAACCCGAGCACAAGGAGATGAGAAATTGGGTGCGTTTTAGAAACCTTTCAAAATCACACGGTGTACCATCTTCTGGGTTTCTCATGCATGTTTTCGATGTAGGAAGATGCCCTTGAAACTGGAGATTTGGGACCCATGGGATGGGTACCACGCAGTACTACTTTAAAGGATCTGCGTTTGCTCACCCAACCTCTAAGCCCCAAGAGTGTCCACCCTTATGTCTCATCCAGCTGTGTGTCTAGATATGGTCAATCCAGGTTGCATCACAGCCTCTGAACGAATTTTGTAAGAATTTCTCTCTCTTTCACTGTCTTTGTTTTACGGGTTTTTAAAAGTAATTTATTTTTATAATGGGGTTTAGCTGCTTTTCACGGCTGTGTTTATGCAGCTTTACACCCACTTGACACACTTCCAGAGAGATATCAATACATAGGTTTTACGATTCTTACTAGTCACATATATTCTTGTGCGGTGAATAGGGGGTGTTGAGTCCAGTTCACTGAGCAAGGAGTAGGTCTTGTCTATTACATATTGGGTGTATGGAACGGTATCTGAGCGAATTTGAAACCCTTGTTTTATGCATCACCCCACCTCACCTTTCCCGTTAAGCAGCCATAGTGTGTTTTCTAAACGTGTGACTCTGTTCTGTTTTGTAATTCAGTTCAAGTGTAGCGGTTTTTACATTCCCTCTATAAGTGATATCTTATGATAAGTGTCTTTTTCTGTGTGGCTTATTTCACTTAGAATCGTCATACCTAAATCCACTCATCTTGCTTCTACTAGCCTTATGACATTGATTTCATGTCTGAGTGATATTCCTTTGTACATAAGGACCACAACTTCTTTATCCATTTTTCTCTTTCCTGGGATATTTAAGGTGTCATGAAGTGGAGGTTCTTGTCAACATAGCAGCCCTAAACATTGGGGTGCCTGTGTCTTGCTGATTTTTAGTTTTCCCAATTTATACGCCCATGAGTGGACGTGCCCTATGCTCCCTAAGCTGTGTTTTTTCGATGTTTCAGGACACACCGTACACTTCTCTAGAGTGGCTGTTGGCAATTTACATCCCGCCCATCAGCGTAGCAAGGCTGCCATTTCTCCATGGCCTGTCCTGCATTTCTGGTTTTGACACTTTTTGCAGCATGGCCCTTTTGACCGATGGGAAGCGAGACCTCTTTGTAGCGCTGATTTGCCTTTCCAGTTTGCTTGGTTGGCCAAAAAGGGCGTATGCGTTTTTTCCTGAATATATTCAGGAAAAAACGCATACGCCCTTTTTGGCCAAGGGCATCATTGTCGACGTTTTGCCGCTTTTCATGTGCTTTAAAGGCGATTCGAATCTACCTCCTGAAATCTGCTTCCTGCAATTCTGCCTTGCTTTCAAATCCTCTTCGTTGCCTTCCCTCAATATATCTGTGGATGAGAGTTATCATTTATAACTCTGTGGGTTTGTGAATTGCAGTGTCCCTGAGCTCCATTTTTCAACTCGCTTTTTTGGGAGCTGGCCACAAAAGCGCGAGATTGCCTCAGGCCTTATTTTGGTTCCTGGCGGCAGGCTGAGCCTGTGGTTAATTCTTCTTCCTGATGGGAAAATAGAGTGACCTGTGCCTCTACCAACACCTAGATCTAGTCTCTCATTGGTTGCCCCTCTTCCCGTTCATCCTCAGGACAAATTGCAACCTGTAGGGAACAGGAGCTTAAAGGTGCTGATTCTCCAAGTAGGGAGATTGCTAGTAAAGTAGCTGGAAAGGCGAACCCTAGCACAAGGAGATGAGAAATGGGGTGCGTTTTAGAAACCTTTCAAAATCACACGGTGTACCATCTTCTGGGTTTCTCATGCATGTTTTCGATGTAGGAAGATGCCCTTGAACCTGGAGATTTGGGACCCATGGGATGGGTACCACGCAGTATTACTTTAAAGGGTCTGCGTTTGCTCTCCCAACCTCACCCAACCTCTCAGCCCCAAGAGTGTCCACCCTTATGTCTCATCCAGGTGTGGGTCTAGATATGGTCAATCCAGGTTGCATCACAGCCCCTGAACGAATTTTGTAAGAATTTCTCTCTCTTTCACTGTCTTTGTTTTACGGGTTTTTAAAAGTAATTTATTTTTATAATGGGGTTTAGCTGCTTTTCACGGCTGTGTTTATGCGGCTTTACACCCACTTGGCTCACTTCCAGAGAGATATCAATACATAGGTTTTACGATTCTTACTAGTCAGATATATTCTTGTGCGGTGAATAGGGGGTGTTGAGTCCAGTTCACTGAGCAAGGAGTAGGTCTTGTCTATTACATATTGGGTGTATGGAACGGTATCTGAGCGAATTTGAAACCCTTGTTTTATGCATCACCCCACCTCACCTTTCCCGTTAAGCAGCCATAGTGTGTTTTCTAAACGTGTGACTCTGTTCTGTTTTGTAATTCAGTTCAAGTGTAGCGGTTTTTACATTCCCTCTATAAGTGATAGCTTATGATAAGTGTCTTTTTCTGTGTGACTTATTTCACTTAGAATCGTCATACCTAAATCCACTCATCTTGCTTCTACTAGCCTTATGACATTGATTTCATGTCTGAGGGATATTCCTTTGTACATAAGGACCACAACTTCTTTATCCATTTATCTCTTTCCTGGGATATTTAAGGTGTCATGAAGTGGAGGTTCTTGTCAACATAGCAGCCCTAAACATTGGGGTGCCTGTGTCTTGCTGATTTTTAGTTTTCCCAATTTATACGCCCATGAGTGGACGTGCCCTATGCTCCCTAAGCTGTGTTTTTTCGATGTTTCAGGACACACCGTACACTTCTCCAGAGTGGCTTTTGGCAATTTACATCCCGCCCATTAGCGTAGCAAGGCTGCCATTTCTCCATGGCCTGTACTGCATTTCTGGTTTTCTCACCTTTTGCAGCATGGCCCTTTTGACCGATGGGAAGCGAGACTTCTTTGTAGCGCTGATTTGCCTTTCCAGGTTGCTTGGTTGGCCAAAAAGGGCGTATGCGTTTTTTCCTGAATATATTCAGGAAAAAACGCTTACGCCCTTTTTGGCCAAGGGCATCACTGTCGACGTTTTGCTACTTTTCATGTGCTTTAAAGGCGATTCGAATCTACCTCCTGAAACCTGTTTCCTGCAATTCTGCCTTGCTTTCAAATCCTCTTCGTTGCCTTCCCTCAATATATCTGTGGATGAGAGTTATCATTTATAACTCTGCAGGTTTGTGAATTGCAGTGCCCCTGAGCTCCATTTTTCAACTCGCTTTTTTGGGAGCTGGCCGCAAAAGCACGGGATTGCCTCAGGCCCTATTCTGGTTCCCGGCGGCAGGCTGAGCCTGTGTTTAATTCTTCTTCCTGATGGGAAATTAGAGTGACCTGTGCCTGTCCCAACACCTAGATCTAGTCTCTCATTGGTTGCCCCTCTTCCCGTTCATCCTCAGGACAAATTGCAACCTGTAGGGAACAGGAGCTTAAAGGTGCTGATTCTCCAAGTAGGGAGATTGCTAGTAAAGTAGCTGGAAAGGCGAACCCGAGCACAAGGAGATGAGAAATTGGGTGCGTTTTAGAAACCTTTCAAAATCACACGGTGTACCATCTTCTGGGTTTCTCATGCATGTTTTCGATGTAGGAAGATGCCCTTGAACCTGGAGATTTGGGACCCATGGGATGGGTACCACACAGTATTACTTTAAAGGATCTGCGTTTGCTCACCCAACCTCACCCAACCTCTAAGCCCCAAGAGTGTCCACCCTTATGTCTCATCCAGCTGTGGGTCTAGATATGGTCAATCCAGGTTGCATCACAGCCTCTGAACGAATTTTGTAAGAATTTCTCTCTCTTTCACTGTCTTTGTTTTACGGGTTTTTAAAAGTAATTTATTTTTATAATGGGGTTTAGCTGCTTTTCACGGCTGTGTTTATGCGGCTTTACACCCACTTGACTCACTTCCAGACAGATATCAATATATAGGTTTTAAGATTCTTACTAGTCACATATATTCTTGTGCGGTGAATAGGGGGTGTTGAGTCCAGTTCACTGAGCAAGGAGTAGGTCTTGTCTATTACATATTGGGTGTATGGAACGGTATCTGAGCGAATTTGAACCCCTTGTTTTATGCATCACCCCACCTCACCTTTCCCGTTAAGCAGCCATAGTGTGTTTTCTAAACGTGTGACTCTGTTCTGTTTTGTAATTCAGTTCAAGTGTAGCGGTTTTTACATTCCCTCTATAAGTGATATCTTATGATAAGTGTCTTTTTCTGTGTGACTTATTTCACTTAGAATCGTCATACCTAAATCCACTCATCTTGCTTCTACTAGCCTTATGACATTGATTTCATGTCTGAGTGATATTCCTTTGTACATAAGGACCACAACTTCTTTATCCATTTTTCTCTTTCCTGGGATATTTAAGGTGTCATGAAGTGGAGGTTCTTGTCAACATAGCAGCCCTAAACATTGGGGTGCCTGTGTCTTGCTGATTTTTAGTTTTCCCAATTTATACGCCCATGAGTGGACGTGCCCTATGCTCCCTAAGCTGTGTTTTTTCGATGTTTCAGGACACACCGTACACTTCTCTAGAGTGGCTGTTGGCAATTTACATCCCGCCCATCAGCGTAGCAAGGCTGCCATTTCTCCATGGCCTGTCCTGCATTTCTGGTTTTGACACTTTTTGCAGCATGGCCCTTTTGACCGATGGGAAGCGAGACCTCTTTGTAGCGCTGATTTGCCTTTCCAGGTTGCTTGGTTGGCCAAAAAGGGCGTATGCGTTTTTTCCTGAATATATTCAGGAAAAAACGCATACGCCCTTTTTGGCCAAGGGCATCATTGTCGACGTTTTGCCGCTTTTCATGTGCTTTAAAGGCGATTCGAATCTACCTCCTGAAATCTGCTTCCTGCAATTCTGCCTTGCTTTCAAATCCTCTTCGTTGCCTTCCCTCAATATATCTGTGGATGAGAGTTATCATTTATAACTCTGCGGGTTTGTGAATTGCAGTGTCCCTGAGCTCCATTTTTCAACTCGCTTTTTTGGGAGCTGGCCACAAAAGCGCGAGATTGCCTCAGGCCTTATTCTGGTTCCTGGCGGCAGGCTGAGCCTGTGGTTAATTCTTCTTCCTGATGGGAAAATAGAGTGACCTGTGCCTCTACCAACACCTAGATCTAGTCTCTCATTGGTTGCCCCTCTTCCCGTTCATCCTCAGGACAAATTGCAACCTGTAGGGAACAGGAGCTTAAAGGTGCTGATTCTCCAAGTAGGGAGATTGCTAGTAAAGTAGCTGGAAAGGCGAACCCTAGCACAAGGAGATGAGAAATGGGGTGCGTTTTAGAAACCTTTCAAAATCACACGGTGTACCATCTTCTGGGTTTCTCATGCATGTTTTCGATGTAGGAAGATGCCCTTGAACCTGGAGATTTGGGACCCATGGGATGGGTACCACGCAGTATTACTTTAAAGGGTCTGAGTTTGCTCTCCCAACCTCACCCAACCTCTCAGCCCCAAGAGTGTCCACCCTTATGTCTCATCCAGGTGTGCGTCTAGTTATGGTCAATCCAGGTTGCATCACAGCCCCTGAACGAATTTTGTAAGAATTTCTCTCTCTTTCACTGTCTTTGTTTTACGGGTTTTTAAAAGTAATTTATTTTTATAATGGGGTTTAGCTGCTTTTCACGGCTGTGTTTATGCGGCTTTACACCCACTTGACTCACTTCCAGAGAGATATCAATACATAGGTTTTACGATTCTTACTAGTCACATATATTCTTGTGCGGTGAATAGGGGGTGTTGAGTCCAGTTCACTGAGCAAGGAGTAGGTCTTGTCTATTACATATTGGGTGTATGGAACAGTATCTGAGCGAATTTGAAACCCTTGTTTTATGCATCACCCCACCTCACCTTTCCCGTTAAGCAGCCATAGTGTGTTTTCTAAACGTGTGACTCTGTTCTGTTTTGTAATTCAGTTCAAGTGTAGCGGTTTTTACATTCCCTCTATAAGTGATATCTTATGATAAGTGTCTTTTTCTGTGTGACTTATTTCACTTAGAATCGTCATACCTAAATCCACTCATCTTGCTTCTACTAGCCTTATGACATTGATTTCATGTCTGAGTGATATTCCATTGTACATAAGGACCACAACTTCTTTATCCATTTTTCTCTTTCCTGGGATATTTAAGGTGTCATGAAGTGGAGGTTCTTGTCAACATAGCAGCCCTAAACATTGGGGTGCCTGTGTCTTGCTGATTTTTAGTTTTCCCAATTTATACGCCCATGAGTGGACGTGCCCTATGCTCCCTAAGCTGTGTTTTTTCGATGTTTCAGGACACACCGTACACTTCTCCAGAGTGGCTTTTGGCAATTTACATCCCGCCCATCAGCGTAGCAAGGCTGCCTTTTCTCCATGGCCTGTACTGCATTTCTGGTTTTGACACTTTTTGCAGCATGGCCCTTTTGACCGATGGGAAGCGAGACTTCTTTGTAGCGCTGATTTGCCTTTCCAGGTTGCTTGGTTGGCCAAAAAGGGCGTATGCGTTTTTTCCTGAATATATTCAGGAAAAAACGCATACGCCCTTTTTGGCCAAGGGCATCATTGTCGACGTTTTGCCGCTTTTCATGTGCTTTAAAGGCCATTCGAATCTACCTCCTGAAATCTCTTTCCTGCAATTCTGCCTTGCTTTCAAATCCTCTTCGTTGCCTTCCCTCAATATATCTGTGGATGAGAGTTATCATTTATAACTCTGCGGGTTTGTGAATTGCAGTGTCCCTGAGCTCCATTTTTCAACTCGCTATTTTGGGAGCTGGCCGCAAAAGCGCGGGATTGCCTCAGGCCCTATTCTGGTTCCTGGAGGCAGGCAGAGCCTGTGGTTAATTCTTCTTCCTGATGGGAAAATAGAGTGACCTGTGCCTGTCCCAACACCTAGATCTAGTCTCTCATTGGTTGCCCCTCTTCCCGTTCATCCTCAGGACAAATTGCAACCTGTAGGGAACAGGAGCTTAAAGGTGCTGATTCTCCAAGTAGGGAGATTGCTAGTAAAGTAGCTGGAAAGGCGAACCCGAGCACAAGGAGATGAGAAATTGGGTGCGTTTTAGAAACATTTCAAAATCACACGGTGCACCATCTTCTGGGTTTCTCATGCATGTTTTCGATGTAGGAAGATTCCCTTGAACCTGGAGATTTGGGACCCATGGGATGGGTACCACACAGTATTACTTTAAAGGGTCTGCGTTTGCTCACCCAACCTCACCCAACCTCTAAGCCCCAAGAGTGTCCACCCTTATGTCTCATCCAGCTGTGGGTCTAGATATGGTCAATCCAGGTTGCATCACAGCCTCTGAACGAATTTTGTAAGAATTTCTCTCTCTTTCACTGTCTTTGTTTTACGGGTTTTTAAAAGTAATTTATTTTTATAATGGGGTTTAGCTGCTTTTCACGGCTGTGTTTTTGCAGCTTTACACCCACTTGACACACTTCCAGAGAGATATCAATACATAGGTTTTAAGATTCTTACTAGTCACATATATTCTTGTGCGGTGAAAAGGGGGTGTTGAGTCCAGTTCACTGAGCAAGGAGTAGGTCTTGTCTATTACATATTGGGTGTATGGAACGGTATCTGAGCGAATTTGAAACCCTTGTTTTATGCATCACCCCACCTCACCTTTCCCGTTAAGCAGCCATAGTGTGTTTTCTAAACGTGTGACTCTGTTCTGTTTTGTAATTCAGTTCAAGTGTAGCGGTTTTTACATTCCCTCTATAAGTGATATCTTATGATAAGTGTCTTTTTCTGTGTGACTTATTTCACTTAGAATCGTCATACCTAAATCCACTCATCTTGCTTCTACTAGCCTTATGACATTGATTTCATGTCTGAGTGATATTCCTTTGTACATAAGGACCACAACTTCTTTATCCATTTTTCTCTTTCCTGGGATATTTAAGGTGTCATGAAGTGGAGGTTCTTGTCAACATAGCAGCCCTAAACATTGTGGTGCCTGTGTCTTGCTGATTTTTAGTTTTCCCAATTTATACGCCCATGAGTGGACGTGCCCTATGCTCCCTAAGCTGTGTTTTTTCGATGTTTCAGGACACACCGTACACTTCTCTAGAGTGGCTGTTGGCAATTTACATCCCGCCCATCAGCGTAGCAAGGCTGCCATTTCTCCATGGCCTGTCCTGCATTTCTGGTTTTGACACTTTTTGCAGCATGGCCCTTTTGACCGATGGGAAGCGAGACCTCTTTGTAGCGCTGATTTGCCTTTCCAGGTTGCTTGGTTGGCCAAAAGGGCGTATGCGTTTTTTCCTGAATATATTCAGGAAAAAACGCATACGCCCTTTTTGGCCAAGGGCATCATTGTCGACGTTTTGCCGCTTTTCATGTGCTTTAAAGGCGATTCGAATCTACCTCCTGAAATCTGCTTCCTGCAATTCTGCCTTGCTTTCAAATCCTCTTCGTTGCCTTCCCTCAATATATCTGTGGATGAGAGTTATCATTTATAACTCTGTGGGTTTGTGAATTGCAGTGTCCCTGAGCTGCATTTTTCAACTCGCTTTTTTGGGAGCTGGCCACAAAAGCGCGAGATTGCCTCAGGCCTTATTCTGGTTCCTGGCGGCAGGCTGAGCCTGTGGTTAATTCTTCTTCCTGATGGGAAAATAGAGTGACCTGTGCCTCTACCAACACCTAGATCTAGTCTCTCATTGGTTGCCCCTCTTCCCGTTCATCCTCAGGACAAATTGCAACCTGTAGGGAACAGGAGCTTAAAGGTGCTGATTCTCCAAGTAGGGAGATTGCTAGTAAAGTAGCTGGAAAGGCGAACCCTAGCACAAGGAGATGAGAAATGGGGTGCGTTTTAGAAACCTTTCAAAATCACACGGTGTACCATCTTCTGGGTTTCTCATGCATGTTTTCGATGTAGGAAGATGCCCTTGAACCTGGAGATTTGGGACCCATGGGATGGGTACCACGCAGTATTACTTTAAAGGGTCTGAGTTTGCTCTCCCAACCTCACCCAACCTCTCAGCCCCAAGAGTGTCCACCCTTATGTCTCATCCAGGTGTGCGTCTAGTTATGGTCAATCCAGGTTGCATCACAGCCCCTGAACGAATTTTGTAAGAATTTCTCTCTCTTTCACTGTCTTTGTTTTACGGGTTTTTAAAAGTAATTTATTTTTATAATGGGGTTTAGCTGCTTTTCACGGCTGTGTTTATGCGGCTTTACACCCACTTGACTCACTTCCAGAGAGATATCAATACATAGGTTTTACGATTCTTACTAGTCACATATATTCTTGTGCGGTGAATAGGGGGTGTTGAGTCCAGTTCACTGAGCAAGGAGTAGGTCTTGTCTATTACATATTGGGTGTATGGAACAGTATCTGAGCGAATTTGAAACCCTTGTTTTATGCATCACCCCACCTCACCTTTCCCGTTAAGCAGCCATAGTGTGTTTTCTAAACGTGTGACTCTGTTCTGTTTTGTAATTCAGTTCAAGTGTAGCGGTTTTTACATTCCCTCTATAAGTGATATCTTATGATAAGTGTCTTTTTCTGTGTGACTTATTTCACTTAGAATCGTCATACCTAAATCCACTCATCTTGCTTCTACTAGCCTTATGACATTGATTTCATGTCTGAGTGATATTCCTTTGTACATAAGGACCACAACTTCTTTATCCATTTTTCTCTTTCCTGGGATATTTAAGGTGTCATGAAGTGGAGGTTCTTGTCAACATAGCAGCCCTAAACATTGTGGTGCCTGTGTCTTGCTGATTTTTAGTTTTCCCAATTTATACGCCCATGAGTGGACGTGCCCTATGCTCCCTAAGCTGTGTTTTTTCGATGTTTCAGGACACACCGTACACTTCTCTAGAGTGGCTGTTGGCAATTTACATCCCGCCCATCAGCGTAGCAAGGCTGCCATTTCTCCATGGCCTGTCCTGCATTTCTGGTTTTGACACTTTTTGCAGCATGGCCCTTTTGACCGATGGGAAGCGAGACCTCTTTGTAGCGCTGATTTGCCTTTCCAGGTTGCTTGGTTGGCCAAAAGGGCGTATGCGTTTTTTCCTGAATATATTCAGGAAAAAACGCATACGCCCTTTTTGGCCAAGGGCATCATTGTCGACGTTTTGCCGCTTTTCATGTGCTTTAAAGGCGATTCGAATCTACCTCCTGAAATCTGCTTCCTGCAATTCTGCCTTGCTTTCAAATCCTCTTCGTTGCCTTCCCTCAATATATCTGTGGATGAGAGTTATCATTTATAACTCTGTGGGTTTGTGAATTGCAGTGTCCCTGAGCTGCATTTTTCAACTCGCTTTTTTGGGAGCTGGCCACAAAAGCGCGAGATTGCCTCAGGCCTTATTCTGGTTCCTGGCGGCAGGCTGAGCCTGTGGTTAATTCTTCTTCCTGATGGGAAAATAGAGTGACCTGTGCCTCTACCAACACCTAGATCTAGTCTCTCATTGGTTGCCCCTCTTCCCGTTCATCCTCAGGACAAATTGCAACCTGTAGGGAACAGGAGCTTAAAGGTGCTGATTCTCCAAGTAGGGAGATTGCTAGTAAAGTAGCTGGAAAGGCGAACCCTAGCACAAGGAGATGAGAAATGGGGTGCGTTTTAGAAACCTTTCAAAATCACACGGTGTACCATCTTCTGGGTTTCTCATGCATGTTTTCGATGTAGGAAGATGCCCTTGAACCTGGAGATTTGGGACCCATGGGATGGGTACCACGCAGTATTACTTTAAAGGGTCTGAGTTTGCTCTCCCAACCTCACCCAACCTCTCAGCCCCAAGAGTGTCCACCCTTATGTCTCATCCAGGTGTGCGTCTAGTTATGGTCAATCCAGGTTGCATCACAGCCCCTGAACGAATTTTGTAAGAATTTCTCTCTCTTTCACTGTCTTTGTTTTACGGGTTTTTAAAAGTAATTTATTTTTATAATGGGGTTTAGCTGCTTTTCACGGCTGTGTTTATGCGGCTTTACACCCACTTGACTCACTTCCAGAGAGATATCAATACATAGGTTTTACGATTCTTACTAGTCACATATATTCTTGTGCGGTGAATAGGGGGTGTTGAGTCCAGTTCACTGAGCAAGGAGTAGGTCTTGTCTATTACATATTGGGTGTATGGAACAGTATCTGAGCGAATTTGAAACCCTTGTTTTATGCATCACCCCACCTCACCTTTCCCGTTAAGCAGCCATAGTGTGTTTTCTAAACGTGTGACTCTGTTCTGTTTTGTAATTCAGTTCAAGTGTAGCGGTTTTTACATTCCCTCTATAAGTGATATCTTATGATAAGTGTCTTTTTCTGTGTGACTTATTTCACTTAGAATCGTCATACCTAAATCCACTCATCTTGCTTCTACTAGCCTTATGACATTGATTTCATGTCTGAGTGATATTCCATTGTACATAAGGACCACAACTTCTTTATCCATTTTTCTCTTTCCTGGGATATTTAAGGTGTCATGAAGTGGAGGTTCTTGTCAACATAGCAGCCCTAAACATTGGGGTGCCTGTGTCTTGCTGATTTTTAGTTTTCCCAATTTATACGCCCATGAGTGGACGTGCCCTATGCTCCCTAAGCTGTGTTTTTTCGATGTTTCAGGACACACCGTACACTTCTCCAGAGTGGCTTTTGGCAATTTACATCCCGCCCATCAGCGTAGCAAGGCTGCCTTTTCTCCATGGCCTGTACTGCATTTCTGGTTTTGACACTTTTTGCAGCATGGCCCTTTTGACCGATGGGAAGCGAGACTTCTTTGTAGCGCTGATTTGCCTTTCCAGGTTGCTTGGTTGGCCAAAAAGGGCGTATGCGTTTTTTCCTGAATATATTCAGGAAAAAACGCATACGCCCTTTTTGGCCAAGGGCATCATTGTCGACGTTTTGCCGCTTTTCATGTGCTTTAAAGGCCATTCGAATCTACCTCCTGAAATCTCTTTCCTGCAATTCTGCCTTGCTTTCAAATCCTCTTCGTTGCCTTCCCTCAATATATCTGTGGATGAGAGTTATCATTTATAACTCTGCGGGTTTGTGAATTGCAGTGTCCCTGAGCTCCATTTTTCAACTCGCTATTTTGGGAGCTGGCCGCAAAAGCGCGGGATTGCCTCAGGCCCTATTCTGGTTCCTGGAGGCAGGCAGAGCCTGTGGTTAATTCTTCTTCCTGATGGGAAAATAGAGTGACCTGTGCCTGTCCCAACACCTAGATCTAGTCTCTCATTGGTTGCCCCTCTTCCCGTTCATCCTCAGGACAAATTGCAACCTGTAGGGAACAGGAGCTTAAAGGTGCTGATTCTCCAAGTAGGGAGATTGCTAGTAAAGTAGCTGGAAAGGCGAACCCGAGCACAAGGAGATGAGAAATTGGGTGCGTTTTAGAAACATTTCAAAATCACACGGTGCACCATCTTCTGGGTTTCTCATGCATGTTTTCGATGTAGGAAGATTCCCTTGAACCTGGAGATTTGGGACCCATGGGATGGGTACCACACAGTATTACTTTAAAGGGTCTGCGTTTGCTCACCCAACCTCACCCAACCTCTAAGCCCCAACAGTGTCCACCCTTATGTCTCATCCAGCTGTGGGTCTAGATATGGTCAATCCAGGTTGCATCACAGCCTCTGAACGAATTTTGTAAGAATTTCTCTCTCTTTCACTGTCTTTGTTTTACGGGTTTTTAAAAGTAATTTATTTTTATAATGGGGTTTAGCTGCTTTTCACGGCTGTGTTTATGCAGCTTTACACCCACTTGACACACTTCCAGAGAGATATCAATACATAGGTTTTACGATTCTTACTAGTCACATATATTCTTGTGCGGTGAATAGGGGTTGTTGAGTCCAGTTCACTGAGCAAAAAGTAGGTCTTGTCTATTACATATTGGGTGTATGGAACAGTATCTGAGCAAATTTGAAACCCTTGTTTTATGCATCACCCCACCTCACCTTTCCCGTTAAGCAGCCATAGTGTGTTTTCTAAACGTGTGACTCTGTTCTGTTTTGTAATTCAGTTCAAGTGTAGCGGTTTTTACATTCCCTCTATAAGTGATATCTTATGATAAGTGTCTTTTTCTGTGTGACTTATTTCACTTAGAATCATCATACCTAAATCCACTCATCTTGCTTCTACTAGCCTTATGACATTGATTTCATGTCTGAGTGATATTCCTTTGTACATAAGGACCACAACTTCTTTATCCATTTTTCTCTTTCCTGGGATATTTAAGGTGTCATGAAGTGGAGGTTCTTGTCAACATAGCAGCCCTAAACATTGGGGTGCCTGTGTCTTGCTGATTTTTAGTTTTCCCAATTTATACGCCCATGAGTGGACGTGCCCTATGCTCCCTAAGCTGTGTTTTTCCGATGTTTCAGGACACACCGTACACTTCTCTAGAGTGGCTGTTGGCAATTTACATCCCGCCCATCAGCGTAGCAAGGCTGCCATTTCTCCATGGCCTGTCCTGCATTTCTGGTTTTGACACTTTTTGCAGCATGGCCCTTTTGACCGATGGGAAGCGAGACCTCTTTGTAGCGCTGATTTGCCTTTCCAGGTTGCTTGGTTGGCCAAAAAGGGCGTATGCGTTTTTTCCTGAATATATTCAGGAAAAAACGCATACGCCCTTTTTGGCCAAGGGCATCATTGTCGACGTTTTGCCGCTTTTCATGTGCTTTAAAGGCGATTCGAATCTACCTCCTGAAATCTGCTTCCTGCAATTCTGCCTTGCTTTCAAATCCTCTTCGTTGCCTTCCCTCAATATATCTGTGGATGAGAGTTATCATTTATAACTCTGCGGGTTTGTGAATTGCAGTGTCCCTGAGCTCCATTTTTCAACTCGCTTTTTTGGGAGCTGGCCGCAAAAGCGCGGGATTGCCTCAGGCCCTATTCTGGTTCCTGGAGGCAGGCAGAGCCTGTGGTTAATTCTTCTTCCTGATGGGAAAATAGAGTGACCTGTGCCTGTCCCAACACCTAGATCTAGTCTCTCATTGGTTGCCCCTCTTCCCGTTCATCCTCAGGACAAATTGCAACCTGTAGGGAACAGGAGCTTAAAGGTGCTGATTCTCCAAGTAGGGAGATTGCTAGTAAAGTAGCTGGAAAGGCGAACCCGAGCACAAGGAGATGAGAAATTGGGTGCGTTTTAGAAACCTTTCAAAATCACACGGTGCACCATCTTCTGGGTTTCTCATGCATGTTTTCGATGTAGGAAGATGCCCTTGAACCTGGAGATTTGGGACCCATGGGATGGGTACCACACAGTATTACTTTAAAGGGTCTGCGTTTGCTCACCCAACCTCACCCAACCTCTAAGCCCCAAGAGTGTCCACCCTTATGTCTCATCCAGCTGTGGGTCTAGATATGGTCAATCCAGGTTGCATCACAGCCCCTGAACGAATTTTGTAAGAATTTCTCTCTCTTTCACTGTCTTTGTTTTACGGGTTTTTAAAAGTAATTTATTTTTATAATGGGGTTTAGCTGCTTTTCACGGCTGTGTTTATGCGGCTTTACACCCACTTGGCTCACTTCCAGAGAGATATCAATACATAGGTTTTACGATTCTTACTAGTCAGATATATTCTTGTGCGGTGAATAGGGGGTGTTGAGTCCAGTTCACTGAGCAAGGAGTAGGTCTTGTCTATTACATATTGGGTGTATGGAACGGTATCTGAGCGAATTTGAAACCCTTGTTTTATGCATCACCCCACCTCACCTTTCCCGTTAAGCAGCCATAGTGTGTTTTCTAAACGTGTGACTCTGTTCTGTTTTGTAATTCAGTTCAAGTGTAGCGGTTTTTACATTCCCTCTATAAGTGATAGCTTATGATAAGTGTCTTTTTCTGTGTGACTTATTTCACTTAGAATCGTCATACCTAAATCCACTCATCTTGCTTCTACTAGCCTTATGACATTGATTTCATGTCTGAGGGATATTCCTTTGTACATAAGGACCACAACTTCTTTATCCATTTATCTCTTTCCTGGGATATTTAAGGTGTCATGAAGTGGAGGTTCTTGTCAACATAGCAGCCCTAAACATTGGGGTGCCTGTGTCTTGCTGATTTTTAGTTTTCCCAATTTATACGCCCATGAGTGGATGTGCCCTATGCTCCCTAAGCTGTGTTTTTTCGATGTTTCAGGACACACCGTACACTTCTCCAGAGTGGCTTTTGGCAATTTACATCCCGCCCATTAGCGTAGCAAGGCTGCCATTTCTCCATGGCCTGTACTGCATTTCTGGTTTTGTCACTTTTTGCAGCATGGCCCTTTTGACCGATGGGAAGCGAGACTTCTTTGTAGCGCTGATTTGCCTTTCCAGGTTGCTTGGTTGGCCAAAAAGGGCGTATGCGTTTTTTCCTGAATATATTCAGGAAAAAACGCTTACGCCCTTTTTGGCCAAGGGCATCACTGTCGACGTTTTGCCACTTTTCATGTGCTTTAAAGGCGATTCGAATCTACCTCCTGAAACCTGTTTCCTGCAATTCTGCCTTGCTTTCAAATCCTCTTCGTTGCCTTCCCTCAATATATCTGTGGATGAGATTTATCATTTATAACTCTGCAGGTTTGTGAATTGCAGTGCCCCTGAGCTCCATTTTTCAACTGTCTTTTTTGGGAGCTGGCCGCAAAAGCACGGGATTGCCTCAGGCCCTATTCTGGTTCCCGGCGGCAGGCTGAGCCTGTGTTTAATTCTTCTTCCTGATGGGAAATTAGAGTGACCTGTGCCTGTCCCAACACCTAGATCTAGTCTCTCATTGGTTGCCCCTCTTCCCGTTCATCCTCAGGACAAATTGCAACCTGTAGGGAACAGGAGCTTAAAGGTGCTGATTCTCCAAGTAGGGAGATTGCTAGTAAAGTAGCTGGAAAGGCGAACCCGAGCACAAGGAGATGAGAAATTGGGTGCGTTTTAGAAACCTTTCAAAATCACACGGTGTACCATCTTCTGGGTTTCTCATGCATGTTTTCGATGTAGGAAGATGCCCTTGAACCTGGAGATTTGGGACCCATGGGATGGGTACCACACAGTATTACTTTAAAGGATCTGCATTTGCTCACCCAACCTCACCCAACCTCTAAGCCCCAAGAGTGTCCACCCTTATGTCTCATCCAGCTGTGGGTCAAGATATGGTCAATCCAGGTTGCATCACAGCCTCTGAACGAATTTTGTAAGAATTTCTCTCTCTTTCACTGTCTTTGTTTTACGGGTTTTTAAAAGTAATTTATTTTTATAATGGGGTTTAGCTGCTTTTCACGGCTGTGTTTATGCGGCTTTACACCCACTTGACTCACTTCCAGACAGATATCAATATATAGGTTTTAAGATTCTTACTAGTCACATATATTCTTGTGCGGTGAATAGGGGGTGTTGAGTCCAGTTCACTGAGCAAGGAGTAGGTCTTGTCTATTACATATTGGGTGTATGGAACGGTATCTGAGCGAATTTGAAACCCTTGTTTTATGCATCACCCCACCTCACCTTTCCCGTTAAGCAGCCATAGTGTGTTTTCTAAACGTGTGACTCTGTTCTGTTTTGTAATTCAGTTCAAGTGTAGCGGTTTTTACATTCCCTCTATAAGTGATATCTTATGATAAGTGTCTTTTTCTGTGTGACTTATTTCACTTAGAATCGTCATACCTAAATCCACTCATCTTGCTTCTACTAGCCTTATGACATTGATTTCATGTCTGAGTGATATTCCTTTGTACATAAGGACCACAACTTCTTTATCCATTTTTCTCTTTCCTGGGATATTTAAGGTGTCATGAAGTGGAGGTTCTTGTCAACATAGCAGCCCTAAACATTGGGGTGCCTGTGTCTTGCTGATTTTTAGTTTTCCCAATTTATACGCCCATGAGTGGACGTGCCCTATGCTCCCTAAGCTGTGTTTTTTCGATGTTTCAGGACACACCGTACACTTCTCTAGAGTGGCTGTTGGCAATTTACATCCCGCCCATCAGCGTAGCAAGGCTGCCATTTCTCCATGGCCTGTCCTGCATTTCTGGTTTTGACACTTTTTGCAGCATGGCCCTTTTGACCGATGGGAAGCGAGACCTCTTTGTAGCGCTGATTTGCCTTTCCAGGTTGCTTGGTTGGCCAAAAAGGGCGTATGCGTTTTTTCCTGAATATATTCAGGAAAAAACGCATACGCCCTTTTTGGCCAAGGGCATCATTGTCGACGTTTTGCCGCTTTTCATGTGCTTTAAAGGCGATTCGAATCTACCTCCTGAAATCTGCTTCCTGCAATTCTGCCTTGCTTTCAAATCCTCTTCGTTGCCTTCCCTCAATATATCTGTGGATGAGAGTTATCATTTATAACTCTGCGGGTTTGTGAATTGCAGTGTCCCTGAGCTCCATTTTTCAACTCGCTTTTTTGGGAGCTGGCCACAAAAGCGCGAGATTGCCTCAGGCCTTATTCTGGTTCCTGGCGGCAGGCTGAGCCTGTGGTTAATTCTTCTTCCTGATGGGAAAATAGAGTGACCTGTGCCTCTACCAACACCTAGATCTAGTCTCTCATTGGTTGCCACTCTTCCCGTTCATCCTCAGGACAAATTGCAACCTGTAGGGAACAGAAGCTTAAAGGTGCTGATTCTCCAAGTAGGGAGATTGCTAGTAAAGTAGCTGGAAAGGCGAACCCTAGCACAAGGAGATGAGAAATGGGGTGCGTTTTAGAAACCTTTCAAAATCACACGGTGTACCATCTTCTGGGTTTCTCATGCATGTTTTCGATGTAGGAAGATGCCCTTGAACCTGGAGATTTGGGACCCATGGGATGGGTACCACGCAGTATTACTTTAAAGGGTCTGAGTTTGCTCTCCCAACCTCACCCAACCTCTCAGCCCCAAGAGTGTCCACCCTTATGTCTCATCCAGGTGTGGGTCTAGATATGGTCAATCCAGGTTGCATCACAGCCCCTGAACGAATTTTGTAAGAATTTCTCTCTCTTTCACTGTCTTTGTTTTACGGGTTTTTAAAAGTAATTTATTTTTATAATGGGGTTTAGCTGCTTTTCACGGCTGTGTTTATGCGGCTTTACACCCACTTGACTCACTTCCAGAGAGATATCAATACATAGGTTTTACGATTCTTACTAGTCACATATATTCTTGTGCGGTGAATAGGGGGTGTTGAGTCCAGTTCACTGAGCAAGGAGTAGGTCTTGTCTATTACACATTGGGTGTATGGAACAGTATCTGAGCAAATTTGAAACCCTTGTTTTATGCATCACCCCACCTCACCTTTCCCGTTAAGCAGCCATAGTGTGTTTTCTAAACGTGTGACTCTGTTCTGTTTTGTAATTCAGTTCAAGTGTAGCGGTTTTTACATTCCCTCTATAAGTGATATCTTATGATAAGTGTCTTTTTCTGTGTGACTTATTTCACTTAGAATCGTCATACCTAAATCCACTCATCTTGCTTCTACTAGCCTTATGACATTGATTTCATGTCTGAGTGATATTCCTTTGTACATAAGGACCACAACTTCTTTATCCATTTTTCTCTTTCCTGGGATATTTAAGGTGTCATGAAGTGGAGGTTCTTGTCAACATAGCAGCCCTAAACATTGGGGTGCCTGTGTCTTGCTGATTTTTAGTTTTCCCAATTTATACGCCCATGAGTGGACGTGCCCTATGCTCCCTAAGCTGTGTTTTTTCGATGTTTCAGGACACACCGTACACTTCTCCAGAGTGGCTTTTGGCAATTTACATCCCGCCCATCAGCGTAGCAAGGCTGCCATTTCTCCATGGCCTGTACTGCATTTCTGGTTTTGACACTTTTTGCAGCATGGCCCTTTTGACCGATGGGAAGCGAGACCTCTTTGTAGCGCTGATTTGCCTTTCCAGGTTGCTTGGTTGGCCAAAAAGGGCGTATGCGTTTTTTCCTGAATATATTCAGGAAAAAACGCATACGCACTTTTTGGCCAAGGGCATCATTGTCGACGTTTTGCCGCTTTTCATGTGCTTTAAAGGCGATTCGAATCTACCTCCTGAAATCTGCTTCCTGCAATTCTGCCTTGCTTTCAAATCCTCTTCGTTGCCTTCCCTCAATATATCTGTGGATGAGAGTTATCATTTATAACTCTGCGGGTTTGTGAATTGCAGTGTCCCTGAGCTCCATTTTTCAACTCGCTTTTTTGGGAGCTGGCCGCAAAAGCGCGGGATTGCCTCAGGCCCTATTCTGGTTCCTGGAGGCAGGCAGAGCCTGTGGTTAATTCTTCTTCCTGATGGGAAAATAGAGTGACCTGTGCCTGTCCCAACACCTAGATCTAGTCTCTCATTGGTTGCCCCTCTTCCCGTTCATCCTCAGGACAAATTGCAACCTGTAGGGAACAGGAGCTTAAAGGTGCTGATTCTCCAAGTAGGGAGATTGCTAGTAAAGTAGCTGGAAAGGCGAACCCGAGCACAAGGAGATGAGAAATTGGGTGCGTTTTAGAAACCTTTCAAAATCACACGGTGCACCATCTTCTGGGTTTCTCATGCATGTTTTCGATGTAGGAAGATGCCCTTGAACCTGGAGATTTGGGACCCATGGGATGGGTACCACACAGTATTACTTTAAAGGATCTGCATTTGCTCACCCAACCTCACCCAACCTCTCAGCCCCAAGAGTGTCCACCCTTATGTCTCATCCAGCTGTGGGTCAAGATATGGTCAATCCAGGTTGCATCACAGCCTCTGAACGAATTTTGTAAGAATTTCTCTCTCTTTCACTGTCTTTGTTTTACGGGTTTTTAAAAGTAATTTATTTTTATAATGGGGTTTAGCTGCTTTTCACGGCTGTGTTTATGCGGCTTTACACCCACTTGACTCACTTCCAGACAGATATCAATATATAGGTTTTAAGATTCTTACTAGTCACATATATTCTTGTGCGGTGAATAGGGGGTGTTGAGTCCAGTTCACTGAGCAAGGAGTAGGTCTTGTCTATTACATATTGGGTGTATGGAACGGTATCTGAGCGAATTTGAAACCCTTGTTTTATGCATCACCCCACCTCACCTTTCCCGTTAAGCAGCCATAGTGTGTTTTCTAAACGTGTGACTCTGTTCTGTTTTGTAATTCAGTTCAAGTGTAGCGGTTTTTACATTCCCTCTATAAGTGATATCTTATGATAAGTGTCTTTTTCTGTGTGACTTATTTCACTTAGAATCGTCATACCTAAATCCACTCATCTTGCTTCTACTAGCCTTATGACATTGATTTCATGTCTGAGTGATATTCCTTTGTACATAAGGACCACAACTTCTTTATCCATTTTTCTCTTTCCTGGGATATTTAAGGTGTCATGAAGTGGAGGTTCTTGTCAACATAGCAGCCCTAAACATTGGGGTGCCTGTGTCTTGCTGATTTTTAGTTTTCCCAATTTATACGCCCATGAGTGGACGTGCCCTATGCTCCCTAAGCTGTGTTTTTTCGATGTTTCAGGACACACCGTACACTTCTCTAGAGTGGCTGTTGGCAATTTACATCCCGCCCATCAGCGTAGCAAGGCTGCCATTTCTCCATGGCCTGTCCTGCATTTCTGGTTTTGACACTTTTTGCAGCATGGCCCTTTTGACCGATGGGAAGCGAGACCTCTTTGTAGCGCTGATTTGCCTTTCCAGGTTGCTTGGTTGGCCAAAAAGGGCGTATGCGTTTTTTCCTGAATATATTCAGGAAAAAACGCATACGCCCTTTTTGGCCAAGGGCATCATTGTCGACGTTTTGCCGCTTTTCATGTGCTTTAAAGGCGATTCGAATCTACCTCCTGAAATCTGCTTCCTGCAATTCTGCCTTGCTTTCAAATCCTCTTCGTTGCCTTCCCTCAATATATCTGTGGATGAGAGTTATCATTTATAACTCTGCGGGTTTGTGAATTGCAGTGTCCCTGAGCTCCATTTTTCAACTCGCTTTTTTGGGAGCTGGCCACAAAAGCGCGAGATTGCCTCAGGCCTTATTCTGGTTCCTGGCGGCAGGCTGAGCCTGTGGTTAATTCTTCTTCCTGATGGGAAAATAGAGTGACCTGTGCCTCTACCAACACCTAGATCTAGTCTCTCATTGGTTGCCACTCTTCCCGTTCATCCTCAGGACAAATTGCAACCTGTAGGGAACAGAAGCTTAAAGGTGCTGATTCTCCAAGTAGGGAGATTGCTAGTAAAGTAGCTGGAAAGGCGAACCCTAGCACAAGGAGATGAGAAATGGGGTGCGTTTTAGAAACCTTTCAAAATCACACGGTGTACCATCTTCTGGGTTTCTCATGCATGTTTTCGATGTAGGAAGATGCCCTTGAACCTGGAGATTTGGGACCCATGGGATGGGTACCACGCAGTATTACTTTAAAGGGTCTGAGTTTGCTCTCCCAACCTCACCCAACCTCTCAGCCCCAAGAGTGTCCACCCTTATGTCTCATCCAGGTGTGGGTCTAGATATGGTCAATCCAGGTTGCATCACAGCCCCTGAACGAATTTTGTAAGAATTTCTCTCTCTTTCACTGTCTTTGTTTTACGGGTTTTTAAAAGTAATTTATTTTTATAATGGGGTTTAGCTGCTTTTCACGGCTGTGTTTATGCGGCTTTACACCCACTTGACTCACTTCCAGAGAGATATCAATACATAGGTTTTACGATTCTTACTAGTCACATATATTCTTGTGCGGTGAATAGGGGGTGTTGAGTCCAGTTCACTGAGCAAGGAGTAGGTCTTGTCTATTACACATTGGGTGTATGGAACAGTATCTGAGCGAATTTGAAACCCTTGTTTTATGCATCACCCCACCTCACCTTTCCCGTTAAGCAGCCATAGTGTGTTTTCTAAACGTGTGACTCTGTTCTGTTTTGTAATTCAGTTCAAGTGTAGCGGTTTTTACATTCCCTCTATAAGTGATATGTTATGATAAGTGTCTTTTTCTGTGTGACTTATTTCACTTAGAATCGTCATACCTAAATCCACTCATCTTGCTTCTACTAGCCTTATGACATTGATTTCATGTCTGAGTGATATTCCTTTGTACATAAGGACCACAACTTCTTTATCCATTTTTCTCTTTCCTGGGATATTTAAGGTGTCATGAAGTGGAGGTTCTTGTCAACATAGCAGCCCTAAACATTGGGGTGCCTGTGTCTTGCTGATTTTTAGTTTTCCCAATTTATACGCCCATGAGTGGACGTGCCCTATGCTCCCTAAGCTGTGTTTTTTCGATGTTTCAGGACACACCGTACACTTCTCCAGAGTGGCTTTTGGCAATTTACATCCCGCCCATCAGCGTAGCAAGGCTGCCATTTCTCCATGGCCTGTACTGCATTTCTGGTTTTGACACTTTTTGCAGCATGGCCCTTTTGACCGATGGGAAGCGAGACCTCTTTGTAGCGCTGATTTGCCTTTCCAGGTTGCTTGGTTGGCCAAAAAGGGCGTATGCGTTTTTTCCTGAATATATTCAGGAAAAAACGCATACGCCCTTTTTGGCCAAGGGCATCATTGTCGACGTTTTGCCGCTTTTCATGTGCTTTAAAGGCGATTCGAATCTACCTCCTGAAATCTGCTTCCTGCAATTCTGCCTTGCTTTCAAATCCTCTTCGTTGCCTTCCCTCAATATATCTGTGGATGAGAGTTATCATTTATAACTCTGCGGGTTTGTGAATTGCAGTGTCCCTGAGCTCCATTTTTCAACTCGCTTTTTTGGGAGCTGGCCGCAAAAGCGCGGGATTGCCTCAGGCCCTATTCTGGTTCCTGGAGGCAGGCAGAGCCTGTGGTTAATTCTTCTTCCTGATGGGAAAATAGAGTGACCTGTGCCTGTCCCAACACCTAGATCTAGTCTCTCATTGGTTGCCCCTCTTCCCGTTCATCCTCAGGACAAATTGCAACCTGTAGGGAACAGGAGCTTAAAGGTGCTGATTCTCCAAGTAGGGAGATTGCTAGTAAAGTAGCTGGAAAGGCGAACCCGAGCACAAGGAGATGAGAAATTGGGTGCGTTTTAGAAACCTTTCAAAATCACACGGTGCACCATCTTCTGGGTTTCTCATGCATGTTTTCGATGTAGGAAGATGCCCTTGAACCTGGAGATTTGGGACCCATGGGATGGGTACCACACAGTATTACTTTAAAGGGTCTGCGTTTGCTCACCCAACCTCACCCAACCTCTAAGCCCCAAGAGTGTCCACCCTTATGTCTCATCCAGCTGTGGGTCTAGATATGGTCAATCCAGGTTGCATCACAGCCTCTGAACGAATTTTGTAAGAATTTCTCTCTCTTTCACTGTCTTTGTTTTACGGGTTTTTAAAAGTAATTTATTTTTATAATGGGGTTTAGCTGCTTTTCACGGCTGTGTTTATGCAGCTTTACACCCACTTGACACACTTCCAGAGAGATATCAATACATAGGTTTTACGATTCTTACTAGTCACATATATTCTTGTGCGGTGAATAGGGGTTGTTGAGTCCAGTTCACTGAGCAAGGAGTAGGTCTTGTCTATTACATATTGGGTGTATGGAACAGTATCTGAGCGAATTTGAAACCCTTGTTTTATGCATCACCCCACCTCACCTTTCCCGTTAAGCAGCCATAGTGTGTTTTCTAAACGTGTGACTCTGTTCTGTTTTGTAATTCAGTTCAAGTGTAGCGGTTTTTACATTCCCTCTATAAGTGATATCTTATGATAAGTGTCTTTTTCTGTGTGACTTATTTCACTTAGAATCGTCATACCTAAATCCACTCATCTTGCTTCTACTAGCCTTATGACATTGATTTCATGTCTGAGTGATATTCCTTTGTACATAAGGACCACAACTTCTTTATCCATTTTTCTCTTTCCTGGGATATTTAAGGTGTCATGAAGTGGAGGTTCTTGTCAACATAGCAGCCCTAAACATTGGGGTGCCTGTGTCTTGCTGATTTTTAGTTTTCCCAATTTATACGCCCATGAGTGGACGTGCCCTATGCTCCCTAAGCTGTGTTTTTTCGATGTTTCAGGACACACCGTACACTTCTCTAGAGTGGCTGTTGGCAATTTACATCCCGCCCATCAGCGTAGCAAGGCTGCCATTTCTCCATGGCCTGTCCTGCATTTCTGGTTTTGACACTTTTTGCAGCATGGCCCTTTTGACCGATGGGAAGCGAGACCTCTTTGTAGCGCTGATTTGCCTTTCCAGGTTGCTTGGTTGGCCAAAAAGGGCGTATGCGTTTTTTCCTGAATATATTCAGGAAAAAACGCATACGCCCTTTTTGGCCAAGGGCATCATTGTCGACGTTTTGCCGCTTTTCATGTGCTTTAAATGCGATTCGAATCTACCTCCTGAAATCTGCTTCCTGCAATTCTGCCTTGCTTTCAAATCCTCTTCGTTGCCTTCCCTCAATATATCTGTGGATGAGAGTTATCATTTATAACTCTGCGGGTTTGTGAATTGCAGTGTCCCTGAGCTCCATTTTTCAACTCGCTTTTTTGGGAGCTGGCCACAAAAGCGCGAGATTGCCTCAGGCCTTATTCTGGTTCCTGGCGGCAGGCTGAGCCTGTGGTTAATTCTTCTTCCTGATGGGAAAATAGAGTGACCTGTGCCTCTACCAACACCTAGATCTAGTCTCTCATTGGTTGCCCCTCTTCCCGTTCATCCTCAGGACAAATTGCAACCTGTAGGGAACAGGAGCTTAAAGGTGCTGATTCTCCAAGTAGGGAGATTGCTAGTAAAGTAGCTGGAAAGGCGAACCCTAGCACAAGGAGATGAGAAATGGGGTGCGTTTTAGAAACCTTTCAAAATCACACGGTGTACCATCTTCTGGGTTTTTCATGCATGTTTTCGATGTAGGAAGATGCCCTTGAACCTGGAGATTTGGGACCCATGGGATGGGTACCACGCAGTATTACTTTAAAGGGTCTGAGTTTGCTCTCCCAACCTCACCCAACCTCTCAGCCCCAAGAGTGTCCACCCTTATGTCTCATCCATGTGTGGGTCTAGATATGGTCAATCCAGGTTGCATCACAGCCCCTGAACGAATTTTGTAAGAATTTCTCTCTCTTTCACTGTCTTTGTTTTACGGGTTTTTAAAAGTAATTTATTTTTATAATGGGGTTTAGCTGCTTTTCACGGCTGTGTTTATGCGGCTTTACACCCACTTGGCTCACTTCCAGAGAGATATCAATACATAGGTTTTACGATTCTTACTAGTCAGATATATTCTTGTGCGGTGAATAGGGGGTGTTGAGTCCAGTTCACTGAGCAAGGAGTAGGTCTTATCTATTACATATTGGGTGTATGGAACGGTATCTGAGCGAATTTGAAACCCTTGTTTTATGCATCACCCCACCTCACCTTTCCCGTTAAGCAGCCATAGTGTGTTTTCTAAACGTGTGACTCTGTTCTGTTTTGTAATTCCGTTCAAGTGTAGCGGTTTTTACATTCCCTCTATAAGTGATAGCTTATGATAAGTGTCTTTTTCTGTGTGACTTATTTCACTTAGAATCGTCATACCTAAATCCACTCATCTTGCTTCTACTAGCCTTATGACATTGATTTCATGTCTGAGGGATATTCCTTTGTACATAAGGACCACAACTTCTTTATCCATTTATCTCTTTCCTGGGATATTTAAAGTGTCATGAAGTGGAGGTTCTTGTCAACATAGCAGCCCTAAACATTGGGGTGCCTGTGTCTTGCTGATTTTTAGTTTTCCCAATTTATACGCCCATGAGTGGATGTGCCCTATGCTCCCTAAGCTGTGTTTTTTCGATGTTTCAGGACACACCGTACACTTCTCCAGAGTGGCTTTTGGCAATTTACATCCCGCCCATTAGCGTAGCAAGGCTGCCATTTCTCCATGGCCTGTACAGCATTTCTGGTTTTGTCACTTTTTGCAGCATGGCCCTTTTGACCGATGGGAAGCGAGACTTCTTTGTAGCGCTGATTTGCCTTTCCAGGTTGCTTGGTTGGCCAAAAAGGGCGTATGCGTTTTTTCCTGAATATATTCAGGAAAAAACGCTTACGCACTTTTTGGCCAAGGGCATCACTGTCGACGTTTTGCCACTTTTCATGTGCTTTAAAGGCGATTCGAATCTACCTCCTGAAACGTGTTTCCTGCAATTCTGCCTTGCTTTCAAATCCTCTTCGTTGCCTTCCCTCAATATATCTGTGGATGAGAGTTATCATTTATAACTCTGCAGGTTTGTGAATTGCAGTGCCCCTGAGCTCCATTTTTCAACTCGCTTTTTTGGGAGCTGGCCGCAAAAGCACGGGATTGCCTCAGGCCCTATTCTGGTTCCCGGCGGCAGGCTGAGCCTGTGTTTAATTCTTCTTCCTGATGGGAAATTAGAGTGACCTGTGCCTGTCCCAACACCTAGATCTAGTCTCTCATTGGTTGCCCCTCTTCCCGTTCATCCTCAGGACAAATTGCAACCTGTAGGGAACAGGAGCTTAAAGGTGCTGATTCTCCAAGTAGGGAGATTGCTAGTAAAGTAGCTGGAAAGGCGAACCCGAGCACAAGGAGATGAGAAATTGGGTGCGTTTTAGAAACCTTTCAAAATCACACGGTGTACCATCTTCTGGGTTTCTCATGCATGTTTTCGATGTAGGAAGATGCCCGTGAACCTGGAGATTTGGGACCCATGGGATGGGTACCACACAGTATTACTTTAAAGGATCTGCGTTTGCTCACCCAACCTCACCCAACCTCTAAGCCCCAAGAGTGTCCATCCTTATGTCTCATCCAGCTGTGGGTCTAGATATGGTCAATCCAGGTTGCATCACAGCCTCTGAACGAATTTTGTAAGAATTTCTCTCTCTTTCACTGTCTTTGTTTTACGGGTTTTTAAAAGTAATTTATTTTTATAATGGGGTTTAGCTGCTTTTCACGGCTGTGTTTATGCGGCTTTACACCCACTTGACTCACTTCCAGACAGATATCAATATATAGGTTTTAAGATTCTTACTAGTCACATATATTCTTGTGCGGTGAATAGGGGGTGTTGAGTCCAGTTCACTGAGCAAGGAGTAGGTCTTGTCTATTACATATTGGGTGTATGGAACGGTATCTGAGCGAATTTGAAACCCTTGTTTTATGCATCACCCCACCTCACCTTTCCCGTTAAGCAGCCATAGTGTGTTTTCTAAACGTGTGACTCTGTTCTGTTTTGTAATTCAGTTCAAGTGTAGCGGTTTTTACATTCCCTCTATAAGTGATATCTTATGATAAGTGTCTTTTTCTGTGTGACTTATTTCACTTAGAATCGTCATACCTAAATCCACTCATCTTGCTTCTACTAGCCTTATGACATTGATTTCATGTCTGAGTGATATTCCTTTGTACATAAGGACCACAACTTCTTTATCCATTTTTCTCTTTCCTGGGATATTTAAGGTGTCATGAAGTGGAGGTTCTTGTCAACATAGCAGCCCTAAACATTGGGGTGCCTGTGTCTTGCTGATTTTTAGTTTTCCCAATTTATACGCCCATGAGTGGACGTGCCCTATGCTCCCTAAGCTGTGTTTTTTCGATGTTTCAGGACACACCGTACACTTCTCTAGAGTGGCTGTTGGCAATTTACATCCCGCCCATCAGCGTAGCAAGGCTGCCATTTCTCCATGGCCTGTCCTGCATTTCTGGTTTTGACACTTTTTGCAGCATGGCCCTTTTGACCGATGGGAAGCGAGACCTCTTTGTAGCGCTGATTTGCCTTTCCAGGTTGCTTGGTTGGCCAAAAAGGGCGTATGCGTTTTTTCCTGAATATATTCAGGAAAAAACGCATACGCCCTTTTTGGCCAAGGGCATCATTGTCGACGTTTTGCCGCTTTTCATGTGCTTTAAAGGCGATTCGAATCTACCTCCTGAAATCTGCTTCCTGCAATTCTGCCTTGCTTTCAAATCCTCTTCGTTGCCTTCCCTCAATATATCTGTGGATGAGAGTTATCATTTATAACTCTGCGGGTTTGTGAATTGCAGTGTCCCTGAGCTCCATTTTTCAACTCGCTTTTTTGGGAGCTGGCCGCAAAAGCGCGGGATTGCCTCAGGCCCTATTCTGGTTCCTGGAGGCAGGCAGAGCCTGTGGTTAATTCTTCTTCCTGATGGGAAAATAGAGTGACCTGTGCCTGTCCCAACACCTAGATCTAGTCTCTCATTGGTTGCCCCTCTTCCCGTTCATCCTCAGGACAAATTGCAACCTGTAGGGAACAGGAGCTTAAAGGTGCTGATTCTCCAAGTAGGGAGATTGCTAGTAAAGTAGCTGGAAAGGCGAACCCGAGCACAAGGAGATGAGAATTTGGGTGCGTTTTAGAAACCTTTCAAAATCACACGGTGCACCATCTTCTGGGTTTCTCATGCATGTTTTCGATGTAGGAAGATGCCCTTGAACCTGGAGATTTAGGACCCATGGGATGGGTACCACACAGTATTACTTTAAAGGGTCTGCGTTTGCTCACCCAACCTCACCCAACCTCTAAGCCCCAAGAGTGTCCACCCTTATGTCTCATCCAGCTGTGGGTCTAGATATGGTCAATCCAGGTTGCATCACAGCCTCTGAACGAATTTTGTAAGAATTTCTCTCTCTTTCACTGTCTTTGTTTTACGGGTTTTTAAAAGTAATTTATTTTTATAATGGGGTTTAGCTGCTTTTCACGGCTGTGTTTATGCAGCTTTACACCCACTTGACACACTTCCAGAGAGATATCAATACATAGGTTTTACGATTCTTACTAGTCACATATATTCTTGTGCGGTGAATAGGGGTTGTTGAGTCCAGTTCACTGAGCAAAAAGTAGGTCTTGTCTATTACATATTGGGTGTATGGAACAGTATCTGAGCAAATTTGAAACCCTTGTTTTATGCATCACCCCACCTCACCTTTCCCGTTAAGCAGCCATAGTGTGTTTTCTAAACGTGTGACTCTGTTCTGTTTTGTAATTCAGTTCAAGTGTAGCGGTTTTTACATTCCCTCTATAAGTGATATCTTATGATAAGTGTCTTTTTCTGTGTGACTTATTTCACTTAGAATCATCATACCTAAATCCACTCATCTTGCTTCTACTAGCCTTATGACATTGATTTCATGTCTGAGTGATATTCCTTTGTACATAAGGACCACAACTTCTTTATCCATTTTTCTCTTTCCTGGGATATTTAAGGTGTCATGAAGTGGAGGTTCTTGTCAACATAGCAGCCCTAAACATTGGGGTGCCTGTGTCTTGCTGATTTTTAGTTTTCCCAATTTATACGCCCATGAGTGGACGTGCCCTATGCTCCCTAAGCTGTGTTTTTCCGATGTTTCAGGACACACCGTACACTTCTCTAGAGTGGCTGTTGGCAATTTACATCCCGCCCATCAGCGTAGCAAGGCTGCCATTTCTCCATGGCCTGTCCTGCATTTCTGGTTTTGACACTTTTTGCAGCATGGCCCTTTTGACCGATGGGAAGCGAGACCTCTTTGTAGCGCTGATTTGCCTTTCCAGGTTGCTTGGTTGGCCAAAAAGGGCGTATGCGTTTTTTCCTGAATATATTCAGGAAAAAACGCATACGCCCTTTTTGGCCAAGGGCATCATTGTCGACGTTTTGCCGCTTTTCATGTGCTTTAAATGCGATTCGAATCTACCTCCTGAAATCTGCTTCCTGCAATTCTGCCTTGCTTTCAAATCCTCTTCGTTGCCTTCCCTCAATATATCTGTGGATGAGAGTTATCATTTATAACTCTGCGGGTTTGTGAATTGCAGTGTCCCTGAGCTCCATTTTTCAACTCGCTTTTTTGGGAGCTGGCCGCAAAAGCGCGGGATTGCCTCAGGCCCTATTCTGGTTCCTGGAGGCAGGCAGAGCCTGTGGTTAATTCTTCTTCCTGATGGGAAAATAGAGTGACCTGTGCCTGTCCCAACACCTAGATCTAGTCTCTCATTGGTTGCCCCTCTTCCCGTTCATCCTCAGGACAAATTGCAACCTGTAGGGAACAGGAGCTTAAAGGTGCTGATTCTCCAAGTAGGGAGATTGCTAGTAAAGTAGCTGGAAAGGCGAACCCGAGCACAAGGAGATGAGAAATTGGGTGCGTTTTAGAAACCTTTCAAAATCACACGGTGCACCATCTTCTGGGTTTCTCATGCATGTTTTCGATGTAGGAAGATGCCCTTGAACCTGGAGATTTGGGACCCATGGGATGGGTACCACACAGTATTACTTTAAAGGGTCTGCGTTTGCTCACCCAACCTCACCCAACCTCTAAGCCCCAAGAATGTCCACCCTTATGTCTCATCCAGCTGTGGGTCTAGATATGGTCAATCCAGGTTGCATCACAGCCTCTGAACGAATTTTGTAAGAATTTCTCTCTCTTTCACTGTCTTTGTTTTACGGGTTTTTAAAAGTAATTTATTTTTATAATGGGGTTTAGCTGCTTTTCACGGCTGTGTTTATGCAGCTTTACACCCACTTGACACACTTCCAGAGAGATATCAATACATAGGTTTTACGATTCTTACTAGTCACATATATTCTTGTGCGGTGAATAGGGGTTGTTGAGTCCAGTTCACTGAGCAAGGAGTAGGTCTTGTCTATTACATATTGGGTGTATGGAACAGTATCTGAGCGAATTTGAAACCCTTGTTTTATGCATCACCCCACCTCACCTTTCCCGTTAAGCAGCCATAGTGTGTTTTCTAAACGTGTGACTCTGTTCTGTTTTGTAATTCAGTTCAAGTGTAGCGGATTTTACATTCCCTCTATAAGTGATATCTTATGATAAGTGTCTTTTTCTGTGTGACTTATTTCACTTAGAATCGTCATACCTAAATCCACTCATCTTGCTTCTACTAGCCTTATGACATTGATTTCATGTCTGAGTGATATTCCTTTGTACATAAGGACCACAACTTCTTTATCCATTTTTCTCTTTCCTGGGATATTTAAGGTGTCATGAAGTGGAGGTTCTTGTCAACATAGCAGCCCTAAACATTGGGGTGCCTGTGTCTTGCTGATTTTTAGTTTTCCCAATTTATACGTCCATGAGTGGACGTGCCCTATGCTCCCTAAGCTGTGTTTTTTCGATGTTTCAGGACACACCGTACACTTCTCTAGAGTGGCTGTTGGCAATTTACATCCCGCCCATCAGCGTAGCAAGGCTGCCATTTCTCCATGGCCTGTCCTGCATTTCTGGTTTTGACACTTTTTGCAGGATGGCCCTTTTGACCGATGGGAAGCGAGACCTCTTTGTAGCGCTGATTTGCCTTTCCAGGTTGCTTGGTTGGCCAAAAAGGGCGTATGCGTTTTTTCCTGAATATATTCAGGAAAAAACGCATACGCCCTTTTTGGCCAAGGGCATCATTGTCGACGTTTTGCCGCTTTTCATGTGCTTTAAAGGCGATTCGAATCTACCTCCTGAAATCTGCTTCCTGCAATTCTGCCTTGCTTTCAAATCCTCTTCGTTGCCTTCCCTCAATATATCTGTGGATGAGAGTTATCATTTATAACTCTGCGGGTTTGTGAATTGCAGTGTCCCTGAGCTCCATTTTTCAACTCGCTTTTTTGGGAGCTGGCCGCAAAAGCGCGGGATTGCCTCAGGCCCTATTCTGGTTCCTGGAGGCAGGCAGAGCCTGTGGTTAATTCTTCTTCCTGATGGGAAAATAGAGTGACCTGTGCCTGTCCCAACACCTAGATCTAGTCTCTCATTGGTTGCCCCTCTTCCCGTTCATCCTCAGGACAAATTGCAACCTGTAGGGAACAGGAGCTTAAAGGTGCTGATTCTCCAAGTAGGGAGATTGCTAGTAAAGTAGCTGGAAAGGCGAACCCGAGCACAAGGAGATGAGAAATTGGGTGCGTTTTAGAAACCTTTCAAAATCACACGGTGCACCATCTTCTGGGTTTCTCATGCATGTTTTCGATGTAGGAAGATGCCCTTGAACCTGGAGATTTGGGACCCATGGGATGGGTACCACACAGTATTACTTTAAAGGGTCTGCGTTTGCTCACCCAACCTCACCCAACCTCTAAGCCCCAAGAGTGTCCACCCTTATGTCTCATCCAGCTGTGGGTCTAGATATGGTCAATCCAGGTTGCATCACAGCCTCTGAACGAATTTTGTAAGAATTTCTCTCTCTTTCACTGTCTTTGTTTTACGGGTTTTTAAAAGTAATTTATTTTTATAATGGGGTTTAGCTGCTTTTCACGGCTGTGTTTTTGCGGCTTTACACCCACTTGACACACTTCCAGAGAGATATCAATACATAGGTTTTACGATTCTTACTAGTCACATATATTCTTGTGCGGTGAATAGGGGTTGTTGAGTCCAGTTCACTGAGCAAGGAGTAGGTCTTGTCTATTACATATTGGGTGTATGGAACAGTATCTGAGCGAATTTGAAACCCTTGTTTTATGCATCACCCCACCTCACCTTTCCCGTTAAGCAGCCATAGTGTGTTTTCTAAACGTGTGACTCTGTTCTGTTTTGTAATTCAGTTCAAGTGTAGCGGTTTTTACATTCCCTCTATAAGTGATATCTTATGATAAGTGTCTTTTTCTGTGTGACTTATTTCACTTAGAATCGTCATACCTAAATCCACTCATCTTGCTTCTACTAGCCTTATGACATTGATTTCATGTCTGAGTGATATTCCTTTGTACATAAGGACCACAACTTCTTTATCCATGTTTCTCTTTCCTGGGATATTTAAGGTGTCATGAAGTGGAGGTTCTTGTCAACATAGCAGCCCTAAAAATTGGGGTGCCTGTGTCTTGCTGATTTTTAGTTTTCCCAATTTATACGCCCATGAGTGGACGTGCCCTATGCTCCCTAAGCTGTGTTTTTTCGATGTTTCAGGACACACCGTACACTTCTCTAGAGTGGCTGTTGGCAATTTACATCCCGCCCATCAGCGTAGCAAGGCTGCCATTTCTCCATGGCCTGTCCTGCATTTCTGGTTTTGACACTTTTTGCAGCATGGCCCTTTTGACCGATGGGAAGCGAGACCTCTTTGTAGCGCTGATTTGCCTTTCCAGGTTGCTTGGTTGGCCAAAAAGGGCGTATGCGTTTTTTCCTGAATATATTCAGGAAAAAACGCATACGCCCTTTTTGGCCAAGGGCATCATTGTCGACGTTTTGCCGCTTTTCATGTGCTTTAAAGGCGATTCGAATCTACCTCCTGAAATCTGCTTCCTGCAATTCTGCCTTGCTTTCAAATCCTCTTCGTTGCCTTCCCTCAATATATCTGTGGATGAGAGTTATCATTTATAACTCTGCGGGTTTGTGAATTGCAGTGTCCCTGAGCTCCATTTTTCAACTCGCTTTTTTGGGAGCTGGCCACAAAAGCGCGAGATTGCCTCAGGCCTTATTCTGGTTCCTGGCGGCAGGCTGAGCCTGTGGTTAATTCTTCTTCCTGATGGGAAAATAGAGTGACCTGTGCCTCTACCAACACCTAGATCTAGTCTCTCATTGGTTGCCCCTCTTCCTGTTCATCCTCAGGACAAACTGCAACCTGTAGGGAACAGGAGCTTAAAGGTGCTGATTCTCCAAGTAGGGAGATTGCTAGTAAAGTAGCTGGAAAGGCGAACCCGAGCACAAGGAGATGAGAAATTGGGTGCGTTTTAGAAACCTTTCAAAATCACACGGTGCACCATCTTCTGGGTTTCTCATGCATGTTTTCGATGTAGGAAGATGCCCTTGAACCTGGAGATTTGGGACCCATGGGATGGGTACCACACAGTATTACTTTAAAGGGTCTGCGTTTGCTCACCCAACCTCACCCAACCTCTAAGCCCCAAGAGTGTCCACCCTTATGTCTCATCCAGCTGTGGGTCTAGATATGGTCAATCCAGGTTGCATCACAGCCTCTGAACGAATTTTGTAAGAATTTCTCTCTCTTTCACTGTCTTTGTTTTACGGGTTTTTAAAAGTAATTTATTTTTATAATGGGGTTTAGCTGCTTTTCACGGCTGTGTTTATGCAGCTTTACACCCACTTGACACACTTCCAGAGAGATATCAATACATAGGTTTTACGATTCTTACTAGTCACATATATTCTTGTGCGGTGAATAGGGGTTGTTGAGTCCAGTTCACTGAGCAAGGAGTAGGTCTTGTCTATTACATATTGGGTGTATGGAACAGTATCTGAGCGAATTTGAAACCCTTGTTTTATGCATCACCCCACCTCACCTTTCCCGTTAAGCAGCCATAGTGTGTTTTCTAAACGTGTGACTCTGTTCTGTTTTGTAATTCAGTTCAAGTGTAGCGGTTTTTACATTCCCTCTATAAGTGATATCTTATGATAAGTGTCTTTTTCTGTGTGACTTATTTCACTTAGAATCGTCATACCTAAATCCACTCATCTTGCTTCTACTAGCCTTATGACATTGATTTCATGTCTGAGTGATATTCCTTTGTACATAAGGACCACAACTTCTTTATCCATGTTTCTCTTTCCTGGGATATTTAAGGTGTCATGAAGTGGAGGTTCTTGTCAACATAGCAGCCCTAAACATTGGGGTGCCTGTGTCTTGCTGATTTTTAGTTTTCCCAATTTATACGCCCATGAGTGGACGTGCCCTATGCTCCCTAAGCTGTGTTTTTTCGATGTTTCAGGACACACCGTACACTTCTCTAGAGTGGCTGTTGGCAATTTACATCCCGCCCATCAGCGTAGCAAGGCTGCCATTTCTCCATGGCCTGTCCTGCATTTCTGGTTTTGACACTTTTTGCAGCATGGCCCTTTTGACCGATGGGAAGCGAGACCTCTTTTTAGCGCTGATTTGCCTTTCCAGGTTGCTTGGTTGGCCAAAAAGGGCGTATGCGTTTTTTCCTGAATATATTCAGGAAAAAACGCATACGCCCTTTTTGGCCAAGGGCATCATTATCGACGTTTTGCCGCTTTTCATGTGCTTTAAAGGCGATTCGAATCTACCTCCTGAAATCTGCTTCCTGCAAATCTGCCTTGCTTTCAAATCCTCTTCGTTGCCTTCCCTCAATATATCTGTGGATGAGAGTTATCATTTATAACTCTGCGGGTTTGTGAATTGCAGTGTCCCTGAGCTCCATTTTTCAACTCGCTTTTTTGGGAGCTGGCCACAAAAGCGCGGGATTGCCTCAGGCCTTATTCTGGTTCCTGGCGGCAGGCTGAGCCTGTGGTTAATTCTTCTTCCTGATGGGAAAATAGAGTGACCTGTGCCTCTACCAACACCTAGATCTAGTCTCTCATTGGTTGCCCCTCTTCCTGTTCATCCTCAGGACAAACTGCAACCTGTAGGGAACAGGAGCTTAAAGGTGCTGATTCTCCAAGTAGGGAGATTGCTAGTAAAGTAGCTGGAAAGGCGCACCCTAGCACAAGGAGATGAGAAATGGGGTGCGTTTTAGAAACCTTTCAAAATCACACGGTGTACCATCTTCTGGGTTTCTCATGCATGTTTTCGATGTAGGAAGATGCCCTTGAACCTGGAGATTTGGGACCCATGGGATGGGTACCACGCAGTATTACTTTAAAGGGTCTGAGTTTGCTCTCCCAACCTCACCCAACCTCTCAGCCCCAAGAGTGTCCACCCTTATGTCTCATCCAGGTGTGGGTCTAGATATGGTCAATCCAGGTTGCATCACAGCGTCTGAACGAATTTTGTAAGAATTTCTCTCTCTTTCACTGTCTTTGTTTTACGGGTTTTTAAAAGTAATTTATTTTTATAATGGGGTTTAGCTGCTTTTCACGGCTGTGTTTATGCGGCTTTACACCCACTTGGTTCACTTCCAGAGAGATATCAATACATAGGTTTTACGATTCTTACTAGTCAGATATATTCTTGTGCAGTGAATAGGGGGTGTTGAGTCCAGTTCACTGAGCAAGGAGTAGGTCTTGTCTATTACATATTGGGTGTATGGAACGGTATCTGAGCGAATTTGAAACCCTTGTTTTATGCATCACCCCACCTCACCTTTCCCGTTAAGCAGCCATAGTGTGTTTTCTAAACGTGTGACTCTGTTCTGTTTTGTAATTCAGTTCAAGTGTAGCGGTTTTTACATTCCCTCTATAAGTGATAGCTTATGATAAGTGTCTTTTTCTGTGTGACTTATTTCACTTAGAATCGTCATACCTAAATCCACTCATCTTGCTTCTACTAGCCTTATGACATTGATTTCATGTCTGAGGGATATTCCTTTGTACATAAGGACCACAACTTCTTTATCCATTTATCTCTTTCCTGGGATATTTAAGGTGTCATGAAGTGGAGGTTCTTGTCAACATAGCAGCCCTAAACATTGGGGTGCCTGTGTCTTGCTGATTTTTAGTTTTCCCAATTTATACGCCCATGAGTGGATGTGCCCTATGCTCCCTAAGCTGTGTTTTTTCGATGTTTCAGGACACACCGTACACTTCTCCAGAGTGGCTTTTGGCAATTTACATCCCGCCCATTAGCGTAGCAAGGCTGCCATTTCTCCATGGCCTGTACTGCATTTCTGGTTTTGTCACTTTTTGCACCATGGCCCTTTTGACCGATGGGAAGCGAGACCTCTTTGTAGCGCTGATTTGCATTTCCAGGTTGCTTGGTTGGCCAAAAAGGGCGTATGCGTTTTTTCCTGAATATATTCAGGAAAAAACGCTTACGCCCTTTTTGGCCAAGGGCATCACTGTCGACGTTTTGCCACTTTTCATGTGCTTTAAAGGCGATTCGAATCTACCTCCTGAAACCTGTTTCCTGCAATTCTGCCTTGCTTTCAAATCCTCTTCGTTGCCTTCCCTCAATATATCTGTGGATGAGAGTTATCATTTATAACTCTGCAGGTTTGTGAATTGCAGTGCCCCTGAGCTCCATTTTTCAACTCGCTTTTTTGGGAGCTGGCCGCAAAAGCACGGGATTGCCTCAGGCCCTATTCTGGTTCCCGGCGGCAGGCTGAGCCTGTGTTTAATTCTTCTTCCTGATGGGAAATTAGAGTGACCTGTGCCTGTCCCAACACCTAGATCTAGTCTCTCATTGGTTGCCCCTCTTCCCGTTCATCCTCAGGACAAATTGCAACCTGTAGGGAACAGGAGCTTAAAGGTGCTGATTCTCCAAGTAGGGAGATTGCTAGTAAAGTAGCTGGAAAGGCGAACCCGAGCACAAGGAGATGAGAAATTGGGTGCGTTTTAGAAACCTTTCAAAATCACACGGTGTACCATCTTCTGGGTTTCTCATGCATGTTTTCGATGTAGGAAGATGCCCTTGAAACTGGAGATTTGGGACCCATGGGATGGGTACCACGCAGTACTACTTTAAAGGATCTGCGTTTGCTCACCCAACCTCTAAGCCCCAAGAGTGTCCACCCTTATGTCTCATCCAGCTGTGTGTCTAGATATGGTCAATCCAGGTTGCATCACAGCCTCTGAACGAATTTTGTAAGAATTTCTCTCTCTTTCACTGTCTTTGTTTTACGGGTTTTTAAAAGTAATTTATTTTTATAATGGGGTTTAGCTGCTTTTCACGGCTGTGTTTATGCAGCTTTACACCCACTTGACACACTTCCAGAGAGATATCAATACATAGGTTTTACGATTCTTACTAGTCACATATATTCTTGTGCGGTGAATAGGGGGTGTTGAGTCCAGTTCACTGAGCAAGGAGTAGGTCTTGTCTATTACATATTGGGTGTATGGAACGGTATCTGAGCGAATTTGAAACCCTTGTTTTATGCATCACCCCACCTCACCTTTCCCGTTAAGCAGCCATAGTGTGTTTTCTAAACGTGTGACTCTGTTCTGTTTTGTAATTCAGTTCAAGTGTAGCGGTTTTTACATTCCCTCTATAAGTGATATCTTATGATAAGTGTCTTTTTCTGTGTGGCTTATTTCACTTAGAATCGTCATACCTAAATCCACTCATCTTGCTTCTACTAGCCTTATGACATTGATTTCATGTCTGAGTGATATTCCTTTGTACATAAGGACCACAACTTCTTTATCCATTTTTCTCTTTCCTGGGATATTTAAGGTGTCATGAAGTGGAGGTTCTTGTCAACATAGCAGCCCTAAACATTGGGGTGCCTGTGTCTTGCTGATTTTTAGTTTTCCCAATTTATACGCCCATGAGTGGACGTGCCCTATGCTCCCTAAGCTGTGTTTTTTCGATGTTTCAGGACACACCGTACACTTCTCTAGAGTGGCTGTTGGCAATTTACATCCCGCCCATCAGCGTAGCAAGGCTGCCATTTCTCCATGGCCTGTCCTGCATTTCTGGTTTTGACACTTTTTGCAGCATGGCCCTTTTGACCGATGGGAAGCGAGACCTCTTTGTAGCGCTGATTTGCCTTTCCAGTTTGCTTGGTTGGCCAAAAAGGGCGTATGCGTTTTTTCCTGAATATATTCAGGAAAAAACGCATACGCCCTTTTTGGCCAAGGGCATCATTGTCGACGTTTTGCCGCTTTTCATGTGCTTTAAAGGCGATTCGAATCTACCTCCTGAAATCTGCTTCCTGCAATTCTGCCTTGCTTTCAAATCCTCTTCGTTGCCTTCCCTCAATATATCTGTGGATGAGAGTTATCATTTATAACTCTGTGGGTTTGTGAATTGCAGTGTCCCTGAGCTCCATTTTTCAACTCGCTTTTTTGGGAGCTGGCCACAAAAGCGCGAGATTGCCTCAGGCCTTATTTTGGTTCCTGGCGGCAGGCTGAGCCTGTGGTTAATTCTTCTTCCTGATGGGAAAATAGAGTGACCTGTGCCTCTACCAACACCTAGATCTAGTCTCTCATTGGTTGCCCCTCTTCCCGTTCATCCTCAGGACAAATTGCAACCTGTAGGGAACAGGAGCTTAAAGGTGCTGATTCTCCAAGTAGGGAGATTGCTAGTAAAGTAGCTGGAAAGGCGAACCCTAGCACAAGGAGATGAGAAATGGGGTGCGTTTTAGAAACCTTTCAAAATCACACGGTGTACCATCTTCTGGGTTTCTCATGCATGTTTTCGATGTAGGAAGATGCCCTTGAACCTGGAGATTTGGGACCCATGGGATGGGTACCACGCAGTATTACTTTAAAGGGTCTGCGTTTGCTCTCCCAACCTCACCCAACCTCTCAGCCCCAAGAGTGTCCACCCTTATGTCTCATCCAGGTGTGGGTCTAGATATGGTCAATCCAGGTTGCATCACAGCCCCTGAACGAATTTTGTAAGAATTTCTCTCTCTTTCACTGTCTTTGTTTTACGGGTTTTTAAAAGTAATTTATTTTTATAATGGGGTTTAGCTGCTTTTCACGGCTGTGTTTATGCGGCTTTACACCCACTTGGCTCACTTCCAGAGAGATATCAATACATAGGTTTTACGATTCTTACTAGTCAGATATATTCTTGTGCGGTGAATAGGGGGTGTTGAGTCCAGTTCACTGAGCAAGGAGTAGGTCTTGTCTATTACATATTGGGTGTATGGAACGGTATCTGAGCGAATTTGAAACCCTTGTTTTATGCATCACCCCACCTCACCTTTCCCGTTAAGCAGCCATAGTGTGTTTTCTAAACGTGTGACTCTGTTCTGTTTTGTAATTCAGTTCAAGTGTAGCGGTTTTTACATTCCCTCTATAAGTGATAGCTTATGATAAGTGTCTTTTTCTGTGTGACTTATTTCACTTAGAATCGTCATACCTAAATCCACTCATCTTGCTTCTACTAGCCTTATGACATTGATTTCATGTCTGAGGGATATTCCTTTGTACATAAGGACCACAACTTCTTTATCCATTTATCTCTTTCCTGGGATATTTAAGGTGTCATGAAGTGGAGGTTCTTGTCAACATAGCAGCCCTAAACATTGGGGTGCCTGTGTCTTGCTGATTTTTAGTTTTCCCAATTTATACGCCCATGAGTGGACGTGCCCTATGCTCCCTAAGCTGTGTTTTTTCGATGTTTCAGGACACACCGTACACTTCTCCAGAGTGGCTTTTGGCAATTTACATCCCGCCCATTAGCGTAGCAAGGCTGCCATTTCTCCATGGCCTGTACTGCATTTCTGGTTTTCTCACCTTTTGCAGCATGGCCCTTTTGACCGATGGGAAGCGAGACTTCTTTGTAGCGCTGATTTGCCTTTCCAGGTTGCTTGGTTGGCCAAAAAGGGCGTATGCGTTTTTTCCTGAATATATTCAGGAAAAAACGCTTACGCCCTTTTTGGCCAAGGGCATCACTGTCGACGTTTTGCTACTTTTCATGTGCTTTAAAGGCGATTCGAATCTACCTCCTGAAACCTGTTTCCTGCAATTCTGCCTTGCTTTCAAATCCTCTTCGTTGCCTTCCCTCAATATATCTGTGGATGAGAGTTATCATTTATAACTCTGCAGGTTTGTGAATTGCAGTGCCCCTGAGCTCCATTTTTCAACTCGCTTTTTTGGGAGCTGGCCGCAAAAGCACGGGATTGCCTCAGGCCCTATTCTGGTTCCCGGCGGCAGGCTGAGCCTGTGTTTAATTCTTCTTCCTGATGGGAAATTAGAGTGACCTGTGCCTGTCCCAACACCTAGATCTAGTCTCTCATTGGTTGCCCCTCTTCCCGTTCATCCTCAGGACAAATTGCAACCTGTAGGGAACAGGAGCTTAAAGGTGCTGATTCTCCAAGTAGGGAGATTGCTAGTAAAGTAGCTGGAAAGGCGAACCCGAGCACAAGGAGATGAGAAATTGGGTGCGTTTTAGAAACCTTTCAAAATCACACGGTGTACCATCTTCTGGGTTTCTCATGCATGTTTTCGATGTAGGAAGATGCCCTTGAACCTGGAGATTTGGGACCCATGGGATGGGTACCACACAGTATTACTTTAAAGGATCTGCGTTTGCTCACCCAACCTCACCCAACCTCTAAGCCCCAAGAGTGTCCACCCTTATGTCTCATCCAGCTGTGGGTCTAGATATGGTCAATCCAGGTTGCATCACAGCCTCTGAACGAATTTTGTAAGAATTTCTCTCTCTTTCACTGTCTTTGTTTTACGGGTTTTTAAAAGTAATTTATTTTTATAATGGGGTTTAGCTGCTTTTCACGGCTGTGTTTATGCGGCTTTACACCCACTTGACTCACTTCCAGACAGATATCAATATATAGGTTTTAAGATTCTTACTAGTCACATATATTCTTGTGCGGTGAATAGGGGGTGTTGAGTCCAGTTCACTGAGCAAGGAGTAGGTCTTGTCTATTACATATTGGGTGTATGGAACGGTATCTGAGCGAATTTGAACCCCTTGTTTTATGCATCACCCCACCTCACCTTTCCCGTTAAGCAGCCATAGTGTGTTTTCTAAACGTGTGACTCTGTTCTGTTTTGTAATTCAGTTCAAGTGTAGCGGTTTTTACATTCCCTCTATAAGTGATATCTTATGATAAGTGTCTTTTTCTGTGTGACTTATTTCACTTAGAATCGTCATACCTAAATCCACTCATCTTGCTTCTACTAGCCTTATGACATTGATTTCATGTCTGAGTGATATTCCTTTGTACATAAGGACCACAACTTCTTTATCCATTTTTCTCTTTCCTGGGATATTTAAGGTGTCATGAAGTGGAGGTTCTTGTCAACATAGCAGCCCTAAACATTGGGGTGCCTGTGTCTTGCTGATTTTTAGTTTTCCCAATTTATACGCCCATGAGTGGACGTGCCCTATGCTCCCTAAGCTGTGTTTTTTCGATGTTTCAGGACACACCGTACACTTCTCTAGAGTGGCTGTTGGCAATTTACATCCCGCCCATCAGCGTAGCAAGGCTGCCATTTCTCCATGGCCTGTCCTGCATTTCTGGTTTTGACACTTTTTGCAGCATGGCCCTTTTGACCGATGGGAAGCGAGACCTCTTTGTAGCGCTGATTTGCCTTTCCAGGTTGCTTGGTTGGCCAAAAAGGGCGTATGCGTTTTTTCCTGAATATATTCAGGAAAAAACGCATACGCCCTTTTTGGCCAAGGGCATCATTGTCGACGTTTTGCCGCTTTTCATGTGCTTTAAAGGCGATTCGAATCTACCTCCTGAAATCTGCTTCCTGCAATTCTGCCTTGCTTTCAAATCCTCTTCGTTGCCTTCCCTCAATATATCTGTGGATGAGAGTTATCATTTATAACTCTGCGGGTTTGTGAATTGCAGTGTCCCTGAGCTCCATTTTTCAACTCGCTTTTTTGGGAGCTGGCCACAAAAGCGCGAGATTGCCTCAGGCCTTATTCTGGTTCCTGGCGGCAGGCTGAGCCTGTGGTTAATTCTTCTTCCTGATGGGAAAATAGAGTGACCTGTGCCTCTACCAACACCTAGATCTAGTCTCTCATTGGTTGCCCCTCTTCCCGTTCATCCTCAGGACAAATTGCAACCTGTAGGGAACAGGAGCTTAAAGGTGCTGATTCTCCAAGTAGGGAGATTGCTAGTAAAGTAGCTGGAAAGGCGAACCCTAGCACAAGGAGATGAGAAATGGGGTGCGTTTTAGAAACCTTTCAAAATCACACGGTGTACCATCTTCTGGGTTTCTCATGCATGTTTTCGATGTAGGAAGATGCCCTTGAACCTGGAGATTTGGGACCCATGGGATGGGTACCACGCAGTATTACTTTAAAGGGTCTGAGTTTGCTCTCCCAACCTCACCCAACCTCTCAGCCCCAAGAGTGTCCACCCTTATGTCTCATCCAGGTGTGCGTCTAGTTATGGTCAATCCAGGTTGCATCACAGCCCCTGAACGAATTTTGTAAGAATTTCTCTCTCTTTCACTGTCTTTGTTTTACGGGTTTTTAAAAGTAATTTATTTTTATAATGGGGTTTAGCTGCTTTTCACGGCTGTGTTTATGCGGCTTTACACCCACTTGACTCACTTCCAGAGAGATATCAATACATAGGTTTTACGATTCTTACTAGTCACATATATTCTTGTGCGGTGAATAGGGGGTGTTGAGTCCAGTTCACTGAGCAAGGAGTAGGTCTTGTCTATTACATATTGGGTGTATGGAACAGTATCTGAGCGAATTTGAAACCCTTGTTTTATGCATCACCCCACCTCACCTTTCCCGTTAAGCAGCCATAGTGTGTTTTCTAAACGTGTGACTCTGTTCTGTTTTGTAATTCAGTTCAAGTGTAGCGGTTTTTACATTCCCTCTATAAGTGATATCTTATGATAAGTGTCTTTTTCTGTGTGACTTATTTCACTTAGAATCGTCATACCTAAATCCACTCATCTTGCTTCTACTAGCCTTATGACATTGATTTCATGTCTGAGTGATATTCCATTGTACATAAGGACCACAACTTCTTTATCCATTTTTCTCTTTCCTGGGATATTTAAGGTGTCATGAAGTGGAGGTTCTTGTCAACATAGCAGCCCTAAACATTGGGGTGCCTGTGTCTTGCTGATTTTTAGTTTTCCCAATTTATACGCCCATGAGTGGACGTGCCCTATGCTCCCTAAGCTGTGTTTTTTCGATGTTTCAGGACACACCGTACACTTCTCCAGAGTGGCTTTTGGCAATTTACATCCCGCCCATCAGCGTAGCAAGGCTGCCTTTTCTCCATGGCCTGTACTGCATTTCTGGTTTTGACACTTTTTGCAGCATGGCCCTTTTGACCGATGGGAAGCGAGACTTCTTTGTAGCGCTGATTTGCCTTTCCAGGTTGCTTGGTTGGCCAAAAAGGGCGTATGCGTTTTTTCCTGAATATATTCAGGAAAAAACGCATACGCCCTTTTTGGCCAAGGGCATCATTGTCGACGTTTTGCCGCTTTTCATGTGCTTTAAAGGCCATTCGAATCTACCTCCTGAAATCTCTTTCCTGCAATTCTGCCTTGCTTTCAAATCCTCTTCGTTGCCTTCCCTCAATATATCTGTGGATGAGAGTTATCATTTATAACTCTGCGGGTTTGTGAATTGCAGTGTCCCTGAGCTCCATTTTTCAACTCGCTATTTTGGGAGCTGGCCGCAAAAGCGCGGGATTGCCTCAGGCCCTATTCTGGTTCCTGGAGGCAGGCAGAGCCTGTGGTTAATTCTTCTTCCTGATGGGAAAATAGAGTGACCTGTGCCTGTCCCAACACCTAGATCTAGTCTCTCATTGGTTGCCCCTCTTCCCGTTCATCCTCAGGACAAATTGCAACCTGTAGGGAACAGGAGCTTAAAGGTGCTGATTCTCCAAGTAGGGAGATTGCTAGTAAAGTAGCTGGAAAGGCGAACCCGAGCACAAGGAGATGAGAAATTGGGTGCGTTTTAGAAACATTTCAAAATCACACGGTGCACCATCTTCTGGGTTTCTCATGCATGTTTTCGATGTAGGAAGATTCCCTTGAACCTGGAGATTTGGGACCCATGGGATGGGTACCACACAGTATTACTTTAAAGGGTCTGCGTTTGCTCACCCAACCTCACCCAACCTCTAAGCCCCAAGAGTGTCCACCCTTATGTCTCATCCAGCTGTGGGTCTAGATATGGTCAATCCAGGTTGCATCACAGCCTCTGAACGAATTTTGTAAGAATTTCTCTCTCTTTCACTGTCTTTGTTTTACGGGTTTTTAAAAGTAATTTATTTTTATAATGGGGTTTAGCTGCTTTTCACGGCTGTGTTTTTGCAGCTTTACACCCACTTGACACACTTCCAGAGAGATATCAATACATAGGTTTTAAGATTCTTACTAGTCACATATATTCTTGTGCGGTGAAAAGGGGGTGTTGAGTCCAGTTCACTGAGCAAGGAGTAGGTCTTGTCTATTACATATTGGGTGTATGGAACGGTATCTGAGCGAATTTGAAACCCTTGTTTTATGCATCACCCCACCTCACCTTTCCCGTTAAGCAGCCATAGTGTGTTTTCTAAACGTGTGACTCTGTTCTGTTTTGTAATTCAGTTCAAGTGTAGCGGTTTTTACATTCCCTCTATAAGTGATATCTTATGATAAGTGTCTTTTTCTGTGTGACTTATTTCACTTAGAATCGTCATACCTAAATCCACTCATCTTGCTTCTACTAGCCTTATGACATTGATTTCATGTCTGAGTGATATTCCTTTGTACATAAGGACCACAACTTCTTTATCCATTTTTCTCTTTCCTGGGATATTTAAGGTGTCATGAAGTGGAGGTTCTTGTCAACATAGCAGCCCTAAACATTGTGGTGCCTGTGTCTTGCTGATTTTTAGTTTTCCCAATTTATACGCCCATGAGTGGACGTGCCCTATGCTCCCTAAGCTGTGTTTTTTCGATGTTTCAGGACACACCGTACACTTCTCTAGAGTGGCTGTTGGCAATTTACATCCCGCCCATCAGCGTAGCAAGGCTGCCATTTCTCCATGGCCTGTCCTGCATTTCTGGTTTTGACACTTTTTGCAGCATGGCCCTTTTGACCGATGGGAAGCGAGACCTCTTTGTAGCGCTGATTTGCCTTTCCAGGTTGCTTGGTTGGCCAAAAGGGCGTATGCGTTTTTTCCTGAATATATTCAGGAAAAAACGCATACGCCCTTTTTGGCCAAGGGCATCATTGTCGACGTTTTGCCGCTTTTCATGTGCTTTAAAGGCGATTCGAATCTACCTCCTGAAATCTGCTTCCTGCAATTCTGCCTTGCTTTCAAATCCTCTTCGTTGCCTTCCCTCAATATATCTGTGGATGAGAGTTATCATTTATAACTCTGTGGGTTTGTGAATTGCAGTGTCCCTGAGCTGCATTTTTCAACTCGCTTTTTTGGGAGCTGGCCACAAAAGCGCGAGATTGCCTCAGGCCTTATTCTGGTTCCTGGCGGCAGGCTGAGCCTGTGGTTAATTCTTCTTCCTGATGGGAAAATAGAGTGACCTGTGCCTCTACCAACACCTAGATCTAGTCTCTCATTGGTTGCCCCTCTTCCCGTTCATCCTCAGGACAAATTGCAACCTGTAGGGAACAGGAGCTTAAAGGTGCTGATTCTCCAAGTAGGGAGATTGCTAGTAAAGTAGCTGGAAAGGCGAACCCTAGCACAAGGAGATGAGAAATGGGGTGCGTTTTAGAAACCTTTCAAAATCACACGGTGTACCATCTTCTGGGTTTCTCATGCATGTTTTCGATGTAGGAAGATGCCCTTGAACCTGGAGATTTGGGACCCATGGGATGGGTACCACGCAGTATTACTTTAAAGGGTCTGAGTTTGCTCTCCCAACCTCACCCAACCTCTCAGCCCCAAGAGTGTCCACCCTTATGTCTCATCCAGGTGTGCGTCTAGTTATGGTCAATCCAGGTTGCATCACAGCCCCTGAACGAATTTTGTAAGAATTTCTCTCTCTTTCACTGTCTTTGTTTTACGGGTTTTTAAAAGTAATTTATTTTTATAATGGGGTTTAGCTGCTTTTCACGGCTGTGTTTATGCGGCTTTACACCCACTTGACTCACTTCCAGAGAGATATCAATACATAGGTTTTACGATTCTTACTAGTCACATATATTCTTGTGCGGTGAATAGGGGGTGTTGAGTCCAGTTCACTGAGCAAGGAGTAGGTCTTGTCTATTACATATTGGGTGTATGGAACAGTATCTGAGCGAATTTGAAACCCTTGTTTTATGCATCACCCCACCTCACCTTTCCCGTTAAGCAGCCATAGTGTGTTTTCTAAACGTGTGACTCTGTTCTGTTTTGTAATTCAGTTCAAGTGTAGCGGTTTTTACATTCCCTCTATAAGTGATATCTTATGATAAGTGTCTTTTTCTGTGTGACTTATTTCACTTAGAATCGTCATACCTAAATCCACTCATCTTGCTTCTACTAGCCTTATGACATTGATTTCATGTCTGAGTGATATTCCTTTGTACATAAGGACCACAACTTCTTTATCCATTTTTCTCTTTCCTGGGATATTTAAGGTGTCATGAAGTGGAGGTTCTTGTCAACATAGCAGCCCTAAACATTGTGGTGCCTGTGTCTTGCTGATTTTTAGTTTTCCCAATTTATACGCCCATGAGTGGACGTGCCCTATGCTCCCTAAGCTGTGTTTTTTCGATGTTTCAGGACACACCGTACACTTCTCTAGAGTGGCTGTTGGCAATTTACATCCCGCCCATCAGCGTAGCAAGGCTGCCATTTCTCCATGGCCTGTCCTGCATTTCTGGTTTTGACACTTTTTGCAGCATGGCCCTTTTGACCGATGGGAAGCGAGACCTCTTTGTAGCGCTGATTTGCCTTTCCAGGTTGCTTGGTTGGCCAAAAGGGCGTATGCGTTTTTTCCTGAATATATTCAGGAAAAAACGCATACGCCCTTTTTGGCCAAGGGCATCATTGTCGACGTTTTGCCGCTTTTCATGTGCTTTAAAGGCGATTCGAATCTACCTCCTGAAATCTGCTTCCTGCAATTCTGCCTTGCTTTCAAATCCTCTTCGTTGCCTTCCCTCAATATATCTGTGGATGAGAGTTATCATTTATAACTCTGTGGGTTTGTGAATTGCAGTGTCCCTGAGCTGCATTTTTCAACTCGCTTTTTTGGGAGCTGGCCACAAAAGCGCGAGATTGCCTCAGGCCTTATTCTGGTTCCTGGCGGCAGGCTGAGCCTGTGGTTAATTCTTCTTCCTGATGGGAAAATAGAGTGACCTGTGCCTCTACCAACACCTAGATCTAGTCTCTCATTGGTTGCCCCTCTTCCCGTTCATCCTCAGGACAAATTGCAACCTGTAGGGAACAGGAGCTTAAAGGTGCTGATTCTCCAAGTAGGGAGATTGCTAGTAAAGTAGCTGGAAAGGCGAACCCTAGCACAAGGAGATGAGAAATGGGGTGCGTTTTAGAAACCTTTCAAAATCACACGGTGTACCATCTTCTGGGTTTCTCATGCATGTTTTCGATGTAGGAAGATGCCCTTGAACCTGGAGATTTGGGACCCATGGGATGGGTACCACGCAGTATTACTTTAAAGGGTCTGAGTTTGCTCTCCCAACCTCACCCAACCTCTCAGCCCCAAGAGTGTCCACCCTTATGTCTCATCCAGGTGTGCGTCTAGTTATGGTCAATCCAGGTTGCATCACAGCCCCTGAACGAATTTTGTAAGAATTTCTCTCTCTTTCACTGTCTTTGTTTTACGGGTTTTTAAAAGTAATTTATTTTTATAATGGGGTTTAGCTGCTTTTCACGGCTGTGTTTATGCGGCTTTACACCCACTTGACTCACTTCCAGAGAGATATCAATACATAGGTTTTACGATTCTTACTAGTCACATATATTCTTGTGCGGTGAATAGGGGGTGTTGAGTCCAGTTCACTGAGCAAGGAGTAGGTCTTGTCTATTACATATTGGGTGTATGGAACAGTATCTGAGCGAATTTGAAACCCTTGTTTTATGCATCACCCCACCTCACCTTTCCCGTTAAGCAGCCATAGTGTGTTTTCTAAACGTGTGACTCTGTTCTGTTTTGTAATTCAGTTCAAGTGTAGCGGTTTTTACATTCCCTCTATAAGTGATATCTTATGATAAGTGTCTTTTTCTGTGTGACTTATTTCACTTAGAATCGTCATACCTAAATCCACTCATCTTGCTTCTACTAGCCTTATGACATTGATTTCATGTCTGAGTGATATTCCATTGTACATAAGGACCACAACTTCTTTATCCATTTTTCTCTTTCCTGGGATATTTAAGGTGTCATGAAGTGGAGGTTCTTGTCAACATAGCAGCCCTAAACATTGGGGTGCCTGTGTCTTGCTGATTTTTAGTTTTCCCAATTTATACGCCCATGAGTGGACGTGCCCTATGCTCCCTAAGCTGTGTTTTTTCGATGTTTCAGGACACACCGTACACTTCTCCAGAGTGGCTTTTGGCAATTTACATCCCGCCCATCAGCGTAGCAAGGCTGCCTTTTCTCCATGGCCTGTACTGCATTTCTGGTTTTGACACTTTTTGCAGCATGGCCCTTTTGACCGATGGGAAGCGAGACTTCTTTGTAGCGCTGATTTGCCTTTCCAGGTTGCTTGGTTGGCCAAAAAGGGCGTATGCGTTTTTTCCTGAATATATTCAGGAAAAAACGCATACGCCCTTTTTGGCCAAGGGCATCATTGTCGACGTTTTGCCGCTTTTCATGTGCTTTAAAGGCCATTCGAATCTACCTCCTGAAATCTCTTTCCTGCAATTCTGCCTTGCTTTCAAATCCTCTTCGTTGCCTTCCCTCAATATATCTGTGGATGAGAGTTATCATTTATAACTCTGCGGGTTTGTGAATTGCAGTGTCCCTGAGCTCCATTTTTCAACTCGCTATTTTGGGAGCTGGCCGCAAAAGCGCGGGATTGCCTCAGGCCCTATTCTGGTTCCTGGAGGCAGGCAGAGCCTGTGGTTAATTCTTCTTCCTGATGGGAAAATAGAGTGACCTGTGCCTGTCCCAACACCTAGATCTAGTCTCTCATTGGTTGCCCCTCTTCCCGTTCATCCTCAGGACAAATTGCAACCTGTAGGGAACAGGAGCTTAAAGGTGCTGATTCTCCAAGTAGGGAGATTGCTAGTAAAGTAGCTGGAAAGGCGAACCCGAGCACAAGGAGATGAGAAATTGGGTGCGTTTTAGAAACATTTCAAAATCACACGGTGCACCATCTTCTGGGTTTCTCATGCATGTTTTCGATGTAGGAAGATTCCCTTGAACCTGGAGATTTGGGACCCATGGGATGGGTACCACACAGTATTACTTTAAAGGGTCTGCGTTTGCTCACCCAACCTCACCCAACCTCTAAGCCCCAAGAGTGTCCACCCTTATGTCTCATCCAGCTGTGGGTCTAGATATGGTCAATCCAGGTTGCATCACAGCCTCTGAACGAATTTTGTAAGAATTTCTCTCTCTTTCACTGTCTTTGTTTTACGGGTTTTTAAAAGTAATTTATTTTTATAATGGGGTTTAGCTGCTTTTCACGGCTGTGTTTTTGCAGCTTTACACCCACTTGACACACTTCCAGAGAGATATCAATACATAGGTTTTAAGATTCTTACTAGTCACATATATTCTTGTGCGGTGAAAAGGGGGTGTTGAGTCCAGTTCACTGAGCAAGGAGTAGGTCTTGTCTATTACATATTGGGTGTATGGAACGGTATCTGAGCGAATTTGAAACCCTTGTTTTATGCATCACCCCACCTCACCTTTCCCGTTAAGCAGCCATAGTGTGTTTTCTAAACGTGTGACTCTGTTCTGTTTTGTAATTCAGTTCAAGTGTAGCGGTTTTTACATTCCCTCTATAAGTGATATCTTATGATAAGTGTCTTTTTCTGTGTGACTTATTTCACTTAGAATCGTCATACCTAAATCCACTCATCTTGCTTCTACTAGCCTTATGACATTGATTTCATGTCTGAGTGATATTCCTTTGTACATAAGGACCACAACTTCTTTATCCATTTTTCTCTTTCCTGGGATATTTAAGGTGTCATGAAGTGGAGGTTCTTGTCAACATAGCAGCCCTAAACATTGTGGTGCCTGTGTCTTGCTGATTTTTAGTTTTCCCAATTTATACGCCCATGAGTGGACGTGCCCTATGCTCCCTAAGCTGTGTTTTTTCGATGTTTCAGGACACACCGTACACTTCTCTAGAGTGGCTGTTGGCAATTTACATCCCGCCCATCAGCGTAGCAAGGCTGCCATTTCTCCATGGCCTGTCCTGCATTTCTGGTTTTGACACTTTTTGCAGCATGGCCCTTTTGACCGATGGGAAGCGAGACCTCTTTGTAGCGCTGATTTGCCTTTCCAGGTTGCTTGGTTGGCCAAAAGGGCGTATGCGTTTTTTCCTGAATATATTCAGGAAAAAACGCATACGCCCTTTTTGGCCAAGGGCATCATTGTCGACGTTTTGCCGCTTTTCATGTGCTTTAAAGGCGATTCGAATCTACCTCCTGAAATCTGCTTCCTGCAATTCTGCCTTGCTTTCAAATCCTCTTCGTTGCCTTCCCTCAATATATCTGTGGATGAGAGTTATCATTTATAACTCTGTGGGTTTGTGAATTGCAGTGTCCCTGAGCTGCATTTTTCAACTCGCTTTTTTGGGAGCTGGCCACAAAAGCGCGAGATTGCCTCAGGCCTTATTCTGGTTCCTGGCGGCAGGCTGAGCCTGTGGTTAATTCTTCTTCCTGATGGGAAAATAGAGTGACCTGTGCCTCTACCAACACCTAGATCTAGTCTCTCATTGGTTGCCCCTCTTCCCGTTCATCCTCAGGACAAATTGCAACCTGTAGGGAACAGGAGCTTAAAGGTGCTGATTCTCCAAGTAGGGAGATTGCTAGTAAAGTAGCTGGAAAGGCGAACCCTAGCACAAGGAGATGAGAAATGGGGTGCGTTTTAGAAACCTTTCAAAATCACACGGTGTACCATCTTCTGGGTTTCTCATGCATGTTTTCGATGTAGGAAGATGCCCTTGAACCTGGAGATTTGGGACCCATGGGATGGGTACCACGCAGTATTACTTTAAAGGGTCTGCGTTTGCTCTCCCAACCTCACCCAACCTCTCAGCCCCAAGAGTGTCCACCCTTATGTCTCATCCAGGTGTGGGTCTAGATATGGTCAATCCAGGTTGCATCACAGCCCCTGAACGAATTTTGTAAGAATTACTCTCTCTTTCACTGTCTTTGTTTTACGGGTTTTTAAAAGTAATTTATTTTTATAATGGGGTTTAGCTGCTTTTCACGGCTGTGTTTATGCGGCTTTACACCCACTTGGCTCACTTCCAGAGAGATATCAATACATAGGTTTTACGATTCTTACTAGTCAGATATATTCTTGTGCGGTGAATAGGGGGTGTTGAGTCCAGTTCACTGAGCAAGGAGTAGGTCTTGTCTATTACATATTGGGTGTATGGAACGGTATCTGAGCGAATTTGAAACCCTTGTTTTATGCATCACCCCACCTCACCTTTCCCGTTAAGCAGCCATAGTGTGTTTTCTAAACGTGTGACTCTGTTCTGTTTTGTAATTCAGTTCAAGTGTAGCGGTTTTTACATTCCCTCTATAAGTGATAGCTTATGATAAGTGTCTTTTTCTGTGTGACTTATTTCACTTAGAATCGTCATACCTAAATCCACTCAACTTGCTTCTACTAGCCTTATGACATTGATTTCATGTCTGAGGGATATTCCTTTGTACATAAGGACCACAACTTCTTTATCCATTTTTCTCTTTCCTGGGATATTTAAGGTGTCATGAAGTGGAGGTTCTTGTCAACATAGCAGCCCTAAACATTGGGGTGCCTGTGTCTTGCTGATTTTTAGTTTTCCCAATTTATACGCCCATGAGTGGACGTGCCCTATGCTCCCTAAGCTGTGTTTTTTCGATGTTTCAGGACACACCGTACACTTCTCCAGAGTGGCTTTTGGCAATTTACATCCCGCCCATTAGCGTAGCAAGGCTGCCATTTCTCCATGGCCTGTACTGCATTTCTGGTTTTCTCACTTTTTGCAGCATGGCCCTTTTGACCGATGGGAAGCGAGACTTCTTTGTAGCGCTGATTTGCCTTTCCAGGTTGCTTGGTTGGCCAAAAAGGGCGTATGCGTTTTTTCCTGAATATATTCAGGAAAAAACGCTTACGCCCTTTTTGGCCAAGGGCATCACTGTCGACGTTTTGCCACTTTTCATGTGCTTTAAAGGCGATTCGAATCTACCTCCTGAAACCTGTTTCCTGCAATTCTGCCTTGCTTTCAAATCCTCTTCGTTGCCTTCCCTCAATATATCTGTGGATGAGAGTTATCATTTATAACTCTGCAGGTTTGTGAATTGCAGTGCCCCTGAGCTCCATTTTTCAACTCGCTTTTTTGGGAGCTGGCCGCAAAAGCACGGGATTGCCTCAGGCCCTATTCTGGTTCCCGGCGGCAGGCTGAGCCTGTGTTTAATTCTTCTTCCTGATGGGAAATTAGAGTGACCTGTGCCTGTCCCAACACCTAGATCTAGTCTCTCATTGGTTGCCCCTCTTCCCGTTCATCCTCAGGACAAATTGCAACCTGTAGGGAACAGGAGCTTAAAGGTGCTGATTCTCCAAGTAGGGAGATTGCTAGTAAAGTAGCTGGAAAGGCGAACCCGAGCACAAGGAGATGAGAAATTGGGTGCGTTTTAGAAACCTTTCAAAATCACACGGTGTACCATCTTCTGGGTTTCTCATGCATGTTTTCGATGTAGGAAGATGCCCTTGAACCTGGAGATTTGGGACCCATGGGATGGGTACCACACAGTATTACTTTAAAGGATCTGCGTTTGCTCACCCAACCTCACCCAACCTCTAAGCCCCAAGAGTGTCCACCCTTATGTCTCATCCAGCTGTGGGTCTAGATATGGTCAATCCAGGTTGCATCACAGCCTCTGAACGAATTTTGTAAGAATTTCTCTCTCTTTCACTGTCTTTGTTTTACGGGTTTTTAAAAGTAATTTATTTTTATAATGGGGTTTAGCTGCTTTTCACGGCTGTGTTTATGCGGCTTTACACCCACTTGACTCACTTCCAGACAGATATCAATATATAGGTTTTAAGATTCTTACTAGTCACATATATTCTTGTGCGGTGAATAGGGGGTGTTGAGTCCAGTTCACTGAGCAAGGAGTAGGTCTTGTCTATTACATATTGGGTGTATGGAACGGTATCTGAGCGAATTTGAACCCCTTGTTTTATGCATCACCCCACCTCACCTTTCCCGTTAAGCAGCCATAGTGTGTTTTCTAAACGTGTGACTCTGTTCTGTTTTGTAATTCAGTTCAAGTGTAGCGGTTTTTACATTCCCTCTATAAGTGATATCTTATGATAAGTGTCTTTTTCTGTGTGACTTATTTCACTTAGAATCGTCATACCTAAATCCACTCATCTTGCTTCTACTAGCCTTATGACATTGATTTCATGTCTGAGTGATATTCCTTTGTACATAAGGACCACAACTTCTTTATCCATTTTTCTCTTTCCTGGGATATTTAAGGTGTCATGAAGTGGAGGTTCTTGTCAACATAGCAGCCCTAAACATTGGGGTGCCTGTGTCTTGCTGATTTTTAGTTTTCCCAATTTATACGCCCATGAGTGGACGTGCCCTATGCTCCCTAAGCTGTGTTTTTTCGATGTTTCAGGACACACCGTACACTTCTCTAGAGTGGCTGTTGGCAATTTACATCCCGCCCATCAGCGTAGCAAGGCTGCCATTTCTCCATGGCCTGTCCTGCATTTCTGGTTTTGACACTTTTTGCAGCATGGCCCTTTTGACCGATGGGAAGCGAGACCTCTTTGTAGCGCTGATTTGCCTTTCCAGGTTGCTTGGTTGGCCAAAAAGGGCGTATGCGTTTTTTCCTGAATATATTCAGGAAAAAACGCATACGCCCTTTTTGGCCAAGGGCATCATTGTCGACGTTTTGCCGCTTTTCATGTGCTTTAAAGGCGATTCGAATCTACCTCCTGAAATCTGCTTCCTGCAATTCTGCCTTGCTTTCAAATCCTCTTCGTTGCCTTCCCTCAATATATCTGTGGATGAGAGTTATCATTTATAACTCTGCGGGTTTGTGAATTGCAGTGTCCCTGAGCTCCATTTTTCAACTCGCTTTTTTGGGAGCTGGCCACAAAAGCGCGAGATTGCCTCAGGCCTTATTCTGGTTCCTGGCGGCAGGCTGAGCCTGTGGTTAATTCTTCTTCCTGATGGGAAAATAGAGTGACCTGTGCCTCTACCAACACCTAGATCTAGTCTCTCATTGGTTGCCCCTCTTCCCGTTCATCCTCAGGACAAATTGCAACCTGTAGGGAACAGGAGCTTAAAGGTGCTGATTCTCCAAGTAGGGAGATTGCTAGTAAAGTAGCTGGAAAGGCGAACCCTAGCACAAGGAGATGAGAAATGGGGTGCGTTTTAGAAACCTTTCAAAATCACACGGTGTACCATCTTCTGGGTTTCTCATGCATGTTTTCGATGTAGGAAGATGCCCTTGAACCTGGAGATTTGGGACCCATGGGATGGGTACCACGCAGTATTACTTTAAAGGGTCTGAGTTTGCTCTCCCAACCTCACCCAACCTCTCAGCCCCAAGAGTGTCCACCCTTATGTCTCATCCAGGTGTGCGTCTAGTTATGGTCAATCCAGGTTGCATCACAGCCCCTGAACGAATTTTGTAAGAATTTCTCTCTCTTTCACTGTCTTTGTTTTACGGGTTTTTAAAAGTAATTTATTTTTATAATGGGGTTTAGCTGCTTTTCACGGCTGTGTTTTTGCGGCTTTACACCCACTTGACTCACTTCCAGAGAGATATCAATACATAGGTTTTACGATTCTTACTAGTCACATATATTCTTGTGCGGTGAATAGGGGGTGTTGAGTCCAGTTCACTGAGCAAGGAGTAGGTCTTGTCTATTACATATTGGGTGTATGGAACAGTATCTGAGCGAATTTGAAACCCTTGTTTTATGCATCACCCCACCTCACCTTTCCCGTTAAGCAGCCATAGTGTGTTTTCTAAACGTGTGACTCTGTTCTGTTTTGTAATTCAGTTCAAGTGTAGCGGTTTTTACATTCCCTCTATAAGTGATATCTTATGATAAGTGTCTTTTTCTGTGTGACTTATTTCACTTAGAATCGTCATACCTAAATCCACTCATCTTGCTTCTACTAGCCTTATGACATTGATTTCATGTCTGAGTGATATTCCATTGTACATAAGGACCACAACTTCTTTATCCATTTTTCTCTTTCCTGGGATATTTAAGGTGTCATGAAGTGGAGGTTCTTGTCAACATAGCAGCCCTAAACATTGGGGTGCCTGTGTCTTGCTGATTTTTAGTTTTCCCAATTTATACGCCCATGAGTGGACGTGCCCTATGCTCCCTAAGCTGTGTTTTTTCAATGTTTCAGGACACACCGTACACTTCTCCAGAGTGGCTTTTGGCAATTTACATCCCGCCCATCAGCGTAGCAAGGCTGCCTTTTCTCCATGGCCTGTACTGCATTTCTGGTTTTGACACTTTTTGCAGCATGGCCCTTTTGACCGATGGGAAGCGAGACTTCTTTGTAGCGCTGATTTGCCTTTCCAGGTTGCTTGGTTGGCCAAAAAGGGCGTATGCGTTTTTTCCTGAATATATTCAGGAAAAAACGCATACGCCCTTTTTGGCCAAGGGCATCATTGTCGACGTTTTGCCGCTTTTCATGTGCTTTAAAGGCCATTCGAATCTACCTCCTGAAATCTCTTTCCTGCAATTCTGCCTTGCTTTCAAGTCCTCTTCGTTGCCTTCCCTCAATATATCTGTGGATGAGAGTTATCATTTATAACTCTGCGGGTTTGTGAATTGCAGTGTCCCTGAGCTCCATTTTTCAACTCGCTATTTTGGGAGCTGGCCGCAAAAGCGCGGGATTGCCTCAGGCCCTATTCTGGTTCCTGGAGGCAGGCAGAGCCTGTGGTTAATTCTTCTTCCTGATGGGAAAATAGAGTGACCTGTGCCTGTCCCAACACCTAGATCTAGTCTCTCATTGGTTGTCCCTCTTCCCGTTCATCCTCAGGACAAATTGCAACCTGTAGGGAACAGGAGCTTAAAGGTGCTGATTCTCCAAGTAGGGAGATTGCTAGTAAAGTAGCTGGAAAGGCGAACCCGAGCACAAGGAGATGAGAAATTGGGTGCGTTTTAGAAACATTTCAAAATCACACGGTGCACCATCTTCTGGGTTTCTCATGCATGTTTTCGATGTAGGAAGATTCCCTTGAACCTGGAGATTTGGGACCCATGGGATGGGTACCACACAGTATTACTTTAAAGGGTCTGCGTTTGCTCACCCAACCTCACCCAACCTCTAAGCCCCAAGAGTGTCCACCCTTATGTCTCATCCAGCTGTGGGTCTAGATATGGTCAATCCAGGTTGCATCACAGCCTCTGAACGAATTTTGTAAGAATTTCTCTCTCTTTCACTGTCTTTGTTTTACGGGTTTTTAAAAGTAATTTATTTTTATAATGGGGTTTAGCTGCTTTTCACGGCTGTGTTTTTGCAGCTTTACACCCACTTGACACACTTCCAGAGAGATATCAATACATAGGTTTTAAGATTCTTACTAGTCACATATATTCTTGTGCAGTGAATAGGGGGTGTTGAGTCCAGTTCACTGAGCAAGGAGTAGGTCTTGTCTATTACATATTGGGTGTATGGAACGGTATCTGAGCGAATTTGAAACCCTTGTTTTATGCATCACCCCACCTCACCTTTCCCGTTAAGCAGCCATAGTGTGTTTTCTAAACGTGTGACTCTGTTCTGTTTTGTAATTCAGTTCAAGTGTAGCGGTTTTTACATTCCCTCTATAAGTGATATCTTATGATAAGTGTCTTTTTCTGTGTGACTTATTTCACTTAGAATCGTCATACCTAAATCCACTCATCTTGCTTCTACTAGCCTTATGACATTGATTTCATGTCTGAGTGATATTCCTTTGTACATAAGGACCACAACTTCTTTATCCATTTTTCTCTTTCCTGGGATATTTAAGGTGTCATGAAGTGGAGGTTCTTGTCAACATAGCAGCCCTAAACATTGGGGTGCCTGTGTCTTGCTGATTTTTAGTTTTCCCAATTTATACGCCCATGAGTGGACGTGCCCTATGCTCCCTAAGCTGTGTTTTTTCGATGTTTCAGGACACACCGTACACTTCTCTAGAGTGGCTGTTGGCAATTTACATCCCGCCCATCAGCGTAGCAAGGCTGCCATTTCTCCATGGCCTGTCCTGCATTTCTGGTTTTGACACTTTTTGCAGCATGGCCCTTTTGACCGATGGGAAGCGAGACCTCTTTGTAGCGCTGATTTGCCTTTCCAGGTTGCTTGGTTGGCCAAAAGGGCGTATGCGTTTTTTCCTGAATATATTCAGGAAAAAACGCATACGCCCTTTTTGGCCAAGGGCATCATTGTCGACGTTTTGCCGCTTTTCATGTGCTTTAAAGGCGATTCGAATCTACCTCCTGAAATCTGCTTCCTGCAATTCTGCCTTGCTTTCAAATCCTCTTCGTTGCCTTCCCTCAATATATCTGTGGATGAGAGTTATCATTTATAACTCTGTGGGTTTGTGAATTGCAGTGTCCCTGAGCTGCATTTTTCAACTCGCTTTTTTGGGAGCTGGCCACAAAAGCGCGAGATTGCCTCAGGCCTTATTCTGGTTCCTGGCGGCAGGCTGAGCCTGTGGTTAATTCTTCTTCCTGATGGGAAAATAGAGTGACCTGTGCCTCTACCAACACCTAGATCTAGTCTCTCATTGGTTGCCCCTCTTCCCGTTCATCCTCAGGACAAATTGCAACCTGTAGGGAACAGGAGCTTAAAGGTGCTGATTCTCCAAGTAGGGAGATTGCTAGTAAAGTAGCTGGAAAGGCGAACCCTAGCACAAGGAGATGAGAAATGGGGTGCGTTTTAGAAACCTTTCAAAATCACACGGTGTACCATCTTCTGGGTTTCTCATGCATGTTTTCGATGTAGGAAGATGCCCTTGAACCTGGAGATTTGGGACCCATGGGATGGGTACCACGCAGTATTACTTTAAAGGGTCTGCGTTTGCTCTCCCAACCTCACCCAACCTCTCAGCCCCAAGAGTGTCCACCCTTATGTCTCATCCAGGTGTGGGTCTAGATATGGTCAATCCAGGTTGCATCACAGCCCCTGAACGAATTTTGTAAGAATTTCTCTCTCTTTCACTGTCTTTGTTTTACGGGTTTTTAAAAGTAATTTATTTTTATAATGGGGTTTAGCAGCTTTTCACGGCTGTGTTTATGCGGCTTTACACCCACTTGGCTCACTTCCAGAGAGATATCAATACATAGGTTTTACGATTCTTACTAGTCAGATATATTCTTGTGCGGTGAATAGGGGGTGTTGAGTCCAGTTCACTGAGCAAGGAGTAGGTCTTGTCTATTACATATTGGGTGTATGGAACGGTATCTGAGCGAATTTGAAACCCTTGTTTTATGCATCACCCCACCTCACCTTTCCCGTTAAGCAGCCATAGTGTGTTTTCTAAACGTGTGACTCTGTTCTGTTTTGTAATTCAGTTCAAGTGTAGCGGTTTTTACATTCCCTCTATAAGTGATAGCTTATGATAAGTGTCTTTTTCTGTGTCACTTATTTCACTTAGAATCGTCATACCTAAATCCACTCATCTTGCTTCTACTAGCCTTATGACATTGATTTCATGTCTGAGGGATATTCCTTTGTACATAAGGACCACAACTTCTTTATCCATTTATCTCTTTCCTGGGATATTTAAGGTGTCATGAAGTGGAGGTTCTTGTCAACATAGCAGCCCTAAACATTGGGGTGCCTGTGTCTTGCTGATTTTTAGTTTTCCCAATTTATACGCCCATGAGTGGATGTGCCCTATGCTCCCTAAGCTGTGTTTTTTCGATGTTTCAGGACACACCGTACACTTCTCCAGAGTGGCTTTTGGCAATTTACATCCCGCCCATTAGCGTAGCAAGGCTGCCATTTCTCCATGGCCTGTACTGCATTTCTGGTTTTCTCACATTTTGCAGCATGGCCCTTTTGACCGATGGGAAGCGAGACTTCTTTGTAGCGCTGATTTGCCTTTCCAGGTTGCTTGGTTGGCCAAAAAGGGCGTATGCGTTTTTTCCTGAATATATTCAGGAAAAAACGCTTACGCCCTTTTTGGCCAAGGGCATCACTGTCGACGTTTTGCCACTTTTCATGTGCTTTAAAGGCGATTCGAATCTACCTCCTGAAACCTGTTTCCAGCAATTCTGCCTTGCTTTCAAATCCTCTTCGTTGCCTTCCCTCAATATATCTGTGGATGAGAGTTATCATTTATAACTCTGCAGGTTTGTGAATTGCAGTGCCCCTGAGCTCCATTTTTCAACTCGCTTTTTTGGGAGCTGGCCGCAAAAGCACGGGATTGCCTCAGGCCCTATTCTGGTTCCCAGCGGCAGGCTGAGCCTGTGTTTAATTCTTCTTCCTGATGGGAAATTAGAGTGACCTCTGCCTGTCCCAACACCTAGATCTAGTCTCTCATTGGTTGCCCCTCTTCCCGTTCATCCTCAGGACAAATTGCAACCTGTAGGGAACAGGAGCTTAAAGGTGCTGATTCTCCAAGTAGGGAGATTGCTAGTAAAGTAGCTGGAAAGGCGAACCCGAGCACAAGGAGATGAGAAATTGGGTGCGTTTTAGAAACCTTTCAAAATCACACGGTGTACCATCTTCTGGGTTTCTCATGCATGTTTTCGATGTAGGAAGATGCCCTTGAACCTGGAGATTTGGGACCCATGGGATGGGTACCACACAGTATTACTTTAAAGGATCTGCGTTTGCTCACCCAACCTCACCCAACCTCTAAGCCCCAAGAGTGTCCACCCTTATGTCTCATCCAGCTGTGGGTCTAGATATGGTCAATCCAGGTTGCATCACAGCCTCTGAACGAATTTTGTAAGAATTTCTCTCTCTTTCACTGTCTTTGTTTTACGGGTTTTTAAAAGTAATTTATTTTTATAATGGGGTTTAGCTGCTTTTCACGGCTGTGTTTATGCGGCTTTACACCCACTTGACTCACTTCCAGACAGATATCAATATATAGGTTTTAAGATTCTTACTAGTCACATATATTCTTGTGCCGTGAATAGGGGGTGTTGAGTCCAGTTCACTGAGCAAGGAGTAGGTCTTGTCTATTACATATTGGGTGTATGGAACGGTATCTGAGCGAATTTGAAACCCTTGTTTTATGCATCACCCCACCTCACCTTTCCCGTTAAGCAGCCATAGTGTGTTTTCTAAACGTGTGACTCTGTTCTGTTTTGTAATTCAGTTCAAGTGTAGCGGTTTTTACATTCCCTCTATAAGTGATATCTTATGATAAGTGTCTTTTTCTGTGTGACTTATTTCACTTAGAATCGTCATACCTAAATCCACTCATCTTGCTTCTACTAGCCTTATGACATTGATTTCATGTCTGAGTGATATTCCTTTGTACATAAGGACCACAACTTCTTTATCAATTTTTCTCTTTCCTGGGATATTTAAGGTGTCATGAAGTGGAGGTTCTTGTCAACATAGCAGCCCTAAACATTGGGGTGCCTGTGTCTTGCTGATTTTTAGTTTTCCCAATTTATACGCCCATGAGTGGACGTGCCCTATGCTCCCTAAGCTGTGTTTTTTCGATGTTTCAGGACACACCGTACACTTCTCTAGAGTGGCTGTTGGCAATTTACATCCCGCCCATCAGCGTAGCAAGGCTGCCATTTCTCCATGGCCTGTCCTGCATTTCTGGTTTTGACACTTTTTGCAGCATGGCCCTTTTGACCGATGGGAAGCGAGACCTCTTTGTAGCGCTGATTTGCCTTTCCAGGTTGCTTGGTTGGCCAAAAAGGGCGTATGCGTTTTTTCCTGAATATATTCAGGAAAAAACGCATACGCCCTTTTTGGCCAAGGGCATCATTGTCGACGTTTTGCCGCTTTTCATGTGCTTTAAAGGCGATTCGAATCTACCTCCTGAAATCTGCTTCCTGCAATTCTGCCTTGCTTTCAAATCCTCTTCGTTGCCTTCCCTCAATATATCTGTGGATGAGAGTTATCATTTATAACCTGTGGGTTTGTGAATTGCAGTGTCCCTGAGCTGCATTTTTCAACTCGCTTTTTTGGGAGCTGGCCACAAAAGCGCGAGATTGCCTCAGGCCTTATTCTGGTTCCTGGCGGCAGGCTGAGCCTGTGGTTAATTCTTCTTCCTGATGGGAAAATAGAGTGACCTGTGCCTCTACCAACACCTAGATCTAGTCTCTCATTGGTTGCCCCTCTTCCCGTTCATCCTCAGGACAAATTGCAACCTGTAGGGAACAGGAGCTTAAAGGTGCTGATTCTCCAAGTAGGGAGATTGCTAGTAAAGTAGCTGGAAAGGCGAACCCTAGCACAAGGAGATGAGAAATGGGGTGCGTTTTAGAAACCTTTCAAAATCACACGGTGTACCATCTTCTGGGTTTCTCATGCATGTTTTCGATGTAGGAAGATGCCCTTGAACCTGGAGATTTGGGACCCATGGGATGGGTACCACGCAGTATTACTTTAAAGGGTCTGAGTTTGCTCTCCCAACCTCACCCAACCTCTCAGCCCCAAGAGTGTCCACCCTTATGTCTCATCCAGGAGTGGGTCTAGTTATGGTCAATCCAGGTTGCATCACAGCCCCTGAACGAATTTTGTAAGAACTTCTCTCTCTTTCACTGTCTTTGTTTTACGGGTTTTTAAAAGTAATTTATTTTTATAATGGGGTTTAGCTGCTTTTCACGGCTGTGTTTATGCGGCTTTACACCCACTTGACTCACTTCCAGAGAGATATCAATATATAGGTTTTACGATTCTTACTAGTCACATATATTCTTGTGCGGTGAATAGGGGGTGTTGAGTCCAGTTCACTGAGCAAGGAGTAGGTCTTGTCTATTACATATTGGGTGTATGGAACAGTATCTGAGCGAATTTGAAACCCTTGTTTTATGCATCACCCCACCTCACCTTTCCCGTTAAGCAGCCATAGTGTGTTTTCTAAACGTGTGACTCTGTTCTGTTTTGTAATTCAGTTCAGGTGTAGCGGTTTTTACATTCCCTCTATAAGTGATATCTTATGATAAGTGTCTTTTTCTGTGTGACTTATTTCACTTAGAATCGTCATACCTAAATCCACTCATCTTGCTTCTACTAGCCTTATGACATTGATTTCATGTCTGAGTGATATTCCATTGTACATAAGGACCACAACTTCTTTATCCATTTTTCTCTTTCCTGGGATATTTAAGGTGTCATGAAGTGGAGGTTCTTGTCAACATAGCAGCCCTAAACATTGGGGTGCCTGTGCCTTGCTGATTTTTAGTTTTCCCAATTTATACGCCCATGAGTGGACGTGCCCTATGCTCCCTAAGCTCTGTTTTTTCGATGTTTCAGGACACACCGTACACTTCTCCAGAGTGGCTTTTGGCAATTTACATCCCGCCCATCAGCGTAGCAAGGCTGCCTTTTCTCCATGGCCTGTACTGCATTTCTGGTTTTGACACTTTTTGCAGCATGGCCCTTTTGACCGATGGGAAGCGAGACTTATTTGTAGCGCTGATTTGCCTTTCCAGGTTGCTTGGTTGGCCAAAAAGGGCGTATGCGTTTTTTCCTGAATATATTCAGGAAAAAACGCATACGCCCTTTTTGGCCAAGGGCATCATTGTCGACGTTTTGCCGCTTTTCATGTGCTTTAAAGGCCATTCGAATCTACCTCCTGAAATCTCTTTCCTGCAATTCTGCCTTGCTTTCAAATCCTCTTCGTTGCCTTCCCTCAATATATCTGTGGATGAGAGTTATCATTTATAACTCTGCGGGTTTGTGAATTGCAGTGTCCCTGAGCTCCATTTTTCAACTCGCTATTTTGGGAGCTGGCCGCAAAAGCGCGGGATTGCCTCAGGCCCTATTCTGGTTCCTGGAGGCAGGCAGAGCCTGTGGTTAATTCTTCTTCCTGATGGGAAAATAGAGTGACCTGTGCCTGTCCCAACACCTAGATCTAGTCTCTCATTGGTTGCCCCTCTTCCCGTTCATCCTCAGGACAAATTGCAACCTGTAGGGAACAGGAGCTTAAAGGTGCTGATTCTCCAAGTAGGGAGATTGCTAGTAAAGTAGCTGGAAAGGCGAACCCGAGCACAAGGAGATGAGAAATTGGGTGCGTTTTAGAAACCTTTCAAAATCACACGGTGCACCATCTTCTGGGTTTCTCATGCATGTTTTCGATGTAGGAAGATGCCCTTGAACCTGGAGATTTGGGACCCATGGGATGGGTACCACACAGTATTACTTTAAAGGGTCTGCGTTTGCTCACCCAACCTCATCCAACCTCTAAGCCCCAAGAGTGTCCACCCTTATGTCTCATCCAGCTGTGGGTCTAGATATGGTCAATCCAGGTTGCATCACAGCCTCTGAACGAATTTTGTAAGAATTTCTCTCTCTTTCACTGTCTTTGTTTTACGGGTTTTTAAAAGTAATTTATTTTTATAATGGGGTTTAGCTGCTTTTCACGGCTGTGTTTTTGCAGCTTTACACCCACTTGACACACTTCCAGAGAGATATCAATACATAGGTTTTAAGATTCTTACTAGTCACATATATTCTTGTGCGGTGAATAGGGGGTGTTGAGTCCAGTTCACTGAGCAAGGAGTAGGTCTTGTCTATTACATATTGGGTGTATGGAACGGTATCTGAGCGAATTTGAAACCCTTGTTTTATGCATCACCCCACCTCACCTTTCCCGTTAAGCAGCCAAAGTGTGTTTTCTAAACGTGTGACTCTGTTCTGTTTTGTAATTCAGTTCAGGTGTAGCGGTTTTTACATTCCCTCTATAAGTGATAGCTTATGATAAGTGTCTTTTTCTGTGTCACTTATTTCACTTAAAATCGTCATACCTAAATCCACTCATCTTGCTTCTACTAGCCTTATGACATTGATTTCATGTCTGAGTGATATTCCTTTGTACATAAGGACCACAACTTCTTTATCCATTTTTCTCTTTCCTGGGATATTTAAGGTGTCATGAAGTGGAGGTTCTTGTCAACATAGCAGCCCTAAACATTGGGGTGCCTGTGTCTTGCTGATTTTTAGTTTTCCCAATTTATACGCCCATGAGTGGACGTGCCCTATGCTCCCTAAGCTGTGTTTTTTCGATGTTTCAGGACACACCGTACACTTCTCCAGAGTGGCTGTTGGCAATTTACATCCCGCCCATCAGCGTAGCAAGGCTGCCATTTCTCCATGGCCTGTCCTGCATTTCTGGTTTTGACACTTTTTGCAGCATGGCCCTTTTGACCGATGGGAAGCGAGACTTCTTTGTAGCACTGATTTGCCTTTCCAGGTTGCTTGGTTGGCCAAAAAGGGCGTATGCGTTTTTTCCTGAATATATTCAGGAAAAAACGCATACGCCCTTTTTGGCCAAGGGCATCATTGTCGACGTTTTGCCGCTTTTCATGTGCTTTAAAGGCCATTCGAATCTACCTCCTGAAATCTCTTTCCTGCAATTCTGCCTTGCTTTCAAATCCTCTTCGTTGCCTTCCCTCAATATATCTGTGGATGAGAGTTATCATTTATAACTCTGCGGGTTTGTGAATTGCAGTGTCCCTGAGCTCCATTTTTCAACTCGCTTTTTTGGGAGCTGGCCACAAAAGCGCGAGATTGCCTCAGGCCCTATTCTGGTTCCTGGAGGCAGGCAGAGCCTGTGGTTAATTCTTCTTCCTGATGGGAAAATAGAGTGACCTGTGCCTGTCCCAACACCTAGATCTAGTCTCTCATTGGTTGCCCCTCTTCCCGTTCATCCTCAGGACAAATTGCAACCTGTAGGGAACAGGAGCTTAAAGGTGCTGATTCTCCAAGTAGGGAGATTGCTAGTAAAGTAGCTGGAAAGGCGAACCCGAGCACAAGGAGATGAGAAATTGGGTGCGTTTTAGAAACCTTTCAAAATCACACGGTGCACCATCTTCTGGGTTTCTCATGCATGTTTTCGATGTAGGAAGATGCCCTTGAACCTGGAGATTTGGGACCCATGGGATGGGTACCACACAGTATTACTTTAAAGGGTCTGCGTTTGCTCACCCAACCTCACCCAACCTCTAAGCCCCAAGAGTGTCCACCCTTATGTCTCATCCAGCTGTGGGTCTAGATATGGTCAATCCAGGTTGCATCACAGCCTCTGAACGAATTTTGTAAGAATTTCTCTCTCTTTCACTGTCTTTGTTTTACGGGTTTTTAAAAGTAATTTATTTTTATAATGGGGTTTAGCTGCTTTTCACGGCTGTGTTTTTGCAGCTTTACACCCACTTGACACACTTCCAGAGAGATATCAATACATAGGTTTTAAGATTCTTACTAGTCACATATATTCTTGTGCGGTGAATAGGGGGTGTTGAGTCCAGTTCACTGAGCAAGGAGTAGGTCTTGTCTATTACATATTGGGTGTATGGAACGGAATCTGAGCGAATTTGAAACCCTTGTTTTATGCATCACCCCACCTCACCTTTCCCGTTAAGCAGCCATAGTGTGTTTTCTAAACGTGTGACTCTGTTCTGTTTTGTAATTCAGTTCAGGTGTAGCGGTTTTTACATTCCCTCTATAAGTGATAGCTTATGATAAGTGTCTTTTTCTGTGTGACTTATTTCACTTATAATCGTCATACCTAAATCCACTCATCTTGCTTCTACTAGCCTTATGACATTGATTTCATGTCTGAGTGATATTCCTTTGTACATAAGGACCACAACTTCTTTATCCATTTTTCTCTTTCCTGGGATATTTAAGGTGTCATGAAGTGGAGGTTCTTGTCAACATAGCAGCCCTAAACATTGGGGTGCCTGTGTCTTGCTGATTTTTAGTTTTCCCAATTTATACGCCCATGAGTGGACGTGCCCTATGCTCCCTAAGCTGTGTTTTTTCGATGTTTCAGGACACACCGTACACTTCTCCAGAGTGGCTGTTGGCAATTTACATCCCGCCCATCAGCGTAGCAAGGCTGCCATTTCTCCATGGCCTGTCCTGCATTTCTGGTTTTGACACTTTTTGCAGCATGGCCCTTTTGACCGATGGGAAGCGAGACCTCTTTGTAGCGCTGATTTGCCTTTCTAGGTTGCTTGGTTGGCCAAAAAGGGCGTATGCGTTTTTTCCTGAATATATTCAGGAAAAAACGCATACGCCCTTTTTGCCCATGGGCATCATTGTCGACGTTTTGCCGCTTTTCATGTGCTTTAAATGCGATTCGAATCTACCTCCTGAAATCTGTTTCCTGCAATTCTGCCTTGCTTTCAAATCCTCTTCGTTGCCTTCCCTCAATATATCTGTGGATGAGAGTTATCCCTTATAACTCTGCGGGTTTGTGAATTGCAGTGTCCCTGAGCTCCATTTTTCAACTCGCTTTTTTGGGAGCTGGCCGCAAAAGCGCGGGATTGCCTCAGGCCCTATTCTGGTTCCTGGCGGCAGGCTGAGCCTGTGGTTAATTCTTCTTCCTGATGGGAAAATAGAGTGACCTGGGCCTGTCCCAACACCTAGATCTAGTCTCTCATTGGTTGCCCCTCTTCCCGTTCATCCTCAGGACAAATTGCAACCTGTAGGGAACAGGAGCTTAAAGGTGCTGATTCTCCAAGTAGGGAGATTGCTAGTAAAGTAGCTGGAAAGGCGAACCCTAGCACAAGGAGATGAGAAATGGGGTGCATTTTAGAAACCTTTCAAAATCACACGGTGTACCATCTTCTGGGTTTCTCATGCATGTTTTCGATGTAGGAAGATGCCCTTGAACCTGGAGATTTGGGACCCATGGGATGGGTACCACGCAGTATTACTTTAAAGGGTCTGAGTTTGCTCTCCCAACCTCACCCAACCTCTCAGCCCCAAGAGTGTCCACCCTTATGTCTCATCCAGGTGTGGGTCTAGATATGGTCAATCCAGGTTGCATCACAGCCCCTGAACGAGTTTTGTAAGAATTTCTCTCTCTTTCACTGTCTTTGTTTTACGGGTTTTTAAAAGTAATTTATTTTTATAATGGGGTTTAGCTGCTTTTCACGGCTGTGTTTATGCGGCTTTACACCCACTTGGCTCACTTCCAGAGAGATATCAATACATATGTTTTACGATTCTTACTAGTCAGATATATTCTTGTGCGGTGAATAGGGGGTGTTGAGTCCAGTTCACTGAGCAAGGAGTAGGTCTTGTCTATTACATATTGGGTGTATGGAACGGTATCTGAGCGAATTTGAAACCCTTGTTTTATGCATCACCCCACCTCACCTTTCCCGTTAAGCAGCCATAGTGTGTTTTCTAAACGTGTGACTCTGTTCTGTTTTGTAATTCAGTTCAAGTGTAGCGGTTTTTACATTCCCTCTATAAGTGATAGCTTATGATAAGTGTCTTTTTCTGTGTGACTTATTTCACTTAGAATCGTCATACCTAAATCCACTCATCTTGCTTCTACTAGCCTTATGACATTGATTTCATGTCTGAGGGATATTCCTTTGTACATAAGGACCACAACTTCTTTATCCCTTTTTCTCTTTCCTGGGATATTTAAGGTGTCATGAAGTGGAGGTTCTTGTCAACATAGCAGCCCTAAACATTGGGGTGCCTGTGTCTTGCTGATTTTTAGTTTTCCCAATTTATACGCCCATGAGTGGATGTGCCCTATGCTCCCTCAGCTGTGTTTTTTCGATGTTTCAGGACACACCGTACACTTCTCCAGAGTGGCTTTTGGCAATTTACATCCCGCCCATTAGCGTAGCAAGGCTGCCATTTCTCCATGGCCTGTACTGCATTTCTGGTTTTGTCACTTTTTGCAGCATGGCCCTTTTGACCGATGGGAAGCGAGACTTCTTTGTTGCGCTGATTTGCCTTTCCAGGTTGCTTGGTTGGCCAAAAAGGGCGTATGCGTTTTTTCCTGAATATATTCAGGAAAAAACGCTTACGCCCTTTTTGGCCAAGGGCATCACTGTCGACGTTTTGCCACTTTTCATGTGCTTTAAATGCGATTCGAATCTACCTCCTGAAACCTGTTTCCTGCAATTCTGCCTTGCTTTCAAATCCTCTTCGTTGCCTTCCCTCAATATATCTGTGGATGAGAGTTATCATTTATAACTCTGCAGGTTTGTGAATTGCAGTGCCCCTGAGCTCCATTTTTCAACTCGCTTTTTTGGGAGCTGGCCGCAAAAGCACGGGATTGCCTCAGGCCCTATTCTGGTTCCCGGCGGCAGGCTGAGCCTGTGTTTAATTCTTCTTCATGATGGGAAATTAGAGTGACCTGTGCCTGTCCCAACACCTAGATCTAGTCTCTCATTGGTTGCCCCTCTTCCCGTTCATCCTCAGGACAAATTGCAACCTGTAGGGAACAGGAGCTTAAAGGTGCTGATTCTCCAAGTAGGGAGATTGCTAGTAAAGTAGCTGGAAAGGCGAACCCGAGCACAAGGAGATGAGAAATTGGGTGCGTTTTAGAAACCTTTCAAAATCACACGGTGTACCATCTTCTGGGTTTCTCATGCATGTTTTCGATGTAGGAAGATGCCCTTGAACCTGGAGATTTGGGACCCATGGGATGGGTACCACACAGTATTACTTTAAAGGATCTGCGTTTGCTCACCCAACCTCACCCAACCTCTAAGCCCCAAGAGTGTCCACCCTTATGTCTCATCCAGCTGTGGGTCTAGATATGGTCAATCCAGGTTGCATCACAGCCTCTGAACGAATTTTGTAAGAATTTCTCTCTCTTTCACTGTCTTTGTTTTACGGGTTTTTAAAAGTAATTTATTTTTATAATGGGGTTTAGCTGCTTTTCACGGCTGTGTTTATGCGGCTTTACACCCACTTGACTCACTTCCAGACAGATATCAATATATAGGTTTTAAGATTCTTACTAGTCACATATATTCTTGTGCGGTGAATAGGGGGTGTTGAGTCCAGTTCACTGAGCAAGGAGTAGGTCTTGTCTATTACATATTGGGTGTATGGAACAGTATCTGAGCGAATTTGAAACCCTTGTTTTATGCATCACCCCACCTCACCTTTCCCGTTAAGCAGCCATAGTGTGTTTTCTAAACGTGTGACTCTGTTCTGTTTTGTAATTCAGTTCAAGTGTAGCGGTTTTTACATTCCCTCTATAAGTGATATCTTATGATAAGTGTCTTTTTCTGTGTGACTTATTTCACTTAGAATCGTCATACCTAAATCCACTCATCTTGCTTCTACTAGCCTTATGACATTGATTTCATGTCTGAGTGATATTCCTTTGTACATAAGGACCACAACTTCTTTATCCATTTTTCTCTTTCCTGGGATATTTAAGGTGTCATGAAGTGGAGGTTCTTGTCAACATAGCAGCCCTAAACATTGGGGTGCCTGTGTCTTGCTGATTTTTAGTTTTCCCAATTTATACGCCCATGAGTGGACGTGCCCTATGCTCCCTAAGCTGTGTTTTTTCGATGTTTCAGGACACACCGTACACTTCTCTAGAGTGGCTGTTGGCAATTTACATCCCGCCCATCAGCGTAGCAAGGCTGCCATTTCTCCATGGCCTGTCCTGCATTTCTGGTTTTGACACTTTTTGCAGCATGGCCCTTTTGACCGATGGGAAGCGAGACCTCTTTGTAGCGCTGTTTTGCCTTTCCAGGTTGCTTGGTTGGCCAAAAAGTGCGTATGCGTTTTTTCCTGAATATATTCAGGAAAAAACGCATACGCCCTTTTTGGCCAAGGGCATCATTGTCGACGTTTTGCCGCTTTTCATGTGCTTTAAAGGCGATTCGAATCTACCTCCTGAAATCTGCTTCCTGCAATTCTGCCTTGCTTTCAAATCCTCTTCGTTGCCTTCCCTCAATATATCTGTGGATGAGAGTTATCATTTATAACTCTGCGGGTTTGTGAATTGCAGTGTCCCTGAGCTCCATTTTTCAACTCGCTTTTTTGGGAGCTGGCCACAAAAGCGCGAGATTGCCTCAGGCCTTATTCTGGTTCCTGGCGGCAGGCTGAGCCTGTGGTTAATTCTTCTTCCTGATGGGAAAATAGAGTGACCTGTGCCTCTACCAACACCTAGATCTAGTCTCTCATTGGTTGCCCCTCTTCCCGTTCATCCTCAGGACAAATTGCAACCTGTAGGGAACAGGAGCTTAAAGGTGCTGATTCTCCAAGTAGGGAGATTGCTAGTAAAGTAGCTGGAAAGGCGAACGTGAGCACAAGGAGATGAGAAATTGGGTGCGTTTTAGAAACCTTTCAAAATCACACGGTGTACCATCTTCTGGGTTTCTCATGCATGTTTTCGATGTAGGAAGATGCCCTTGAACTTGGAGATTTGGGACCCATGGGATGGGTACCACACAGTATTACTTTAAAGGGTCTGCGTTTGCTCACCCAACCTCACCCAACCTCTAAGCCCCAAGAGTGTCCACCCTTATGTCTCATCCAGCTGTGGGTCTAGATATGGTCAATCCAGGTTGCATCACAGCCTCTGAACGAATTTTGTAAGAATTTCTCTCTCTTTCACTGTCTTTGTTTTACGGGTTTTTAAAAGTAATTTATTTTTATAATGGGGTTTAGCTGCTTTTCACGGCTGTGTTTATGCGGCTTTACACCCACTTGACTCACTTCCAGACAGATATCAATACATAGGTTTTAAGATTCTTACTAGTCACATATATTCTTGTGCGGTGAATAGGGGGTGTTGAGTCCAGTTCACTGAGCAAGGGGTAGGTCTTGTCTATTACATATTGGGTGTATGGAACGGTATCTGAGCGAATTTGAAACCCTTGTTTTATGCATCACCCCACCTCACCTTTCCCGTTAAGCAGCCATAGTGTGTTTTCTAAACGTGTGACTCTGTTCTGTTTTGTAATTCAGTTCAGGTGTAGCGGTTTTTACATTCCCTCTATAAGTGATAGCTTATGATAAGTGTCTTTTTCTGTGTCACTTATTTCACTTAGAATCGTCATACCTAAATCCACTCATCTTGCTTCTACTAGCCTTATGACATTGATTTCATGTCTGAGTGATATTCCTTTGTACATAAGGACCACAACTTCTTTATCCATTTTTCTCTTTCCTGGGATATTTAAGGTGTCATGAAGTGGAGGTTCTTGTCAACATAGCAGCCCTAAACATTGGGGTGCCTGTGCCTTGCTGATTTTTAGTTTTCCCAATTTATACGCCCATGAGTGGACTTGCCCTATGCTCCCTAAGCTGTGTTTTTTCGATGTTTCAGGACACACCGTACACTTCTCCAGAGTGGCTTTTGGCAATTTACATCCCGCCCATCAGCGTAGCAAGGCTGCCTTTTCTCCATGGCCTGTACTGCATTTCTGGTTTTGACACTTTTTGCAGCATGGCCCTTTTGACCGATGGGAAGCGAGACTTATTTGTAGCGCTGATTTGCCTTTCCAGGTTGCTTGGTTGGCCAAAAAGGGCGTATGCGTTTTTTCCTGAATATATTCAGGAAAAAACGCATACGCCCTTTTTGGCCAAGGGCATCATTGTCGACGTTTTGCCGCTTTTCATGTGCTTTAAAGGCCATTCGAATCTACCTCCTGAAATCTCTTTCCTGCAATTCTGCCTTGCTTTCAAATCCTCTTCGTTGCCTTCCCTCAATATATCTGTGGATGAGAGTTATCATTTATAACTCTGCGGGTTTGTGAATTGCAGTGTCCCTGAGCTCCATTTTTCAACTCGCTATTTTGGGAGCTGGCCGCAAAAGCGCGGGATTGCCTCAGGCCCTATTCTGGTTCCTGGAGGCAGGCAGAGCCTGTGGTTAATTCTTCTTCCTGATGGGAAAATAGAGTGACCTGTGCCTGTCCCAACACCTAGATCTAGTCTCTCATTGGTTGCCCCTCTTCCCGTTCATCCTCAGGACAAATTGCAACCTGTAGGGAACAGGAGCTTAAAGGTGCTGATTCTCCAAGTAGGGAGATTGCTAGTAAAGTAGCTGGAAAGGCGAACCCGAGCACAAGGAGATGAGAAATTGGGTGCGTTTTAGAAACCTTTCAAAATCACACGGTGCACCATCTTCTGGGTTTCTCATGCATGTTTTCGATGTAGGAAGATGCCCTTGAACCTGGAGATTTGGGACCCATGGGATGGGTACCACACAGTATTACTTTAAAGGGTCTGCGTTTGCTCACCCAACCTCATCCAACCTCTAAGCCCCAAGAGTGTCCACCCTTATGTCTCATCCAGCTGTGGGTCTAGATATGGTCAATCCAGGTTGCATCACAGCCTCTGAACGAATTTTGTAAGAATTTCTCTCTCTTTCACTGTCTTTGTTTTACGGGTTTTTAAAAGTAATTTATTTTTATAATGGGGTTTAGCTGCTTTTCACGGCTGTGTTTTTGCAGCTTTACACCCACTTGACACACTTCCAGAGAGATATCAATACATAGGTTTTAAGATTCTTACTAGTCACATATATTCTTGTGCGGTGAATAGGGGGTGTTGAGTCCAGTTCACTGAGCAAGGAGTAGGTCTTGTCTATTACATATTGGGTGTATGGAACGGTATCTGAGCGAATTTGAAACCCTTGTTTTATGCATCACCCCACCTCACCTTTCCCGTTAAGCAGCCAAAGTGTGTTTTCTAAACGTGTGACTCTGTTCTGTTTTGTAATTCAGTTCAGGTGTAGCGGTTTTTACATTCCCTCTATAAGTGATAGCTTATGATAAGTGTCTTTTTCTGTGTCACTTATTTCACTTAAAATCGTCATACCTAAATCCACTCATCTTGCTTCTACTAGCCTTATGACATTGATTTCATGTCTGAGTGATATTCCTTTGTACATAAGGACCACAACTTCTTTATCCATTTTTCTCTTTCCTGGGATATTTAAGGTGTCATGAAGTGGAGGTTCTTGTCAACATAGCAGCCCTAAACATTGGGGTGCCTGTGTCTTGCTGATTTTTAGTTTTCCCAATTTATACGCCCATGAGTGGACGTGCCCTATGCTCCCTAAGCTGTGTTTTTTCGATGTTTCAGGACACACCGTACACTTCTCCAGAGTGGCTGTTGGCAATTTACATCCCGCCCATCAGCGTAGCAAGGCTGCCATTTCTCCATGGCCTGTCCTGCATTTCTGGTTTTGACACTTTTTGCAGCATGGCCCTTTTGACCGATGGGAAGCGAGACTTCTTTGTAGCGCTGATTTGCCTTTCCAGGTTGCTTGGTTGGCCAAAAAGGGCGTATGCGTTTTTTCCTGAATATATTCAGGAAAAAACGCATACGCCCTTTTTGGCCAAGGGCATCATTGTCGACGTTTTGCCGCTTTTCATGTGCTTTAAAGGCCATTCGAATCTACCTCCTGAAATCTCTTTCCTGCAATTCTGCCTTGCTTTCAAATCCTCTTCGTTGCCTTCCCTCAATATATCTGTGGATGAGAGTTATCATTTATAACTCTGCGGGTTTGTGAATTGCAGTGTCCCTGAGCTCCATTTTTCAACTCGCTTTTTTGGGAGCTGGCCACAAAAGCGCGAGATTGCCTCAGGCCCTATTCTGGTTCCTGGAGGCAGGCAGAGCCTGTGGTTAATTCTTCTTCCTGATGGGAAAATAGAGTGACCTGTGCCTGTCCCAACACCTAGATCTAGTCTCTCATTGGTTGCCCCTCTTCCCGTTCATCCTCAGGACAAATTGCAACCTGTAGGGAACAGGAGCTTAAAGGTGCTGATTCTCCAAGTAGGGAGATTGCTAGTAAAGTAGCTGGAAAGGCGAACCCGAGCACAAGGAGATGAGAAATTGGGTGCGTTTTAGAAACCTTTCAAAATCACACGGTGCACCATCTTCTGGGTTTCTCATGCATGTTTTCGATGTAGGAAGATGCCCTTGAACCTGGAGATTTGGGACCCATGGGATGGGTACCACACAGTATTACTTTAAAGGGTCTGCGTTTGCTCACCCAACCTCACCCAACCTCTAAGCCCCAAGAGTGTCCACCCTTATGTCTCATCCAGCTGTGGGTCTAGATATGGTCAATCCAGGTTGCATCACAGCCTCTGAACGAATTTTGTAAGAATTTCTCTCTCTTTCACTGTCTTTGTTTTACGGGTTTTTAAAAGTAATTTATTTTTATAATGGGGTTTAGCTGCTTTTCACGGCTGTGTTTTTGCAGCTTTACACCCACTTGACACACTTCCAGAGAGATATCAATACATAGGTTTTAAGATTCTTACTAGTCACATATATTCTTGTGCGGTGAATAGGGGGTGTTGAGTCCAGTTCACTGAGCAAGGAGTAGGTCTTGTCTATTACATATTGGGTGTATGGAACGGAATCTGAGCGAATTTGAAACCCTTGTTTTATGCATCACCCCACCTCACCTTTCCCGTTAAGCAGCCATAGTGTGTTTTCTAAACGTGTGACTCTGTTCTGTTTTGTAATTCAGTTCAGGTGTAGCGGTTTTTACATTCCCTCTATAAGTGATAGCTTATGATAAGTGTCTTTTTCTGTGTGACTTATTTCACTTATAATCGTCATACCTAAATCCACTCATCTTGCTTCTACTAGCCTTATGACATTGATTTCATGTCTGAGTGATATTCCTTTGTACATAAGGACCACAACTTCTTTATCCATTTTTCTCTTTCCTGGGATATTTAAGGTGTCATGAAGTGGAGGTTCTTGTCAACATAGCAGCCCTAAACATTGGGGTGCCTGTGTCTTGCTGATTTTTAGTTTTCCCAATTTATACGCCCATGAGTGGACGTGCCCTATGCTCCCTAAGCTGTGTTTTTTCGATGTTTCAGGACACACCGTACACTTCTCCAGAGTGGCTGTTGGCAATTTACATCCCGCCCATCAGCGTAGCAAGGCTGCCATTTCTCCATGGCCTGTCCTGCATTTCTGGTTTTGACACTTTTTGCAGCATGGCCCTTTTGACCGATGGGAAGCGAGACCTCTTTGTAGCGCTGATTTGCCTTTCTAGGTTGCTTGGTTGGCCAAAAAGGGCGTATGCGTTTTTTCCTGAATATATTCAGGAAAAAACGCATACGCCCTTTTTGCCCATGGGCATCATTGTCGACGTTTTGCCGCTTTTCATGTGCTTTAAAGGCGATTCGAATCTACCTCCTGAAATCTGTTTCCTGCAATTCTGCCTTGCTTTCAAATCCTCTTCGTTGCCTTCCCTCAATATATCTGTGGATGAGAGTTATCCCTTATAACTCTGCGGGTTTGTGAATTGCAGTGTCCCTGAGCTCCATTTTTCAACTCGCTTTTTTGGGAGCTGGCCGCAAAAGCGCGGGATTGCCTCAGGCCCTATTCTGGTTCCTGGCGGCAGGCTGAGCCTGTGGTTAATTCTTCTTCCTGATGGGAAAATAGAGTGACCTGGGCCTGTCCCAACACCTAGATCTAGTCTCTCATTGGTTGCCCCTCTTCCCGTTCATCCTCAGGACAAATTGCAACCTGTAGGGAACAGGAGCTTAAAGGTGCTGATTCTCCAAGTAGGGAGATTGCTAGTAAAGTAGCTGGAAAGGCGAACCCTAGCACAAGGAGATGAGAAATGGGGTGCATTTTAGAAACCTTTCAAAATCACACGGTGTACCATCTTCTGGGTTTCTCATGCATGTTTTCGATGTAGGAAGATGCCCTTGAACCTGGAGATTTGGGACCCATGGGATGGGTACCACGCAGTATTACTTTAAAGGGTCTGAGTTTGCTCTCCCAACCTCACCCAACCTCTCAGCCCCAAGAGTGTCCACCCTTATGTCTCATCCAGGTGTGGGTCTAGATATGGTCAATCCAGGTTGCATCACAGCCCCTGAACGAGTTTTGTAAGAATTTCTCTCTCTTTCACTGTCTTTGTTTTACGGGTTTTTAAAAGTAATTTATTTTTATAATGGGGTTTAGCTGCTTTTCACGGCTGTGTTTATGCGGCTTTACACCCACTTGGCTCACTTCCAGAGAGATATCAATACATATGTTTTACGATTCTTACTAGTCAGATATATTCTTGTGCGGTGAATAGGGGGTGTTGAGTCCAGTTCACTGAGCAAGGAGTAGGTCTTGTCTATTACATATTGGGTGTATGGAACGGTATCTGAGCGAATTTGAAACCCTTGTTTTATGCATCACCCCACCTCACCTTTCCCGTTAAGCAGCCATAGTGTGTTTTCTAAACGTGTGACTCTGTTCTGTTTTGTAATTCAGTTCAAGTGTAGCGGTTTTTACATTCCCTCTATAAGTGATAGCTTATGATAAGTGTCTTTTTCTGTGTGACTTATTTCACTTAGAATCGTCATACCTAAATCCACTCATCTTGCTTCTACTAGCCTTATGACATTGATTTCATGTCTGAGGGATATTCCTTTGTACATAAGGACCACAACTTCTTTATCCATTTTTCTCTTTCCTGGGATATTTAAGGTGTCATGAAGTGGAGGTTCTTGTCAACATAGCAGCCCTAAACATTGGGGTGCCTGTGTCTTGCTGATTTTTAGTTTTCCCAATTTATACGCCCATGAGTGGATGTGCCCTATGCTCCCTCAGCTGTGTTTTTTCGATGTTTCAGGACACACCATACACTTCTCTAGAGTGGCTGTTGGCAATTTACATCCCGCCCATCAGCGTAGCAAGGCTGCCATTTCTCCATGGCCTGTCCTGCATTTCTGGTTTTGACACTTTTTGCAGCATGGCCCTTTTGACCGATGGGAAGCGAGACTTCTTTGTTGCGCTGATTTGCCTTTCCAGGTTGCTTGGTTGGCCAAAAAGGGCGTATGCGTTTTTTCCTGAATATATTCAGGAAAAAACGCTTACGCCCTTTTTGGCCAAGGGCATCACTGTCGACGTTTTGCCACTTTTCATGTGCTTTAAATGCGATTCGAATCTACCTCCTGAAACCTGTTTCCTGCAATTCTGCCTTGCTTTCAAATCCTCTTCGTTGCCTTCCCTCAATATATCTGTGGATGAGAGTTATCATTTATAACTCTGCAGGTTTGTGAATTGCAGTGCCCCTGAGCTCCATTTTTCAACTCGCTTTTTTGGGAGCTGGCCGCAAAAGCACGGGATTGCCTCAGGCCCTATTCTGGTTCCCGGCGGCAGGCTGAGCCTGTGTTTAATTCTTCTTCATGATGGGAAATTAGAGTGACCTGTGCCTGTCCCAACACCTAGATCTAGTCTCTCATTGGTTGCCCCTCTTCCCGTTCATCCTCAGGACAAATTGCAACCTGTAGGGAACAGGAGCTTAAAGGTGCTGATTCTCCAAGTAGGGAGATTGCTAGTAAAGTAGCTGGAAAGGCGAACCCGAGCACAAGGAGATGAGAAATTGGGTGCGTTTTAGAAACCTTTCAAAATCACACGGTGTACCATCTTCTGGGTTTCTCATGCATGTTTTCGATGTAGGAAGATGCCCTTGAACCTGGAGATTTGGGACCCATGGGATGGGTACCACACAGTATTACTTTAAAGGATCTGCGTTTGCTCACCCAACCTCACCCAACCTCTAAGCCCCAAGAGTGTCCACCCTTATGTCTCATCCAGCTGTGGGTCTAGATATGGTCAATCCAGGTTGCATCACAGCCTCTGAACGAATTTTGTAAGAATTTCTCTCTCTTTCACTGTCTTTGTTTTACGGGTTTTTAAAAGTAATTTATTTTTATAATGGGGTTTAGCTGCTTTTCACGGCTGTGTTTATGCGGCTTTACACCCACTTGACTCACTTCCAGACAGATATCAATATATAGGTTTTAAGATTCTTACTAGTCACATATATTCTTGTGCGGTGAATAGGGGGTGTTGAGTCCAGTTCACTGAGCAAGGAGTAGGTCTTGTCTATTACATATTGGGTGTATGGAACAGTATCTGAGCGAATTTGAAACCCTTGTTTTATGCATCACCCCACCTCACCTTTCCCGTTAAGCAGCCATAGTGTGTTTTCTAAACGTGTGACTCTGTTCTGTTTTGTAATTCAGTTCAAGTGTAGCGGTTTTTACATTCCCTCTATAAGTGATATCTTATGATAAGTGTCTTTTTCTGTGTGACTTATTTCACTTAGAATCGTCATACCTAAATCCACTCATCTTGCTTCTACTAGCCTTATGACATTGATTTCATGTCTGAGTGATATTCCTTTGTACATAAGGACCACAACTTCTTTATCCATTTTTCTCTTTCCTGGGATATTTAAGGTGTCATGAAGTGGAGGTTCTTGTCAACATAGCAGCCCTAAACATTGGGGTGCCTGTGTCTTGCTGATTTTTAGTTTTCCCAATTTATACGCCCATGAGTGGACGTGCCCTATGCTCCCTAAGCTGTGTTTTTTCGATGTTTCAGGACACACCATACACTTCTCTAGAGTGGCTGTTGGCAATTTACATCCCGCCCATCAGCGTAGCAAGGCTGCCATTTCTCCATGGCCTGTCCTGCATTTCTGGTTTTGACACTTTTTGCAGCATGGCCCTTTTGACCGATGGGAAGCGAGACCTCTTTGTAGCGCTGTTTTGCCTTTCCAGGTTGCTTGGTTGGCCAAAAAGTGCGTATGCGTTTTTTCCTGAATATATTCAGGAAAAAACGCATACGCCCTTTTTGGCCAAGGGCATCATTGTCGACGTTTTGCCGCTTTTCATGTGCTTTAAAGGCGATTCGAATCTACCTCCTGAAATCTGCTTCCTGCAATTCTGCCTTGCTTTCAAATCCTCTTCGTTGCCTTCCCTCAATATATCTGTGGATGAGAGTTATCATTTATAACTCTGCGGGTTTGTGAATTGCAGTGTCCCTGAGCTCCATTTTTCAACTCGCTTTTTTGGGAGCTGGCCACAAAAGCGCGAGATTGCCTCAGGCCTTATTCTGGTTCCTGGCGGCAGGCTGAGCCTGTGGTTAATTCTTCTTCCTGATGGGAAAATAGAGTGACCTGTGCCTCTACCAACACCTAGATCTAGTCTCTCATTGGTTGCCCCTCTTCCCGTTCATCCTCAGGACAAATTGCAACCTGTAGGGAACAGGAGCTTAAAGGTGCTGATTCTCCAAGTAGGGAGATTGCTAGTAAAGTAGCTGGAAAGGCGAACGTGAGCACAAGGAGATGAGAAATTGGGTGCGTTTTAGAAACCTTTCAAAATCACACGGTGTACCATCTTCTGGGTTTCTCATGCATGTTTTCGATGTAGGAAGATGCCCTTGAACTTGGAGATTTGGGACCCATGGGATGGGTACCACACAGTATTACTTTAAAGGGTCTGCGTTTGCTCACCCAACCTCACCCAACCTCTAAGCCCCAAGAGTGTCCACCCTTATGTCTCATCCAGCTGTGGGTCTAGATATGGTCAATCCAGGTTGCATCACAGCCTCTGAACGAATTTTGTAAGAATTTCTCTCTCTTTCACTGTCTTTGTTTTACGGGTTTTTAAAAGTAATTTATTTTTATAATGGGGTTTAGCTGCTTTTCACGGCTGTGTTTATGCGGCTTTACACCCACTTGACTCACTTCCAGACAGATATCAATACATAGGTTTTAAGATTCTTACTAGTCACATATATTCTTGTGCGGTGAATAGGGGGTGTTGAGTCCAGTTCACTGAGCAAGGGGTAGGTCTTGTCTATTACATATTGGGTGTATGGAACGGTATCTGAGCGAATTTGAAACCCTTGTTTTATGCATCACCCCACCTCACCTTTCCCGTTAAGCAGCCATAGTGTGTTTTCTAAACGTGTGACTCTGTTCTGTTTTGTAATTCAGTTCAGGTGTAGCGGTTTTTACATTCCCTCTATAAGTGATAGCTTATGATAAGTGTCTTTTTCTGTGTCACTTATTTCACTTAGAATCGTCATACCTAAATCCACTCATCTTGCTTCTACTAGCCTTATGACATTGATTTCATGTCTGAGTGATATTCCTTTGTACATAAGGACCACAACTTCTTTATCCATTTTTCTCTTTCCTGGGATATTTAAGGTGTCATGAAGTGGAGGTTCTTGTCAACATAGCAGCCCTAAACATTGGGGTGCCTGTGCCTTGCTGATTTTTAGTTTTCCCAATTTATACGCCCATGAGTGGACTTGCCCTATGCTCCCTAAGCTGTGTTTTTTCGATGTTTCAGGACACACCGTACACTTCTCCAGAGTGGCTTTTGGCAATTTACATCCCGCCCATCAGCGTAGCAAGGCTGCCTTTTCTCCATGGCCTGTACTGCATTTCTGGTTTTGACACTTTTTGCAGCATGGCCCTTTTGACCGATGGGAAGCGAGACTTATTTGTAGCGCTGATTTGCCTTTCCAGGTTGCTTGGTTGGCCAAAAAGGGCGTATGCGTTTTTTCCTGAATATATTCAGGAAAAAACGCATACGCCCTTTTTGGCCAAGGGCATCATTGTCGACGTTTTGCCGCTTTTCATGTGCTTTAAAGGCCATTCGAATCTACCTCCTGAAATCTCTTTCCTGCAATTCTGCCTTGCTTTCAAATCCTCTTCGTTGCCTTCCCTCAATATATCTGTGGATGAGAGTTATCATTTATAACTCTGCGGGTTTGTGAATTGCAGTGTCCCTGAGCTCCATTTTTCAACTCGCTTTTTTGGGAGCTGGCCGCAAAAGCGCGGGATTGCCTCAGGCCCTATTCTGGTTCCTGGAGGCAGGCAGAGCCTGTGGTTAATTCTTCTTCCTGATGGGAAAATAGAGTGACCTGTGCCTGTCCCAACACCTAGATCTAGTCTCTCATTGGTTGCCCCTCTTCCCGTTCATCCTCAGGACAAATTGCAACCTGTAGGGAACAGGAGCTTAAAGGTGCTGATTCTCCAAGTAGGGAGATTGCTAGTAAAGTAGCTGGAAAGGCGAACCCGAGCACAAGGAGATGAGAAATTGGGTGCGTTTTAGAAACCTTTCAAAATCACACGGTGCACCATCTTCTGGGTTTCTCATGCATGTTTTCGATGTAGGAAGATGCCCTTGAACCTGGAGATTTGGGACCCATGGGATGGGTACCACACAGTATTACTTTAAAGGGTCTGCGTTTGCTCACCCAACCTCATCCAACCTCTAAGCCCCAAGAGTGTCCACCCTTATGTCTCATCCAGCTGTGGGTCTAGATATGGTCAATCCAGGTTGCATCACAGCCTCTGAACGAATTTTGTAAGAATTTCTCTCTCTTTCACTGTCTTTGTTTTACGGGTTTTTAAAAGTAATTTATTTTTATAATGGGGTTTAGCTGCTTTTCACGGCTGTGTTTTTGCAGCTTTACACCCACTTGACACACTTCCAGAGAGATATCAATACATAGGTTTTAAGATTCTTACTAGTCACATATATTCTTGTGCGGTGAATAGGGGGTGTTGAGTCCAGTTCACTGAGCAAGGAGTAGGTCTTGTCTATTACATATTGGGTGTATGGAACGGTATCTGAGCGAATTTGAAACCCTTGTTTTATGCATCACCCCACCTCACCTTTCCCGTTAAGCAGCCAAAGTGTGTTTTCTAAACGTGTGACTCTGTTCTGTTTTGTAATTCAGTTCAGGTGTAGCGGTTTTTACATTCCCTCTATAAGTGATAGCTTATGATAAGTGTCTTTTTCTGTGTCACTTATTTCACTTAAAATCGTCATACCTAAATCCACTCATCTTGCTTCTACTAGCCTTATGACATTGATTTCATGTCTGAGTGATATTCCTTTGTACATAAGGACCACAACTTCTTTATCCATTTTTCTCTTTCCTGGGATATTTAAGGTGTCATGAAGTGGAGGTTCTTGTCAACATAGCAGCCCTAAACATTGGGGTGCCTGTGTCTTGCTGATTTTTAGTTTTCCCAATTTATACGCCCATGAGTGGACGTGCCCTATGCTCCCTAAGCTGTGTTTTTTCGATGTTTCAGGACACACCGTACACTTCTCCAGAGTGGCTGTTGGCAATTTACATCCCGCCCATCAGCGTAGCAAGGCTGCCATTTCTCCATGGCCTGTCCTGCATTTCTGGTTTTGACACTTTTTGCAGCATGGCCCTTTTGACCGATGGGAAGCGAGACTTCTTTGTAGCGCTGATTTGCCTTTCCAGGTTGCTTGGTTGGCCAAAAAGGGCGTATGCGTTTTTTCCTGAATATATTCAGGAAAAAACGCATACGCCCTTTTTGGCCAAGGGCATCATTGTCGACGTTTTGCCGCTTTTCATGTGCTTTAAAGGCCATTCGAATCTACCTCCTGAAATCTCTTTCCTGCAATTCTGCCTTGCTTTCAAATCCTCTTCGTTGCCTTCCCTCAATATATCTGTGGATGAGAGTTATCATTTATAACTCTGCGGGTTTGTGAATTGCAGTGTCCCTGAGCTCCATTTTTCAACTCGCTTTTTTGGGAGCTGGCCACAAAAGCGCGAGTTTGCCTCAGGCCCTATTCTGGTTCCTGGAGGCAGGCAGAGCCTGTGGTTAATTCTTCTTCCTGATGGGAAAATAGAGTGACCTGTGCCTGTCCCAACACCTAGATCTAGTCTCTCATTGGTTGCCCCTCTTCCCGTTCATCCTCAGGACAAATTGCAACCTGTAGGGAACAGGAGCTTAAAGGTGCTGATTCTCCAAGTAGGGAGATTGCTAGTAAAGTAGCTGGAAAGGCGAACCCGAGCACAAGGAGATGAGAAATTGGGTGCGTTTTAGAAACCTTTCAAAATCACACGGTGCACCATCTTCTGGGTTTCTCATGCATGTTTTCGATGTAGGAAGATGCCCTTGAACCTGGAGATTTGGGACCCATGGGATGGGTACCACACAGTATTACTTTAAAGGGTCTGCGTTTGCTCACCCAACCTCACCCAACCTCTAAGCCCCAAGAGTGTCCACCCTTATGTCTCATCCAGCTGTGGGTCTAGATATGGTCAATCCAGGTTGCATCACAGCCTCTGAACGAATTTTGTAAGAATTTCTCTCTCTTTCACTGTCTTTGTTTTACGGGTTTTTAAAAGTAATTTATTTTTATAATGGGGTTTAGCTGCTTTTCACGGCTGTGTTTTTGCAGCTTTACACCCACTTGACACACTTCCAGAGAGATATCAATACATAGGTTTTAAGATTCTTACTAGTCACATATATTCTTGTGCGGTGAATAGGGGGTGTTGAGTCCAGTTCACTGAGCAAGGAGTAGGTCTTGTCTATTACATATTGGGTGTATGGAACGGAATCTGAGCGAATTTGAAACCCTTGTTTTATGCATCACCCCACCTCACCTTTCCCGTTAAGCAGCCATAGTGTGTTTTCTAAACGTGTGACTCTGTTCTGTTTTGTAATTCAGTTCAGGTGTAGCGGTTTTTACATTCCCTCTATAAGTGATAGCTTATGATAAGTGTCTTTTTCTGTGTGACTTATTTCACTTATAATCGTCATACCTAAATCCACTCATCTTGCTTCTACTAGCCTTATGACATTGATTTCATGTCTGAGTGATATTCCTTTGTACATAAGGACCACAACTTCTTTATCCATTTTTCTCTTTCCTGGGATATTTAAGGTGTCATGAAGTGGAGGTTCTTGTCAACATAGCAGCCCTAAACATTGGGGTGCCTGTGTCTTGCTGATTTTTAGTTTTCCCAATTTATACGCCCATGAGTGGACGTGCCCTATGCTCCCTAAGCTGTGTTTTTTCGATGTTTCAGGACACACCGTACACTTCTCCAGAGTGGCTGTTGGCAATTTACATCCCGCCCATCAGCGTAGCAAGGCTGCCATTTCTCCATGGCCTGTCCTGCATTTCTGGTTTTGACACTTTTTGCAGCATGGCCCTTTTGACCGATGGGAAGCGAGACCTCTTTGTAGCGCTGATTTGCCTTTCTAGGTTGCTTGGTTGGCCAAAAAGGGCGTATGCGTTTTTTCCTGAATATATTCAGGAAAAAACGCATACGCCCTTTTTGCCCATGGGCATCATTGTCGACGTTTTGCCGCTTTTCATGTGCTTTAAAGGCGATTCGAATCTACCTCCTGAAATCTGTTTCCTGCAATTCTGCCTTGCTTTCAAATCCTCTTCGTTGCCTTCCCTCAATATATCTGTGGATGAGAGTTATCCCTTATAACTCTGCGGGTTTGTGAATTGCAGTGTCCCTGAGCTCCATTTTTCAACTCGCTTTTTTGGGAGCTGGCCGCAAAAGCGCGGGATTGCCTCAGGCCCTATTCTGGTTCCTGGCGGCAGGCTGAGCCTGTGGTTAATTCTTCTTCCTGATGGGAAAATAGAGTGACCTGGGCCTGTCCCAACACCTAGATCTAGTCTCTCATTGGTTGCCCCTCTTCCCGTTCATCCTCAGGACAAATTGCAACCTGTAGGGAACAGGAGCTTAAAGGTGCTGATTCTCCAAGTAGGGAGATTGCTAGTAAAGTAGCTGGAAAGGCGAACCCTAGCACAAGGAGATGAGAAATGGGGTGCATTTTAGAAACCTTTCAAAATCACACGGTGTACCATCTTCTGGGTTTCTCATGCATGTTTTCGATGTAGGAAGATGCCCTTGAACCTGGAGATTTGGGACCCATGGGATGGGTACCACGCAGTATTACTTTAAAGGGTCTGAGTTTGCTCTCCCAACCTCACCCAACCTCTCAGCCCCAAGAGTGTCCACCCTTATGTCTCATCCAGGTGTGGGTCTAGATATGGTCAATCCAGGTTGCATCACAGCCCCTGAACGAGTTTTGTAAGAATTTCTCTCTCTTTCACTGTCTTTGTTTTACGGGTTTTTAAAAGTAATTTATTTTTATAATGGGGTTTAGCTGCTTTTCACGGCTGTGTTTATGCGGCTTTACACCCACTTGGCTCACTTCCAGAGAGATATCAATACATATGTTTTACGATTCTTACTAGTCAGATATATTCTTGTGCGGTGAATAGGGGGTGTTGAGTCCAGTTCACTGAGCAAGGAGTAGGTCTTGTCTATTACATATTGGGTGTATGGAACGGTATCTGAGCGAATTTGAAACCCTTGTTTTATGCATCACCCCACCTCACCTTTCCCGTTAAGCAGCCATAGTGTGTTTTCTAAACGTGTGACTCTGTTCTGTTTTGTAATTCAGTTCAAGTGTAGCGGTTTTTACATTCCCTCTATAAGTGATAGCTTATGATAAGTGTCTTTTTCTGTGTGACTTATTTCACTTAGAATCGTCATACCTAAATCCACTCATCTTGCTTCTACTAGCCTTATGACATTGATTTCATGTCTGAGGGATATTCCTTTGTACATAAGGACCACAACTTCTTTATCCATTTTTCTCTTTCCTGGGATATTTAAGGTGTCATGAAGTGGAGGTTCTTGTCAACATAGCAGCCCTAAACATTGGGGTGCCTGTGTCTTGCTGATTTTTAGTTTTCCCAATTTATACGCCCATGAGTGGATGTGCCCTATGCTCCCTCAGCTGTGTTTTTTCGATGTTTCAGGACACACCGTACACTTCTCCAGAGTGGCTTTTGGCAATTTACATCCCGCCCATTAGCGTAGCAAGGCTGCCATTTCTCCATGGCCTGTACTGCATTTCTGGTTTTGTCACTTTTTGCAGCATGGCCCTTTTGACCGATGGGAAGCGAGACTTCTTTGTTGCGCTGATTTGCCTTTCCAGGTTGCTTGGTTGGCCAAAAAGGGCGTATGCGTTTTTTCCTGAATATATTCAGGAAAAAACGCTTACGCCCTTTTTGGCCAAGGGCATCACTGTCGACGTTTTGCCACTTTTCATGTGCTTTAAATGCGATTCGAATCTACCTCCTGAAACCTGTTTCCTGCAATTCTGCCTTGCTTTCAAATCCTCTTCGTTGCCTTCCCTCAATATATCTGTGGATGAGAGTTATCATTTATAACTCTGCAGGTTTGTGAATTGCAGTGCCCCTGAGCTCCATTTTTCAACTCGCTTTTTTGGGAGCTGGCCGCAAAAGCACGGGATTGCCTCAGGCCCTATTCTGGTTCCCGGCGGCAGGCTGAGCCTGTGTTTAATTCTTCTTCATGATGGGAAATTAGAGTGACCTGTGCCTGTCCCAACACCTAGATCTAGTCTCTCATTGGTTGCCCCTCTTCCCGTTCATCCTCAGGACAAATTGCAACCTGTAGGGAACAGGAGCTTAAAGGTGCTGATTCTCCAAGTAGGGAGATTGCTAGTAAAGTAGCTGGAAAGGCGAACCCGAGCACAAGGAGATGAGAAATTGGGTGCGTTTTAGAAACCTTTCAAAATCACACGGTGTACCATCTTCTGGGTTTCTCATGCATGTTTTCGATGTAGGAAGATGCCCTTGAACCTGGAGATTTGGGACCCATGGGATGGGTACCACACAGTATTACTTTAAAGGATCTGCGTTTGCTCACCCAACCTCACCCAACCTCTAAGCCCCAAGAGTGTCCACCCTTATGTCTCATCCAGCTGTGGGTCTAGATATGGTCAATCCAGGTTGCATCACAGCCTCTGAACGAATTTTGTAAGAATTTCTCTCTCTTTCACTGTCTTTGTTTTACGGGTTTTTAAAAGTAATTTATTTTTATAATGGGGTTTAGCTGCTTTTCACGGCTGTGTTTATGCGGCTTTACACCCACTTGACTCACTTCCAGACAGATATCAATATATAGGTTTTAAGATTCTTACTAGTCACATATATTCTTGTGCGGTGAATAGGGGGTGTTGAGTCCAGTTCACTGAGCAAGGAGTAGGTCTTGTCTATTACATATTGGGTGTATGGAACAGTATCTGAGCGAATTTGAAACCCTTGTTTTATGCATCACCCCACCTCACCTTTCCCGTTAAGCAGCCATAGTGTGTTTTCTAAACGTGTGACTCTGTTCTGTTTTGTAATTCAGTTCAAGTGTAGCGGTTTTTACATTCCCTCTATAAGTGATATCTTATGATAAGTGTCTTTTTCTGTGTGACTTATTTCACTTAGAATCGTCATACCTAAATCCACTCATCTTGCTTCTACTAGCCTTATGACATTGATTTCATGTCTGAGTGATATTCCTTTGTACATAAGGACCACAACTTCTTTATCCATTTTTCTCTTTCCTGGGATATTTAAGGTGTCATGAAGTGGAGGTTCTTGTCAACATAGCAGCCCTAAACATTGGGGTGCCTGTGTCTTGCTGATTTTTAGTTTTCCCAATTTATACGCCCATGAGTGGACGTGCCCTATGCTCCCTAAGCTGTGTTTTTTCGATGTTTCAGGACACACCATACACTTCTCTAGAGTGGCTGTTGGCAATTTACATCCCGCCCATCAGCGTAGCAAGGCTGCCATTTCTCCATGGCCTGTCCTGCATTTCTGGTTTTGACACTTTTTGCAGCATGGCCCTTTTGACCGATGGGAAGCGAGACCTCTTTGTAGCGCTGTTTTGCCTTTCCAGGTTGCTTGGTTGGCCAAAAAGTGCGTATGCGTTTTTTCCTGAATATATTCAGGAAAAAACGCATACGCCCTTTTTGGACAAGGGCATCATTGTCGACGTTTTGCCGCTTTTCATGTGCTTTAAAGGCGATTCGAATCTACCTCCTGAAATCTGCTTCCTGCAATTCTGCCTTGCTTTCAAATCCTCTTCGTTGCCTTCCCTCAATATATCTGTGGATGAGAGTTATCATTTATAACTCTGCGGGTTTGTGAATTGCAGTGTCCCTGAGTTCCATTTTTCAACTCGCTTTTTTGGGAGCTGGCCACAAAAGCGCGAGATTGCCTCAGGCCTTATTCTGGTTCCTGGCGGCAGGCTGAGCCTGTGGTTAATTCTTCTTCCTGATGGGAAAATAGAGTGACCTGTGCCTCTACCAACACCTAGATCTAGTCTCTCATTGGTTGCCCCTCTTCCCGTTCATCCTCAGGACAAATTGCAACCTGTAGGGAACAGGAGCTTAAAGGTGCTGATTCTCCAAGTAGGGAGATTGCTAGTAAAGTAGCTGGAAAGGCGAACGTGAGCACAAGGAGATGAGAAATTGGGTGCGTTTTAGAAACCTTTCAAAATCACACGGTGTACCATCTTCTGGGTTTCTCATGCATGTTTTCGATGTAGGAAGATGCCCTTGAACTTGGAGATTTGGGACCCATGGGATGGGTACCACACAGTATTACTTTAAAGGGTCTGCGTTTGCTCACCCAACCTCACCCAACCTCTAAGCCCCAAGAGTGTCCACCCTTATGTCTCATCCAGCTGTGGGTCTAGATATGGTCAATCCAGGTTGCATCACAGCCTCTGAACGAATTTTGTAAGAATTTCTCTCTCTTTCACTGTCTTTGTTTTACGGGTTTTTAAAAGTAATTTATTTTTATAATGGGGTTTAGCTGCTTTTCACGGCTGTGTTTATGCGGCTTTACACCCACTTGACTCACTTCCAGACAGATATCAATACATAGGTTTTAAGATTCTTACTAGTCACATATATTCTTGTGCGGTGAATAGGGGGTGTTGAGTCCAGTTCACTGAGCAAGGGTAGGTCTTGTCTATTACATATTGGGTGTATGGAACGGTATCTGAGCGAATTTGAAACCCTTGTTTTATGCATCACCCCACCTCACCTTTCCCGTTAAGCAGCCCATAGTGTGTTTTCTAAACGTGTGACTCTGTTCTGTTTTGTAATTCAGTTCAGGTGTAGCGGTTTTTACATTCCCTCTATAAGTGATAGCTTATGATAAGTGTCTTTTTCTGTGTCACTTATTTCACTTAGAATCGTCATACCTAAATCCACTCATCTTGCTTCTACTAGCCTTATGACATTGATTTCATGTCTGAGTGATATTCCTTTGTACATAAGGACCACAACTTCTTTATCCATTTTTCTCTTTCCTGGGATATTTAAGGTGTCATGAAGTGGAGGTTCTTGTCAACATAGCAGCCCTAAACATTGGGGTGCCTGTGCCTTGCTGATTTTTAGTTTCCCAATTTATACGCCCATAAGTGGACTTGCCCTATGCTCCCTAAGCTGTGTTTTTTCGATGTTTCAGGACACACCGTACACTTCTCCAGAGTGGCTTTTGGCAATTTACATCCCGCCCATCAGCGTAGCAAGGCTGCCATTTCTCCATGGCCTGTACTGCATTTCTGGTTTGACACTTTTTGCAGCATGGCCCTTTTGACCGATGGGAAGCGAGACCTCTTTGTAGCGCTGATTTGCCTTTCCAGGTTGCTTGGTTGGCCAAAAAGGGCGTATGCGTTTTTTCCTGAATATATTCAGGAAAAAACGCATACGCCCTTTTTGGCCAACGGCATCATTGTCGACGTTTTGCCGCTTTTCATGTGCTTTAAAGGCCATTCGAATCTACCTCCTGAAATCTCTTTCCTGCAATTCTGCCTTGCTTTCAAATCCTCTTCGTTGCCTTCCCTCAATATATCTGTGGATGAGAGTTATCATTTATAACTCTGCGGGTTTGTGAATTGCAGTGTCCCTGAGCTCCATTTTTCAACTCGCTTTTTTGGGAGCTGGCCGCAAAAGCGCGGGATTGCCTCAGGCCCTATTCTGGTTCCTGGAGGCAGGCAGAGCCTGTGGTTAATTCTTCTTCCTGATGGGAAAATAGAGTGACCTGTGCCTGTCCCAACACCTAGATCTAGTCTCTCATTGGTTGCCCCTCTTCCCGTTCATCCTCAGGACAAATTGCAACCTGTAGGAACAGGAGCTTAAAGGTGCTGATTCTCCAAGTAGGGAGATTGCTAGTAAAGTAGCTGGAAAGGCCGAACCCGAGCACAAGGAGATGAGAAATTGGGTGCGTTTTAGAAACCTTTCAAAATCACACGGTGCACCATCTTCTGGGTTTCTCATGCATGTTTTCGATGTAGGAAGATGCCCTTGAACCTGGAGATTTGGGACCCATGGGATGGGTACCACACAGTATTACTTTAAAGGGTCTGCGTTTGCTCACCCCAACCTCACCCAACCTCTAAGCCCAAGAGTGTCCACCCTTATGTCTCATCCAGCTGTGGGTCTAGATATGGTCAATCCAGGTTGCATCACAGCCTCTGAACGAATTTTGTAAGAATTTCTCTCTCTTTCACTGTCTTTGTTTTACGGGTTTTTAAAAGTAATTTATTTTTATAATGGGGTTTAGCTGCTTTTCACGGCTGTGTTTATGCGGCTTTACACCCACCTGACACACTTCCAGACAGATATCAATACATAGGTTTTAAGATTCTTACTAGTCACATATATTCTTGTGCGGTGAATAGGGGGTGTTGAGTCCAGTTCACTGAGCAAGGAGTAGGTCTTGTCTATTACATATTGGGTGTATGGAACGGTATGTGAGCGAATTTGAAGCCCTTGTTTTATGCATCACCCCACCTCACCTTTCCGTTAAGCAGCCATAGTGTGTTTTCTAAACGTGTGACTCTGTTCTGTTTTGTAATTCAGTTCAGGTGTAGCGGTTTTTACATTCCCTCTATAAGTGATATCTTATGATAAGTGTCTTTTTCTGTGTGACTTATTTCACTTAGAATCGTCATACCTAAATCCACTCATCTTGCTTCTACTAGCCTTATGATATTGATTTCATGTCTGAGTGATATTCCTTTGTACATAAGGACCACAACTTCTTTATCCATTTTTCTCTTTCCTGGGATATTTAAGGTGTCATGAAGTGGAGGTTCTTGCAAACATAGCAGCCCTAAACATTGGGGTGCCTGTGTCTTGCTGATTTTTTAGTTTTCCCAATTTATACGCCCATGAGTGGACGTGCCCTATGCTCCCTAAGCTGTGTTTTTTCGATGTTTCAGGACACACCGTACACTTCTCCAGAGTGGCTTTGGCAATGTACATCCCGCCCATCAGCGTAGCAAGGCTGCCATTTCTCCATGGCCTGTCCTGCATTTCTGGTTTTGACACTTTTTGCAGCATGGCCCTTTTGACCGATGGGAAGCGAGACTTCTTTGTAGCGCAGATTTGCCTTTCCAGGTTGCTTGGTTGGCCAAAAAGGGCGTATGCGTTATTTCCTGAATATATTCAGGAAAAAACGCATACGCCCTTTTTGGCCAAGGGCATCATTGTCGACGTTTTGCCGCTTTTCATGTGCTTTAAAGGCGATTCGAATCTACCTCCTGAAATCTGTTTCCTGCAATTCTGCCTTGCTTTCAAATCCTCTTCGTTGCCTTCCCTCAATATATCTGTGGATGAGAGTTATCACTTATAACTCTGCGGGTTTGTGAATTGCAGTGTCCCCTGAGCTCCATTTTTCAACTCGCTTTTTTGGAGCTGGCCGCAAAAGCGCGGGATTGCCTCAGGCCCTATTCTGGTTCCTGGGCGGCATGCTGAGCCTGTGGTTAATTCTTTCTTCCTGATGGGAAAATAGAGTGACCTTGGCCTGTCCCAACACCTAGATCTAGTCTGTCATTGGTTGCCCCTCTTCCCGTTCATCCTCAGGACAAATTGCAACCTGTAGGGAACAGGAGCTTAAAGGTGCTGATTCTCCAAGTAGGGAGATTGCTAGTAAAGTAGCTGGAAAGGCGAACCCGAGCAGAAGGAGATGAGAAATTGGGTGCGTTTTAGAAACCTTTCAAAATCACACGGTGTACCATCTTCTGGGTTTCTCATGCATGTTTTCGATGTAGGAAGATGCCCTTGAACCTGGAGATTTGGGACCCATGGGATGGGTACCACACAGTATTACTTTAAAGGGTCTGCGTTTGCTCACCCAACCTCACCCAAACTCTAAGCCCCAAGAGTGTCCACCCTTATGTCTCATCCAGCTGTGGGTCTAGATATGGTCAATCCAGGTTGCATCACAGCCTCTGAACGAATTTTGTAAGAATTTCTCTCTCTTTCACTGTCTTTGTTTTACGGGTTTTTAAAAGTAATTTATTTTTATAATGGGGTTTAGCTGCTTTTCACGGCTGTGTTTATGCGGCTTTACACCCACTTGACTCACTTCCAGACAGATATCAATACATAGGTTTTAAGATTCTTACTAGTCACATATATTCTTGTGCGGTGAATAGGGGGTGTTGAGTCCAGTTCACTGAGCAAGGGGTAGGTCTTGTCTATTACATATTGGGTGTATGGAACGGTATCTGAGCGAATTTGAAACCCTTGTTTTATGCATCACCCCACCTCACCTTTCCCGTTAAGCAGCCATAGTGTGGTTTTCTAACGTGTGACTCTGTTCTGTTTTGTAATTCAGTTCAAGTGTAGCGGTTTTTACATTCCCTCTATAAGTGATATCTTATGATAAGTGTCTTTTTCTGTGTGACTTATTTCACTTAGAATCGTCATACCTAAATCCACTCATCTTGCTTCTACTAGCCTTATGACATTGATTTCATGTCTGAGTGATATTCCTTTGTACATAAGGACCACAACTTCTTTATCCATTTTTCTCTTTCCTGGGATATTTAAGGTGTCATGAAGTGGAGGTTCTTGTCAACATAGCAAGCCCTAAACATTGGGGTGCCTGTGTCTTGCTGATTTTTAGTTTTCCAATTTATACGCCCATGAGTGGACGTGCCCTATGCTCCCTAAGCTGTGTTTTTTCGATGTTTCAGGACACACCGTACACTTCTCTAGAGTGGCTGTTGGCAATTTACATCCCGCCCATCAGCGTAGCAAGGCTGCCATTTCTCCATGGCCTGTCCTGCATTTCTGGTTTTGACACTTTTTGCAGCATGGCCCTTTTGACCGATGGGAAGCGAGACCTCTTTGTAGCGCTGATTTGCCTTTCCAGGTTGCTTGGTTGGCCAAAAAGGGCGTATGCGTTTTTTCCTGAATATATTCAGGAAAAAACGCATACGCCCTTTTTGGCCAAGGGCATCATTGTCGACGTTTTGCCGCTTTTCATGTGCCTTTAAAGGCGATTCGAATCTACCTCCTGAAATCTGCTTCCTGCAATTCTGCCTTGCTTTCAAATCCTCTTCGTTGCCTTCCTCAATATATCTGTGGATGAGAGTTATCATTTATAACTCTGCGGGTTTGTGAATTGCAGTGTCCCTGAGCTCCATTTTTCAACTCGCTTTTTTGGGAGCTGGCCACAAAAGCGCGAGATTGCCTCAGGCCTTATTCTGGTTCCTGGCGGCAGGCTGAGCCTGTGGTTAATTCTTCTTCCTGATGGGAAAATAGAGTGACCTGTGCCTGTCCCAACACCTAGATCTAGTCTCTCATTGGTTGCCCCTCTTCCCGTTCATCCTCAGGACAAATTGCAACCTGTAGGGAACAGGAGCTTAAAGGTGCTGATTCTCCAAGTAGGGAGATTGCTAGTAAAGTAGCTGGAAAGGCGAACCCGAGCACAAGGAGATGAGAAATTGGGTGCGTTTTAGAAACCTTTCAAAATCACACGGTGCACCATCTTCTGGGTTTCTCATGCATGTTTTCGATGTAGGAAGATGCCCTTGAACCTGGAGATTTGGGACCCATGGGATGGGTACCACACAGTATTACTTTAAAGGGTCTGCGTTTGCTCACCCAACCTCACCCAACCTCTAAGCCCCAAGAGTGTCCACCCTTATGTCTCATCCAGCTGTGGGTCTAGATATGGTCAATCCAGGTTGCATCACAGCCTCTGAAAGAATTTTGTAAGAATTTCTCTCTCTTTCACTGTCTTTGTTTTACGGGTTTTTAAAAGTAATTTATTTTTATAATGGGGTTTAGCTGCTTTTCACGGCTGTGTTTTTGCAGCTTTACACCCACTTGACACACTTCCAGAGAGATATCAATACATAGGTTTTAAGATTCTTACTAGTCACATATATTCTTGTGCGGTGAATAGGGGGTGTTGAGTCCAGTTCACTGAGCAAGGAGTAGGTCTTGTCTATTACATATTGGGTGTATGGAACGGTATCTGAGCGAATTTGAAACCCTTGTTTTATGCATCACCCCACCTCACCTTTCCCGTTAAGCAGCCATAGTGTGTTTTCTAAACGTGTGACTCTGTTCTGTTTTGTAATTCAGTTCAGGTGTAGCGGTTTTTACATTCCCTCTATAAGTGATAGCTTATGATAAGTGTCTTTTTCTGTGTCAGTTATTTCACTTAGAATCCTCATACCTAAATCCACTCATCTTGCTTCTACTAGCCTTATGATATTGATTTCATGTCTGAGTGATATTCCTTTGTACATAAGGACCACAACTTCTTTATCCATTTTTCTCTTTCCTGGGATATTTAAGGTGTCATGAAGTGGAGGTTCTTGTCAACAGAGCAGCCCCAAACTTTGGGGTGCCTGTGTCTTGCTGATTTTTAGTTTTCCCAATTTATACGCCCATGAGTGGACGTGCCCTATGCTCCCTAAGCTGTGTTTTTTCGATGTTTCAGGACACACCGTACACTTCTCCAGAGTGGCTTTTGGCAATGTACATCCCGCCCATCAGCGTAGCAAGGCTGCCATTTCTCCATGGCCTGTACTGCATTTCTGGTTTTGACACTTTTTGCAGCATGGCCCTTTTGACCGATGGGAAGCGAGACTTCTTTGTAGCGCTGATTTGCCTTTCCAGGTTGCTTGGTTGGCCAAAAAGGGCGTATGCTTTATTTCCTGAATATATTCAGGAAAAAACGCATACGCCCTTTTTGGCCAAGGGCATCATTGTCGACGTTTTGCCGCTTTTCATGTGCTTTAAAGGCGATTCGAATCTACCTCCTTAAATCTGTTTCCTTCAATTCTGCCTTGCTTTCAAATCCTCTTCGTTGCCTTCCCTCAATATATCTGTGGATGAGAGTTATCACTTATAACTCTGCGGGTTTGTGAATTGCAGTGTCCCTGAGCTCCATTTATCAACTCGCTTTTTTGGGAGCTGGCCGCAAAAGCGCGGGATTGCCTCAGGCCCTATTCTGGTTCCTGGCGGCAGGCTGAGCCTGTGGTTAATTCTTCTTCCTGATGGGAAAATAGAGTGACCTGGGCCTGTCCCAACACCTAGATCTAGTCTCTCATTGGTTGCCCCTCTTCCCGTTCATCCTCAGGACAAATTGCAACCTGTAGGGAAAAGGAGCTTAAAGGTGCTGATTCTCCAAGTAGGGAGATTGCTAGTAAAGTAGCTGGAAAGGCGAACCCGAGCACAAGGAGATGAGAAATTGGGTGCGTTTTAGAAACCTTTCAAAATCACACGGTGTACCATCTTCTGGGTTTCTCATGCATGTTTTCGATGTAGGAAGATGCCCTTGAACCTGGAGATTTGGGACCCATGGGATGGGTACCACACAGTATTACTTTAAAGGGTCTGCGTTTGCTCACCCAACCTCACCCAAACTCTAAGCCCCAAGAGTGTCCACCCTTATGTCTCATCCAGCTGTGGGTCTAGATATGGTCAATCCAGGTTGCATCACAGCCTCTGAACGAATTTTGTAAGAATTTCTCTCTCTTTCACTGTCTTTGTTTTACGGGTTTTTAAAAGTAATTTATTTTTATAATGGGGTTTAGCTGCTTTTCACGGCTGTGTTTATGCGGCTTTACACCCACTTGACTCACTTCCAGACAGATATCAATACATAGGTTTTAAGATTCTTACTAGTCACATATATTCTTGTGCGGTGAATAGGGGGTGTTGAGTCCAGTTCACTGAGCAAGGGGTAGGTCTTGTCTATTACATATTGGGTGTATGGAACGGTATCTGAGCGAATTTGAAACCCTTGTTTTATGCATCAACCCACCTCACCTTTCCCGTTAAGCAGCCATAGTGTGTTTTCTAAACGTGTGACTCTGTTCTGTTTTGTAATTCAGTTCAGGTGTAGCGGTTTTTACATTCCCTCTATAAGTGATAGCTTATGATAAGTGTCTTTTTCTGTGTCAGTTATTTCACTTAGAATCGTCATACCTAAATCCACTCATCTTGCTTCTACTAGCCTTATGATATTGATTTCATGTCTGAGTGATATTCCTTTGTACCTAATGACCACAACTTCTTTATCCATTTTTCTCTTTCCTGGGATATTTAAGGTGTCATGAAGTGGAGGTTCTTGTCAACATAGCAGCCCTAAACATTGGGGTGCCTGTGTCTTGCTGATTTTTAGTTTTCCCAATTTATACGCCCATGAGTGGACGTGCCCTATGCTCCCTAAGCTGTGTTTTTTCGATGTTTCAGGACACACCGTACACTTCTCCAGAGTGGCTTTTGGCAATGTACATCCCGCCCATCAGCGTAGCAAGGCTGCCATTTCTCCATGGCCTGTACTGCATTTCTGGTTTTGACACTTTTTGCAGCATGGCCCTTTTGACCGATGGGAAGCGAGACTTCTTTGTAGCGCTGATTTGCCTTTCCAGGTTGCTTGGTTGGCCAAAAAGGGCGTATGCGTTATTTCCTGAATATATTCAGGAAAAAACGCATACGCCCTTTTTGGCCAAGGGCATCATTGTCGACGTTTTGCCGCTTTTCATGTGCTTTAAAGGCGATTCGAATCTACCTCCTGAAATCTGTTTCCTGCAATTCTGCCTTGCTTTCAAATCCTCTTCGTTGCCTTCCCTCAATATATCTGTGGATGAGAGTTATCACTTATAACTCTGCGGGTTTGTGAATTGCAGTGTCCCTGAGCTCCATTTTTCAACTCGCTTTTTTGGGAGCTGGCCGCAAAAGCGCGGGATTGCCTCAGGCCCTATTCTGGTTCCTGGCGGCAGGCTGAGCCTGTGGTTAATTCTTCTTCCTGATGGGAAAATAGAGTGACCTGGGCCTGTCCCAACACCTAGATCTAGTCTCTCATTGGTTGCCCCTCTTCCCGTTCATCCTCAGGACAAATTGCAACCTGTAGGAACAGGAGCTTAAAGGTGCTGATTCTCCAAGTAGGGAGATTGCTAGTAAAGTAGCTGGAAAGGCGAACCCGAGCACAAGGAGATGAGAAATTGGGTGCGTTTTAGAAACCTTTCAAAATCACACGGTGCACCATCTTCTGGGTTTCTCATGCATGTTTTCGATGTAGGAAGATGCCCTTGAACCTGGAGATTTGGGACCCATGGGATGGGTACCACACAGTATTACTTTAAAGGGTCTGCGTTTGCTCACCCAACCTCACCCAACCTCTAAGCCCCAAGAGTGTCCACCCTTATGTCTCATCCAGCTGTGGGTCTAGATATGGTCAATCCAGGTTGCATCACAGCCTCTGAACGAATTTTGTAAGAATTTCTCTCTCTTTCACTGTCTTTGTTTTACGGGTTTTTAAAAGTAATTTATTTTTATAATGGGGTTTAGCTGCTTTTCACGGCTGTGTTTTTGCGGCTTTACACCCACTTGACACACTTCCAGAGAGATATCAATACATAGGTTTTAAGATTCTTACTAGTCACATATATTCTTGTGCGGTGAATAGGGGGTGTTGAGTCCAGTTCACTGAGCAAGGAGTAGGTCTTGTCTATTACATATTGGGTGTATGGAACGGTATCTGAGCGAATTTGAAACCCTTGTTTTATGCATCACCCCACCTCACCTTTCCCGTTAAGCAGCCATAGTGTGTTTTCTAAACGTGTGACTCTGTTCTGTTTTGTAATTCAGTTCAGGTGTAGCGGTTTTTACATTCCCTCTATAAGTGATAGCTTATGATAAGTGTCTTTTTCTGTGTCAGTTATTTCACTTAGAATCGTCATACCTAAATCCACTCATCTTGCTTCTACTAGCCTTATGATATTGATTTCATGTCTGAGTGATATTCCTTTGTACATAAGGACCACAACTTCTTTATCCATTTTTCTCTTTCCTGGGATATTTAAGGTGTCATGAAGTGGAGGTTCTTGTCAACATAGCAGCCCTAAACATTGGGGTGCCTGTGTCTTGCTGATTTTTAGTTTTCCCAATTTATACGCCCATGAGTGGACGTGCCCTATGCTCCCTAAGCTGTGTTTTTTCGATGTTTCAGGACACACCGTACACTTCTCCAGAGTGGCTTTTGGCAATGTACATCCCGCCCATCAGCGTAGCAAGGCTGCCATTTCTCCATGGCCTGTACTGCATTTCTGGTTTTGACACTTTTTGCAGCATGGCCCTTTTGACCGATGGGAAGCGAGACTTCTTTGTAGCGCTGATTTGCCTTTCCAGATTGCTTGGTTGGCCAAAAAGGGCGTATGCGTTATTTCCTGAATATATTCAGGAAAAAACGCATACGCCCTTTTTGGCCAAGGGCATCATTGTCGACGTTTTGCCGCTTTTCATGTGCTTTAAAGGCGATTCGAATCTACCTCCTGAAATCTGTTTCCTGCAATTCTGCCTTGCTTTCAAATCCTCTTCGTTGCCTTCCCTCAATATATCTGTGGATGAGAGTTATCACTTATAACTCTGCGGGTTTGTGAATTGCAGTGTCCCTGAGCTCCATTTTTCAACTCGCTTTTTTGGGAGCTGGCCGCAAAAGCGCGGGATTGCCTCAGGCCCTATTCTGGTTCCTGGCGGCAGGCTGAGCCTGTGGTTAATTCTTCTTCCTGATGGGAAAATAGAGTGACCTGGGCCTGTCCCAACACCTAGATCTAGTCTCTCATTGGTTGCCCCTCTTCCCGTTCATCCTCAGGACAAATTGCAACCTGTAGGGAACAGGAGCTTAAAGGTGCTGATTCTCCAAGTAGGGAGATTGCTAGTAAAGTAGCTGGAAAGGCGAACCCGAGCACAAGGAGATGAGAAATTGGGTGCGTTTTAGAAACCTTTCAAAATCACACGGTGTACCATCTTCTGGGTTTCTCATGCATGTTTTCGATGTAGGAAGATGCCCTTGAACCTGGAGATTTGGGACCCATGGGATGGGTACCACACAGTATTACTTTAAAGGGTCTGCGTTTGCTCACCCAACCTCACCCAAACTCTAAGCCCCAAGAGTGTCCACCCTTATGTCTCATCCAGCTGTGGGTCTAGATATGGTCAATCCAGGTTGCATCACAGCCTCTGAACGAATTTTGTAAGAATTTCTCTCTCTTTCACTGTCTTTGTTTTACGGGTTTTTAAAAGTAATTTATTTTTATAATGGGGTTTAGCTGCTTTTCACGGCTGTGTTTATGCGGCTTTACACCCACTTGACTCACTTCCAGACAGATATCAATACATAGGTTTTAAGATTCTTACTAGTCACATATATTCTTGTGCGGTGAATAGGGGGTGTTGAGTCCAGTTCACTGAGCAAGGGGTAGGTCTTGTCTATTACATATTGGGTGTATGGAACGGTATCTGAGGGAATTTGAAACCCTTGTTTTATGCATCACCCCACCTCACCTTTCCCGTTAAGCAGCCATAGTGTGTTTTCTAAACGTGTGACTCTGTTCTGTTTTGTAATTCAGTTCAGGTGTAGCGGTTTTTACATTCCCTCTATAAGTGATAGCTTATGATAAGTGTCTTTTTCTGTGTCACTTATTTCACTTAGAATCGTCATACCTAAATCCACTCATCTTGCTTCTACTAGCCTTATGACATTGATTTCATGTCTGAGTGATATTCCTTTGTACATAAGGACCACAACTTCTTTATCCATTTTTCTCTTTCCTGGGATATTTAAGGTGTCATGAAGTGGAGGTTCTTGTCAACATAGCAGCCCTAAACATTGGGGTGCCTGTGTCTTGCTGATTTTTAGTTTTCCCAATTTATACGCCCATGAGTGGACTTGCCCTATGCTCCCTAAGCTGTGTTTTTTCGATGTTTCAGGACACACCGTACACTTCTCCAGAGTGGCTTTTGGCAATTTACATCCCGCCCATCAGCGTAGCAAGGCTGCCATTTCTCCATGGCCTGTACTGCATTTCTGGTTTTGACACTTTTTGCAGCATGGCCCTTTTGACCGATGGGAAGCGAGACCTCTTTGTAGCGCTGATTTGCCTTTCCAGGTTGCTTGGTTGGCCAAAAAGGGCGTATGCGTTTTTTCCTGAATATATTCAGGAAAAAACGCATACGCCCTTTTTGGCCAAGGGCATAATTGTCGACGTTTTGCCGCTTTTCATGTGCTTTAAAGGCGATTCGAATCTACCTCCTGAAATCTCTTTCCTGCAATTCTGCCTTGCTTTCAAATCCTCTTCGTTGCCTTCCCTCAATATATCTGTGGATGAGAGTTATCATTTATAACTCTGCGGGTTTGTGAATTGCAGTGTCCCTGAGCTCCATTTTCAAACTCGCTTTTTTGGGAGCTGGCCACAAAAGCGCGAGATTGCCTCAGGCCCTATTCTGGTTCCTGGAGGCAGGCTGAGCCTGTGGTTAATTCTTCTTCCTGATGGGAAAATAGAGTGACCTGTGCCTGTCCCAACACCTAGATCTAGTCTCTCATTGGTTGCCCCTCTTCCCGTTCATCTTCAGGACAAATTGCAACCTGTAGGGAACAGGAGCTTAAAGGTGCTGATTCTCCAAGTAGGGAGATTGCTAGTAAAGTAGCTGGAAAGGCGAACCCTAGCACAAGGAGATGAGAAATGGGGTGCGTTTTAGAAACCTTTCAAAATCACACGGTGTACCATCTTCTGGGTTTCTCATGCATGTTTTCGATGTAGGAAGATGCCCTTGAACCTGGAGATTTGGGACCCATGGGATGGGTACCACGCAGTATTACTTTAAAGGGTCTGAGTTTGCTCACCCAACCTCACCCAACCTCTCAGCCCCAAGAGTGTCCACCCTTATGTCTCATCCAGGTGTGGGTCTAGATATGGTCAATGCAGGTTGCATCACAGCCCCTGAACGAATTTTGTAAGAATTTCTCTCTCTTTCACTGTCTTTGTTTTACGGGTTTTTAAAAGTAATTTATTTTTATAATGGGGTTTAGCTGCTTTTCACGGCTGTGTTTATGCGGCTTTACACCCACTTGACTCACTTCCAGAGAGATATCAATACATAGGTTTTAAGATTCTTACTAGTCACATATATTCTTGTGCGGTGAATAGGGGGTGTTGAGTCCAGTTCACTGAGCAAGGAGTAGGTCTTGTCTATTACATATTGGGTGTATGGAACGGTATCTGAGCGAATTTGAAACCCTTGTTTTATGCATCACCCCACCTCACCTTTCCCGTTAAGCAGCCATAGTGTGTTTTCTAAACGTGTGACTCTGTTCTGTTTTGTAATTCAGTTCAGGTGTAGCGGTTTTTACATTCCCTCTATAAGTGATAGCTTATGATAAGTGTCTTTTTCTGTGTCAGTTATTTCACTTAGAATCCTCATACCTAAATCCACTCATCTTGCTTCTACTAGCCTTATGATATTGATTTCATGTCTGAGTGATATTCCTTTGTACATAAGGACCACAACTTCTTTATCCATTTTTCTCTTTCCTGGGATATTTAAGGTGTCATGAAGTGGAGGTTCTTGTCAACAGAGCAGCCCCAAACTTTGGGGTGCCTGTGTCTTGCTGATTTTTAGTTTTCCCAATTTATACGCCCATGAGTGGACGTGCCCTATGCTCCCTAAGCTGTGTTTTTTCGATGTTTCAGGACACACCGTACACTTCTCCAGAGTGGCTTTTGGCAATGTACATCCCGCCCATCAGCGTAGCAAGGCTGCCATTTCTCCATGGCCTGTACTGCATTTCTGGTTTTGACACTTTTTGCAGCATGGCCCTTTTGACCGATGGGAAGCGAGACTTCTTTGTAGCGCTGATTTGCCTTTCCAGGTTGCTTGGTTGGCCAAAAAGGGCGTATGCGTTATTTCCTGAATATATTCAGGAAAAAACGCATACGCCCTTTTTGGCCAAGGGCATCATTGTCGACGTTTTGCCGCTTTTCATGTGCTTTAAAGGCGATTCGAATCTACCTCCTGAAATCTGTTTCCTGCAATTCTGCCTTGCTTTCAAATCCTCTTCGTTGCCTTCCCTCAATATATCTGTGGATGAGAGTTATCACTTATAACTCTGCGGGTTTGTGAATTGCAGTGTCCCTGAGCTCCATTTTTCAACTCGCTTTTTTGGGAGCTGGCCGCAAAAGCGCGGGATTGCCTCAGGCCCTATTCTGGTTCCTGGCGGCAGGCTGAGCCTGTGGTTAAATCTTCTTCCTGATGGGAAAATAGAGTGACCTGGGCCTGTCCCAACACCTAGATCTAGTCTCTCATTGGTTGCCCCTCTTCCCGTTCATCCTCAGGACAAATTGCAACCTGTAGGGAACAGGAGCTTAAAGGTGCTGATTCTCCAAGTAGGGAGATTGCTAGTAAAGTAGCTGGAAAGGCGAACCCGAGCAGAAGGAGATGAGAAATTGGGTGCGTTTTAGAAACCTTTCAAAATCACACGGTGTACCATCTTCTGGGTTTCTCATGCATGTTTTCGATGTAGGAAGATGCCCTTGAACCTGGAGATTTGGGACCCATGGGATGGGTACCACACAGTATTACTTTAAAGGGTCTGCGTTTGCTCACCCAACCTCACCCAAACTCTAAGCCCCAAGAGTGTCCACCCTTATGTCTCATCCAGCTGTGGGTCTAGATATGGTCAATCCAGGTTGCATCACAGCCTCTGAACGAATTTTGTAAGAATTTCTCTCTCTTTCACTGTCTTTGTTTTACGGGTTTTTAAAAGTAATTTATTTTTATAATGGGGTTTAGCTGCTTTTCACGGCTGTGTTTATGCGGCTTTACACCCACTTGACTCACTTCCAGACAGATATCAATACATAGGTTTTAAGATTCTTACTAGTCACATATATTCTTGTGCGGTGAATAGGGGGTGTTGTGTCCAGTTCACTGAGCAAGGGGTAGGTCTTGTCTATTACATATTGGGTGTATGGAACGGTATCTGAGCGAATTTGAAACCCTTGTTTTATGCATCACCCCACCTCACCTTTCCCGTTAAGCAGCCATAGTGTGTTTTCTAAACGTGTGACTCTGTTCTGTTTTGTAATTCAGTTCAGGTGTAGCGGTTTTTACATTCCCTCTATAAGTGATAGCTTATGATAAGTGTCTTTTTCTGTGTCAGTTATTTCACTTAGAATCGTCATACCTAAATCCACTCATCTTGCTTCTACTAGCCTTATGATATTGATTTCATGTCTGAGTGATATTCCTTTGTACCTAATGACCACAACTTCTTTATCCATTTTTCTCTTTCCTGGGATATTTAAGGTGTCATGAAGTGGAGGTTCTTGTCAACATAGCAGCCCTAAACATTGGGGTGCCTGTGTCTTGCTGATTTTTAGTTTTCCCAATTTATACGCCCATGAGTGGACGTGCCCTATGCTCCCTAAGCTGTGTTTTTTCGATTTTTCAGGACACACCGTACACTTCTCCAGAGTGGCTTTTGGCAATGTACATCCCGCCCATCAGCGTAGCAAGGCTGCCATTTCTCCATGGCCTGTACTGCATTTCTGGTTTTGACACTTTTTGCAGCATGGCCCTTTTGACCGATGGGAAGCGAGACTTCTTTGTAGCGCTGATTTGCCTTTCCAGGTTGCTTGGTTGGCCAAAAAGGGCGTATGCGTTATTTCCTGAATATATTCAGGAAAAAACGCATACGCCCTTTTTGGCCAAGGGCATCATTGTCGACGTTTTGCCGCTTTTCATGTGCTTTAAAGGCGATTCGAATCTACCTCCTGAAATCTGTTTCCTGCAATTCTGCCTTGCTTTCAAATCCTCTTCGTTGCCTTCCCTCAATATATCTGTGGATGAGAGTTATCACTTATAACTCTGCGGGTTTGTGAATTGCAGTGTCCCTGAGCTCCATTTTTCAACTCGCTATTTTGGGAGCTGGCCGCAAAAGCGCGGGATTGCCTCAGGCCCTATTCTGGTTCCTGGCGGCAGGCTGAGCCTGTGGTTAATTCTTCTTCCTGATGGGAAAATAGAGTGACCTGGGCCTGTCCCAACACCTAGATCTAGTCTCTCATTGGTTGCCCCTCTTCCCGTTCATCCTCAGGACAAATTGCAACCTGTAGGGAACAGGAGCTTAAAGGTGCTGATTCTCCAAGTAGGGAGATTGCTAGTAAAGTAGCTGGAAAGGCGAACCCGAGCACAAGGAGATGAGAAATTGGGTGCGTTTTAGAAACCTTTCAAAATCACACGGTGTACCATCTTCTGGGTTTCTCATGCATGTTTTCGATGTAGGAAGATGCCCTTGAACCTGGAGATTTGGGACCCATGGGATGGGTACCACACAGTATTACTTTAAAGGGTCTGCGTTTGCTCACCCAACCTCACCCAAACTCTAAGCCCCAAGAGTGTCCACCCTTATGTCTCATCCAGCTGTGGGTCTAGATATGGTCAATCCAGGTTGCATCACAGCCTCTGAACGAATTTTGTAAGAATTTCTCTCTCTTTCACTGTCTTTGTTTTACGGGTTTTTAAAAGTAATTTATTTTTATAATGGGGTTTAGCTGCTTTTCACGGCTGTGTTTATGCGGCTTTACACCCACTTGACTCACTTCCAGACAGATATCAATACATAGGTTTTAAGATTCTTACTAGTCACATATATTCTTGTGCGGTGAATAGGGGGTGTTGAGTCCAGTTCACTGAGCAAGGGGTAGGTCTTGTCTATTACATATTGGGTGTATGGAACGGTATCTGAGCGAATTTGAAACCCTTGTTTTATGCATCAACCCACCTCACCTTTCCCGTTAAGCAGCCATAGTGTGTTTTCTAAACGTGTGACTCTGTTCTGTTTTGTAATTCAGTTCAGGTGTAGCGGATTTTACATTCCCTCTATAAGTGATAGCTTATGATAAGTGTCTTTTTCTGTGTCAGTTATTTCACTTAGAATCGTCATACCTAAATCCACTCATCTTGCTTCTACTAGCCTTATGATATTGATTTCATGTCTGAGTGATATTCCTTTGTACCTAATGACCACAACTTCTTTATCCATTTTTCTCTTTCCTGGGATATTTAAGGTGTCGTGAAGTGGAGGTTCTTGTCAACATAGCAGCCCTAAACATTGGGGTGCCTGTGTCTTGCTGATTTTTAGTTTTCCCAATTTATACGCCCATGAGTGGACGTGCCCTATGCTCCCTAAGCTGTGTTTTTTCGATGTTTCAGGACACACCGTACACTTCTCCAGAGTGGCTTTTGGCAATGTACATCCCGCCCATCAGCGTAGCAAGGCTGCCATTTCTCCATGGCCTGTACTGCATTTCTGGTTTTGACACTTTTTGCAGCATGGCCCTTTTGACCGATGGGAAGCGAGACTTCTTTGTAGCGCTGATTTGCCTTTCCAGGTTGCTTGGTTGGCCAAAAAGGGCGTATGCGTTATTTCCTGAATATATTCAGGAAAAAACGCATACGCCCTTTTTGGCCAAGGGCATCATTGTCGACGTTTTGCCGCTTTTCATGTGCTTTAAAGGCGATTCGAATCTACCTCCTGAAATCTGTTTCCTGCAATTCGGCCTTGCTTTCAAATCCTCTTCGTTGCCTTCCCTCAATATATCTGTGGATGAGAGTTATCACTTATAACTCTGCGGGTTTGTGAATTGCAGTGTCCCTGAGCTCCATTTTTCAACTCGCTTTTTTGGGAGCTGGCCGCAAAAGCGCGGGATTGCCTCAGGCCCTATTCTGGTTCCTGGCGGCAGGCTGAGCCTGTGGTTAATTCTTCTTCCTGATGGGAAAATAGAGTGACCTGGGCCTGTCCCAACACCTAGATCTAGTCTCTCATTGGTTGCCCCTCTTCCCGTTCATCCTCAGGACAAATTGCAACCTGTAGGGAACAGGAGCTTAAAGGTGCTGATTCTCCAAGTAGGGAGATTGCTAGTAAAGTAGCTGGAAAGGCGAACCCGAGCACAAGGAGATGAGAAATTGGGTGCGTTTTAGAAACCTTTCAAAATCACACGGTGCACCATCTTCTGGGTTTCTCATGCATGTTTTCGATGTAGGAAGATGCCCTTGAACCTGGAGATTTGGGACCCATGGGATGGGTACCACACAGTATTACTTTAAAGGGTCTGCGTTTGCTCACCCAACCTAACCCAACCTCTAAGCCCCAAGAGTGTCCACCCTTATGTCTCATCCAGCTGTGGGTCTAGATATGGTCAATCCAGGTTGCATCACAGCCTCTGAACGAATTTTGTAAGAATTTCTCTCTCTTTCACTGTCTTTGTTTTACGGGTTTTTAAAAGTAATTTATTTTTATAATGGGGTTTAGCTGCTTTTCACGGCTGTGTTTTTGCGGCTTTACACCCACTTGACACACTTCCAGAGAGATATCAATACATAGGTTTTAAGATTCTTACTAGTCACATATATTCTTGTGCGGTGAATAGGGGGTGTTGAGTCCAGTTCACTGAGCAAGGAGTAGGTCTTGTCTATTACATATTGGGTGTATGGAACGGTATCTGAGCGAATTTGAAACCCTTGTTTTATGCATCACCCCACCTCACCTTTCCCGTTAAGCAGCCATAGTGTGTTTTCTAAACGTGTGACTCTGTTCTGTTTTGTAATTCAGTTCAGGTGTAGCGGTTTTTACATTCCCTCTATAAGTGATAGCTTATGATAAGTGTCTTTTTCTGTGTCAGTTATTTCACTTAGAATTGTCATACCTAAATCCACTCATCTTGCTTCTACTAGCCTTATGATATTGATTTCATGTCTGAGTGATATTCCTTTGTACATAAGGACCACAACTTCTTTATCCATTTTTCTCTTTCCTGGGATATTTAAGGTGTCATGAAGTGGAGGTTCTTGTCAACATAGCAGCCCTAAACATTGGGGTGCCTGTGTCTTGCTGATTTTTAGTTTTCCCAATTTATACGCCCATGAGTGGACGTGCCCTATGCTCCCTAAGCTGTGTTTTTTCGATGTTTCAGGACACACCGTACACTTCTCCAGAGTGGCTTTTGGCAATGTACATCCCGCCCATCAGCGTAGCAAGGCTGCCATTTCTCCATGGCCTGTACTGCATTTCTGGTTTTGACACTTTTTGCAGCATGGCCCTTTTGACCGATGGGAAGCGAGACTTCTTTGTAGCGCTGATTTGCCTTTCCAGGTTGCTTGGTTGGCCAAAAAGGGCGTATGCGTTATTTCCTGAATATATTCAGGAAAAAACGCATACGCCCTTTTTGGCCAAGGGCATCATTGTCGACGTTTTGCCGCATTTCATGTGCTTTAAAGGCGATTCGAATCTACCTCCTGAAATCTGTTTCCTGCAATTCTGCCTTGCTTTCAAATCCTCTTCGTTGCCTTCCCTCAATATATCTGTGGATGAGAGTTATCACTTATAACTCTGCGGGTTTGTGAATTGCAGTGTCCCTGAGCTCCATTTTTCAACTCGCTTTTTTGGGAGCTGGCCGCAAAAGCGCGGGATTGCCTCAGGCCCTATTCTGGTTCCTGGCGGCAGGCTGAGCCTGTGGTTAATTCTTCTTCCTGATGGGAAAATAGAGTGACCTGGGCCTGTCCCAACACCTAGATCTAGTCTCTCATTGGTTGCCCCTCTTCCCGTTCATCCTCAGGACAAATTGCAACCTGTAGGGAACAGGAGCTTAAAGGTGCTGATTCTCCAAGTAGGGAGATTGCTAGTAAAGTAGCTGGAAAGGCGAACCCGAGCACAAGGAGATGAGAAATTGGGTGCGTTTTAAAAACCTTTCAAAATCACACGGTGTACCATCTTCTGGGTTTCTCATGCATGTTTTCGATGTAGGAAGATGCCCTTGAACCTGGAGATTTGGGACCCATGGGATGGGTACCACACAGTATTACTTTAAAGGGTCTGCGTTTGCTCACCCAACCTCACCCAAACTCTAAGCCCCAAGAGTGTCCACCCTTATGTCTCATCCAGCTGTGGGTCTAGATATGGTCAATCCAGGTTGCATCACAGCCTCTGAACGAATTTTGTAAGAATTTCTCTCTCTTTCACTGTCTTTGTTTTACGGGTTTTTAAAAGTAATTTATTTTTATAATGGGGTTTAGCTGCTTTTCACGGCTGTGTTTTTGCGGCTTTACACCCACTTGACACACTTCCAGAGAGATATCAATACATAGGTTTTAAGATTCTTACTAGTCACATATATTCTTGTGCGGTGAATAGGGGGTGTTGAGTCCAGTTCACTGAGCAAGGAGTAGGTCTTGTCTATTACATATTGGGTGTATGGAACGGTATCTGAGCGAATTTGAACCCCTTGTTTTATGCATCACCCCACCTCACCTTTCCCGTTAAGCAGCCATAGTGTGTTTTCTAAACGTGTGATTCTGTTCTGTTCTGTAATTCAGTTCAAGTGTAGCAGGTTTTTACATTCCCTCTATAAGTGATAGCTTATGATAAGTGTCTTTTTCTGTGTGACTTATTTCACTTAGAATCGTCGTACCTAAGTCCACTCATCTTGCTTCTACTAGCCTTATGACATTGATTTCATGTCTGAGTGATATTGCATTGTACATAAGGACCACAACTTCTTTATCCATTTTTCTCTTTCCTGGGATATTTAAGGTGTCATGAAGTGGAGGTTCTTGTCAACATAGCAGCCCTAAACATTGGGGTGCCTGTGTCTTGCTGATTTTTAGTTTTCCCAATTTATACGCCCATGAGTGGACGTGCCCTATGCTCCCTAAGCTGTGTTTTTTCGATGTTTCAGGACACACCGTACACTTCTCCAGAGTGGCTATTGGCAATTTACATCCCGCCCATCAGCGTAGCAAGGCTGCCATTTCTCCATGGCCTGTCCTGCATTTCTGGTTTTGACACTTTTTGCAGCATGGCCCTTTTGACCGATGGGAAGCGAGACCTCTTTGTAGCGCTGATTTGCCTTTCCAGGTTGCTTGGTTGGCCAAAAAGGGCGTATGCGTTTTTTCCTGAATATATTCAGGAAAAAACGCATACGCCCTTTTTGGCCAAGGGCATCATTGTCGACGTTTTGCCGCTTTTCATGTGCTTTAAAGGCCATTCGAATCTACCTCCTGAAATCTCTTTCCTGCAATTCTGCCTTGCTTTCAAATCCTCTTCGTTGCCTTCCCTCAATATATCTGTGGATGAGAGTTATCATTTATAACTCTGCGGGTTTGTGAATTGCAGTGTCCCTGAGCTCCATTTTTCAACTCGCTTTTTTGGGAGCTGGCCGCAAAAGCGCGGGATTGCCTCAGGCCCTATTCTGGTTCCTGGAGGCAGGCAGAGCCTGTGGTTAATTCTTCTTCCTGATGGGAAAATAGAGTGACCTGTGCCTGTCCCAACCCCTAGATCTAGTCTCTCATTGGTTGCCCCTCTTCCCGTTCATCCTCAGGACAAATTGCAACCTGTAGGGAACAGGAGCTTAAAGGTGCTGATTCTCCAAGTAGGGAGATTGCTAGTAAAGTAGCTGGAAAGGCGAACCCGAGCACAAGGAGATGAGAAATTGGGTGCGTTTTAGAAACCTTTCAAAATCACACGGTGCACCATCTTCTGGGTTTCTCATGCATGTTTTCGATGTAGGAAGATGCCCTTGAACCTGGAGATTTGGGACCCATGGGATGGGTACCACACAGTATTACTTTAAAGGGTCTGTGTTTGCTCACCCAACCTCACCCAACCTCTAAGCCCCAAGAGTGTCCACCCTTATGTCTCATCCAGCTGTGGGTCTAGATATGGTCAATCCAGGTTGCATCACAGCCTCTGAACGAATTTTGTAAGAATTTCTCTCTCTTTCACTGTCTTTGTTTTACGGGTTTTTAAAAGTAATTTATTTTTATAATGGGGTTTAGCTGCTTTTCACGGCTGTGTTTTTGCAGCTTTACACCCACTTGACACACTTCCAGAGAGATATCAATACATAGGTTTTAAGATTCTTACTAGTCACATATATTCTTGTGCGGTGAATAGGGGGTGTTGAGTCCAGTTCACTGAGCAAGGAGTAGGTCTTGTCTATTACATATTGGGTGTATGGAACGGTATCTGAGCGAATTTGAAACCCTTGTTTTATGCATCACCCCACCTCACCTTTCCCGTTAAGCAGCCAAAGTGTGTTTTCTAAACGTGTGACTCTGTTCTGTTTTGTAATTCAGTTCAGGTGTAGCGGTTTTTACATTCCCTCTATAAGTGATAGCTTATGATAAGTGTCTTTTTCTGTGTCACTTATTTCACTTAGAATCGTCATACCTAAATCCACTCATCTTGCTTCTACTAGCCTTATGACATTGATTTCATGTCTGAGTGATATTCCTTTGTACATAAGGACCACAACTTCTTTATCCATTTTTCTCTTTCCTGGGATATTTAAGGTGTCATGAAGTGGAGGTTCTTGTCAACATAGCAGCCCTAAACATTGGGGTGCCTGTGTCTTGCTGATTTTTAGTTTTCCCAATTTATACGCCCATGAGTGGACGTGCCCTATGCTCCCTAAGCTGTGTTTTTTCGATGTTTCAGGACACACCGTACACTTCTCCAGAGTGGCTGTTGGCAATTTACATCCCGCCCATCAGCGTAGCAAGGCTGCCATTTCTCCATGGCCTGTCCTGCATTTCTGGTTTTGACACTTTTTGCAGCATGGCCCTTTTGGCCGATGGGAAGCGAGACTTCTTTGTAGCGCTGATTTGCCTTTCCAGGTTGCTTGGTTGGCCAAAAAGGGCGTATGCGTTTTTTCCTGAATATATTCAGGAAAAAACGCATACGCCCTTTTTGGCCAAGGGCATCATTGTCGACGTTTTGCCGCTTTTCATGTGCTTTAAAGGCGATTCGAATCTACCTCCTGAAATCTGTTTCCTGCAATTCTGCCTTGCTTTCAAATCCTCTTCGTTGCCTTCCCTCAATATATCTGTGGATGAGAGTTATCACTTATAACTCTGCGGGTTTGTGAATTGCAGTGTCCCTGAGCTCCATTTTTCAACTCGCTTTTTTGGGAGCTGGCCGCAAAAGCGCGGGATTGCCTCAGGCCCTATTCTGGTTCCTGGCGGCAGGCTGAGCCTGTGGTTAATTCTTCTTCCTGATGGGAAAATAGAGTGACCTGGGCCTGTCCCAACACCTAGATCTAGTCTCTCATTGGTTGCCCCTCTTCCCGTTCATCCTCAGGACAAATTGCAACCTGTAGGGAACAGGAGCTTAAAGGTGCTGATTCTCCAAGTAGGGAGATTGCTAGTAAAGTAGCTGGAAAGGCGAACCCGAGCACAAGGAGATGAGAAATTGGGTGCGTTTTAGAAACCTTTCAAAATCACACGGTGTACCATCTTCTGGGTTTCTCATGCATGTTTTCGATGTAGGAAGATGCCCTTGAACCTGGAGATTTGGGACCCATGGGATGGGTACCACACAGTATTACTTTAAAGGGTCTGCGTTTGCTCACCCAACCTCACCCAAACTCTAAGCCCCAAGAGTGTCCACCCTTATGTCTCATCCAGCTGTGGGTCTAGATATGGTCAATCCAGGTTGCATCACAGCCTCTGAACGAATTTTGTAAGAATTTCTCTCTCTTTCACTGTCTTTGTTTTACGGGTTTTTAAAAGTAATTTATTTTTATAATGGGGTTTAGCTGCTTTTCACGGCTGTGTTTTTGCGGCTTTACACCCACTTGACACACTTCCAGAGAGATATCAATACATAGGTTTTAAGATTCTTACTAGTCACATATATTCTTGTGCGGTGAATAGGGGGTGTTGAGTCCAGTTCACTGAGCAAGGAGTAGGTCTTGTCTATTACATATTGGGTGTATGGAACGGTATCTGAGCGAATTTGAACCCCTTGTTTTATGCATCACCCCACCTCACCTTTCCCGTTAAGCAGCCATAGTGTGTTTTCTAAACGTGTGATTCTGTTCTGTTCTGTAATTCAGTTCAAGTGTAGCAGGTTTTTACATTCCCTCTATAAGTGATAGCTTATGATAAGTGTCTTTTTCTGTGTGACTTATTTCACTTAGAATCGTCGTACCTAAGTCCACTCATCTTGCTTCTACTAGCCTTATGACATTGATTTCATGTCTGAGTGATATTGCATTGTACATAAGGACCACAACTTCTTTATCCATTTTTCTCTTTCCTGGGATATTTAAGGTGTCATGAAGTGGAGGTTCTTGTCAAAATAGCAGCCCTAAACATTGGGGTGCCTGTGTCTTGCTGATTTTTAGTTTTCCCAATTTATACGCCCATGAGTGGACGTGCCCTATGCTCCCTAAGCTGTGTTTTTTCGATGTTTCAGGACACACCGTACACTTCTCCAGAGTGGCTTTTGGCAATGTACATCCCGCCCATCAGCGTAGCAAGGCTGCCATTTCTCCATGGCCTGTCCTGCATTTCTGGTTTTGACACTTTTTGCAGCATGGCCCTTTTGACCGATGGGAAGCGAGACTTCTTTGTAGCGCTGATTTGCCTTTCCAGGTTGCTTGGTTGGCCAAAAAGGGCGTATGCGTTATTTCCTGAATATATTCAGGAAAAAACGCATACGCCCTTTTTGGCCAAGGGCATCATTTTCGACGTTTTGCCGCTTTTCATGTGCTTTAAAGGCGATTCGAATCTACCTCCTGAAATCTGTTTCCTGCAATTCGGCCTTGCTTTCAAATCCTCTTCGTTGCCTTCCCTCAATATATCTGTGGATGAGAGTTATCACTTATAACTCTGCGGGTTTGTGAATTGCAGTGTCCCTGAGCTCCATTTTTCAACTCGCTTTTTTGGGAGCTGGCCGCAAAAGCGCGGGATTGCCTCAGGCCCTATTCTGGTTCCTGGCGGCAGGCTGAGCCTGTGGTTAATTCTTCTTCCTGATGGGAAAATAGAGTGACCTGGGCCTGTCCCAACACCTAGATCTAGTCTCTCATTGGTTGCCCCTCTTCCCGTTCATCCTCAGGACAAATTGCAACCTGTAGGGAACAGGAGCTTAAAGGTGCTGATTCTCCAAGTAGGGAGATTGCTAGTAAAGTAGCTGGAAAGGCGAACCCGAGCACAAGGAGATGAGAAATTGGGTGCGTTTTAGAAACCTTTCAAAATCACACGGTGCACCATCTTCTGGGTTTCTCATGCATGTTTTCGATGTAGGAAGATGCCCTTGAACCTGGAGATTTGGGACCCATGGGATGGGTACCACACAGTATTACTTTAAAGGGTCTGCGTTTGCTCACCCAACCTAACCCAACCTCTAAGCCCCAAGAGTGTCCACCCTTATGTCTCATCCAGCTGTGGGTCTAGATATGGTCAATCCAGGTTGCATCACAGCCTCTGAACGAATTTTGTAAGAATTTCTCTCTCTTTCACTGTCTTTGTTTTACGGGTTTTTAAAAGTAATTTATTTTTATAATGGGGTTTAGCTGCTTTTCACGGCTGTGTTTTTGCGGCTTTACACCCACTTGACACACTTCCAGAGAGATATCAATACATAGGTTTTAAGATTCTTACTAGTCACATATATTCTTGTGCGGTGAATAGGGGGTGTTGAGTCCAGTTCACTGAGCAAGGAGTAGGTCTTGTCTATTACATATTGGGTGTATGGAACGGTATCTGAGCGAATTTGAAACCCTTGTTTTATGCATCACCCCACCTCACCTTTCCCGTTAAGCAGCCATAGTGTGTTTTCTAAACGTGTGACTCTGTTCTGTTTTGTAATTCAGTTCAGGTGTAGCGGTTTTTACATTCCCTCTATAAGTGATAGCTTATGATAAGTGTCTTTTTCTGTGTCAGTTATTTCACTTAGAATCGTCATACCTAAATCCACTCATCTTGCTTCTACTAGCCTTATGATATTGATTTCATGTCTGAGTGATATTCCTTTGTACATAAGGACCACAACTTCTTTATCCATTTTTCTCTTTCCTGGGATATTTAAGGTGTCATGAAGTGGAGGTTCTTGTCAACATAGCAGCCCTAAACATTGGGGTGCCTGTGTCTTGCTGATTTTTAGTTTTCCCAATTTATACGCCCATGAGTGGACGTGCCCTATGCTCCCTAAGCTGTGTTTTTTCGATGTTTCAGGACACACCGTACACTTCTCCAGAGTGGCTTTTGGCAATGTACATCCCGCCCATCAGCGTAGCAAGGCTGCCATTTCTCCATGGCCTGTACTGCATTTCTGGTTTTGACACTTTTTGCAGCATGGCCCTTTTGACCGATGGGAAGCGAGACTTCTTTGTAGCGCTGATTTGCCTTTCCAGGTTGCTTGGTTGGCCAAAAAGGGCGTATGCGTTATTTCCTGAATATATTCAGGAAAAAACGCATACGCCCTTTTTGGCCAAGGGCATCATTGTCGACGTTTTGCCGCTTTTCATGTGCTTTAAAGGCGATTCGAATCTACCTCCTGAAATCTGTTTCCTGCAATTCTGCCTTGCTTTCAAATCCTCTTCGTTGCCTTCCCTCAATATATCTGTGGATGAGAGTTATCACTTATAACTCTGCGGGTTTGTGAATTGCAGTGTCCCTGAGCTCCATTTTTCAACTCGCTTTTTTGGGAGCTGGCCGCAAAAGCACGGGATTGCCTCAGGCCCTATTCAGGTTCCGGGGGGCAGGCTGAGCCTGTGGTTAATTCTTCTTCCTGATGGGAAAATAGAGTGACCTGGGCCTGTCCCAACACCTAGATCTAGTCTCTCATTGGTTGCCCCTCTTCCCGTTCATCCTCAGGACAAATTGCAACCTGTAGGGAACAGGAGCTTAAAGGTGCTGATTCTCCAAGTAGGGAGATTGCTAGTAAAGTAGCTGGAAAGGCGAACCCGAGCACAAGGAGATGAGAAATTGGGTGCGTTTTAGAAACCTTTCAAAATCACACGGTGTACCATCTTCTGGGTTTCTCATGCATGTTTTCGATGTAGGAAGATGCCCTTGAACCTGGAGATTTGGGACCCATGGGATGGGTACCACACAGTATTACTTTAAAGGGTCTGCGTTTGCTCACCCAACCTCACCCAAACTCTAAGCCCCAAGAGTGTCCACCCTTATGTCTCATCCAGCTGTGGGTCTAGATATGGTCAATCCAGGTTGCATCACAGCCTCTGAACGAATTTTGTAAGAATTTCTCTCTCTTTCACTGTCTTTGTTTTACGGGTTTTTAAAAGTAATTTATTTTTATAATGGGGTTTAGCTGCTTTTCACGGCTGTGTTTTTGCGGCTTTACACCCACTTGACACACTTCCAGAGAGATATCAATACATAGGTTTTAAGATTCTTACTAGTCACATATATTCTTGTGCGGTGAATAGGGGGTGTTGAGTCCAGTTCACTGAGCAAGGAGTAGGTCTTGTCTATTACATATTGGGTGTATGGAACGGTATCTGAGCGAATTTGAACCCCTTGTTTTATGCATCACCCCACCTCACCTTTCCCGTTAAGCAGCCATAGTGTGTTTTCTAAACGTGTGATTCTGTTCTGTTCTGTAATTCAGTTCAAGTGTAGCAGGTTTTTACATTCCCTCTATAAGTGATAGCTTATGATAAGTGTCTTTTTCTGTGTGACTTATTTCACTTAGAATCGTCGTACCTAAGTCCACTCATCTTGCTTCTACTAGCCTTATGACATTGATTTCATGTCTGAGTGATATTGCATTGTACATAAGGACCACAACTTCTTTATCCATTTTTCTCTTTCCTGGGATATTTAAGGTGTCATGAAGTGGAGGTTCTTGTCAACATAGCAGCCCTAAACATTGGGGTGCCTGTGTCTTGCTGATTTTTAGTTTTCCCAATTTATACGCCCATGAGTGGACGTGCCCTATGCTCCCTAAGCTGTGTTTTTTCGATGTTTCAGGACACACCGTACACTTCTCCAGAGTGGCTATTGGCAATTTACATCCCGCCCATCAGCGTAGCAAGGCTGCCATTTCTCCATGGCCTGTCCTGCATTTCTGGTTTTGACACTTTTTGCAGCATGGCCCTTTTGACCGATGGGAAGCGAGACCTCTTTGTAGCGCTGATTTGCCTTTCCAGGTTGCTTGGTTGGCCAAAAAGGGCGTATGCGTTTTTTCCTGAATATATTCAGGAAAAAACGCATACGCCCTTTTTGGCCAAGGGCATCATTGTCGACGTTTTGCCGCTTTTCATGTGCTTTAAAGGCCATTCGAATCTACCTCCTGAAATCTCTTTCCTGCAATTCTGCCTTGCTTTCAAATCCTCTTCGTTGCCTTCCCTCAATATATCTGTGGATGAGAGTTATCATTTATAACTCTGCGGGTTTGTGAATTGCAGTGTCCCTGAGCTCCATTTTTCAACTCGCTTTTTTGGGAGCTGGCCGCAAAAGCGCGGGATTGCCTCAGGCCCTATTCTGGTTCCTGGAGGCAGGCAGAGCCTGTGGTTAATTCTTCTTCCTGATGGGAAAATAGAGTGACCTGTGCCTGTCCCAACCCCTAGATCTAGTCTCTCATTGGTTGCCCCTCTTCCCGTTCATCCTCAGGACAAATTGCAACCTGTAGGGAACAGGAGCTTAAAGGTGCTGATTCTCCAAGTAGGGAGATTGCTAGTAAAGTAGCTGGAAAGGCGAACCCGAGCACAAGGAGATGAGAAATTGGGTGCGTTTTAGAAACCTTTCAAAATCACACGGTGCACCATCTTCTGGGTTTCTCATGCATGTTTTCGATGTAGGAAGATGCCCTTGAACCTGGAGATTTGGGACCCATGGGATGGGTACCACACAGTATTACTTTAAAGGGTCTGTGTTTGCTCACCCAACCTCACCCAACCTCTAAGCCCCAAGAGTGTCCACCCTTATGTCTCATCCAGCTGTGGGTCTAGATATGGTCAATCCAGGTTGCATCACAGCCTCTGAACGAATTTTGTAAGAATTTCTCTCTCTTTCACTGTCTTTGTTTTACGGGTTTTTAAAAGTAATTTATTTTTATAATGGGGTTTAGCTGCTTTTCACGGCTGTGTTTTTGCAGCTTTACACCCACTTGACACACTTCCAGAGAGATATCAATACATAGGTTTTAAGATTCTTACTAGTCACATATATTCTTGTGCGGTGAATAGGGGGTGTTGAGTCCAGTTCACTGAGCAAGGAGTAGGTCTTGTCTATTACATATTGGGTGTATGGAACGGTATCTGAGCGAATTTGAAACCCTTGTTTTATGCATCACCCCACCTCACCTTTCCCGTTAAGCAGCCAAAGTGTGTTTTCTAAACGTGTGACTCTGTTCTGTTTTGTAATTCAGTTCAGGTGTAGCGGTTTTTACATTCCCTCTATAAGTGATAGCTTATGATAAGTGTCTTTTTCTGTGTCACTTATTTCACTTAGAATCGTCATACCTAAATCCACTCATCTTGCTTCTACTAGCCTTATGACATTGATTTCATGTCTGAGTGATATTCCTTTGTACATAAGGACCACAACTTCTTTATCCATTTTTCTCTTTCCTGGGATATTTAAGGTGTCATGAAGTGGAGGTTCTTGTCAACATAGCAGCCCTAAACATTGGGGTGCCTGTGTCTTGCTGATTTTTAGTTTTCCCAATTTATACGCCCATGAGTGGACGTGCCCTATGCTCCCTAAGCTGTGTTTTTTCGATGTTTCAGGACACACCGTACACTTCTCCAGAGTGGCTGTTGGCAATTTACATCCCGCCCATCAGCGTAGCAAGGCTGCCATTTCTCCATGGCCTGTCCTGCATTTCTGGTTTTGACACTTTTTGCAGCATGGCCCTTTTGACCGATGGGAAGCGAGACCTCTTTGTAGCGCTGATTTGCCTTTCCAGGTTGCTTGGTTGGCCAAAAAGGGCGTATGCGTTTTTTCCTGAATATATTCAGGAAAAAACGCATACGCCCTTTTTGGCCATGGGCATCATTGTCGATGTTTTGCCGCTTTTCATGTGCTTTAAAGGCGATTCGAATCTACCTCCTGAAATCTGTTTCCTGCAATTCTGCCTTGCTTTCAAATCCTCTTCGTTGCCTTCCCTCAATATATCTGTGGATGAGAGTTATCCCTTATAACTCTGCGGGTTTGTGAATTGCAGTGTCCCTGAGCTCCATTTTTCAACTCGCTTTTTTGGGAGCTGGCCGCAAAAGCGCGGGATTGCCTCAGGCCCTATTCTGGTTCCTGGTGGCAGGCTGAGCCTGTGGTTAATTCTTCTTCCTGATGGGAAAATAGAGTGACCTGGGCCTGTCCCAACACCTAGATCTAGTCTCTCATTGGTTGCCCCTCTTCCCGTTCATCCTCAGGACAAATTGCAACCTGTAGGGAACAGGAGCTTAAAGGTGCTGATTCTCCAAGTAGGGAGATTGCTAGTAAAGTAGCTGGAAAGGCGAACGCGAGCACAAGGAGACGAGAAATTGGGTGCGTTTTAGAAACCTTTCAAAATCACACGGTGTACCATCTTCTGGGTTTCTCATGCATGTTTTCGATGTAGGAAGATGCCCTTGAACCTGGAGATTTGGGACCCATGGGATGGGTACCACACAGTATTACTTTAAAGGATCTGCGTTTGCTCACCCAACCTCACCCAACCTCTAAGCCCCAAGAGTGTCCACCCTTATGTCTCATCCAGCTGTGGGTCTAGATATGGTCAATCCAGGTTGCATCACAGCCTCTGAACGAATTTTGTAAGAATTTCTCTCTCTTTCACTGTCTTTGTTTACGGGTTTTTAAAAGTAATTTATTTTTATAATGGGGTTTAGCTGCTTTTCATGGCTCTGTTTATGCGGCTTTACACCCACTTGACTCACTTCCAGACAGATATCAATATATAGGTTTTAAGATTCTTACTAGTCACATATATTCTTGTGCGGTGAATAGGGGGTGTTGAGTCCAGTTCACTGAGCAAGGAGTAGGTCTTGTCTATTACATATTGGGTGTATGGAACGGTATCTGAGCGAATTTGAAACCCTTGTTTTATGCATCACCCCACCTCACCTTTCCCGTTAAGCAGCCATAGTGTGTTTTCTAAACGTGTGACTCTGTTCTGTTTTGTAATTCAGTTCAAGTGTAGCGGTTTTTACATTCCCTCTATAAGTGATATCTTATGATAAGTGTCTTTTTCTGTGTGACTTATTTCACTTAGAATCGTCATACCTAAATCCACTCATCTTGCTTCTACTAGCCTTATGACATTGATTTCATGTCTGAGTGATATTCCTTTGTACATAAGGAACACAACTTCTTTATCCATTTTTCTCTTTCCTGGGATATTTAAGGTGTCATGAAGTGGAGGTTCTTGTCAACATAGCAGCCCTAAACATTGGGGTGCCTGTGTCTTGCTGATTTTTAGTTTTCCCAATTTATACGCCCATGAGTGGACGTGCCCTATGCTCCCTAAGCTGTGTTTTTTCGATGTTTCAGGACACACCGTACACTTCTCCAGAGTGGCTTTTGGCAATGTACATCCCGCCCATCAGCGTAGCAAGGCTGCCATTTCTCCATGGCCTGTACTGCATTTCTGGTTTTGACACTTTTTGCAGCATGGCCCTTTTGACCGATGGGAAGCGAGACTTCTTTGTAGCGCTGATTTGCCTTTCCAGGTTGCTTGGTTGGCCAAAAAGGGCGTATGCGTTATTTCCTGAATATATTCAGGAAAAAACGCATACGCCCTTTTTGGCCAAGGGCATCATTGTCGACGTTTTGCCGCTTTTCATGTGCTTTAAAGGCGATTCGAATCTACCTCCTGAAATCTGTTTCCTGCAATTCTGCCTTGCTTTCAAATCCTCTTCGTTGCCTTCCCTCAATATATCTGTGGATGAGAGTTATCACTTATAACTCTGCGGGTTTGTGAATTGCAGTGTCCCTGAGCTCCATTTTTCAACTCGCTTTTTTGGGAGCTGGCCGCAAAAGCGCGGGATTGCCTCAGGCCCTATTCTGGTTCCTGGCGGCAGGCTGAGCCTGTGGTTAATTCTTCTTCCTGATGGGAAAATAGAGTGACCTGGGCCTGTCCCAACACCTAGATCTAGTCTCTCATTGGTTGCCCCTCTTCCCGTTCATCCTCAGGACAAATTGCAACCTGTAGGGAACAGGAGCTTAAAGGTGCTGATTCTCCAAGTAGGGAGATTGCTAGTAAAGTAGCTGGAAAGGCGAACCCGAGCACAAGGAGATGAGAAATTGGGTGCGTTTTAGAAACCTTTCAAAATCACACGGTGTACCATCTTCTGGGTTTCTCATGCATGTTTTCGATGTAGGAAGATGCCCTTGAACCTGGAGATTTGGGACCCATGGGATGGGTACCACACAGTATTACTTTAAAGGGTCTGCGTTTGCTCACCCAACCTCACCCAAACTCTAAGCCCCAAGAGTGTCCACCCTTATGTCTCATCCAGCTGTGGGTCTAGATATGGTCAATCCAGGTTGCATCACAGCCTCTGAACGAATTTTGTAAGAATTTCTCTCTCTTTCACTGTCTTTGTTTTACGGGTTTTTAAAAGTAATTTATTTTTATAATGGGGTTTAGCTGCTTTTCACGGCTGTGTTTTTGCGGCTTTACACCCACTTGACACACTTCCAGAGAGATATCAATACATAGGTTTTAAGATTCTTACTAGTCACATATATTCTTGTGCGGTGAATAGGGGGTGTTGAGTCCAGTTCACTGAGCAAGGAGTAGGTCTTGTCTATTACATATTGGGTGTATGGAACGGTATCTGAGCGAATTTGAACCCCTTGTTTTATGCATCACCCCACCTCACCTTTCCCGTTAAGCAGCCATAGTGTGTTTTCTAAACGTGTGATTCTGTTCTGTTCTGTAATTCAGTTCAAGTGTAGCAGGTTTTTACATTCCCTCTATAAGTGATAGCTTATGATAAGTGTCTTTTTCTGTGTGACTTATTTCACTTAGAATCGTCGTACCTAAGTCCACTCATCTTGCTTCTACTAGCCTTATGACATTGATTTCATGTCTGAGTGATATTGCATTGTACATAAGGACCACAACTTCTTTATCCATTTTTCTCTTTCCTGGGATATTTAAGGTGTCATGAAGTGGAGGTTCTTGTCAACATAGCAGCCCTAAACATTGGGGTGCCTGTGTCTTGCTGATTTTTAGTTTTCCCAATTTATACGCCCATGAGTGGACGTGCCCTATGCTCCCTAAGCTGTGTTTTTTCGATGTTTCAGGACACACCGTACACTTCTCCAGAGTGGCTATTGGCAATTTACATCCCGCCCATCAGCGTAGCAAGGCTGCCATTTCTCCATGGCCTGTCCTGCATTTCTGGTTTTGACACTTTTTGCAGCATGGCCCTTTTGACCGATGGGAAGCGAGACCTCTTTGTAGCGCTGATTTGCCTTTCCAGGTTGCTTGGTTGGCCAAAAAGGGCGTATGCGTTTTTTCCTGAATATATTCAGGAAAAAACGCATACGCCCTTTTTGGCCAAGGGCATCATTGTCGACGTTTTGCCTCTTTTCATGTGCTTTAAAGGCCATTCGAATCTACCTCCTGAAATCTCTTTCCTGCAATTCTGCCTTGCTTTCAAATCCTCTTCGTTGCCTTCCCTCAATATATCTGTGGATGAGAGTTATCATTTATAACTCTGCGGGTTTGTGAATTGCAGTGTCCCTGAGCTCCATTTTTCAACTCGCTTTTTTGGGAGCTGGCCGCAAAAGCGCAGGATTGCCTCAGGCCCTATTCTGGTTCCTGGAGGCAGGCAGAGCCTGTGGTTAATTCTTCTTCCTGATGGGAAAATAGAGTGACCTGTGCCTGTCCCAACCCCTAGATCTAGTCTCTCATTGGTTGCCCCTCTTCCCGTTCATCCTCAGGACAAATTGCAACCTGTAGGGAACAGGAGCTTAAAGGTGCTGATTCTCCAAGTAGGGAGATTGCTAGTAAAGTAGCTGGAAAGGCGAACCCGAGCACAAGGAGATGAGAAATTGGGTGCGTTTTAGAAACCTTTCAAAATCACACGGTGCACCATCTTCTGGGTTTCTCATGCATGTTTTCGATGTAGGAAGATGCCCTTGAACCTGGAGATTTGGGACCCATGGGATGGGTACCACGCAGTATTACTTTAAAGGGTCTGAGTTTGCTCTCCCAACCTCACCCAACCTCTCAGCCCCAAGAGTGTCCACCCTTATGTCTCATCCAGGTGTGGGTCTAGATATGGTCAATCCAGGTTGCATCACAGCCCCTGAACGAGTTTTGTAAGAATTTCTCTCTCTTTCACTGTCTTTGTTTTACGGGTTTTTAAAAGTAATTTATTTTTATAATGGGGTTTAGCTGCTTTTCACGGCTGTGTTTATGCGGCTTTACACCCACTTGGCTCACTTCCAGAGAGATATCAATACATAGGTTTTACGATTCTTACTAGTCAGATATATTCTTGTGCGGTGAATAGGGGGTATTGAGTCCAGTTCACTGAGCAAGGAGTAGGTCTTGTCTATTACATATTGGGTGTATGGAACGGTATCTGAGCGAATTTGAAACCCTTGTTTTATGCATCACCCCACCTCACCTTTCCCGTTAAGCAGCCATAGTGTGTTTTCTAAACGTGTGACTCTGTTCTGTTTTGTAATTCAGTTCAAGTGTAGCGGTTTTTACATTCCCTCTATAAGTGATAGCTTATGATAAGTGTCTTTTTCTGTGTGACTTATTTCACTTAGAATCGTCATACCTAAATCCACTCATCTTGCTTCTACTAGCCTTATGACATTGATTTCATGTCTGAGGGATATTCCTTTGTACATAAGGACCACAACTTCTTTATCCATTTTTCTCTTTCCTGGGATATTTAAGGTGTCATGAAGTGGAGGTTCTTGTCAACATAGCAGCCCTAAACATTGGGGTGCCTGTGTCTTGCTGATTTTTAGTTTTCCCAATTTATACGCCCATGAGTGGACGTGCCCTATGCTCCCTAAGCTGTGTTTTTTCGATGTTTCAGGACACACCGTACACTTCTCTAGAGTGGCTGTTGGCAATTTACATCTCGCCCATCAGCGTAGCAAGGCTGCCATTTCTCCATGGCCTGTCCTGCATTTCTGGTTTTGACACTTTTTGCAGCATGGCCCTTTTGACCGATGGGAAGCGAGACCTCTTTGTAGCGCTGTTTTGCCTTTCCAGGTTGCTTGGTTGGCCAAAAAGGGCGTATGCGTTTTTTCCTGAATATATTCAGGAAAAAACGCATACGCCCTTTTTGGCCAAGGGCATCATTGTCGACGTTTTGCCGCTTTTCATGTGCTTTAAAGGCGATTCGAATCTACCTCCTGAAATCTGCTTCCTGCAATTCTGCCTTGCTTTCAAATCCTCTTCGTTGCCTTCCCTCAATATATCTGTGGATGAGAGTTATCATTTATAACTCTGCGGGTTTGTGAATTGCAGTGTCCCTGAGCTCCATTTTTCAACTCGCTTTTTTGGGAGCTGGCCACAAAAGCGCGAGATTGCCTCAGGCCTTATTCTGGTTCCTGGCGGCAGGCTGAGCCTGTGGTTAATTCTTCTTCCTGATGGGAAAATAGAGTGACCTGTGCCTCTACCAACACCTAGATCTAGTCTCTCATTGGTTGCCCCTCTTCCCGTTCATCCTCAGGACAAATTGCAACCTGTAGGGAACAGGAGCTTAAAGGTGCTGATTCTCCAAGTAGGGAGATTGCTAGTAAAGTAGCTGGAAAGGCGAACGTGAGCACAAGGAGATGAGAAATTGGGTGCGTTTTAGAAACCTTTCAAAATCACACGGTGTACCATCTTCTGGGTTTCTCATGCATGTTTTCGATGTAGGAAGATGCCCTTGAACTTGGAGATTTGGGACCCATGGGATGGGTACCACACAGTATTACTTTAAAGGGTCTGCGTTTGCTCACCCAACCTCACCCAACCTCTAAGCCCCAAGAGTGTCCACCCTTATGTCTCATCCAGCTGTGGGTCTAGATATGGTCAATCCAGGTTGCATCACAGCCTCTGAACGAATTTTGTAAGAATTTCTCTCTCTTTCACTGTCTTTGTTTTACGGGTTTTTAAAAGTAATTTATTTTTATAATGGGGTTTAGCTGCTTTTCACGGCTGTGTTTATGCGGCTTTACACCCACTTGACTCACTTCCAGACAGATATCAATACATAGGTTTTAAGATTCTTACTAGTCACATATATTCTTGTGCGGTGAATAGGGGGTGTTGAGTCCAGTTCACTGAGCAAGGGGTAGGTCTTGTCTATTACATATTGGGTGTATGGAACGGTATCTGAGCGAATTTGAAACCCTTGTTTTATGCATCACCCCACCTCACCTTTCCCGTTAAGCAGCCATAGTGTGTTTTCTAAACGTGTGACTCTGTTCTGTTTTGTAATTCAGTTCAGGTGTAGCGGTTTTTACATTCCCTCTATAAGTGATAGCTTATGATAAGTGTCTTTTTCTGTGTCACTTATTTCACTTAGAATCGTCATACCTAAATCCACTCATCTTGCTTCTACTAGCCTTATGACATTGATTTCATGTCTGAGTGATATTCCTTTGTACATAAGGACCACAACTTCTTTATCCATTTTTCTCTTTCCTGGGATATTTAAGGTGTCATGAAGTGGAGGTTCTTGTCAACATAGCAGCCCTAAACATTGGGGTGCCTGTGCCTTGCTGATTTTTAGTTTTCCCAATTTATACGCCCATGAGTGGACTTGCCCTATGCTCCCTAAGCTGTGTTTTTTCGATGTTTCAGGACACACCGTACACTTCTCCAGAGTGGCTTTTGGCAATTAACATCCCGCCCATCAGCGTAGCAAGGCTGCCATTTCTCCATGGCCTGTACTGCATTTCTGGTTTTGACACTTTTTGCAGCATGGCCCTTTTGACCGATGGGAAGCGACACCTCTTTGTAGCGCTGATTTGCCTTTCCAGGTTGCTTGGTTGGCCAAAAAGGGCGTATGCGTTTTTTCCTGAATATATTCAGGAAAAAACGCATACGCCCTTTTTGGCCAACGGCATCATTGTCGACGTTTTGCCGCTTTTCATGTGCTTTAAAGGCCATTCGAATCTACCTCCTGAAATCTCTTTCCTGCAATTCTGCCTTGCTTTCAAATCCTCTTCGTTGCCTTCCCTCAATATATCTGTGGATGAGAGTTATCATTTATAACTCTGCGGGTTTGTGAATTGCAGTGTCCCTGAGCTCCATTTTTCAACTCGCTTTTTTGGGAGCTGGCCGCAAAAGCGCGGGATTGCCTCAGGCCCTATTCTGGTTCCTGGAGGCAGGCAGAGCCTGTGGTTAATTCTTCTTCCTGATGGGAAAATAGAGTGACCTGTGCCTGTCCCAACACCTAGATCTAGTCTCTCATTGGTTGCCCCTCTTCCCGTTCATCCTCAGGACAAATTGCAACCTGTAGGGAACAGGAGCTTAAAGGTGCTGATTCTCCAAGTAGGGAGATTGCTAGTAAAGTAGCTGGAAAGGCGAACGTGAGCACAAGGAGATGAGAAATTGGGTGCGTTTTAGAAACCTTTCAAAATCACACGGTGTACCATCTTCTGGGTTTCTCATGCATGTTTTCGATGTAGGAAGATGCCCTTGAACCTGGAGATTTGGGACCCATGGGATGGGTACCACACAGTATTACTTTAAAGGGTCTGCGTTTGCTCACCCAACCTCACCCAACCTCTAAGCCCCAAGATTGTCCACCCTTATGTCTCATCCAGCTGTGGGTCTAGATATGGTCAATCCAGGTTGCATCACAGCCTCTGAACGAATTTTGTAAGAATTTCTCTCTCTTTCACTGTCTTTGTTTTACGGGTTTTTAAAAGTAATTTATTTTTATAATGGGGTTTAGCTGCTTTTCACGGCTGTGTTTATGCGGCTTTACACCCACCTGACACACTTCCAGACAGATATCAATACATAGGTTTTAAGATTCTTACTAGTCACATATATTCTTGTGCGGTGAATAGGGGGTGTTGAGTCCAGTTCACTGAGCAAGGAGTAGGTCTTGTCTATTACATATTGGGTGTATGGAACGGTATGTGAGCGAATTTGAAGCCCTTGTTTTATGCATCACCCCACCTCACCTTTCCCGTTAAGCAGCCATAGTGTGTTTTCTAAACGTGTGACTCTGTTCTGTTTTGTAATTCAGTTCAGGTGTAGCGGTTTTTACATTCCCTCTATAAGTGATAGCTTATGATAAGTGTCTTTTTCTGTGTCACTTATTTCACTTAGAATCGTCATACCTAAATCCACTCATCTTGCTTCTACTAGCCTTATGATATTGATTTCATGTCTGAGTGATATTCCTTTGTACATAAGGACCACAACTTCTTTATCCATTTTTCTCTTTCCTGGGATATTTAAGGTGTCATGAAGTGGAGGTTCTTGCAAACATAGCAGCCCTAAACATTGGGGTGCCTGTGTCTTGCTGATTTTTAGTTTTCCCAATTTATACGCCCATGAGTGGACGTGCCCTATGCTCCCTAAGCTGTGTTTTTTCGATGTTTCAGGACACACCGTACACTTCTCCAGAGTGGCTTTTGGCAATGTACATCCCGCCCATCAGCGTAGCAAGGCTGCCATTTCTCCATGGCCTGTCCTGCATTTCTGGTTTTGACACTTTTTGCAGCATGGCCCTTTTGACCGATGGGAAGCGAGACTTCTTTGTAGCGCAGATTTGCCTTTCCAGGTTGCTTGGTTGGCCAAAAAGGGCGTATGCGTTATTTCCTGAATATATTCAGGAAAAAACGCATACGCCCTTTTTGGCCAAGGGCATCATTGTCGACGTTTTGCCGCTTTTCATGTGCTTTAAAGGCGATTCGAATCTACCTCCTGAAATCTGTTTCCTGCAATTCTGCCTTGCTTTCAAATCCTCTTCGTTGCCTTCCCTCAATATATCTGTGGATGAGAGTTATCACTTATAACTCTGCGGGTTTGTGAATTGCAGTGTCCCTGAGCTCCATTTTTCAATTCGCTTTTTTTGGAGCTGGCCGCAAAAGCGCGGGATTGCCTCAGGCCCTATTCTGGTTCCTGGCGGCATGCTGAGCCTGTGGTTAATTCTTCTTCCTGATGGGAAAATAGAGTGACCTTGGCCTGTCCCAACACCTAGATCTAGTCTGTCATTGGTTGCCCCTCTTCCCGTTCATCCTCAGGACAAATTGCAACCTGTAGGGAACAGGAGCTTAAAGGTGCTGATTCTCCAAGTAGGGAGATTGCTAGTAAAGTAGCTGGAAAGGCGAACCCGAGCAGAAGGAGATGAGAAATTGGGTGCGTTTTAGAAACCTTTCAAAATCACACGGTGTACCATCTTCTGGGTTTCTCATGCATGTTTTCGATGTAGGAAGATGCCCTTGAACCTGGAGATTTGGGACCCATGGGATGGGTACCACACAGTATTACTTTAAAGGGTCTGCGTTTGCTCACCCAACCTCACCCAAACTCTAAGCCCCAAGAGTGTCCACCCTTATGTCTCATCCAGCTGTGGGTCTAGATATGGTCAATCCAGGTTGCATCACAGCCTCTGAACGAATTTTGTAAGAATTTCTCTCTCTTTCACTGTCTTTGTTTTACGGGTTTTTAAAAGTAATTTATTTTTATAATGGGGTTTAGCTGCTTTTCACGGCTGTGTTTATGCGGCTTTACACCCACTTGACTCACTTCCAGACAGATATCAATACATAGGTTTTAAGATTCTTACTAGTCACATATATTCTTGTGCGGTGAATAGGGGGTGTTGAGTCCAGTTCACTGAGCAAGGGGTAGGTCTTGTCTATTACATATTGGGTGTATGGAACGGTATCTGAGCGAATTTGAAACCCTTGTTTTATGCATCACCCCACCTCACCTTTCCCGTTAAGCAGCCATAGTGTGTTTTCTAAACGTGTGACTCTGTTCTGTTTTGTAATTCAGTTCAAGTGTAGCGGTTTTTACATTCCCTCTATAAGTGATATCTTATGATAAGTGTCTTTTTCTGTGTGACTTATTTCACTTAGAATCGTCATACCTAAATCCACTCATCTTGCTTCTACTAGCCTTATGACATTGATTTCATGTCTGAGTGATATTCCTTTGTACATAAGGACCACAACTTCTTTATCCATTTTTCTCTTTCCTGGGATATTTAAGGTGTCATGAAGTGGAGGTTCTTGTCAACATAGCAGCCCTAAACATTGGGGTGCCTGTGTCTTGCTGATTTTTAGTTTTCCCAATTTATACGCCCATGAGTGGACGTGCCCTATGCTCCCTAAGCTGTGTTTTTTCGATGTTTCAGGACACACCGTACACTTCTCTAGAGTGGCTGTTGGCAATTTACATCCCGCCCATCAGCGTAGCAAGGCTGCCATTTCTCCATGGCCTGTCCTGCATTTCTGGTTTTGACACTTTTTGCAGCATGGCCCTTTTGACCGATGGGAAGCGAGACCTCTTTGTAGCGCTGATTTGCCTTTCCAGGTTGCTTGGTTGGCCAAAAAGGGCGTATGCGTTTTTTCCTGAATATATTCAGGAAAAAACGCATACGCCCTTTTTGGCCAAGGGCATCATTGTCGACGTTTTGCCGCTTTTCATGTGCTTTAAAGGCGATTCGAATCTACCTCCTGAAATCTGCTTCCTGCAATTCTGCCTTGCTTTCAAATCCTCTTCGTTGCCTTCCCTCAATATATCTGTGGATGAGAGTTATCATTTATAACTCTGCGGGTTTGTGAATTGCAGTGTCCCTGAGCTCCATTTTTCAACTCGCTTTTTTGGGAGCTGGCCACAAAAGCGCGAGATTGCCTCAGGCCTTATTCTGGTTCCTGGCGGCAGGCTGAGCCTGTGGTTAATTCTTCTTCCTGATGGGAAAATAGAGTGACCTGTGCCTGTCCCAACACCTAGATCTAGTCTCTCATTGGTTGCCCCTCTTCCCGTTCATCCTCAGGACAAATTGCAACCTGTAGGGAACAGGAGCTTAAAGGTGCTGATTCTCCAAGTAGGGAGATTGCTAGTAAAGTAGCTGGAAAGGCGAACCCGAGCACAAGGAGATGAGAAATTGGGTGCGTTTTAGAAACCTTTCAAAATCACACGGTGCACCATCGTCTGGGTTTCTCATGCATGTTTTCGATGTAGGAAGATGCCCTTGAACCTGGAGATTTGGGACCCATGGGATGGGTACCACACAGTATTACTTTAAAGGGTCTGCGTTTGCTCACCCAACCTCACCCAACCTCTAAGCCCCAAGAGTGTCCACCCTTATGTCTCATCCAGCTGTGGGTCTAGATATGGTCAATCCAGGTTGCATCACAGCCTCTGAAAGAATTTTGTAAGAATTTCTCTCTCTTTCACTGTCTTTGTTTTACGGGTTTTTAAAAGTAATTTATTTTTATAATGGGGTTTAGCTGCTTTTCACGGCTGTGTTTTTGCAGCTTTACACCCACTTGACACACTTCCAGAGAGATATCAATACATAGGTTTTAAGATTCTTACTAGTCACATATATTCTTGTGCGGTGAATAGGGGGTGTTGAGTCCAGTTCACTGAGCAAGGAGTAGGTCTTGTCTATTACATATTGGGTGTATGGAACGGTATCTGAGCGAATTTGAAACCCTTGTTTTATGCATCACCCCACCTCACCTTTCCCGTTAAGCAGCCATAGTGTGTTTTCTAAACGTGTGACTCTGTTCTGTTTTGTAATTCAGTTCAGGTGTAGCGGTTTTTACATTCCCTCTATAAGTGATAGCTTATGATAAGTGTCTTTTTCTGTGTCAGTTATTTCACTTAGAATCGTCATACCTAAATCCACTCATCTTGCTTCTACTAGCCTTATGATATTGATTTCATGTCTGAGTGATATTCCTTTGTACATAAGGACCACAACTTCTTTATCCATTTTTCTCTTTCCTGGGATATTTAAGGTGTCATGAAGTGGAGGTTCTTGTCAACAGAGCAGCCCCAAACTTTGGGGTGCCTGTGTCTTGCTGATTTTTAGTTTTCCCAATTTATACGCCCATGAGTGGACGTGCCCTATGCTCCCTAAGCTGTGTTTTTTCGATGTTTCAGGACACACCGTACACTTCTCCAGAGTGGCTTTTGGCAATGTACATCCCGCCCATCAGCGTAGCAAGGCTGCCATTTCTCCATGGCCTGTACTGCATTTCTGGTTTTGACACTTTTTGCAGCATGGCCCTTTTGACCGATGGGAAGCGAGACTTCTTTGTAGCGCTGATTTGCCTTTCCAGGTTGCTTGGTTGGCCAAAAAGGGCGTATGCGTTATTTCCTGAATATATTCAGGAAAAAACGCATACGCCCTTTTTGGCCAAGGGCATCATTGTCGACGTTTTGCCGCTTTTCATGTGCTTTAAAGGCGATTCGAATCTACCTCCTTAAATCTGTTTCCTGCAATTCTGCCTTGCTTTCAAATCCTCTTCGTTGCCTTCCCTCAATATATCTGTGGATGAGAGTTATCACTTATAACTCTGCGGGTTTGTGAATTGCAGTGTCCCTGAGCTCCATTTATCAACTCGCTTTTTTGGGAGCTGGCCGCAAAAGCGCGGGATTGCCTCAGGCCCTATTCTGGTTCCTGGCGGCAGGCTGAGCCTGTGGTTAAATCTTCTTCCTGATGGGAAAATAGAGTGACCTGGGCCTGTCCCAACACCTAGATCTAGTCTCTCATTGGTTGCCCCTCTTCCCGTTCATCCTCAGGACAAATTGCAACCTGTAGGGAACAGGAGCTTAAAGGTGCTGATTCTCCAAGTAGGGAGATTGCTAGTAAAGTAGCTGGAAAGGCGAACCCGAGCAGAAGGAGATGAGAAATTGGGTGCGTTTTAGAAACCTTTCAAAATCACACGGTGTACCATCTTCTGGGTTTCTCATGCATGTTTTCGATGTAGGAAGATGCCCTTGAACCTGGAGATTTGGGACCCATGGGATGGGTACCACACAGTATTACTTTAAAGGGTCTGCGTTTGCTCACCCAACCTCACCCAAACTCTAAGCCCCAAGAGTGTCCACCCTTATGTCTCATCCAGCTGTGGGTCTAGATATGGTCAATCCAGGTTGCATCACAGCCTCTGAACGAATTTTGTAAGAATTTCTCTCTCTTTCACTGTCTTTGTTTTACGGGTTTTTAAAAGTAATTTATTTTTATAATGGGGTTTAGCTGCTTTTCACGGCTGTGTTTATGCGGCTTTACACCCACTTGACTCACTTCCAGACAGATATCAATACATAGGTTTTAAGATTCTTACTAGTCACATATATTCTTGTGCGGTGAATAGGGGGTGTTGTGTCCAGTTCACTGAGCAAGGGGTAGGTCTTGTCTATTACATATTGGGTGTATGGAACGGTATCTGAGCGAATTTGAAACCCTTGTTTTATGCATCACCCCACCTCACCTTTCCCGTTAAGCAGCCATAGTGTGTTTTCTAAACGTGTGACTCTGTTCTGTTTTGTAATTCAGTTCAGGTGTAGCGGTTTTTACATTCCCTCTATAAGTGATAGCTTATGATAAGTGTCTTTTTCTGTGTCAGTTATTTCACTTAGAATCGTCATACCTAAATCCACTCATCTTGCTTCTACTAGCCTTATGATATTGATTTCATGTCTGAGTGATATTCCTTTGTACCTAATGACCACAACTTCTTTATCCACTTTTCTCTTTCCTGGGATATTTAAGGTGTCATGAAGTGGAGGTTCTTGTCAACATAGCAGCCCTAAACATTGGGGTGCCTGTGTCTTGCTGATTTTTAGTTTTCCCAATTTATACGCCCATGAGTGGACGTGCCCTATGCTCCCTAAGCTGTGTTTTTTCGATGTTTCAGGACACACCGTACACTTCTCCAGAGTGGCTTTTGGCAATGTACATCCCGCCCATCAGCGTAGCAAGGCTGCCATTTCTCCATGGCCTGTACTGCATTTCTGGTTTTGACACTTTTTGCAGCATGGCCCTTTTGACCGATGGGAAGCGAGACTTCTTTGTAGCGCTGATTTGCCTTTCCAGGTTGCTTGGTTGGCCAAAAAGGGCGTATGCGTTATTTCCTGAATATATTCAGGAAAAAACGCATACGCCCTTTTTGGCCAAGGGCATCATTGTCGACGTTTTGCCGCTTTTCATGTGCTTTAAAGGCGATTCGAATCTACCTCCTGAAATCTGTTTCCTGCAATTCTGCCTTGCTTCAAATGCTCTTCGTTGCCTTCCCTCAATATATCTGTGGATGAGAGTTATCACTTATAACTCTGCGGGTTTGTGAATTGCAGTGTCCCTGAGCTCCATTTTTCAACTCGCTTTTTTGGGAGCTGGCCGCAAAAGCGCGGGATTGCCTCAGGCCCTATTCTGGTTCCTGGAGGCAGGCTGAGCCTGTGGTTAATTCTTCTTCCTGATGGGAAAATAGAGTGACCTGGGCCTGTCCCAACACCTAGATCTAGTCTCTCATTGGTTGCCCCTCTTCCCGTTCATCCTCAGGACAAATTGCAACCTGTAGGGAAAAGGAGCTTAAAGGTGCTGATTCTCCAAGTAGGGAGATTGCTAGTAAAGTAGCTGGAAAGGCGAACCCGAGCACAAGGAGATGAGAAATTGGGTGCGTTTTAGAAACCTTTCAAAATCACACGGTGTACCATCTTCTGGGTTTCTCATGCATGTTTTCGATGTAGGAAGATGCCCTTGAACCTGGAGATTTGGGACCCATGGGATGGGTACCACACAGTATTACTTTAAAGGGTCTGCGTTTGCTCACCCAACCTCACCCAAACTCTAAGCCCCAAGAGTGTCCACCCTTATGTCTCATCCAGCTGTGGGTCTAGATATGGTCAATCCAGGTTGCATCACAGCCTCTGAACGAATTTTGTAAGAATTTCTCTCTCTTTCACTGTCTTTGTTTTACGGGTTTTTAAAAGTAATTTATTTTTATAATGGGGTTTAGCTGCTTTTCACGGCTGTGTTTATGCGGCTTTACACCCACTTGACTCACTTCCAGACAGATATCAATACATAGGTTTTAAGATTCTTACTAGTCACATATATTCTTGTGCGGTGAATAGGGGGTGTTGAGTCCAGTTCACTGAGCAAGGGGTAGGTCTTTTCTATTACATATTGGGTGTATGGAACGGTATCTGAGCGAATTTGAAACCCTTGTTTTATGCATCAACCCACCTCACCTTTCCCGTTAAGCAGCCATAGTGTGTTTTCTAAACGTGTGACTCTGTTCTGTTTTGTAATTCAGTTCAGGTGTAGCGGTTTTTACATTCCCTCTATAAGTGATAGCTTATGATAAGTGTCTTTTTCTGTGTCAGTTATTTCACTTAGAATCGTCATACCTAAATCCACTCATCTTGCTTCTACTAGCCTTATGATATTGATTTCATGTCTGAGTGATATTCCTTTGTACCTAATGACCACAACTTCTTTATCCATTTTTCTCTTTCCTGGGATATTTAAGGTGTCATGAAGTGGAGGTTCTTGTCAACATAGCAGCCCTAAACATTGGGGTGCCTGTGTCTTGCTGATTTTTAGTTTTCCCAATTTATACGCCCATGAGTGGACGTGCCCTATGCTCCCTAACCTGTGTTTTTTCGATGTTTCAGGACACACCGTACACTTCTCCAGAGTGGCTTTTGGCAATGTACATCCCGCCCATCAGCGTAGCAAGGCTGCCATTTCTCCATGGCCTGTACTGCATTTCTGGTTTTGACACTTTTTGCAGCATGGCCCTTTTGACCGATGGGAAGCGAGACTTCTTTGTAGCGCTGATTTGCCTTTCCAGGTTGCTTGGTTGGCCAAAAAGGGCGTATGCGTTATTTCCTGAATATATTCAGGAAAAAACGCATACGCCCTTTTTGGCCAAGGGCATCATTGTCGACGTTTTGCCGCTTTTCATGTGCTTTAAAGGCGATTCGAATCTACCTCCTGAAATCTGTTTCCTGCAATTCTGCCTTGCTTTCAAATCCTCTTCGTTGCCTTCCCTCAATATATCTGTGGATGAGAGTTATCACTTATAACTCTGCGGGTTTGTGAATTGCAGTGTCCCTGAGCTCCATTTTTCAACTCGCTTTTTTGGGAGCTGGCCGCAAAAGCGCGGGATTGCCTCAGGCCCTATTCTGGTTCCTGGCGGCAGGCTGAGCCTGTGGTTAATTCTTCTTCCTGATGGGAAAATAGAGTGACCTGTGCCTGTCCCAACACCTAGATCTAGTCTCTCATTGGTTGACCCTCTTCCCGTTCATCCTCAGGACAAATTGCAACCTGTAGGGAACAGGAGCTTAAAGGTGCTGATTCTCCAAGTAGGGAGATTGCTAGTAAAGTAGCTGGAAAGGCGAACCCGAGCACAAGGAGATGAGAAATTGGGTGCGTTTTAGAAACCTTTCAAAATCACACGGTGCACCATCTTCTGGGTTTCTCATGCATGTTTTCGATGTAGGAAGATGCCCTTGAACCTGGAGATTTGGGACCCATGGGATGGGTACCACACAGTATTACTTTAAAGGGTCTGCGTTTGCTCACCCAACCTCACCCAACCTCTAAGCCCCAAGAGTGTCCACCCTTATGTCTCATCCAGCTGTGGGTCTAGATATGGTCAATCCAGGTTGCATCACAGCCTCTGAACGAATTTTGTAAGAATTTCTCTCTCTTTCACTGTCTTTGTTTTACGGGTTTTTAAAAGTAATTTATTTTTATAATGGGGTTTAGCTGCTTTTCACGGCTGTGTTTTTGCGGCTTTACACCCACTTGACACACTTCCAGAGAGATATCAATACATAGGTTTTAAGATTCTTACTAGTCACATATATTCTTGTGCGGTGAATAGGGGGTGTTGAGTCCAGTTCACTGAGCGAGGGGTAGGTCTTGTCTATTACATATTGGGTGTATGGAACGGTATCTGAGGGAATTTGAAACCCTTGTTTTATGCATCACCCCACCTCACCTTTCCCGTTAAGCAGCCATAGTGTGTTTTCTAAACGTGTGACTCTGTTCTGTTTTGTAATTCAGTTCAGGTGTAGCGGTTTTTACATTCCCTCTATAAGTGATAGCTTATGATAAGTGTCTTTTTCTGTGTCACTTATTTCACTTAGAATCGTCGTACCTAAATCCACTCATCTTGCTTCTACTAGCCTTATGACATTGATTTCATGTCTGAGTGATATACCTTTGTACATAAGGACCACAACTTCTTTATCCATTTTTCTCTTTCCTGGGATATTTAAGGTGTCATGAAGTGGAGGTTCTTGTCAACATAGCAGCCCTAAACATTGGGGTGCCTGTGTCTTGCTGATTTTTAGTTTTCCCAATTTATACGCCCATGAGTGGACTTGCCCTATGCTCCCTAAGCTGTGTTTTTTCGATGTTTCAGGACACACCGTACACTTCTCCAGAGTGGCTTTTGGCAATTTACATCCCGCCCATCAGCGTAGCAAGGCTGCCATTTCTCCATGGCCTGTACTGCATTTCTGGTTTTGACACTTTTTGCAGCATGGCCCTTTTGACCGATGGGAAGCGAGACTTCTTTGTAGCGCTGATTTGCCTTTCCAGGTTGCTTGGTTGGCCAAAAAGGGCGTATGCGTTATTTCCTGAATATATTCAGGAAAAAACGCATACGCCCTTTTTGGCCAAGGGCATCATTGTCGACGTTTTGCCGCTTTTCATGTGCTTTAAAGGCGATTCGAATCTACCTCCTGAAATCTGTTTCCTGCAATTCTGCCTTGCTTTCAAATCCTCTTCGTTGCCTTCCCTCAATATATCTGTGGATGAGAGTTATCACTTATAACTCTGCGGGTTTGTGAATTGCAGTGTCCCTGAGCTCCATTTTTCAACTCGCTTTTTTGGGAGCTGGCCGCAAAAGCGCGGGATTGCCTCAGGCCCTATTCTGGTTCCTGGCGGCAGGCTGAGCCTGTGGTTAATTCTTCTTCCTGATGGGAAAATAGAGTGACCTGGGCCTGTCCCAACACCTAGATCTAGTCTCTCATTGGTTGCCCCTCTTCCCGTTCATCCTCAGGACAAATTGCAACCTGTAGGGAACAGGAGCTTAAAGGTGCTGATTCTCCAAGTAGGGAGATTGCTAGTAAAGTAGCTGGAAAGGCGAACCCGAGCACAAGGAGATGAGAAATTGGGTGCGTTTTAGAAACCTTTCAAAATCACACGGTGCACCATCTTCTGGGTTTCTCATGCATGTTTTCGATGTAGGAAGATGCCCTTGAACCTGGAGATTTGGGACCCATGGGATGGGTACCACACAGTATTACTTTAAAGGGTCTGCGTTTGCTCACCCAACCTCACCCAACCTCTAAGCCCCAAGAGTGTCCACCCTTATGTCTCATCCAGCTGTGGGTCTAGATATGGTCAATCCAGGTTGCATCACAGCCTCTGAACGAATTTTGTAAGAATTTCTCTCTCTTTCACTGTCTTTGTTTTACGGGTTTTTAAAAGTAATTTATTTTTATAATGGGGTTTAGCTGCTTTTCACGGCTGTGTTTTTGCGGCTTTACACCCACTTGACACACTTCCAGAGAGATATCAATACATAGGTTTTAAGATTCTTACTAGTCACATATATTCTTGTGCGGTGAATAGGGGGTGTTGAGTCCAGTTCACTGAGCAAGGAGTAGGTCTTGTCTATTACATATTGGGTGTATGGAACGGTATCTGAGCGAATTTGAAACCCTTGTTTTATGCATCACCCCACCTCACCTTTCCCGTTAAGCAGCCATAGTGTGTTTTCTAAACGTGTGACTCTGTTCTGTTTTGTAATTCAGTTCAGGTGTAGCGGTTTTTACATTCCCTCTATAAGTGATAGCTTATGATAAGTGTCTTTTTCTGTGTCAGTTATTTCACTTAGAATCGTCATACCTAAATCCACTCATCTTGCTTCTACTAGCCTTATGATATTGATTTCATGTCTGAGTGATATTCCTTTGTACATAAGGACCACAACTTCTTTATCCATTTTTCTCTTTCCTGGGATATTTAAGGTGTCATGAAGTGGAGGTTCTTGTCAACATAGCAGCCCTAAACATTGGGGTGCCTGTGTCTTGCTGATTTTTAGTTTTCCCAATTTATACGCCCATGAGTGGACGTGCCCTATGCTCCCTAAGCTGTGTTTTTTCGATGTTTCAGGACACACCGTACACTTCTCCAGAGTGGCTTTTGGCAATGTACATCCCGCCCATCAGCGTAGCAAGGCTGCCATTTCTCCATGGCCTGTACTGCATTTCTGGTTTTGACACTTTTTGCAGCATGGCCCTTTTGACCGATGGGAAGCAAGACTTCTTTGTAGCGCTGATTTGCCTTTCCAGGTTGCTTGGTTGGCCAAAAAGGGCGTATGCGTTATTTCCTGAATATATTCAGGAAAAAACGCATACGCCCTTTTTGGCCAAGGGCATCATTGTCGACGTTTTGCCGCTTTTCATGTGCTTTAAAGGCGATTCGAATCTACCTCCTGAAATCTGTTTCCTGCAATTCTGCCTTGCTTTCAAATCCTCTTCGTTGCCTTCCCTCAATATATCTGTGGATGAGAGTTATCACTTATAACTCTGCGGGTTTGTGAATTGCAGTGTCCCTGAGCTCCATTTTTCAACTCGCTTTTTTGGGAGCTGGCCGCAAAAGCGCGGGATTGCCTCAGGCCCTATTCTGGTTCCTGGCGGCAGGCTGAGCCTGTGGTTAATTCTTCTTCCTGATGGGAAAATAGAGTGACCTGGGCCTGTCCCAACACCTAGATCTAGTCTCTCATTGGTTGCCCCTCTTCCCGTTCATCCTCAGGACAAATTGCAACCTGTAGGGAACAGGAGCTTAAAGGTGCTGATTCTCCAAGTAGGGAGATTGCTAGTAAAGTAGCTGGAAAGGCGAACCCGAGCACAAGGAGATGAGAAATTGGGTGCGTTTTAGAAACCTTTCAAAATCACACGGTGTACCATCTTCTGGGTTACTCATGCATGTTTTCGATGTAGGAAGATGCCCTTGAACCTGGAGATTTGGGACCCATGGGATGGGTACCACACAGTATTACTTTAAAGGGTCTGCGTTTGCTCACCCAACCTCACCCAAACTCTAAGCCCCAAGAGTGTCCACCCTTATGTCTCATCCAGCTGTGGGTCTAGATATGGTCAATCCAGGTTGCATCACAGCCTCTGAACGAATTTTGTAAGAATTTCTCTCTCTTTCACTGTCTTTGTTTTACGGGTTTTTAAAAGTAATTTATTTTTATAATGGGGTTTAGCTGCTTTTCACGGCTGTGTTTATGCGGCTTTACACCCACTTGACTCACTTCCAGACAGATATCAATACATAGGTTTTAAGATTCTTACTAGTCACATATATTCTTGTGCGGTGAATAGGGGGTGTTGAGTCCAGTTCACTGAGCAAGGGGTAGGTCTTGTCTATTAAATATTGGGTGTATGGAACGGTATCTGAGGGAATTTGAAACCCTTGTTTTATGCATCACCCCACCTCACCTTTCCCTTTAAGCAGCCATAGTGTGTTTTCTAAACGTGTGACTCTGTTCTGTTTTGTAATTCAGTTCAGGTGTAGCGGTTTTTACATTCCCTCTATAAGTGATAGCTTATGATAAGTGTCTTTTTCTGTGTCACTTATTTCACTTAGAATCGTCATACCTAAATCCACTCATCTTGCTTCTACTAGCCTTATGACATTGATTTCATGTCTGAGTGATATTCCTTTGTACATAAGGACCACAACTTCTTTATCCATTTTTCTCTTTCCTGGGATATTTAAGGTGTCATGAAGTGGAGGTTCTTGTCAACATAGCAGCCCTAAACATTGGGGTGCCTGTGTCTTGCTGATTTTTAGTTTTCCCAATTTATACGCCCATGAGTGGACTTGCCCTATGCTCCCTAAGCTGTGTTTTTTCGATGTTTCAGGACACACCGTACACTTCTCCAGAGTGGCTTTTGGCAATTTACATCCCGCCCATCAGCGTAGCAAGGCTGCCATTTCTCCATGGCCTGTACTGCATTTCTGGTTTTGACACTTTTTGCAGCATGGCCCTTTTGACCGATGGGAAGCGAGACCTCTTTGTAGCGCTGATTTGCCTTTCCAGGTTGCTTGGTTGGCCAAAAAGGGCGTATGCGTTTTTTCCTGAATATATTCAGGAAAAAACGCATACGCCCTTTTTGGCCAAGGGCATAATTGTCGACGTTTTGCCGCTTTTCATGTGCTTTAAAGGCGATTCGAATCTACCTCCTGAAATCTCTTTCCTGCAATTCTGCCTTGCTTTCAAATCCTCTTCGTTGCCTTCCCTCAATATATCTGTGGATGAGAGTTATCATTTATAACTCTGCGGGTTTGTGAATTGCAGTGTCCCTGAGCTCCATTTTCAAACTCGCTTTTTTGGGAGCTGGCCACAAAAGCACGAGATTGCCTCAGGCCCTATTCTGGTTCCTGGAGGCAGGCTGAGCCTGTGGTTAATTCTTCTTCCTGATGGGAAAATAGAGTGACCTGTGCCTGTCCCAACACCTAGATCTAGTCTCTGATTGGTTGCCCCTCTTCCCGTTCATCTTCAGGACAAATTGCAACCTGTAGGGAACAGGAGCTTAAAGGTGCTGATTCTCCAAGTAGGGAGATTGCTAGTAAAGTAGCTGGAAAGGCGAACCCTAGCACAAGGAGATGAGAAATGGGGTGCGTTTTAGAAACCTTTCAAAATCACACGGTGTACCATCTTCTGGGTTTCTCATGCATGTTTTCGATGTAGGAAGATGCCCTTGAACCTGGAGATTTGGGACCCATGGGATGGGTACCACGCAGTATTACTTTAAAGGGTCTGAGTTTGCTCACCCAACCTCACCCAACCTCTCAGCCCCAAGAGTGTCCACCCTTATGTCTCATCCAGGTGTGGGTCTAGATATGGTCAATGCAGGTTGCATCACAGCCCCTGAACGAATTTTGTAAGAATTTCTCTCTCTTTCACTGTCTTTGTTTTACGGGTTTTTAAAAGTAATTTATTTTTATAATGGGGTTTAGCTGCTTTTCACGGCTGTGTTTATGCGGCTTTACACCCACTTGACTCACTTCCAGAGAGATATCAATACATAGGTTTTAAGATTCTTACTAGTCACATATATTCTTGTGCGGTGAATAGGGGGTGTTGAGTCCAGTTCACTGAGCAAGGAGTAGGTCTTGTCTATTACATATTGGGTGTATGGAACGGTATCTGAGCGAATTTGAAACCCTTGTTTTATGCATCACCCCACCTCACCTTTCCCGTTAAGCAGCCATAGTGTGTTTTCTAAACGTGTGACTCTGTTCTGTTTTGTAATTCAGTTCAGGTGTAGCGGTTTTTACATTCCCTCTATAAGTGATAGCTTATGATAAGTGTCTTTTTCTGTGTCAGTTATTTCACTTAGAATCGTCATACCTAAATCCACTCATCTTGCTTCTACTAGCCTTATGATATTGATTTCATGTCTGAGTGATATTCCTTTGTACATAAGGACCACAACTTCTTTATCCATTTTTCTATTTCCTGGGATATTTAAGGTGTCATGAAGTGGAGGTTCTTGTCAACAGAGCAGCCCCAAACTTTGGGGTGCCTGTGTCTTGCTGATTTTTAGTTTTCCCAATTTATACGCCCATGAGTGGACGTGCCCTATGCTCCCTAAGCTGTGTTTTTTCGATGTTTCAGGACACACCGTACACTTCTCCAGAGTGGCTTTTGGCAATGTACATCCCGCCCATCAGCGTAGCAAGGCTGCCATTTCTCCATGGCCTGTACTGCATTTCTGGTTTTGACACTTTTTGCAGCATGGCCCTTTTGACCGATGGGAAGCGAGACTTCTTTGTAGCGCTGATTTGCCTTTCCAGGTTGCTTGGTTGGCCAAAAAGGGCGTATGCGTTATTTCCTGAATATATTCAGGAAAAAACGCATACGCCCTTTTTGGCCAAGGGCATCATTGTCGACGTTTTGCCGCTTTTCATGTGCTTTAAAGGCGATTCGAATCTACCTCCTGAAATCTGTTTCCTGCAATTCTGCCTTGCTTTCAAATCCTCTTCGTTGCCTTCCCTCAATATATCTGTGGATGAGAGTTATCACTTATAACTCTGCGGGTTTGTGAATTGCAGTGTCCCTGAGCTCCATTTTTCAACTCGCTTTTTTGGGAGCTGGCCGCAAAAGCGCGGGATTGCCTCAGGCCCTATTCTGGTTCCTGGCGGCAGGCTGAGCCTGTGGTTAAATCTTCTTCCTGATGGGAAAATAGAGTGACCTGGGCCTGTCCCAACACCTAGATCTAGTCTCTCATTGGTTGCCCCTCTTCCCGTTCATCCTCAGGACAAATTGCAACCTGTAGGGAACAGGAGCTTAAAGGTGCTGATTCTCCAAGTAGGGAGATTGCTAGTAAAGTAGCTGGAAAGGCGAACCCGAGCACAAGGAGATGAGAAATTGGGTGCGTTTTAGAAACCTTTCAAAATCACACGGTGTACCATCTTCTGGGTTTCTCATGCATGTTTTCGATGTAGGAAGATGCCCTTGAACCTGGAGATTTGGGACCCATGGGATGGGTACCACACAGTATTACTTTAAAGGGTCTGCGTTTGCTCACCCAACCTCACCCAAACTCTAAGCCCCAAGAGTGTCCACCCTTATGTCTCATCCAGCTGTGGGTCTAGATATGGTCAATCCAGGTTGCATCACAGCCTCTGAACGAATTTTGTAAGAATTTCTCTCTCTTTCACTGTCTTTGTTTTACGGGTTTTTAAAAGTAATTTATTTTTATAATGGGGTTTAGCTGCTTTTCACGGCTGTGTTTATGCGGCTTTACACCCACTTGACTCACTTCCAGACAGATATCAATACATAGGTTTTAAGATTCTTACTAGTCACATATATTCTTGTGCGGTGAATAGGGGGTGTTGTGTCCAGTTCACTGAGCAAGGGGTAGGTCTTGTCTATTACATATTGGGTGTATGGAACGGTATCTGAGCGAATTTGAAACCCTTGTTTTATGCATCACCCCACCTCACCTTTCCCGTTAAGCAGCCATAGTGTGTTTTCTAAACGTGTGACTCTGTTCTGTTTTGTAATTCAGTTCAGGTGTAGCGGTTTTTACATTCCCTCTATAAGTGATAGCTTATGATAAGTGTCTTTTTCTGTGTCAGTTATTTCACTTAGAATCGTCATACCTAAATCCACTCATCTTGCTTCTACTAGCCTTATGATATTGATTTCATGTCTGAGTGATATTCCTTTGTACCTAATGACCACAACTTCTTTATCCATTTTTCTCTTTCCTGGGATATTTAAGGTGTCATGAAGTGGAGGTTCTTGTCAACATAGCAGCCCTAAACATTGGGGTGCCTGTGTCTTGCTGATTTTTAGTTTTCCCAATTTATACGCCCATGAGTGGACGTGCCCTATGCTCCCTAACCTGTGTTTTTTCGATGTTTCAGGACACACCGTACACTTCTCCAGAGTGGCTTTTGGCAATGTACATCCCGCCCATCAGCGTAGCAAGGCTGCCATTTCTCCATGGCCTGTACTGCATTTCTGGTTTTGACACTTTTTGCAGCATGGCCCTTTTGACCGATGGGAAGCGAGACTTCTTTGTAGCGCTGATTTGCCTTTCCAGGTTGCTTGGTTGGCCAAAAAGGGCGTATGCGTTATTTCCTGAATATATTCAGGAAAAAACGCATACGCCCTTTTTGGCCAAGGGCATCATTGTCGACGTTTTGCCGCTTTTCATGTGCTTTAAAGGCGATTCGAATCTACCTCCTGAAATCTGTTTCCTGCAATTCTGCCTTGCTTTCAAATCCTCTTCGTTGCCTTCCCTCAATATATCTGTGGATGAGAGTTATCACTTATAACTCTGCGGGTTTGTGAATTGCAGTGTCCCTGAGCTCCATTTTTCAACTCGCTTTTTTGGGAGCTGGCCGCAAAAGCGCGGGATTGCCTCAGGCCCTATTCTGGTTCCTGGCGGCAGGCTGAGCCTGTGGTTAATTCTTCTTCCTGATGGGAAAATAGAGTGACCTGGGCCTGTCCCAACACCTAGATCTAGTCTCTCATTGGTTGCCCCTCTTCCCGTTCATCCTCAGGACAAATTGCAACCTGTAGGGAACAGGAGCTTAAAGGTGCTGATTCTCCAAGTAGGGAGATTGCTAGTAAAGTAGCTGGAAAGGCGAACCCGAGCACAAGGAGATGAGAAATTGGGTGCGTTTTAGAAACCTTTCAAAATCACACGGTGTACCATCTTCTGGGTTTCTCATGCATGTTTTCGATGTAGGAAGATGCCCTTGAACCTGGAGATTTGGGACCCATGGGATGGGTACCACACAGTATTACTTTAAAGGGTCTGCGTTTGCTCACCCAACCTCACCCAAACTCTAAGCCCCAAGAGTGTCCACCCTTATGTCTCATCCAGCTGTGGGTCTAGATATGGTCAATCCAGGTTGCATCACAGCCTCTGAACGAATTTTGTAAGAATTTCTCTCTCTTTCACTGTCTTTGTTTTACGGGTTTTTAAAAGTAATTTATTTTTATAATGGGGTTTAGCTGCTTTTCACGGCTGTGTTTATGCGGCTTTACACCCACTTGACTCACTTCCAGACAGATATCAATACATAGGTTTTAAGATTCTTACTAGTCACATATATTCTTGTGCGGTGAATAGGGGGTGTTGAGTCCAGTTCACTGAGCAAGGGGTAGGTCTTGTCTATTACATATTGGGTGTATGGAACGGTATCTGAGCGAATTTGAAACCCTTGTTTTATGCATCAACCCACCTCACCTTTCCCGTTAAGCAGCCATAGTGTGTTTTCTAAACGTGTGACTCTGTTCTGTTTTGTAATTCAGTTCAGGTGTAGCGGATTTTACATTCCCTCTATAAGTGATAGCTTATGATAAGTGTCTTTTTCTGTGTCAGTTATTTCACTTAGAATCGTCATACCTAAATCCACTCATCTTGCTTCTACTAGCCTTATGATATTGATTTCATGTCTGAGTGATATTCCTTTGTACCTAATGACCACAACTTCTTTATCCATTTTTCTCTTTCCTGGGATATTTAAGGTGTCGTGAAGTGGAGGTTCTTGTCAACATAGCAGCCCTAAACATTGGGGTGCCTGTGTCTTGCTGATTTTTAGTTTTCCCAATTTATACGCCCATGAGTGGACGTGCCCTATGCTCCCTAAGCTGTGTTTTTTCGATGTTTCAGGACACACCGTACACTTCTCCAGAGTGGCTTTTGGCAATGTACATCCCGCCCATCAGCGTAGCAAGGCTGCCATTTCTCCATGGCCTGTACTGCATTTCTGGTTTTGACACTTTTTGCAGCATGGCCCTTTTGACCGATGGGAAGCGAGACTTCTTTGTAGCGCTGATTTGCCTTTCCAGGTTGCTTGGTTGGCCAAAAAGGGCGTATGCGTTATTTCCTGAATATATTCAGGAAAAAACGCATACGCCCTTTTTGGCCAAGGGCATCATTGTCGACGTTTTGCCGCTTTTCATGTGCTTTAAAGGCGATTCGAATCTACCTCCTGAAATCTGTTTCCTGCAATTCTGCCTTGCTTTCAAATCCTCTTCGTTGCCTTCCCTCAATATATCTGTGGATGAGAGTTATCACTTATAACTCTGCGGGTTTGTGAATTGCAGTGTCCCTGAGCTCCATTTTTCAACTCGCTTTTTTGGGAGCTGGCCGCAAAAGCGCGGGATTGCCTCAGGCCCTATTCTGGTTCCTGGCGGCAGGCTGAGCCTGTGGTTAATTCTTCTTCCTGATGGGAAAATAGAGTGACCTGGGCCTGTCCCAACACCTAGATCTAGTCTCTCATTGGTTGCCCCTCTTCCCGTTCATCCTCAGGACAAATTGCAACCTGTAGGGAACAGGAGCTTAAAGGTGCTGATTCTCCAAGTAGGGAGATTGCTAGTAAAGTAGCTGGAAAGGCGAACCCGAGCACAAGGAGATGAGAAATTGGGTGCGTTTTAGAAACCTTTCAAAATCACACGGTGCACCATCTTCTGGGTTTCTCATGCATGTTTTCGATGTAGGAAGATGCCCTTGAACCTGGAGATTTGGGACCCATGGGATGGGTACCACACAGTATTACTTTAAAGGGTCTGCGTTTGCTCACCCAACCTAACCCAACCTCTAAGCCCCAAGAGTGTCCACCCTTATGTCTCATCCAGCTGTGGGTCTAGATATGGTCAATCCAGGTTGCATCACAGCCTCTGAACGAATTTTGTAAGAATTTCTCTCTCTTTCACTGTCTTTGTTTTACGGGTTTTTAAAAGTAATTTATTTTTATAATGGGGTTTAGCTGCTTTTCACGGCTGTGTTTTTGCGGCTTTACACCCACTTGACACACTTCCAGAGAGATATCAATACATAGGTTTTAAGATTCTTACTAGTCACATATATTCTTGTGCGGTGAATAGGGGGTGTTGAGTCCAGTTCACTGAGCAAGGAGTAGGTCTTGTCTATTACATATTGGGTGTATGGAACGGTATCTGAGCGAATTTGAAACCCTTGTTTTATGCATCACCCCACCTCACCTTTCCCGTTAAGCAGCCATAGTGTGTTTTCTAAACGTGTGACTCTGTTCTGTTTTGTAATTCAGTTCAGGTGTAGCGGTTTTTACATTCCCTCTATAAGTGATAGCTTATGATAAGTGTCTTTTTCTGTGTCAGTTATTTCACTTAGAATCGTCATACCTAAATCCACTCATCTTGCTTCTACTAGCCTTATGATATTGATTTCATGTCTGAGTGATATTCCTTTGTACATAAGGACCACAACTTCTTTATCCATTTTTCTCTTTCCTGGGATATTTAAGGTGTCATGAAGTGGAGGTTCTTGTCAACATAGCAGCCCTAAACATTGGGGTGCCTGTGTCTTGCTGATTTTTAGTTTTCCCAATTTATACGCCCATGAGTGGACGTGCCCTATGCTCCCTAAGCTGTGTTTTTTCGATGTTTCAGGACACACCGTACACTTCTCCAGAGTGGCTTTTGGCAATGTACATCCCGCCCATCAGCGTAGCAAGGCTGCCATTTCTCCATGGCCTGTACTGCATTTCTGGTTTTGACACTTTTTGCAGCATGGCCCTTTTGACCGATGGGAAGCGAGACTTCTTTGTAGCGCTGATTTGCCTTTCCAGGTTGCTTGGTTGGCCAAAAAGGGCGTATGCGTTATTTCCTGAATATATTCAGGAAAAAACGCATACGCCCTTTTTGGCCAAGGGCATCATTGTCGACGTTTTGCCGCTTTTCATGTGCTTTAAAGGCGATTCGAATCTACCTCCTGAAATCTGTTTCCTGCAATTCTGCCTTGCTTTCAAATCCTCTTCGTTGCCTTCCCTCAATATATCTGTGGATGAGAGTTATCACTTATAACTCTGCGGGTTTGTGAATTGCAGTGTCCCTGAGCTCCATTTTTCAACTCGCTTTTTTGGGAGCTGGCCGCAAAAGCGCGGGATTGCCTCAGGCCCTATTCTGGTTCCTGGCGGCAGGCTGAGCCTGTGGTTAATTCTTCTTCCTGATGGGAAAATAGAGTGACCTGGGCCTGTCCCAACACCTAGATCTAGTCTCTCATTGGTTGCCCCTCTTCCCGTTCATCCTCAGGACAAATTGCAACCTGTAGGGAACAGGAGCTTAAAGGTGCTGATTCTCCAAGTAGGGAGATTGCTAGTAAAGTAGCTGGAAAGGCGAACCCGAGCACAAGGAGATGAGAAATTGGGTGCGTTTTAGAAACCTTTCAAAATCACACGGTGTACCATCTTCTGGGTTTCTCATGCATGTTTTCGATGTAGGAAGATGCCCTTGAACCTGGAGATTTGGGACCCATGGGATGGGTACCACACAGTATTACTTTAAAGGGTCTGCGTTTGCTCACCCAACCTCACCCAAACTCTAAGCCCCAAGAGTGTCCACCCTTATGTCTCATCCAGCTGTGGGTCTAGATATGGTCAATCCAGGTTGCATCACAGCCTCCGAACGAATTTTGTAAGAATTTCTCTCTCTTTCACTGTCTTTGTTTTACGGGTTTTTAAAAGTAATTTATTTTTATAATGGGGTTTAGCTGCTTTTCACGGCTGTGTTTATGCGGCTTTACACCCACTTGACTCACTTCCAGACAGATATCAATACATAGGTTTTAAGATTCTTACTAGTCACATATATTCTTGTGCGGTGAATAGGGGGTGTTGAGTCCAGTTCACTGAGCAAGGGGTAGGTCTTGTCTATTACATATTGGGTGTATGGAACGGTATCTGAGGGAATTTGAAACCCTTGTTTTATGCATCACCCCACCTCACCTTTCCCGTTAAGCAGCCATAGTGTGTTTTCTAAACGTGTGACTCTGTTCTGTTTTGTAATTCAGTTCAGGTGTAGCGGTTTTTACATTCCCTCTATAAGTGATAGCTTATGATAAGTGTCTTTTTCTGTGTCACTTATTTCACTTAGAATCGTCATACCTAAATCCACTCATCTTGCTTCTACTAGCCTTATGACATTGATTTCATGTCTGAGTGATATTCCTTTGTACATAAGGACCACAAATTCTTTATCCATTTTTCTCTTTCCTGGGATATTTAAGGTGTCATGAAGTGGAGGTTCTTGTCAACATAGCAGCCCTAAACATTGGGGTGCCTGTGTCTTGCTGATTTTTAGTTTTCCCAATTTATACGCCCATGAGTGGACTTGCCCTATGCTCCCTAAGCTGTGTTTTTTCGATGTTTCAGGACACACCGTACACTTCTCCAGAGTGGCTTTTGGCAATGTACATCCCGCCCATCAGCGTAGCAAGGCTGCCATTTCTCCATGGCCTGTACTGCATTTCTGGTTTTGACACTTTTTGCAGCATGGCCCTTTTGACCGATGGGAAGCGAGACCTCTTTGTAGCGCTGATTTGCCTTTCCAGGTTGCTTGGTTGGCCAAAAAGGGCGTATGCGTTTTTTCCTGAATATATTCAGGAAAAAACGCATACGCCATTTTTGGCCAAGGGCATAATTGTCGACGTTTTGCCGCTTTTCATGTGCTTTAAAGGCGATTCGAATCTACCTCCTGAAATCTCTTTCCTGCAATTCTGCCTTGCTTTCAAATCCTCTTCGTTGCCTTCCCTCAATATATCTGTGGATGAGAGTTATCATTTATAACTCTGCGGGTTTGTGAATTGCAGTGTCCCTGAGCTCCATTTTCAAACTCGCTTTTTTGGGAGCTGGCCACAAAAGCGCGAGATTGCCTCAGGCCCTATTCTGGTTCCTGGAGGCAGGCTGAGCCTGTGGTTAATTCTTCTTCCTGATGGGAAAATAGAGTGACCTGTGCCTGTCCCAACACCTAGATCTAGTCTCTCATTGGTTGCCCCTCTTCCCGTTCATCTTCAGGACAAATTGCAACCTGTAGGGAACAGGAGCTTAAAGGTGCTGATTCTCCAAGTAGGGAGATTGCTAGTAAAGTAGCTGGAAAGGCGAACCCTAGCACAAGGAGATGAGAAATGGGGTGCGTTTTAGAAACCTTTCAAAATCACACGGTGTACCATCTTCTGGGTTTCTCATGCATGTTTTCGATGTAGGAAGATGCCCTTGAACCTGGAGATTTGGGACCCATGGGATGGGTACCACGCAGTATTACTTTAAAGGGTCTGAGTTTGCTCACCCAACCTCACCCAACCTCTCAGCCCCAAGAGTGTCCACCCTTATGTCTCATCCAGGTGTGGGTCTAGATATGGTCAATGCAGGTTGCATCACAGCCCCTGAACGAATTTTGTAAGAATTTCTCTCTCTTTCACTGTCTTTGTTTTACGGGTTTTTAAAAGTAATTTATTTTTATAATGGGGTTTAGCTGCTTTTCACGGCTGTGTTTATGCGGCTTTACACCCACTTGGCTCACTTCCAGAGAGATATCAATACATAGGTTTTACGATTCTTACTAGTCAGATATATTCTTGTGCGGTGAATAGGGGGTGTTGAGTCCAGTTCACTGAGCAAGGAGTAGGTCTTGTCTATTACATATTGGGTGTATGGAAAAGTATCTGAGCGAATTTGAAACCCTTGTTTTATGCATCACCCCAACTCACCTTTCCCGTTAAGCAGCCATAGTGTGTTTTCTAAACGTGTGACTCTGTTCTGTTTTTTAATTCAGTTCAATTGTAGCGGTTTTTACATTCTCTCTATAAGAGATAGCTTATGATAAGTGTCTTTTTCTGTGTGACTGATTTCACTTAGAATCGTCATACCTAAATCCACTCATCTTGCTTCTACTAGCCTTATGACATTGATTTCATGTCTGAGTGATATTCCTTTGTACATAAGGACCACAACTTCTTTATCCATTTTTCTCTTTCCTCTGATATTTAAGGTGTCATGAAGTGGAGGTTCTTGTCAACATAGCAGCCCTAAACATTAGGGTGCCTGTGTCTTGCTGATTTTTAGTTTTCCCAATTTATACGCCCATGAGTGGACGTGCCCTATGCTCCCTAAGCTGTGTTTTTTCGATGTTTCAGGACACACCGTACACTTCTCCAGAGTGGCTGTTGGCAATTTACATCCCGCCCATCAGCGTAGCAAGGCTGCCATTTCTCCATGGCCTGTCCTGCATTTCTGGTTTTGACACTTTTTGCAGCATGGCCCTTTTGACCGATGGGAAGCGAGACCTCTTTGTAGCGCCGATTTGCCTTTCCAGGTTGCTTGGTTGGCCAAAAAGGGCGTATGCGTTTTTTCCTGAATATATTCAGGAAAAAACGCATACGCCCTTTTTGGACAAGGGCATCATTGTCGACGTTTTGCCGCTTTTCATGTGCTTTAAAGGCGATTCGAATCTACCTCCTGAAATCTGTTTCCTGCAATTCTGCCTTGCTTTCAAATCCTCTTCGTTGCCTTCCCTCAATATATCTGTGGATGAGAGTTATCATTTATAACTCTGCGGGTTTGTGAATTGCAGTGTCCCTGAGCTCCATTTTTCAACTCGCTTTTTTGGGAGCTGGCCACAAAAGCGCGAGATTGCCTCAGGCCGTATTCTGGTTCCTGGAGGCAGGCTGAGCCTGTGGTTAATTCTTCTTCCTGATGGGAAAATAGAGTGACCTGTGCCTGTCCCAACACCTAGATCTAGTCTCTCATTGGTTGCCCCTCTTCCCGTTCATCTTCAGGACAAATTGCAACCTGTAGGGAACAGGAGCTTAAAGGTGCTGATTCTCCAAGTAGGGAGATTGCAATAAAGTAGCTGGAAAGGCGAACCCTAGCACAAGGAGATGAGAAATGGGGTGCGTTTTAGAAACCTTTCAAAATCACACGGTGTACCATCTTCTGGGTTTCTCATGCATGTTTTCGATGTAGGAAGATGCCCTTGAACCTGGAGATTTGGGACCCATGGGATGGGTACCACGCAGTATTACTTTAAAGGGTCTGAGTTTGCTCACCCAACCTCACCCAACCTCTCAGCCCCAAGAGTGTCCACCCTTATGTCTCATCCAGGTGTGGGTCTAGATATGGTCAATCCAGGTTGCATCACAGCCCCTGAACGAATTTTGTAAGAATTTCTCTCTCTTTCACTGTCTTTGTTTTACGGGTTTTTAAAAGTAATTTATTTTTATAATGGGGTTTAGCTGCTTTTCACGGCTGTGTTTATGCGGCTTTACACACACTTGGCTCACTTCCAGAGAGATATCAATACATAGGTTTTACGATTCTTACTAGTCAGATATATTCTTGTGCGGTGAATAGGGGGTGTTGAGTCCAGTTCACTGAGCAAGGAGTAGGTCTTGTCTATTACATATTGGGTGTATGGAACAGTATCTAAGCGAATTTGAAACCCTTGTTTTATGCATCACCCCACCTCACCTTTCCCCTTAAGCAGCCATAGTGTGTTTTCTAAACGTGTGACTCTGTTCTGTTTTGTAATTCAGTTCAATTGTAGCGGTTTTTACATTCCCTCTATAAGTGATAGCTTATGATAAGTGTCTTTTTCTGTGTCACTTATTTCACTTAGAATCGTCATACCTAAATCCACTCATCTTGCTTCTACTAGCCTTATGATATTGATTTCATGTCTGAGTGATATTCCTTTGTACATAAGGACCACAACTTCTTTATCCATTTTTCTCTTTCCTGGGATATTTAAGGTGTCATGAAGTGGAGGTTCTTGTCAACATAGCAGCCCTAAACATTGGGGTGCCTGTGTCTTGCTGATTTTTAGTTTTCCCAATTTATACGCCCGTGAGTGGACGTGCCCTATGCTCCCTAAGCTGTGTTTTTTCGATGTTTCAGGACACACCGTACACTTCTCCAGAGTGGCTTTTGGCAATGTACATCCCGCCCATCAGCGTAGCAAGGCTGCCATTTCTCCATGGCCTGTCCTGCATTTCTGGTTTTGACACTTTTTGCAGCATGGCCCTTTTGACCGATGGGAAGCGAGACCTCTTTGTAGCGCTGATTTGCCTTTCCAGGTTGCTTGGTTGGCCAAAAAGGGCGTATTCGTTTTTTCCTGAATATATTCAAGAAAAAACGCATACGCCCTTTTTGGCCAAGGGCATAATTGTCGACGTTTTGCCGCTTTTCATGTGCTTTAAAGGCGATTCGAATCTACCTCCTGAAATCTCTTTCCTGCAATTCTGCCTTGCTTTCAAATCCTCTTCGTTGCCTTCCCTCAATATATCTGTGGATGAGAGTTATCATTTATAACACTGCGGGTTTGTGAATTGCAGTGTCCCTGAGTTCCATTTTTCAACTCGCTTTTTTGGGAGCTGGCCACAAAAGCGCGAGATTGCCTCAGGCCCTATTCTGGTTCCTGGAGGCAGGCTGAGCCTGTGGTTAATTCTTCTTCCTGATGGGAAAATAGAGTGACCTGTGCCTGTCCCAACACCTAGATCTAGTCTCTCATTGGTTGCCCCTCTTCCCGTTCATCTTCAGGACAAATTGCAACCTGTAGGGAACAGGAGCTTAAAGGTGCTGATTCTCCAAGTAGAGAGATTGCTAGTAAAGTAGCTGGAAAGGCGAACCCTAGCACAAGGAGATGAGAAATGGGGTGCGTTTTAGAAACCTTTCAAAATCACACGGTGTACCATCTTCTGTGTTTCTCATGCATGTTTTCGATGTAGGAAGATGCCCTTGAACCTGGAGATTTGGGACCCATGGGATGGGTACCACGCAGTATTACTTTAAAGGGTCTGAGTTTGCTCACCCAACCTCACCCAACCTCTAAGCCCCAAGAGTGTCCACCCTTATGTCTCATCCAGGTGTGGGTCTAGATATGGTCCATCCAGGTTGCATCACAGCCCCTGAACGAATTTTGTAGGAATTTCTCTCTCTTTCACTGTCTTTGTTTTACGGGTTTTTAAAAGTAATTTATTTTATAATGGGGTTTAGCTGCTTTTCACGGCTGTGTTTATGCGGCTTTACACCCACTTGGCTCACTTCCAGAGAGATATCAATACATAGGTTTTACGATTCTTACTAGTCAGAAATATTCTTGTGCGGTGAATAGGGGGTGTTGAGTCCACTTCACTGAGCAAGGAGTAGGTCTTGTCTATTACATATTGGGTGTATTGAACGGTATCTGAGCGAATTTGAAACCCTTGTTTTATGCATCACCCCACCTCACCTTTCCCGTTAAGCAGCCATAGTGTGTTTTCTAAACGTGTGACTCTGTTCTGTTTTGTAATTCAGTTCAAGTGTAGCGGTTTTTACATTCCCTCTATAAGTGATAGCTTATGATTAGTGTCTTTTTCTGTGTCACTTATTTCACTTAGAATCGTCATACCTAAATCCACTCATCTTGCTTCTACAAGCCTTATGACATTGATTTCATGTCTGAGTGATATTCCATTGTACATAAGGACCACAACTTCTTTATCCATTTTTCTCTTTCCTGGGATATTTAAGGTGTCATGAAGTGGAGGTTCTTGTAAACAGAGCATCCCTAAACTTTGGGGTGCCTGTGTCTTGCTGATTTTTAGTTTTCCCAATTTCTACGCCCATGAGTGAAGGTGCCCTATGCTCCCTAAGCTGTGTTTTTTCGATGTTTCAGGACACACCGTACACTTCTCCAGTGTGGCTGTTGGCAAGTTACATCCCGCCCATCAGCGTAGCAAGGCTGCCATTTCTCCATGGCCTGTCCTGCATTTCTGGTTTTGACACTTTTTGCAGCATGACCCTTTTGACCGATGGGAAGCGAGACTTCTTTGTAGCGCTGATTTGCCTTTCCAGGTTGCTTGGTTGGCCAAAAAGGGCGTATGCGTTTTTTCCTGAATATATTCAGGAAAAAACGCATACGCCCTTTTTGGCCAAGGGCATCATTGTCGACGTTTTGCCGCTTTTCATGTGCTTTAAAGGCGATTCGGATCTACCTCCGGAAATCTGTTTCCTGCAATTCTGCCTTGCTTTGAATTCCTCTTCGTTGCCTTCCCTCAATATATCTGTGGATGACAGTTATCATTTATAACTCTGCGGGTTTGTGAATTGCAGTGTCCCTGAGCTCCATTTTTCAACTCGCTTTTTTGGGAGCTGGCCGCAAAAGCGCGGGATTGCCTCAGGCCCTATTCTGGTTCCTGGCGGCAGGCGGAGCCTGTGGTTAATTCTTCTTCCTGATGGGAAAATAGAGAGACCTGTGCCTGTCCCAACACCTAGATCTAGTCTCTCATTGGTTTCCCCTCTTCCCGTTCATCCTCAGGACAAATTGCAACCTGTAGGGAACAGGAGCTTAAAAGTGCTGATTCTCCAAGTAGGGAGATTGCTAGTAAAGTAGCTCGAAAGGCGAACCCGAGCACAAGGAGATGAGAAATGGGGTGCGTTTTAGAAACCTTTCAAAATCACACGGTGTACCATCTTCTGGGTTTCTCATGCATGTTTTCGATGTAGGAAGATGCCCTTGAACCTGGAGATTTGGGACCCATGGGATGGGTACCACGCAGTATTACTTCAAAGGGTCTGCGTTTGCTCACCCAACCTCTCAGCCCCAAGAGTGTCCACCCTTATGTCTCATCCAGCTGTGGGTCTAGATATGGTCAATCCAGGTTGCATCACAGCCCCTGAACGAATTTTGTAAGAATTTCTCTCTGTTTCACTGTCTTTGTTTTATGGGTTATTAAAAGTAATTTATTTTTATAATGGGGTTTAGCTGCTTTTCACGGCTGTGTTTATGCGGATTTACACCCACTTGACTCACTTCCAGACAGATATCAGTACATAGGTTTTAAGATTGTTACTAGTCACATATATTCTTGTGCGGTGAATAGGGGGTGTTGTGTCCAGTTCACTGAGCAAGGAGTAGGTCTTGTCTATTACATATTGGGTGTATGGAACGGTATCTGAGCGAATTTGAACCCCTTGTTTTATGCATCACCCCACTTCACCTTTCCCGTTAAGCAGCCATAGTGTGTTTTCTAAACGTGTGACTCTGTTCTGTTTTGTAATTCAGTTCAAGTGTAGCGGTTTTTACATTCCCTCTATAAGTGATAGCTTATGATAAGTGTCTTTTTCTGTGTGACTTATTTCACTTAGAATCGTCGTACCTAAGTCCACTCATCTTGCTTCTACTAGCCTTATGACATTGATTTCATGTCTGAGTGATATTCCATTGTACATAAGGACCACAACTTTTTTATCCATTTTTCTCTTTCCTGGGATATTTAAGGTTTCATGAAGTGGAGGTTCTTGTCAACAGAGCAGCCCTAAACTTTGGGGTGCCTGTGTCTTGCTGATTTTTCTTTCTCCCAATTTATACGCCCATGAGTGGACGTGCCCTATGCTCACTAAGCTGTGTTTTTTCGATGTTTCAGGACACACCGTATACTTCTCCAGAGTGGCTGTTGGCAATTTACATCCCGCCCATCAGCGTAGCAAGGCTGCCATTTCTCCATGGCCTGTCCTGCATTTCTGGTTTTGACACTTTTTGGAGCATGGCCCTTTTGGCCGATGGGAAGCGAGACTTCTTTGTAGCGCTGATTTGCCTTTCCAGGTTGCTTGGTTGGCCAAAAAGGGCGTATGCGTTTTTTCCTGAATATATTCAGGAAAAAACGCATACGCCCTTTTTGGCCAAGGGCATCATTGTCGACGTTTTGCAGCTTTTCATGTGCCTTAAAGGCGATTCGAATCTACCTCCTGAAATCTGTTTCCTGCAATTCTGCCTTGCTTTCAAATCCTCTTCGTTGCCTTCCCTCAATATATCTGTGGATGAGAGTTATCATTTATAACTCTGCGGGTTTGTGAATTGCAGTGTCCCTGAGCTCCATTTTTCAACTCGCTTTTTTGGGAGCTGGCCGCAAAAGCACGGGATTGCCTCAGGCCCTATTGTGCTTCTGGGCAGCAGGCTGAGCCTGTGATTAATTCTTCTTCCTGATGGGAAATTAGAGTGACCTGTGCCTGTCCCAACACCTAGATCTAGTCTCTCATCGGTTGCCCCTCTTCCCGTTCATCCTCAGGACAAATTGCAACCTGTAAGGAACAGGAGGTTAAAGGTGCTGATTCTCCAAGTAGGGAGATTGCAAGTAAAGGAGCTGGAATGGCGAACCCGAGCACAAGGAGATGAGAAATGAGGTGCGTTTTAGAAACCTTTCAAAATCACACGGTGTACCTTCTTCTGGGTTCCTCATGCAAGATTTCGATGTAGGAAGATGCCCTTGAACCTGGAGATTTGGGACCCATGGGATGGGTACCATGCAGTATTACTTTAAAGGGTCTGCGTTTTCTCACCCAAGCTCACCCAACCTCTCAGCCCCAAGACTGTCCACCTTTATGTCTCATCCAGCTGTGGGTCTAGATATGGTCAATCCAGGTTGCATCACAGCCCCTGAACGAATTTTGTAAGAATTTCTCTCTCTTTCACTGTCCTTGTTTTACGGGTTTTTAAAAGTAATTTATTTTTATAATGGGGTTTAGCTGCTTTTCACGGCTGTGTTTATGCGGATTTACACCCACTTGACTCACTTTCAGACAGATATCAATACATAGGTTTTAAGATTGTTACTAGTCACATATATTCTTGTGCGGTGAATAGGGGGTGTTGAGTCCAGTTCACTGAGCAAAGAGTAGGTCTTGTCTATTACATATTGGGTGTATGGAACGGTATCTGAGCGAATTTGAAACCCTTGTTTTATGCATCACCCCACCTCACCTTTCCCGTTAAGCAGCCATAGTGTGTTTTCTAAACGTGTGATTCTGTTCTGTTCTGTAATTCAGTTCAAGTGTAGCGGTTTTTACATTCCCTCTATAAGTGATAGCTTATGATAAGTGTCTTTTTTTGTGTGACTTATTTCCCTTAGAATCGTCGTACCTAAGTCCACTCATCTTGCTTCTACTAGCCTTATGACATTGATTTCATGTCTGAGTGATATTGCATTGTACATAAGGACCACAACTTCTTTATCCATTTTTCTCTTTCCTGGGATATTTAAGGTGTCATGAAGTGGAGGTTCTTGTCAACAGAGCAGCCCTAAACTTTGGGGTGCCTGTGTCTTGCTGATTTTTAGTTTTCCCAATTTATACGCCCATGAGTGGACGTGCCCTATGCTCCCTAAGCTGTGTTTTTTCGATGTTTCAGGACACACTGTACACTTCTCCAGAGTGGCTGTTGGCAATTTACATCCCGCTCATCAGCGTAGCAAGGCTGCCATTTCTCCATGGCCTGTCCTGCATTACTGGTTTTGACACTTTTTGCAGCATGGCCCTTTGGACCGATGGGAAGCGAGACTTCTTTGTAGCGCTGATTTGCCTTTCCAGGTTGCTTGGTTGGCCAAAAAGGGCGTATGCGTTTTTTCCTGAATATATTCAGGAAAAAACGCATACGCCCTTTTTGGCCAAGGGCATCATTGTCGACCTTTTGCCGCTTTTCATGTGCTTTAAAGGCGATTCGAATCTACCTCCTGAAATCTGTTTTCTGCAATTCTGCCTTGCTTTCAAATCCTCTTCGTTGCCTTCCCTCAATATATCTGTGGATGAGAGTTATCATTTATAACTCTGCGGGTTTGTGAATTGCAGTGTCCCTGAGCTCCATTTTTCAACTCGCTTTTTTGGGAGCTGGCCGCAAAAGCGCGGGATTGCCTCAGGCCCTATTGTGCTTCTGGGCGGCAGGCTGAGCCTGTGATTAATTCTTCTTCCTGATGGGAAAATAGAGTGACCTGTGCCTGTCCCAACACCTAGATCTAGTCTCTCATTGGTTGCCCCTCTTCCCGTTCATCCTCAGGACAAATTGCAACCTGTAAAGAACAGGAGGTTAAAGGTGCTGATTCTCCAAGTAGGGAGATTGCTAGTGAAGTAGCTGGAATGGCGAACCCGAGCACAAGGAGATGAGAAATGAGGTGCGTTTTAGAAACCTTTCAAAATCACACGGTGTACCTTCTTCTGGGTTCCTCATGCAAGATTTCGATGTAGGAAGATGCCCTTGAACCTGGAGATTTGGGACCCATGGGATGGGTACCATGCAGTATTACTTTAAAGGGTCTGCGTTTTCTCACCCAAGCTCACCCAACCTCTCAGCCCCAAGACTGTCCACCTTTATGTCTCATCCAGCTGTGGGTCTAGATATGGTCAATCCAGGTTGCATCACAGCCCCTGAACGAATTTTGTAAGAATTTCTCTCTCTTTCACTGTCTTTGTTTTACGGGTTTTTAAAAGTAATTTATTTTTATAATGGGGTTTAGCTGCTTTTCACGGCTGTGTTTATGCGGATTTACACCCACTTGACTCACTTTCAGACAGATATCAATACATAGGTTTTAAGATTGTTACTAGTCACATATATTCTTGTGCGGTGAATAGGGGGTGTTGAGTCCAGTTCACTGAGCAAAGAGTAGGTCTTGTCTATTACATATTGGGTGTATGGAACGGTATCTGAGCGAATTTGAAACCCTTGTTTTATGCATCACCCCACCTCACCTTTCCCGTTAAGCAGCCATAGTGTGTTTTCTAAACGTGTGATTCTGTTCTGTTCTGTAATTCAGTTCAAGTGTAGCGGTTTTTACATTCCCTCTATAAGTGATAGCTTATGATAAGTGTCTTTTTCTGTGTGACTTATTTCCCTTAGAATCGTCGTACCTAAGTCCACTCATCTTGCTTCTACTAGCCTTATGACATTGATTTCATGTCTGAGTGATATTGCATTGTACATAAGGACCACAACTTCTTTATCCATTTTTCTCTTTCCTGGGATATTTAAGGTGTCATGAAGTGGAGGTTCTTGTCAACAGAGCAGCCCTAAACTTTGGGGTGCCTGTGTATTGCTGATTTTTAGTTTTCCCAATTTATACGCCCATGAGTGGACGTGCCCTATGCTCCCTAAGCTGTGTTTTTTCGATGTTTCAGGACACACTGTACACTTCTCCAGAGTGGCTGTTGGCAATTTTCATCCCGCTCATCAGCGTAGCAAGGCTGCCATTTCTCCATGGCCTGTCCTGCATTTCTGGTTTTGACACTTTTTGCAGCATGGCCCTTTGGACCGATGGGAAGCGAGACTTCTTTGTAGCGCTGATTTGCCTTTCCAGGTTGCTTGGTTGGCCAAAAAGGGCGTATGCGTTTTTTCCTGAATATATTCAGGAAAAAACGCATACGCCCTTTTTGGCCAAGGGCATCATTGTCGACCTTTTGCCGCTTTTCATGTGCTTTAAAGGCGATTCGAATCTACCTCCTGAAATCTGTTTTCTGCAATTCTGCCTTGCTTTCAAATCCTCTTCGTTGCCTTCCCTCAATATATCTGTGGATGAGAGTTATCATTTATAACTCTGCGGGTTTGTGAATTGCAGTGTCCCTGAGCTCCATTTTTCAACTCGCTTTTTTGGGAGCTGGCCGCAAAAGCACGGGATTGCCTCAGGCCCTATTGTGCTTCTGGGCGGCAGGCTGAGCCTGTGATTAATTCTTCTTCCTGATGGGAAATTAGAGTGACCTGTGCCTGTCCCAACACCTAGATCTAGTCTCTCATCGGTTGCCCCTCTTCCCGTTCATCCTCAGGACAAATTGCAACCTGTACGGAACAGGAGGTTAAAGGTGCTGATTCTCCAAGTAGGGAGATTGCAAGTAAAGGAGCTGGAATGGCGAACCCGAGCACAAGGAGATGAGAAATGAGGTGCGTTTTAGAAACCTTTCAAAATCACACGGTGTACCATCTTCTGAGTTTCTCATGCATGTTTTCGATGTAGGAAGATGCCCTTGAACCTGGAGACTTGGGACCCATGGGATGGGTACCACGCAGTATTACTTTAAAGGGTCTGCATTTGCTCACCCAACCTAACCCAACCTCTCAGCCCCAAGAGTGTCCACCCTTATGTCTCATCCACCTGTGCGTGTAGATATGGTCAATCCAGGTTGCATCACAGCCTCTGAACGAATTTTGTAAGAATTTCTCTCTCTTTCACTGTCTTTGTTTTACGGGTTTTTAAAAGTAATTTATTTTTATAATGGGGTTTAGTTGCTTTTCACGGCTGTGTTTATGCGGCTTTACACCCACTTGACTCACTTCCAGACAGATATCAATACATAGGTTTTAAGATTCTTACTAGTCACCTATATTCTTGTGCGGTGAATAGGGGGTGTTGAGTCCAGTTCACTGAGCAAGGAGTAGGTCTTGTCTATTACATATTGGGTGTATGGAACGGTATCTGAGCGAATTTGAAACCCTTGTTTTATGCATCACCCCACCTCACTTTTCCCGTTAAGCAGCCATAGTGTGTTTTCTAAACGTGTGACTCTGTTCTGTTTTGTAATTCAGTTCAAGTGTAGCGGTTTTTACATTCCCTCTATAAGTGATAGCTTATGATAAGTGTCTTTTTCTGTGTGACTTATTTCACTTAGAATCGTCGTACCTAACTCCACTCATCTTGCTTCTACTAGCCTTATGACATTGATTTCATGTCTGAGTGATATTGCATTGTACATAAGGACCACAACTTCTTTATCCATTTTTCTCTTTCCTGGGATATTTAAGGTGTCATGAAGTGGAGGTTCTTGTCAACAGAGCAGCCCTAAACTTTGGGGTGCCTGTGTCTTGCTGATATTTAGTTTTCCCAATTTATACGCCCATGAGTGGACGTGCCCTATGCTCCCTAAGCTGTGTTTTTTCGATGTTTCAGGACACACTGTACACTTCTCCAGAGTGGCTGTTGGCAATTTACATCCCGCTCATCAGCGTAGCAAGGCTGCCATTTCTCCATGGCCTGTCCTGCATTTCTGTTTTTGACACTTTTTGCAGCATGACCCTTTTGACCGATGGGAAGCGAGACTTCTTTGTAGCGCTGATTTGCCTTTCCAGGTTGCTTGGTTGGCCAAAAAGGGCGTATGCGTTTTTTCCTGAATATATTCAGGAAAAAACGCATACGCCCTTTTTGGCCAAGGGCATCATTGTCGACGTTTTGCTGCTTTTCATGTGCTTTAAAGGCGATTCGAATCTACCTCCTGAAATCTGTTTTCTGCAATTCTGCCTTGCTTTCAAATCCTCTTCGTTGCCTTCCCTCAATATATCTGTGGATGAGAGTTATCATTTATAACTCTGCGGGTTTGTGAATTGCAGTGTCCCTGAGCTCCATTTTTCAACTCGCTTTTTTGGGAGCTGGCCGCAAAAGCGCGGGATTGCCTCAGGCCCTATTGTGCTTCTGGGCGGCAGGCTGAGCCTGTGATTAATTCTTCTTCCTGATGGGAAATTAGAGTGACCTGTGCCTGTCCCAACACCTAGATCTAGTCTCTCATTGGTTGCCCCTCTTCCCGTTCATCCTCAGGACAAATTGCAACCTGTACAGAACAGGAGGTTAAAGGTGCTGATTCTCCAAGTAGGGAGATTGCTAGTAAAGTAGCTGGAATGGCGAACCCGAGCACAAGGAGATGAGAAATGAGGTGCGTTTTAGAAACCTTTCAAAATCACACGGTGTACCATCTTCTGAGTTTCTCATGCATGTTTTCGATGTAGGAAGATGCCCTTGAACCTGGAGACTTGGGACCCATGGGATGGGTACCACGCAGTATTACTTTAAAGGGTCTGCGTTTGCTCACCCAACCTAACCCAACCTTTCAGCCCCAAGAGTGTCCACCCTTATGTCTCATCCACCTGTGCGTGTAGATATGGTCAATCCAGGTTGCATCACAGCCTCTGAACGAATTTTGTAAGAATTTCTCTCTCTTTCACTGTCTTTGTTTTACGGGTTTTTAAAAGTAATTTATTTTTATAATGGGGTTTAGTTGCTTTTCACGGCTGTGTTTATGCGGCTTTACACCCACTTGACTCACTTCCAGACATATATCAATACATAGGTTTTAAGATTCTTACTAGTCACCTATATTCTTGTGCGGTGAATAGGGGGTGTTGAGTCCAGTTCACTGAGCAAGGAGTAGGTCTTGTCTATTACATATTGGGTGTATGGAACGGTATCTGAGCGAATTTGAACCCCTTGTTTTATGCATCACCCCACCTCACCTTTCCCGTTAAGCAGCCATAGTGTGTTTTCTAAACGTGTGACTCTGTTCTGTTTTGTAATTCAGTTCAAGTGTAGCGGTTTTTACATTCCCTCTATAAGTGATAGCTTATGATAAGTGTCTTTTTCTGTGTGACTTATTTCACTTAGAATCGTCGTACCTAACTCCACTCATCTTGCTTCTACTAGCCTTATGACATTGATTTCATGTCTGAGTGATATTCCATTGTACATAAGGACCACGACTTCTTTATCCATTTTTCTCTTTCCTGGGATATTTAAGTTGTCATGAAGTGGAGGTTCTTGTCAACAGAGCAGCCCTAAACTTTGGGGTGCCTGTGTCTTGCTGATTTTTCTTTTTCCCAATTTATACGCCCATGAGTGGACGTGCCCTATGCTCCCTAAGCTGTGTTTTTTCGATGTTTCAGGACACACTGTACACTTCTCCAGAGTGGCTGTTGGCAATTTACATCCCGCTCATCAGCGTAGCAAGGCTGCCATTTCTCCATGGCCTGTCCTGCATTTCTGGTTTTGACACTTTTTGCAGCATGGCCCTTTTGACCGATGGGAAGCGAGACTTCTGTGTAGCGCTGATTTGCCTTTCCAGGTTGCTTGGTTGGCCAAAAAGGGCGTATGCGTTTTTTCCTGAATATATTCAGGAAAAAACGCATACGCACTTTTTGGCCAAGGGCATCATTGTCGACGTTTTGCCGCTTTTCATGTGCTTTACAGGCGATTCGAATCTACCTCCTGAAATCTCTTTCCTGCAATTCTGCCTTGCTTTCAAATCCTCTTCGTTGCCTTCCCTCAATATATCTGTGGATGAGAGTTATCATTTATAACTCTGCGGGTTTGTGAATTGCAGTGTCCCTGAGCTCCATTTTTCAACTCGCTTTTTTGGGAGCTGGCCGCAAAAGCACGGGATTGCCTCAGGCCCTATTGTGCTTCTGGGCGGCAGGCTGAGCCTGTGATTAATTCTTCTTCCTGATGGGAAATTAGAGTGACCTGTGCCTGTCCCAACACCTAGATCTAGTCTCTCATTGGTTGCCCCTCTTCCCGTTCATCCTCAGGACAAATTGCAACCTGTAGGGAACAGGAGGTTAAAGGTGCTGATTCTCCAAGTAGGGAGATTGCTAGTAAAGTAGCTGGAATGGCGAACCCGAGCACAAGGAGATGAGAAATGAGGTGCGTTTTAGAAATCTTTCAAAATCACACGGTGTACCATCTTCTGAGTTTCTCATGCATGTTTTCGATGTAGGAAGATGCCCTCAACCCTGGAGGCTTGGGACCCATGGGATGGGTACCACGCAGTATTACTTTAAAGGGTCTGCGTTTGCTCACCCAACCTAACCCAACCTTTCAGCCCCAAGACTGTCCACCCTTATGTCTCATCCAGCTGTGCGTGTAGATATGGTCAATCCAGGTTGCATCACAGCCTCTGAACGAATTTTGTAAGAATTTCTCTCTCTTTCACTGTCTTTGTTTTACGGGTTTTTAAAAGTAATTTATTTTTATAATGGGGTTTAGCTGCTTTTCACGGCTGTGTTTATGCGGATTTACACCCACTTGACTCACTTTCAGACAGATATCAATACATAGGTTTTAAGATTGTTACTAGTCACATATATTCTTGTGCGGTGAATAGGGGGTGTTGAGTCCAGTTCACTGAGCAAGGAGTAGGTCTTGTCTATTACATATTGGGTGTATGGAACGGTATCTGAGCGAATTTGAACCCCTTGTTTTATGCATCACCCCACCTCACCTTTCCCGTTAAGCAGCCATAGTGTGTTTTCTAAACGTGTGATTCTGTTCTGTTCTGTAATTCAGTTCAAGTGTAGCGGTTTTTACATTCCCTCTATAAGTGATAGCTTATGATAAGTGTCTTTTTCTGTGTGACTTATTTCACTTAGAATCGTCGTACCTAAGTCCACTCATCTTGCTTCTACTAGCCTTATGACATTGATTTCATGTCTGAGTGATATTGCATTGTACATAAGGACCACAACTTCTTTATCCATTTTTCTCTTTCCTGGGATATTTAAGGTGTCATGAAGTGGAGGTTCTTGTCAACAGAGCAGCCCTAAACTTTGGGGTGCCTGTGTCTTGCTGATTTTTCTTTTTCCCAATTTATACGCCCATGAGTGGACGTGCCCTATGCTCCCTAAGCTGTGTTTTTTCGATGTTTCAGAACACACTGTACACTTCTCCAGAGTGGCTGCTGGCAATTAACATCCCGCCCATCAGCGTAGCAAGGCTGCCATTTCTCCATGGCCTGTCCTGCATTTCTGGTTTTGACACTTTTTGCAGCATGACCCTTTTGACCGATGGGAAGCGAAACTTCTTTGTAGCGCTGATTTGCCTTTCCAGGTTGCTTGGTTGGCCAAAAAGGGCGTATGCGTTTTTTCCTGAATATATTCAGGAAAAAACGCATACGCCCTTTTTGGCCAAGGGCATCATTGTCGACGTTTTGCCGCTTTTCATGTGCTTTAAAGGCGATTCGAATCTACCTCCTGAAACCTGTTTCCTGCATTTCTGCCTTGCTTTCAAATCCTCTTCGTTGCTTTCCCTCAATATATTTGTGGACGAGAGTTATCATTTATAACTCAGCAGGTTTGTGAATGGCAGTGCCCCTGAGCTCCATTTTTCAACTGTCTTGTTTGGGAGCTGGCCGCAAAAGCACGGGATTGCCTCAGGCCCTATTCTGGTTCCCAGCGGCAGGCTGAGCCTGTGGTTAATTCTTCTTCCTGATGGGAAAATAGAGTGACCTGTGCCTGTCCCAACACCTAGATCTAGTCTCTCATTGGTTGCCCCTCTGCCCGTTCATCCTCAGGACAAATTGCAACCTGTACAGAACAGGAGGTTAAAGGTTCTGATTCTCCAAGTAGGGAGATTGCTAGTGAAGTAGCTGGAATGGCGAACCCGAGCACAAGGAGATGAGAAATGAGGTGCGTTTTAGAAACCTTTCAAAATCACATGGTGTACCTTCTTCTGGGTTCCTCATGCAAGATTTCGATGTAGGAAGATGCCCTTGAACCTGGAGATATGGGACCCATGGGATGGGTACCATGCAGTATTACTTTAAAGGGTCTGCGTTTTCTCACCCAACCTCACCCAACCTCTCAGCCCCAAGAGTGTCCACCCTTATGTCTCATCCAGCTGTGGGTCTAGATATGGTCAATCCAGGTTGCATCACAGCCCCTGAACGAATTTTGTAAGAATTTCTCTCTCTTTCACTGTCTTTGTTTTACGGGTTTTTAAAAGTAATTTATTTTTATAATGGGGTTTAGCTGCTTTTCACGGCTGTGTTTATGCGGATTTACACCCACTTGACTCACTTTCAGACAGATATCAATATATAGGTTTTAAGATTGTTACTAGTCACATATATTCTTGTTCGGTGAATAGGGGGTGTTGAGGCCAGTTCACTGAGCAAAGAGTAGGTCTTGTCTATTACATATTGGGTGTATGGAACGGTATCTGAGCGAATTTGAAACCCTTGTTTTATGCATCACCCCACCTCACCTTTCCCGTTAAGCAGCCATAGTGTGTTTTCTAAACGTGTGACTCTGTTCTGTTTTGTAATTCAGTTCAAGTGTAGCGGTTTTTACATTCCCTCTATAAGTGATAGCTTATGATAAGTGTCTTTTTCTGTGTGACTTATTTCACTTAGAATCGTCGTACCTAACTCCACTCATCTTGCTTCTACTAGCCTTATGACATTGATTTCATGTCTGAGTGATATTCCATTGTACATAAGGACCACGACTTCTTTATCCATTTTTCTCTTTCCTGGGATATTTAAGTTGTCATGAAGTGGAGGTTCTTGTCAACAGAGCAGCCCTAAACTTTGGGGTGCCTGTGTCTTGCTGATTTTTCTTTTTCCCAATTTATACGCCCATGAGTGGACGTGCCGTACGCTCCCTAAGCTGTGTTTTTTCGATGTTTCAGGACACACCATACACTTCTCCAGAGTGGCTGCTGGCAATTAACATCCCGCCCATCAGCGTAGCAAGGCTGCCATTTCTCCATGGCCTGTCCTGCATTTCTGGTTTTGACACTTTTTGCAGCATGACCCTTTTGACCGATGGGAAGCGAGACTTCTTTGTAGCGCTGATTTGCCTTTCCAGGTTGCTTGGTTGGCCAAAAAGGGCGTATGCGTTTTTTCCTGAATATATTCAGGAAAAAACGCATACGCCCTTTTTGGCCAAGGGCATCATTGTCGACCTTTTGCCGCTTTTCATGTGCTTTAAAGGCGATTCGAATCTACCTCCTGAAAACTGTTTCCTGCAATTCTGCCTTGCTTTCAAATCCTCTTCGTTGCCTTCCCTCAATATATTTGTGGACGAGAGTTATCATTTATAACTCAGCAGGTTTGTGAATGGCAGTGCCCCTGAGCTCCATTTTTCACCTGTCTTGTTTGGGAGCTGGCCGCAAAAGCACGGGATTGCCTCAGGCCCTATTCTGGTTCCCGGCGGCAGGCTGAGCCTGTGGTTAATTCTTCTTCCTGATGGGAAAATAGAGTGACCTGTGCCTGTCCCAACACCTAGATCTAGTCTCTCATTGGTTGCCCCTCTTCCCGTTCATCCTCAGGACAAATTGCAACCTGTACAGAACAGGAGGTTAAAGGTGCTGATTCTCCAAGTAGGGAGATTGCTAGTGAAGTAGCTGGAATGGCGAACCCGAGCACAAGGAGATGAGAAATGAGGTGCGTTTTAGAAACCTTTCAAAATCACACGGTGTACCATCTTCTGAGTTTCTCATGCATGTTTTCGATGTAGGAAGATGCCCTTGAACCTGGAGACTTGGGACCCATGGGATGGGTACCACGCAGTATTACTTTAAAGGGTCTGCGTTTGCTCACCCAACCTAACCCAACCTTTCAGCCCCAAGAGTGTCCACCCTTATGTCTCATCCACCTGTGCGTGTAGATATGGTCAATCCAGGTTGCATCACAGCCTCTGAACGAATTTTGTAAGAATTTCTCTCTCTTTCACTGTCTTTGTTTTACGGGTTTTTAAAAGTAATTTATTTTTATAATGGGGTTTAGTTGCTTTTCACGGCTGTGTTTATGCGGCTTTACACCCACTTGACTCACTTCCAGACATATATCAATACATAGGTTTTAAGATTCTTACTAGTCACCTATATTCTTGTGCGGTGAATAGGGGGTGTTGAGTCCAGTTCACTGAGCAAGGAGTAGGTCTTGTCTATTACATATTGGGTGTATGGAACGGTATCTGAGCGAATTTGAACCCTTTGTTTTATGCATCACCCCACCTCACCTTTCCCGTTAAGCAGCCATAGTGTGTTTTCTAAACGTGTGACTGTGTTCTGTTTTGTAATTCAGTTCAAGTGTAGCGGTTTTTACATTCCCTCTATAAGTGATAGCTTATGATAAGTGTCTTTTTCTGTGTGACTTATTTCACTTAGAATCGTCGTACCTAACTCCACTCATCTTGCTTCTACTAGCCTTATGACATTGATTTCATGTCTGAGTGATATTCCATTGTACATAAGGACCACAACTTCTTTATCCATTTTTCTCTTTCCTGGGATATTTAAGTTGTCATGAAGTGGAGGTTCTTGTCAACAGAGCAGCCCTAAACTTTGGGGTGCCTGTGTCTTGCTGATTTTTCTTTTTCCCAATTTATACGCCCATGAGTGGACGTGCCCTATGCTCCCTAAGCTGTGTTTTTTCGATGTTTCAGGACACACTGTACACTTCTCCAGAGTGGCTGTTGGCAATTTACATCCCGCTCATCAGCGTAGCAAGGCTGCCATTTCTCCATGGCCTGTCCTGCATTTCTGGTTTTGACACTTTTTGCAGCATGGCCCTTTTGACCGATGGGAAGCGAGACTTCTGTGTAGCGCTGATTTGCCTTTCCAGGTTGCTTGGTTGGCCAAAAAGGGCGTATGCGTTTTTTCCTGAATATATTCAGGAAAAAACGCATACGCCCTTTTTGGCCAAGGGCATCATTGTCGACGTTTTGCCGCTTTTCATGTGCTTTACAGGCGATTCGAATCTACCTCTTGAAATCTCTTTCCTGCAATTCTGCCTTGCTTTCAAATCCTCTACGTTGCCTTCCCTCAATATATCTGTGGATGAGAGTTATCATTTATAACTCTGCGGGTTTGTGAATTGCAGTGTCCCTGAGCTCAATTTTTCAACTCGCTTTTTTGGGAGCTGACCGCAAAAGCACGGGATAACTTCAGGCCCTATTGTGCTTCTGGGCGGCAGGCTGAGCCTGTGATTAATTCTTCTTCCTGATGGGAAATTAGAGTGACCTGTGCCTGTCCCAACACCTAGATCTAGTCTCTCATTGGTTGCCCCTCTTCCCGTTCATCCTCAGGACAAATTGCAACCTGTAGGGAACAGGAGGTTAAAGGTGCTGATTCTCCAAGTAGGGAGATTGCTAGTAAAGTAGCTGGAATGGCGAACCCGAGCACAAGGAGATGAGAAATGAGGTGCGTTTTAGAAACCTTTCAAAATCACACGGTGTACCATCTTCTGAGTTTCTCATGCATGTTTTCGATGTAGGAAGATGCCCTCAACCCTGGAGACTTGGGACCCATGGGATGGGTACCACGCAGTATTACTTTAAAGGGTCTGCGTTTGCTCACCCAACCTAACCCAACCTTTCAGCCCCAAGACTGTCCACCCTTATGTCTCATCCAGCTGTGCGTGTAGATATGGTCAATCCAGGTTGCATCACAGCCTCTGAACGAATTTTGTAAGAATTTCTCTCTCTTTCACTGTCTTTGTTTTACGGGTTTTTAAAAGTAATTTATTTTTATAATGGGGTTTAGCTGCTTTTCACGGCTGTGTTTATGCGGATTTACACCCACTTGACTCACTTTCAGACAGATATCAATACATAGGTTTTAAGATTGTTACTAGTCACATATATTCTTGTTCGGTGAATAGGGGGTGTTGAGGCCAGTTCACTGAGCAAAGAGTAGGTCTTGTCTATTACATATTGGGTGTATGGAACGGTATCTGAGCGAATTTGAAACCCTTGTTTTATGCATCACCCCACCTCACCTTTCCCGTTAAGCAGCCATAGTGTGTTTTCTAAACGTGTGACTCTGTTCTGTTTTGTAATTCAGTTCAAGTGTAGCGGTTTTTACATTCCCTCTATAAGTGATAGCTTATGATAAGTGTCTTTTTCTGTGTGACTTATTTCACTTAGAATCGTCGTACCTAACTCCACTCATCTTGCTTCTACTAGCCTTATGACATTGATTTCATGTCTGAGTGATATTCCATTGTACATAAGGACCACGACTTCTTTATCCATTTTTCTCTTTCCTGGGATATTTAAGTTGTCATGAAGTGGAGGTTCTTGTCAACAGAGCAGCCCTAAACTTTGGGGTGCCTGTGTCTTGCTGATTTTTCTTTTTCCCAATTTATACGCCCATGAGTGGACGTGCCCTATGCTCCCTAAGCTGTGTTTTTTCGATGTTTCAGGACACACTGTACACTTCTCCAGAGTGGCTGTTGGCAATTTACATCCCGCTCATCAGCGTAGCAAGGCTGCCATTTCTCCATGGCCTGTCCTGCATTTCTGGTTTTGACACTTTTTGCAGCATGGCCCTTTTGACCGATGGGAAGCGAGACTTCTGTGTAGCGCTGATTTGCCTTTCCAGGTTGCTTGGTTGGCCAAAAAGGGCGTATGCGTTTTTTCCTGAATATATTCAGGAAAAAACGCATACGCCCTTTTTGGCCAAGGGCATCATTGTCGACGTTTTGCCGCTTTTCATGTGCTTTACAGGCGATTCGAATCTACCTCTTGAAATCTCTTTCCTGCAATTCTGCCTTGCTTTCAAATCCTCTACGTTGCCTTCCCTCAATATATCTGTGGATGAGAGTTATCATTTATAACTCTGCGGGTTTGTGAATTGCAGTGTCCCTGAGCTCAATTTTTCAACTCGCTTTTTTGGGAGCTGACCGCAAAAGCACGGGATAACTTCAGGCCCTATTGTGCTTCTGGGCGGCAGGCTGAGCCTGTGATTAATTCTTCTTCCTGATGGGAAATTAGAGTGACCTGTGCCTGTCCCAACACCTAGATCTAGTCTCTCATTGGTTGCCCCTCTTCCCGTTCATCCTCAGGACAAATTGCAACCTGTAGGGAACAGGAGGTTAAAGGTGCTGATTCTCCAAGTAGGGAGATTGCTAGTAAAGTAGCTGGAATGGCGAACCCGAGCACAAGGAGATGAGAAATGAGGTGCGTTTTAGAAACCTTTCAAAATCACACGGTGTACCATCTTCTGAGTTTCTCATGCATGTTTTCGATGTAGGAAGATGCCCTCAACCCTGGAGACTTGGGACCCATGGGATGGGTACCACGCAGTATTACTTTAAAGGGTCTGCGTTTGCTCACCCAACCTAACCCAACCTTTCAGCCCCAAGACTGTCCACCCTTATGTCTCATCCAGCTGTGCGTGTAGATATGGTCAATCCAGGTTGCATCACAGCCTCTGAACGAATTTTGTAAGAATTTCTCTCTCTTTCACTGTCTTTGTTTTACGGGTTTTTAAAAGTAATTTATTTTTATAATGGGGTTTAGCTGCTTTTCACGGCTGTGTTTATGCGGATTTACACCCACTTGACTCACTTTCAGACAGATATCAATACATAGGTTTTAAGATTGTTACTAGTCACATATATTCTTGTTCGGTGAATAGGGGGTGTTGAGGCCAGTTCACTGAGCAAAGAGTAGGTCTTGTCTATTACATATTGGGTGTATGGAACGGTATCTGAGCGAATTTGAAACCCTTGTTTTATGCATCACCCCACCTCACCTTTCCCGTTAAGCAGCCATAGTGTGTTTTCTAAACGTGTGACTCTGTTCTGTTTTGTAATTCAGTTCAAGTGTAGCGGTTTTTACATTCCCTCTATAAGTGATAGCTTATGATAAGTGTCTTTTTCTGTGTGACTTATTTCACTTAGAATCGTCGTACCTAACTCCACTCATCTTGCTTCTACTAGCCTTATGACATTGATTTCATGTCTGAGTGATATTCCATTGTACATAAGGACCACGACTTCTTTATCCATTTTTCTCTTTCCTGGGATATTTAAGTTGTCATGAAGTGGAGGTTCTTGTCAACAGAGCAGCCCTAAACTTTGGGGTGCCTGTGTCTTGCTGATTTTTCTTTTTCCCAATTTATACGCCCATGAGTGGACGTGCCGTACGCTCCCTAAGCTGTGTTTTTTCGATGTTTCAGGACACACCATACACTTCTCCAGAGTGGCTGCTGGCAATTAACATCCCGCCCATCAGCGTAGCAAGGCTGCCATTTCTCCATGGCCTGTCCTGCATTTCTGGTTTTGACACTTTTTGCAGCATGACCCTTTTGACCGATGGGAAGCGAGACTTCTTTGTAGCGCTGATTTGCCTTTCCAGGTTGCTTGGTTGGCCAAAAAGGGCGTATGCGTTTTTTCCTGAATATATTCAGGAAAAAACGCATACGCCCTTTTTGGCCAAGGGCATCATTTTCGACCTTTTGCCGCTTTTCATGTGCTTTAAAGGCGATTCGAATCTACCTCCTGAAAACTGTTTTCTGCAATTCTGCCTTGCTTTCAAATCCTCTTCGTTGCCTTCCCTCAATATATCTGTGGATGAGAGTTATCATTTATAACTCTGCGGGTTTGTGAATTGCAGTGTCCCTGAGCTCCATTTTTCAACTCGCTTTTTTGGGAGCTGGCCGCAAAAGCGCGGGATTGCCTCAGGCCCTATTGTGCTTCTGGGCGGCAGGCTGAGCCTGTGATTAATTCTTCTTCCTGATGGGAAATTAGAGTGACCTGTGCCTGTCCCAACACCTAGATCTACTCTCTCATTGGTTGCCCCTCTTCCCGTTCATCCTCAGGACAAATTGCAACCTGTACAGAACAGGAGGTTAAAGGTGCTGATTCTCCAAGTAGGGAGATTGCTAGTAAAGTAGCTGGAATGGCAAACCCGAGCACAAGGAGATGAGAAATGAGGTGCGTTTTAGAAACCTTTCAAAATCACACGGTGTACCATCTTCTGAGTTTCTCATGCATGTTTTCGATGTAGGAAGATGCCCTTGAACCTGGAGACTTGGGACCCATGGGATGGGTACCACGCAGTATTACTTTAAAGGGTCTGCGTTTGCTCACCCAACCTAACCCAACCTTTCAGCCCCAAGAGTGTCCACCCTTATGTCTCATCCACCTGTGCGTGTAGATATGGTCAATCCAGGTTGCATCACAGCCTCTGAACGAATTTTGTAAGAATTTCTCTCTCTTTCACTGTCTTTGTTTTACGGGTTTTTAAAAGTAATTTATTTTTATAATGGGGTTTAGTTGCTTTTCACGGCTGTGTTTATGCGGCTTTACACCCACTTGACTCACTTCCAGACATATATCAATACATAGGTTTTAAGATTCTTACTAGTCACCTATATTCTTGTGCGGTGAATAGGGGGTGTTGAGTCCAGTTCACTGAGCAAGGAGTAGGTCTTGTCTATTACATATTGGGTGTATGGAACGGTATCTGAGCGAATTTGAACCCTTTGTTTTATGCATCACCCCACCTCACCTTTCCCGTTAAGCAGCCATAGTGTGTTTTCTAAACGTGTGACTCTGTTCTGTTTTGTAATTCAGTTCAAGTGTAGCGGTTTTTACATTCCCTCTATAAGTGATAGCTTATGATAAGTGTCTTTTTCTGTGTGACTTATTTCACTTAGAATCGTCGTACCTAACTCCACTCATCTTGCTTCTTCTAGCCTTATGACATTGATTTCATGTCTGAGTGATATTCCATTGTACATAAGGACCACGACTTCTTTATCCATTTTTCTCTTTCCTGGGATATTTAAGTTGTCATGAAGTGGAGGTTCTTGTCAACAGAGCAGCCCTAAACTTTGGGGTGCCTGTGTCTTGCTGATTTTTAGTTATCCCAATCTATACGCCCATGAGAGGACGTGCCCTATGCTCCCTAAGCTGTGTTTTTTCGATGTTTCAGGACACACCTTACACTTCTCCAGAGTGGCTGTTGGCAATTTACATCCCGCCCATCAGCGTAGCAAGGCTGCCATTTCTCCATGGCCTGTCCTGCATTTCTGGTTTTGACACTTTTTGCAGCATGGCCCTTTTGACCGATGGGAAGCGAGACTTCTTTGTAGCGCTGATTTGCCTTTCCAGGTTGCTTGGTTGGCCAAAAAGGGCGTATCCGTTTTTTCCTGAATATATTCAGGAAAAAACGCATACGCCCTTTTTGGCCAAGGGCATCATTGTCGACGTTTTGCCGCTTTTCATGTGCTTTAAAGGCGATTCGAATCTACCTCCTGAAATCTGTTTCCTGCAATTCTGCCTTGCTTTCAAATCCTCTTCCTTGCCTTCCCTCAATATATCTGTGGATGAGAGTTATCATTTAAAACTCTGCGGGTTTGTGAATTGCAGTGTCCCTGAGCTCCATTTTTCAACTCGCTTTTTTGGGAGCTGGCCACAAAAGCGCGAGATTGCCTCAGGCCTTATTCTGGTTCCTGGCGGCAGGCTGAGCCTGTGGTTAATTCTTCTTCCTGATGGGAAAATAGAGTGACCTGTGCCTGTCCCAACACCTAGATCTAGTCTCTCATTGGTTGCCCCTCTTCCCGTTCATCCTCAGGACAAATTGCAACCTGTACAGAACAGGAGGTTAAAGGTGCTGATCCTCCAAGTAGGGAGATTGCTAGTAAAGTAGCTGGAATGGTGAACCCGAGCACAAGGAGATGAGAAATGAGGTGCGTTTTAGAAACCTTTCAAAATCGCATGATGTACCTTCTTCTGGGTTCCTCATGCAAGATTTCGATGTAGGAACATGCCCTTGAACCTGGAGATATGGGACCCATGGGATGGGTACCATGCAGTATTACTTTAAAGGGTCTGAGTTTTCTCACCCAACCTCACCCAACCTCTCAGCCCCAAGAGTGTCCACCCTTATGTCTCATCCAGCTGTGGGTCTAGATATGGTCAATCCAGGTTGCATCACAGCCCCTGAACGAATTTTGTAAGAATTTCTCTCTCTTTCACTGTCTTTGTTTTACGGGTTTTTAAAAGTAATTTATTTTTATAATGGGGTTTAGCTGCTTTTCACGGCTGTGTTTATGCGGATTTACACCCACTTGACTCACTTTCAGACAGATATCAATACATAGGTTTTAAGATTGTTACTAGTCACATATATTCTTGTTCGGTGAATAGGGGGTGTTGAGGCCAGTTCACTGAGCAAAGAGTAGGTCTTGTCTATTACATATTGGGTGTATGGAACGGTATCTGAGCGAATTTGAAACCCTTGTTTTATGCATCACCCCACCTCACCTTTCCCGTTAAGCAGCCATAGTGTGTTTTCTAAACGTGTGACTCTGTTCTGTTTTGTAATTCAGTTCAAGTGTAGCGGTTTTTACATTCCCTCTATAAGTGATAGCTTATGATAAGTGTCTTTTTCTGTGTGACTTATTTCACTTAGAATCGTCGTACCTAACTCCACTCATCTTGCTTCTACTAGCCTTATGACATTGATTTCATGTCTGAGTGATATTCCATTGTACATAAGGACCACGACTTCTTTATCCGTTTTTCTCTTTCCTGGGATATTTAAGTTGTCATGAAGTGGAGGTTCTTGTCAACAGAGCAGCCCTAAACTTTGGGGTGCCTGTGTCTTGCTGATTTTTCTTTTTCCCAATTTATACGCCCATGAGTGGACGTGCCATACGCTCCCTAAGCTGTGTTTTTTCGATGTTTCAGGACACACCATACACTTCTCCAGAGTGGCTGCTGGCAATTAACATCCCGCCCATCAGCGTAGCAAGGCTGCCATTTCTCCATGGCCTGTCCTGCATTTCTGGTTTTGACACTTTTTGCAGCATGACCCTTTTGACCGATGGGAAGCGAGACTTCTTTGTAGCGCTGATTTGCCTTTCCACGTTGCTTGGTTGGCCAAAAAGGGCGTATGCGTTTTTTCCTGAATATATTCAGGAAAAAACGCATACGCCCTTTTTGGCCAAGGGCATCATTGTCGACGTTTTGCCGCTTTTCATGTGCTTTAAAGGCGATTCGAATCTACCTCCTGAAACCTGTTTCCTGCAATTCTGCCTTGCTTTCAAATCCTCTTCGTTGCCTTCCCTCAATATATTTGTGGACGAGAGTTATCATTTATAACTCAGCAGGTTTGTGAATGGCAGTGCCCCTGAGCTCCATTTTTCACCTGTCTTGTTTGGGAGCTGGCCGCAAAAGCACGGGATTGCCTCAGGCCCTATTCTGGTTCCCGGCGGCAGGCTGAGCCTGTGGTTAATTCTTCTTCCTGATGGGAAAATAGAGTGACCTGTGCCTGTCCCAACACCTAGATCTAGTCTCTCATTGGTTGCCCCTCTTCCCGTTCATCCTCAGGACAAATTGCAACCTGTACAGAACAGGAGGTTAAAGGTGCTGATTCTCCAAGTAGGGAGATTGCTAGTGAAGTAGCTGGAATGGCGAACCCGATCACAAGGAGATGAGAAATGAGGTGCGTTTTAGAAACCTTTCAAAATTACACGGTGTACCTTCTTCTGGGTTCCTCATGCAAGATTTCGATGTAGGAAGATGCCCTTGAACCTGGAGATTTGGGACCCATGGGATGGGTACCATGCAGTATTACTTTAAAGGGTCTGCGTTTTCTCACCCAACCTCACCCAACCTCTCAGCCCCAAGACTGTCCACCCTTATGTCTCATCCAGCTGTGGGTCTAGATATGGTCAATCCAGGTTGCATCACAGCCCCTGAACGAATTTTGTAAGAATTTCTCTCTCTTTCACTGTCTTTGTTTTACGGGTTTTTAAAAGTAATTTATTTTTATAATGGGGTTTAGCTGCTTTTCACGGCTGTGTTTATGCGGATTTACACCCACTTGACTCACTTCCAGACAGATATCAATACATAGGTTTTAAGATTGTTACTAGTCACATATATTCTTGTGCGGTGAATAGGGGGTGTTGAGTCCAGTTCACTGAGCAAAGAGTAGGTCTTGTCTATTACATATTGGGTGTATGGAACGGTATCTGAGCGAATTTGAAACCCTTGTTTTATGCATCACCCCACCTCACCTTTCCCGTTAAGCAGCCATAGTGTGTTTTCTAAACGTGTGATTCTGTTCTGTTCTGTAATTCAGTTCAAGTGTAGCGGTTTTTACATTCCCTCTATAAGTGATAGCTTATGATAAGTGTCTTTTTCTGTGTCACTTATTTCACTTAGAATCGTCGTACCTAAGTCCACTCATCTTGCTTCTACTAGCCTTATGACATTGATTTCATGTCTGAGTGATATTGCATTGTACATAAGGACCACAACTTCTTTATCCATTTTTCTCTTTCCTGGGATATTTAAGGTGTCATGAAGTGGAGGTTCTTGTCAACAGAGCAGCCCTAAACTTTGGGGTGCCTGTGTCTTGCTGATTTTTCTTTTTCCCAATTTATACGCCCATGAGTGGACGTGCCGTACGCTCCCTAAGCTGTGTTTTTTTGATGTTTCAGGACACACCATACACTTCTCCAGAGTGGCTGCTGGCAATTAACATCCCGCCCATCAGCGTAGCAAGGCTGCCATTTCTCCATGGCCTGTCCTGCATTTCTGGTTTTGACACTTTTTGCAGCATGACCCTTTTGACCGATGGGAAGCGAGACTTCTTTGTAGCGCTGATTTGCCTTTCCAGGTTGCTTGGTTGGCCAAAAAGGGCGTATGCGTTTTTTCCTGAATATATTCAGGAAAAAACGCATACGCCCTTTTTGGCCAAGGGCATCATTGTCGACGTTTTGCCGCTTTTCATGTGCTTTAAAGGCGATTCGAATCTACCGCCTGAAACCTGTTTCCTGCAATTCTGCCTTGCTTTCAAATCCTCTTCGTTGCCTTCCCTCAATATATTTGTGGACGAGAGTTATCATTTATAACTCAGCAGGTTTGTGAATGGCAGTGCCCCTGAGCTCCATTTTTCAACTGTCTTTTTTGGGAGCTGGCCGCAAAAGCACGGGATTGCCTCAGGCCCTATTCTTGTTCCCTGCGGCAGGCTGAGCCTGTAGTTAATTCTTCTTCCTGATGGGAAAATAGAGTGACCTGTGCCTGTCCCAACACCTAGATCTAGTCTCTCATTGGTTGCCCCTCTTCCCGTTCATCCTCAGGACAAATTGCAACCTGTACAGAACAGGAGGTTAAAGGTGCTGATTCTCCAAGTAGGGAGATTGCTAGTGAAGTAGCTGGAATGGCGAACCCGAGCACAAGGAGATGAGAAATGAGGTGCGTTTTAGAAACCTTTCAAAGTCACACGGTGTACCTTCTTCTGGGTTCCTCATGCAAGATTTCGATGTAGGAAGATGCCCTTGAACCTGGAGATTTGGGACCCATGGGATGGGTACCATGCAGTATTATTTTAAAGGGTCTGCGTTTTCTCACCCAACCTCACCCAACCTCTCAGCCCCAAGAGTGTCCACCCTTATGTCTCATCCAGCTGTGGGTCTAGATATGGTCAATCAAGGTTGCATCACAGCCCCTGAACGAATTATGTAAGAATTTCTCTCTCTTTCACTGTCTTTCTTTTACGGGATTTTAAAAGTAATTTATTTTTATAATGGGGTTTAGCTGCTTTTCACGGCTGTGTTTATGCGGATTTACACCCACTTGACTCACTTCCAGACAGATATCAATACATAGGTATTAAGATTGTTACTAGTCACATATATTCTTGTGCGGTGAATAGGGGGTGTTGAGTCCAGTTCACTGAGCAAAGAGTAGGTCTTGTCTATTACATATTGGGTGTATGGAACGGTATCTGAGCGAATTTGAAACCCTTGTTTTATGCATCACCCCACCTCACCTTTCCCGTTAAGCAGCCATAGTGTGTTTTCTAAACGTGTGATTCTGTTCTGTTCTGTAATTCAGTTCAAGTGTAGCGGTTTTTACATTCCCTCTATAAGTGATAGCTTATGATAAGTGTCTTTTTCTGTGTGACTTATTTCACTTAGAATTGTCGTACCTAAGTCCACTCATCTTGCTTCTACTAGCCTTATGACATTGATTTCATGTCTGAGTGATATTGCATTGTACATAAGGACCACAACTTCTTTATCCATTTTTCTCTTTCCTGGGATATTTAAGGTGTCATGAAGTGGAGGTTCTTGTCAACAGAGCAGCCCTAAACTTTGGGGTGCCTGTGTCTTGCTGATTTTTAGTTTCCCCAATTTATACGCCCATGAGTGGACGTGCCCTATGCTCCCTAAGCTGTGTTTTTCCGATGTTTCAGGACACACTGTACACTTCTCCAGAGTGGCTGTTGGCAATTTACATCCCGCTCATCAGCGTAGCAAGGCTGCCATTTCTCCATGGCCTGTCCTGCATTTCTGGTTTTGACACTTTTTGCAGCATGGCCCTTTTGACCGATGGGAAGCGAGACTTCTTTGTAGCGCTGATTTGCCTTTCCAGGTTGCTTGGTTGGCCAAAAAGGGCGTATGCGTTTTTTCCTGAATATATTCAGGAAAAAACGCATACGCCCTTTTTGGCCAAGGGCATCATTGTCGACCTTTTGCCGCTTTTCATGTGCTTTAAAGGCGATTCGAATCTACCTCCTGAAATCTGTTTTCTGCAATTCTGCCTTGCTTTCAAATCCTCTTCGTTGCCTTCCCTCAATATATCTGTGGATGAGAGTTATCATTTATAACTCTGCGGGTTTGTGAATTGCAGTGTCCCTGAGCTGCATTTTTCAACTCGCTTTTTTGGGAGCTGGCCGCAAAAGCACGGGATTGCCTCAGGCCCTATTGTGCTTCTGGGCGGCAGGCTGAGCCTGTGATTAATTCTTCTTCCTGATGGGAAATTAGACTGACCTGTGCCTGTCCCAACACCTAGATCTAGTCTCTCATTGGTTGCCCCTCTTCCCGTTCATCCTCAGGACAAATTGCAACCTGTACAGAACAGGAGGTTAAAGGTGCTGATTCTCCAAGTAGGGAGATTGCTAGTAAAGTAGCTGGAATGGCGAACCCGACCACAAGGAGATGAGAAATGAGGTGCGTTTTAGAAACCTTTCAAAATCACACGGTGTACCATCTTCTGAGTTTCTCATGCATGTTTTCGATGTAGGAAGATGCCCTTGAACCTGGAGACTTGGGACCCATGGGATGGGTACCACGCAGTATTACTTTAAAGGGTCTGTGTTTGCTCACCCAACCTAACCCAACCTTTCAGCCCCAAGAGTGTCCACCCTTATGTCTCATCCACCTGTGCGTGTAGATATGGTCAATCCAGGTTGCATCACAGCCTCTGAACGAATTTTGTAAGAATTTCTCTCTCTTTCACTGTCTTTGTTTTACGGGTTTTTAAAAGTAATTTATTTTTATAATGGGGTTTAGTTGCTTTTCACGGCTGTGTTTATGCGGCTTTACACCCACTTGACTCACTTCCAGACATATATCAATACATAGGTTTTAAGATTCTTACTAGTCACCTATATTCTTGTGCGGTGAATAGGGGGTGTTGAGTCCAGTTCACTGAGCAAGGAGTAGGTCTTGTCTATTACATATTGGGTGTATGGAACGGTATCTGAGCGAATTTGAACCCCTTGTTTTATGCATCACCCCACCTCACCTTTCCCGTTAAGCAGCCATAGTGTGTTTTCTAAACGTGTGACTCTGTTCTGTTTTGTAATTCAGTTCAAGTGTAGCGGTTTTTACATTCCCTCTATAAGTGATAGCTTATGATAAGTGTCTTTTTCTGTGTGACTTATTTCACTTAGAATCGTCGTACCTAACTCCACTCATCTTGCTTCTACTAGCCTTATGACATTGATTTCATGTCTGAGTGATATTCCATTGTACATAAGGACCACGACTTCTTTATCCATTTTTCTCTTTCCTGGGATATTTAAGTTGTCATGAAGTGGAGGTTCTTGTCAACAGAGCAGCCCTAAACTTTGGGGTGCCTGTGTCTTGCTGATTTTTCTTTTTCCCAATTTATACGCCCATGAGTGGACGTGCCGTACGCTCCCTAAGCTGTGTTTTTTCGATGTTTCAGGACACACCATACATTTCTCCAGAGTGGCTGCTGGCAATTAACATCCCGCCCATCAGCGTAGCAAGGCTGCCATTTCTCCATGGCCTGTCCTGCATTTCTGGTTTTGACACTTTTTGCAGCATGACCCTTTTGACCGATGGGAAGCGAGACTTCTTTGTAGCGCTGATTTGCCTTTCCAGGTTGCTTGGTTGGCCAAAAAGGGCGTATGCGTTTTTTCCTGAATATATTCAGGAAAAAACGCATACGCCCTTTTTGGCCAAGGGCATCATTGTCGACGTTTTGCCGCTTTTCATGTGCTTTAAAGGCGATTCGAATCTACCTCCTGAAACCTGTTTCCTGCAATTCTGCCTTGCTTTCAAATCCTCTTCGTTGCCTTCCCTCAATATATTTGTGGACGAGAGTTATCATTTATAACTCAGCAGGTTTGTGAATGGCAGTGCCCCTGAGCTCCATTTTTCAACTGTCTTGTTTGGGAGCTGGCCGCAAAAGCACGGGATTGCCTCAGGCCCTATTGTGCTTCTGGGCGGCAGGCTGAGCCTGTGATTAATTCTTCTTCCTGATGGGAAATTAGAGTGACCTGTGCCTGTCCCAACACCTAGATCTAGTCTCTCATTGGTTGCCCCTCTTCCCGTTCATCCTCAGGACAAATTGCAACCTGTACAGAACAGGAGGTTAAAGGTGCTGATTCTCCAAGTAGGGAGATTGCTAGTAAAGTAGCTGGAATGGCGAACCCGAGCACAAGGAGATGAGAAATGAGGTGCGTTTTAGAAACCTTTCAAAATCACACGGTGTACCATCTTCTGAGTTTCTCATGCATGTTTTCGATGTAGGAAGATGCCCTTGAACCTGGAGACTTGGGACCCATGGGATGGATACCACGCAGTATTACTTTAAAGGGTCTGCATTTGCTCACCCAACCTAACCCAACCTTTCAGCCCCAAGAGTGTCCACCCTTATGTCTCATCCACCTGTGCGTGTAGATATGGTCAATCCAGGTTGCATCACAGCCTCTGAACGAATTTTGTAAGAATTTCTCTCTCTTTCACTGTCTTTGTTTTACGGGTTTTTAACAGTAATTTATTTTTATAATGGGGTTTAGTTGCTTTTCACGGCTGTGTTTATGCGGCTTTACACCCACTTGACTCACTTCCAGACATATATCAATACATAGGTTTTAAGATTCTTACTAGCCACCTATATTCTTGTGCGGTGAATAGGGGGTGTTGAGTCCAGTTCACTGAGCAAGGAGTAGGTCTTGTCTATTACATATTGGGTGTATGGAACCGTATCTGAGCGAATTTGAACCCCTTGTTTTATGCATCACCCCACCTCACCTTTCGCGTTAAGCAGCCATAGTGTGTTTTCTAAACGTGTGACTCTGTTCTGTTTTGTAATTCAGTTCAAGTGTAGCGGTTTTTACATTCCCTCTATAAGTGACAGCTTATGATAAGTGTCTTTTTCTGTGTGACTTATTTCACTTAGAATCGTCGTACCTAACTCCACTCATCTTGCTTCTACTAGCCTTATGACATTGATTTCATGTCTGAGTGATATTCCATTGTACATAAGGACCACGACTTCTTTATCCATTTTTCTCTTTCCTGGGATATTTAAGGTGTCATGAAGTGGAGGTTCTTGTCAACATAGCAGCCCTAATCTTTGGGGTGCCTGTGTCTTGCTGATTTTTAGTTTTCCCAATTTATACGCCAATGAGTGGACGTGCCCTATGCTCCCTAAGCTGTGTTTTTTCGATGTTTCAGGACACACCGTACACTTCTCCAGAGTGGCTGCTGGCAATTAACATCCCGCCCATCAGCGTAGCAAGGCTGCCATTTCTCCATGGCCTGTCCTGCATTTCTGGTTTTGACACTTTTTGCAGCATGGCCCTTTTGGCCGATGGGAAGCGAGACTTCTTTGTAGCGCTGATTTGCCTTTCCAGGTTGCTTGGTTGGCCAAAAAGGGCGTATGCGTTTTTTCCTGAATATATTCAGGAAAAAACGCATACGCCCTTTTTGCCCAAGGGCATCATTGTCGACGTTTTGCCGCTTTTCATGTGCCTTAAAGGCGATTCGGTTCTACCTCCTGAAATCTGTTTCCTGCAATTCTGCCTTGCTTTCAAATCCTCTTCGTTGCCTTCCCTCAATATATCTGTGGATGAGAGTTATCACTTATAACTCTGCGGGTTTGTGAATTGCAGTGTCCCTGAGCTCCATTTTTCAACTGTCTTTTTTGAGAGCTGGCCGCAAAAGCACGGGTTTGCCTCAGGCCCTATTCTGGTTCCTGGCAGCAGGCTGAGCCTGTGGTTAATTCTTCTTCCTGATGGGAAAATAGAGTGACCTGTGCCTGTCCCAACACCTAGATCTAGTCTCTCATTGGTTGCCCCTCTTCCCGTTCATCCTCAGGACAAATTGCAACCTGTACAGAACAGGAGGTTAAAGGTGCTGATCCTCCAAGTAGGGAGATTGCTAGTAAAGTAGCTGGAATGGTGAACCCGAGCACAAGGAGATGAGAAATGAGGTGCGTTTTAGAAACCTTTCAAAATCACATGGTGTACCTTCTTCTGGGTTCCTCATGCAAGATTTCGATGTAGGAAGATGCCCTTGAACCTGGAGATTTGGGACCCATGGGATGGGTACCATGCAGTATTACTTTAAAGGGTCTGCGTTTGCTCACCCAACCTCACCCAACCTCTCAGCCCCAAGAGTGTCCACCCTTATGTCTCATCCAGCTGTGGGTCTAGATATGGTCAATCCAGGTTGCGTCACAGCCCCTGAACGAATTTTGTAAGAATTTGTCTCTCTTTCACTGTCTTTGTTTTACGGGTTTTTAAAAGTAATTTATTTTTATAATGGGGTTTAGCTGCTTTTCACGGTTGTGTTTATGCGGATTTACACCCACTTGACTCACTTCCAGACAGATATCAATACATAGGTTTTAAGATTGTTACTAGTCACATATATTCTTGTGCGGTGAATAGGGGGTGTTGAGTCCAGTTCACTGAGCAAAGAGTAGGTCTTGTCTATTACATATTGGGTGTATGGAACGGTATCTGAGCGAATTTGAAACCCTTGTTTTATGCATCACCCCACCTCACCTTTCCCGTTAAGCAGCCATAGTGTGTTTTCTAAACGTGTGATTCTGTTCTGTTCTGTAATTCAGTTCAAGTGTAGCGGTTTTTACATTCCCTCTATAAGTGATAGCTTATGATAAGTGTCTTTTTCTGTGTGACTTATTTCACTTAGAATCGTCGTACCTAAGTCCACTCATCTTGCTTCTACTAGCCTTATGACATTGATTTCATGTCTGAGTGATATTGCATTGTACATAAAGACCACAAATTCTTTATCCATTTTTCTCTTTCCTGGGATATTTAAGGTGTCATGAAGTGGAGGTTCTTGTCAACAGAGCAGCCCTAAACTTTGGGGTGCCTGTGTCTTGCTGATTTTTAGTTTTCCCAATTTATACGCCCATGAGTGGACGTGCCCTATGCTCCCTAAGCTGTGTTTTTTCGATGTTTCAGGACACACTGTACACTTCTCCAGAGTGGCTGTTGGCAATTTACATCCCGCTCATCAGCGTAGCAAGGCTGCCATTTCTCCATGGCCTGTCCTGCATTTCTGGTTTTGACACTTTTTGCAGCATGGCCCTTTTGACCGATGGGAAGCGAGACTTCTTTGTAGCGCTGATTTGCCTTTCCAGGTTGCTTGGTTGGCCAAAAAGGGCGTATGCGTTTTTTCCTGAATATATTCAGGAAAAAACGCATACGCCCTTTTTGGCCAAGGGCATCATTGTCGACCTTTTGCCGCTTTTCATGTGCTTTAAAGGCGATTCGAATCTACCTCCTGAAATCTGTTTTCTGCAATTCTGCCTTGCTTTCAAATCCTCTTCGTTGCCTTCCCTCAATATATCTGTGGATGAGAGTTATCATTTATAACTCTGCGGGTTTGTGAATTGCAGTGTCCCTGAGCTCCATTTTTCAACTCGCTTTTTTGGGAGCTGGCCGCAAAAGCGCGGGATAGCCTCAGGCCCTATTGTGCTTCTGGGCGGCAGGCTGAGCCTGTGATTAATTCTTCTTCCTGATGGGAAATTAGAGTGACCTGTGCCTGTCCCAACACCTAGATCTAGTCTCTCATTGGTTGCCCCTCTTCCCGTTCATCCTCAGGACAAATTGCAACCTGTACAGAACAGGAGGTTAAAGGTGCTGATTCTCCAAGTAGGGAGATTGCTAGTAAAGTAGCTGGAATGGCGAACCCGAGCACAAGGAGATGAGAAATGAGGTGCGTTTTAGAAACCTTTCAAAATCACACGGTGTACCATCTTCTGAGTTTCTCATGCATGTTTTCGATGTAGGAAGATGCCCTTGAACCTGGAGACTTGGGACCCATGGGATGGGTACCACGCAGTATTACTTTAAAGGGTCTGTGTTTGCTCACCCAACCTAACCCAACCTTTCAGCCCCAAGAGTGTCCACCCTTATGTCTCATCCACCTGTGCGTGTAGATATGGTCAATCCAGGTTGCATCACAGCCTCTGAACGAATTTTGTAAGAATTTCTCTCTCTTTCACTGTCTTTGTTTTACGGGTTTTTAAAAGTAATTTATTTTTATAATGGGGTTTAGTTGCTTTTCACGGCTGTGTTTATGCGGCTTTACACCCACTTGACTCACTTCCAGACATATATCAATACATAGGTTTTAAGATTCTTACTAGTCACCTATATTCTTGTGCGGTGAATAGTGGGTGTTGAGTCCAGTTCACTGAGCAAGGAGTAGGTCTTGTCTATTACATATTGGGTGTATGGAACGGTATCTGAGCGAATTTGAACCCCTTGTTTTATGCATCACCCCACCTCACCTTTCCCGTTAAGCAGCCATAGTGTGTTTTCTAAACGTGTGACTCTGTTCTGTTTTGTAATTCAGTTCAAGTGTAGCGGTTTTTACATTCCCTCTATAAGTGATAGCTTATGATAAGTGTCTTTTTCTGTGTGACTTATTTCACTTAGAATCGTCGTACCTAACTCCACTCATCTTGCTTCTACTAGCCTTATGACATTGATTTCATGTCTGAGTGATATTCCATTGTACATAAGGACCACGACTTCTTTATCCATTTTTCTCTTTCCTGGGATATTTAAGTTGTCATGAAGTGGAGGTTCTTGTCAACAGAGCAGCCCTAAACTTTGGGGTGCCTGTGTCTTGCTGATTTTTGTTTTTCCCAATTTATACGCCCATGAGTGGACGTGCCGTACGCTCCCTAAGCTGTGTTTTTTCGATGTTTCAGGACACACCATACACTTCTCCAGAGTGGCTGCTGGCAATTAACATCCCGCCCATCAGCGTAGCAAGGCTGCCATTTCTCCATGGCCTGTCCTGCATTTCTGGTTTTGACACTTTTTGCAGCATGACCCTTTTGACCGATGGGAAGCGAGACTTCTTTGTAGCGCTGATTTGCCTTTCCAGGTTGCTTGGTTGGCCAAAAAGGGCGTATGCGTTTTTTCCTGAATATATTCAGGAAAAAACGCATACGCCCTTTTTGGCCAAGGGCATCATTGTCGACGTTTTGCCGCTTTTCATGTGCTTTAAAGGCGATTCGAATCTACCTCCTGAAACCTGTTTCCTGCAATTCTGCCTTGCTTTCAAATCCTCTTCGTTGCCTTCCCTCAATATATTTGTGGACGAGAGTTATCATTTATAACTCAGCAGGTTTGTGAATGGCAGTGCCCCTGAGCTCCATTTTTCAACTGTCTTGTTTGGGAGCTGGCCGCAAAAGCACGGGATTGCCTCAGGCCCTATTCTGGTTCCCAGCGGCAGGCTGAGCCTGTGGTTAATTCTTCTTCCTGATGGGAAAATAGAGTGACCTGTGCCTGTCCCAACACCTAGATCTAGTCTCTCATTGGTTGCCCCTCTTCCCGTTCATCCTCAGGACAAATTGCAACCTGTACAGAACAGGAGGTTAAAGGTGCTGATTCTCCAAGTAGGGAGATTGCTAGTAAAGTAGCTGGAATGGCGAACCCGAGCACAAGGAGATGAGAAATGAGGTGCGTTTTAGAAACCTTTCAAAATCACACGGTGTACCATCTTCTGAGTTTCTCATGCATGTTTTCGATGTAGGAAGATGCCCTTGAACCTGGAGATTTGGGACCCATGGGATGGGTACCACGCAGTATTACTTTAAAGGGTCTGCATTTGCTCACCCAACCTAACCCACCCTTTCAGCCCCAAGAGTGTCCACCCTTATGTCTCATCCACCTGTGCGTGTAGATATGGTCAATCCAGGTTGCATCACAGCCTCTGAACGAATTTTGTAAGAATTTCTCTCTCTTTCACTGTCTTTGTTTTACGGGTTTTTAACAGTAATTTATTTTTATAATGGGGTTTAGTTGCTTTTCACGGCTGTGTTTATGCGGCTTTACACCCACTTGACTCACTTCCAGACATATATCAATACATAGGTTTTAAGATTCTTACTAGTCACCTATATTCTTGTGCGGTGAATAGGGGGTGTTGAGTCCAGTTCACTGAGCAAGGAGTAGGTCTTGTCTATTACATATTGGGTGTATGGAACGGTATCTGAGCAAATTTGAACCCCTTGTTTTATGCATCACCCCACCTCACCTTTCGCGTTAAGCAGCCATAGTGTGTTTTCTAAACGTGTGACTCTGTTCTGTTTTGTAATTCAGTTCAAGTGTAGCGGTTTTTACATTCCCTCTATAAGTGATAGCTTATGATAAGTGTCTTTTTCTGTGTGACTTATTTCACTTAGAATCGTCGTACCTAACTCCACTCATCTTGCTTCTACTAGCCTTATGACATTGATTTCATGTCTGAGTGATATTCCATTGTACATAAGGACCACGACTTCTTTATCCATTTTTCTCTTTCCTGGGATATTTAAGTTGTCATGAAGTGGAGGTTCTTGTCAACAGAGCAGCCCTAAACTTTGGGGTGCCTGTGTCTTGCTGATTTTTCTTTTTCCCAATTTATACGCCCATGAGTGGACGTGCCGTACGCTCCCTAAGCTGTGTTTTTTCGATGTTTCAGGACACACCATACACTTCTCCAGAGTGGCTGCTGGCAATTAACATCCCGCCCATCAGCGTAGCAAGGCTGCCATTTCTCCATGGCCTGTCCTGCATTTCTGGTTTTGACACTTTTTGCAGCATGGCCCTTTTGGCCGATGGGAAGCGAGACTTCTTTGTAGCGCTGATTTGCCTTTCCAGGTTGCTTGGTTGGCCAAAAAGGGCGTATGCGTTTTTTCCTGAATATATTCAGGAAAAAACGCATACGCCCTTTTTGCCCAAGGGCATCATTGTCGACGTTTTGCCGCTTTTCATGTGCCTTAAAGGCGATTCGGATCTACCTCCTGAAATCTGTTTCCTGCAATTCTGCCTTGCTTTCAAATCCTCTTCGTTGCCTTCCCTCAATATATCTGTGGATGAGAGTTATCACTTATAACTCTGCGGGTTTGTGAATTGCAGTGTCCCTGAGCTCCATTTTTCAACTGTCTTTTTTGAGAGCTGGCCGCAAAAGCACGGGTTTGCCTCAGGCCCTATTCTGGTTCCTGGCAGCAGGCTGAGCCTGTGGTTAATTCTTCTTCCTGATGGGAAAATAGAGTGACCTGTGCCTGTCCCAACACCTAGATCTAGTCTCTCATTGGTTGCCCCTCTTCCCGTTCATCCTCAGGACAAATTGCAACCTGTACAGAACAGGAGGTTAAAGGTGCTGATCCTCCAAGTAGGGAGATTGCTAGTAAAGTAGCTGGAATGGCGAACCCGAGCACAAGGAGATGAGAAATGAGGTGCGTTTTAGAAACCTTTCAAAATCACATGGTGTACCTTCTTCTGGGTTCCTCATGCAAGATTTCGATGTAGGAAGATGCCCTTGAACCTGGAGATTTGGGACCCATGGGATGGGTACCATGCAGTATTACTTTAAAGGGTCTGCGTTTGCTCACCCAACCTCACCCAACCTCTCAGCCCCAAGAGTGTCCACCCTTATGTCTCATCCAGCTGTGGGTCTAGATATGGTCAATCCAGGTTGCGTCACAGCCCCTGAACGAATTTTGTAAGAATTTGTCTCTCTTTCACTGTCTTTGTTTTACGGGTTTTTAAAAGTAATTTATTTTTATAATGGGGTTTAGCTGCTTTTCACGGCTGTGTTTATGCGGATTTACACCCACTTGACTCACTTCCAGACAGATATCAATACATAGGTTTTAAGATTCTTACTAGTCACATATATTCTTGTGCGGTGAATAGGGGGTGTTGAGTCCAGTTCACTGAGCAAAGAGTAGGTCTTGTCTATTACATATTGGGTGTATGGAACGGTATCTGAGCGAATTTGAAACCCTTGTTTTATGCATCACCCCACCTCACCTTTCCCGTTAAGCAGCCATAGTGTGTTTTCTAAACGTGTGATTCTGTTCTGTTCTGTAATTCAGTTCAAGTGTAGCGGTTTTTACATTCCCTCTATAAGTGATAGCTTATGATAAGTGTCTTTTTCTGTGTCACTTATTTCACTTAGAATCGTCGTACCTAAGTCCACTCATCTTGCTTCTACTAGCCTTATGACATTGATTTCATGTCTGAGTGATATTGCATTGTACATAAAGACCACAACTTCTTTATCCATTTTTCTCTTTCCTGGGATATTTAAGGTGTCATGAAGTGGAGGTTCTTGTCAACAGAGCAGCCCTAAACTTTGGGGTGCCTGTGTCTTGCTGATTTTTAGTTTTCCCAATTTATACGCCCATGAGTGGACGTGCCCTATGCTCCCTAAGCTGTGTTTTTTCGATGTTTCAGGACACACTGTACACTTCTCCAGAGTGGCTGTTGGCAATTTACATCCCGCTCATCAGCGTAGCAAGGCTGCCATTTCTCCATGGCCTGTCCTGCATTTCTGGTTTTGACACTTTTTGCAGCATGGCCCTTTTGACCGATGGGAAGCGAGACTTCTTTGTAGCGCTGATTTGCCTTTCCAGGTTGCTTGGTTGGCCAAAAAGGGCGTATGCGTTTTTTCCTGAATATATTCAGGAAAAAACGCATACGCCCTTTTTGGCCAAGGGCATCATTGTCGACCTTTTGCCGCTTTTCATGTGCTTTAAAGGCGATTCGAATCTACCTCCTGAAATCTGTTTTCTGCAATTCTGCCTTGCTTTCAAATCCTCTTCGTTGCCTTCCCTCAATATATCTGTGGATGAGAGTTATCATTTATAACTCTGCGGGTTTGTGAATTGCAGTGTCCCTGAGCTCCATTTTTCAACTCGCTTTTTTGGGAGCTGGCCGCAAAAGCGCGGGATAGCCTCAGGCCCTATTGTGCTTCTGGGCGGCAGGCTGAGCCTGTGATTAATTCTTCTTCCTGATGGGAAATTAGAGTGACCTGTGCCTGTCCCAACACCTAGATCTAGTCTCTCATTGGTTGCCCCTCTTCCCGTTCATCCTCAGGACAAATTGCAACCTGTACAGAACAGGAGGTTAAAGGTGCTGATTCTCCAAGTAGGGAGATTGCTAGTAAAGTAGCTGGAATGGCGAACCCGAGCACAAGGAGATGAGAAATGAGGTGCGTTTTAGAAACCTTTCAAAATCACACGGTGTACCATCTTCTGAGTTTCTCATGCATGTTTTCGATGTAGGAAGATGCCCTTGAACCTGGAGACTTGGGACCCATGGGATGGGTACCACGCAGTATTACTTTAAAGGGTCTGCGTTTGCTCACCCAACCTAACCCAACCTTTCAGCCCCAAGAGTGTCCACCCTTATGTCTCATCCACCTGTGCGTGTAGATATGGTCAATCCAGGTTGCATCACAGCCTCTGAACGAATTTTGTAAGAATTTCTCTCTCTTTCACTGTCTTTGTTTTACGGGTTTTTAACAGTAATTTATTTTTATAATGGGGTTTATTTGCTTTTCACGGCTGTGTTTATGCGGCTTTACACCCACTTGACTCACTTCCAGACATATATCAATACATAGGTTTTAAGATTCTTACTAGTCACCTATATTCTTGTGCGGTGAATAGGGGGTGTTGAGTCCAGTTCACTGAGCAAGGAATAGGTCTTGTCTATTACATATTGGGTGTATGGAACGGTATCTGAGCGAATTTGAACCCCTTGTTTTATGCATCACCCCACCTCACCTTTCCCGTTAAGCAGCCATAGTGTGTTTTCTAAACGTGTGACTCTGTTCTGTTTTGTAATTCAGTTCAAGTGTAGCGGTTTTTACATTCCCTCTATAAGTGATAGCTTATGATAAGTGTCTTTTTCTGTGTGACTTATTTCACTTAGAATCGTCGTACCTAACTCCACTCATCTTGCTTCTACTAGCCTTATGACATTGATTTCATGTCTGAGTGATATTCCATTGTACATAAGGACCACGACTTCTTTATCCATTTTTCTCTTTCCTGGGATATTTAAGTTGTCATGAAGTGGAGGTTCTTGTCAACAGAGCAGCCCTAAACTTTGGGGTGCCTGTGTCTTGCTGATTTTTCTTTTTCCCAATTTATACGCCCATGAGTGGACGTGCCGTACGCTCCCTAAGCTGTGTTTTTTCGATGTTTCAGGACACACCATACACTTCTCCAGAGTGGCTGCTGGCAATTAACATCCCGCCCATCAGCGTAGAAAGGCTGCCATTTCTCCATGGCCTGTCCTGCATTTCTGGTTTTGACACTTTTTGCAGCATGGCCCTTTTGGCCGATGGGAAGCGAGACTTCTTTGTAGCGCTGATTTGCCTTTCCAGGTTGCTTGGTTGGCCAAAAAGGGCGTATGCGTTTTTTCCTGAATATATTCAGGAAAAAACGCATACGCCCTTTTTGGCCAAGGGCATCATTGTCGACGTTTTGCCGCTTTTCATGTGCCTTAAAGGCGATTCGAATCTACCTCCTGAAATCTGTTTCCTGCAATTCTGCCTTGCTTTCAAATCCCCTTCGTTGCCTTCCCTCAATATATCTGTGGATGAGAGTTATCACTTATAACTCTGCGGGTTTGTGAATTGCAGTGTCCCTGAGCTCCATTTTTCAACTGTCTTTTTTGAGAGCTGGCCGCAAAAGCACGGGATTGCCTCAGGCCCTATTCTGGTTCCTGGCAGCAGGCTGAGCCTGTGATTATTTCTTCTTCCTGATGGGAAAATAGAGTGACCTGTGCCTGTCCCAACACCTAGATCTAGTCTCTCATTGGTTGCCCCTCTTCCCGTTCATCCGCAGGACAAATTGCAACCTGTACAGAACAGGAGGTTAAAGGTGCTGATTCTCCAAGTAGGGAGATTGCTAGTAAAGTAGCTGGAATGGCGAACCCGAGCACAAGGAGATGAGAAATGAGGTGCGTTTTAGAAACCTTTCAAAATCACACGGTGTACCATCTTCTGAGTTTCTCATGCATGATTTCGATGTAGGAAGATGCCCTTGAACCTGGAGACTTGGGACCCATGGGATGGGTACCACGCAGTATTACTTTAAAGGGTCTGCGTTTGCTCACCCAACCTAACCCAACCTTTCAGCCCCAAGAGTGTCCACCCTTATGTCTCATCCAGCTGTGGATGTAGATATGGTCAATCCAGGTTGCATCACAGCCCCTGAACGAATTTTGTAAGAATTTCTCTCTCTTTCACTGTCTTTGTTTTACGGGTTTTTAAAAGTAATTTATTTTTATAATGGGGTTTAGCTGCTTTTCACGGCTGTGTTTATGCGGATTTACACCCACTTGACTCACTTCCAGACAGATATCAATACATAGGTATTAAGATTGTTACTAGTCACATATATTCTTGTGCGGTGAATAGGGGGTGTTGAGTCCAGTTCACTGAGCAAAGAGTAGTTCTTGTCTATTACATATTGGGTGTATGGAACGGTATCTGAGCGAATTTGAACCCCTTGTTTTATGCATCACCCCACCTCACCTTTCCCGTTAAGCAGCCATAGTGTGTTTTCTAAACGTGTGATTCTGTTGTGTTCTGTAATTCAGTTCAAGTGTAGCGGTTTTTACATTCCCTCTATAAGTGATAGCTTATGATAAGTGTCTTTTTCTGTGTGACTTATTTCACTTAGAATCGTCGTACCTAAGTCCACTCATCTTGCTTCTACTAGCCTTATGACATTGATTTCATGTCTGAGTGATATTGCATTGTACATAAGGACCACAACTTCTTTATCCATTTTTCTCTTTCCTGGGATGTTTAAGGTGTCATGAAGTGGAGGTTCTTGTCAACAGAGCAGCCCTAAACTTTGGGGTGCCTGTGTCTTGCTGATTTTTAGTTTTCCCAATTTATACTCCCATGAGTGGACGTGCCCTATGCTCCATAAGCTGTGTTTTTTCGATGTTTCAGGACACACTGTACACTTCTCCAGAGTGGCTGTTGGCAATTTACATCCCGCTCATCAGCGTAGCAAGGCTGCCATTTCTCCATGGCCTGTCCTGCATTTCTGGTTTTGACACTTTTTGCAGCATGGCCCTTTTGACCGATGGGAAGCGAGACTTCTTTGTAGCGCTGATTTGCCTTTCCAGGTTGCTTGGTTGGCCAAAAAGGGCGTATGCGTTTTTTCCTGAATATATTCAGGAAAAAACGCATACGCCCTTTTTGGCCAAGGGCATCATTGTCGACCTTTTGCCGCTTTTCATGTGCTTTAAAGGCGATTCGAATCTACCTCCTGAAATCTGTTTTCTGCAATTCTGCCTTGCTTTCAAATCCTCTTCGTTGCCTTCCCTCAATATATCTGTGGATGAGAGTTATCATTTATAACTCTGCGGGTTTGTGAATTGCAGTGTCCCTGAGCTCCATTTTTCAACTCGCTTTTTTGGGAGCTGGCCGCAAAAGCGCGGGATTGCCTCAGGCCCTATTGTGCTTCTGGGCGGCAGGCTGACCCTGTGATTAATTCTTCTTCCTGATGGGAAATTAGAGTGACCTGTGCCTATCCCAACACCTAGATCTAGTCTCTCACTGGTTGCCCCTCTTCCCGTTCATCCTCAGGACAAATTGCAACCTGTACAGAACAGGAGGTTAAAGGTGCTGATTCTCCAAGTAGGGAGATTGCTAGTAAAGTAGCTGGAATGGCGAACCCGAGCACAAGGAGATGAGAAATGAGGTGCGTTTTAGAAACCTTTCAAAATCACACGGTGTACCATCTTCTGAGTTTCTCATGCATGTTTTCGATGTAGGAAGATGCCCTTGAACCTGGAGACTTGGGACCCATGGGATGGGTACCACGCAGTATTACTTTAAAGGGTCTGCGTTTGCTCACCCAACCTAACCCAACCTTTCAGCCCCAAGAGTGTCCACCCTTATGTCTCATCCACCTGTGCGTGTAGATATGGTCAATCCAGGTTGCATCACAGCCTCTGAACGAATTTTGTAAGAATTTCTCTCTCTTTCACTGTCTTTGTTTTACGGGTTTTTAAAAGTAATTTATTTTTATAATGGGGTTTAGTTGCTTTTCACGGCTGTGTTTATGCGGCTTTACACCCACTTGACTCACTTCCAGACATATATCAATACATAGGTTTTAAGATTCTTACTAGTCACCTATATTCTTGTGCGGTGAATAGGGGGTGTTGAGTCCAGTTCACTGAGCAAGGAGTAGGTCTTGTCTATTACATATTGGGTGTATGGAACGGTATCTGAGCGAATTTGAACCCCTTGTTTTATGCATCACCCCACCTCACCTTTCCCGTTAAGCAGCCATAGTGTGTTTTCTAAACGTGTGACTCTGTTCTGTTTTGTAATTCAGTTCAAGTGTAGCGGTTTTTACATTCCCTCTATAAGTGATAGCTTATGATAAGTGTCTTTTTCTGTGTGACTTATTTCACTTAGAATCGTCGTACCTAACTCCACTCATCTTGCTTCTACTAGCCTTATGACATTGATTTCATGTCTGAGTGATATTCCATTGTACATAAGGACCACGACTTCTTTATCCATTTTTCTCTTTCCTGGGATATTTAAGTTGTCATGAAGTGGAGGTTCTTGTCAACAGAGCAGCCCTAAACTTTGGGGTGCCTGTGTCTTGCTGATTTTTCTTTTTCCCAATTTATACGCCCATGAGTGGACGTGCCGTACGCTCCCTAAGCTGTGTTTTTTCGATGTTTCAGGACACACCATACACTTCTCCAGAGTGGCTGCTGGCAATTAACATCCCGCCCATCAGCGTAGCAAGGCTGCCATTTCTCCATGGCCTGTCCTGCATTTCTGGTTTTGACACGTTTTGCAGCATGACCCTTTTGACCGATGGGAAGCGAGACTTCTTTGTAGCGCTGATTTGCCTTTCCAGGTTGCTTGGTTGGCCAAAAAGGGCGTATGCGTTTTTTCCAGAATATATTCAGGAAAAAAAGCATACGCCCTTTTTGGCCAAGGGCATCATTGTCGACGTTTTGCCGCTTTTCATGTGCTTTAAAGGCGATTCGAATCTACCTCCTGAAACCTGTTTCCTGCAATTCTGCCTTGCTTTCAAATCCTCTTCGTTGCCTTCCCTCAATATATTTGTGGACGAGAGTTATCGTTTATAACTCAGCAGGTTTGTGAATGGCAGTGCCCCTGAGCTCCATTTTTCAACTGTCTTGTTTGGGAGCTGGCCGCAAAAGCACGGGATTGCCTCAGGCCCTATTCTGGTTCCCGGCGGCAGGCTGAGCCTGTGGTTAATTCTTCTTCCTGATGGGAAAATAGAGTGACCTGTGCCTGTCCCAACACCTAGATCTAGTCTCTCATTGGTTGCCCCTCTTCCCGTTCATCCTCAGGACAAATTGCAACCTGTACAGAACAGGAGGTTAAAGGTGCTGATTCTCCAAGTAGGGAGATTGCTAGTGAAGTAGCTGGAATGGCGAACCCGAGCACAAGGAGATGAGAAATGAGGTGCGTTTTAGAAACCTTTCAAAATCACACGGTGTACCTTCTTCTGGGTTCCTCATTCAAGATTTCGATGTAGGAAGATGCCCTTGAACCTGGAGATTTGGGACCCATGGGATGGGTATCATGTAGTATTACTTTAAAGGGTCTGCGTTTTCTCACCCAACCTCACCCAACCTCTCAGCCCCAAGAGTGTCCACCCTTATGTCTCATCCAGCTGTGGGTCTAGATATGGTCAATCCAGGTTGCATCACAGCCCCTGAACGAATTTTGTAAGAATTTCTCTCTCTTTCACTGTCTTTGTTTTACGGGTTTTTAAAAGTAATTTATTTTTATAATGGGGTTTAGCTGCTTTTCACGGCTGTGTTTATGCGGATTTACACCCACTTGACTCACTTCCAGACAGATATCAATACATAGGTATTAAGATTGTTACTAGTCACATATATTCTTGTGCGGTGAATAGGGGGTGTTGAGTCCAGTTCACTGAGCAAAGAGTAGGTCTTGTCTATTACATATTGGGTGTATGTAACGGTATCTGAGCGAATTTGAAACCCTTGTTTTATGCATCACCCCACCTCACCTTTCCCGTTAAGCAGCCATAGTGTGTTTTCTAAACGTGTGATTCTGTTCTGTTCTGTAATTCAGTTCAAGTGTAGCGGTTTTTACTATTCCCTCTATAAGTGATAGCTTATGATAAGTGTCTTTTTCTGTGTGACTTATTTCACTTAGAATCGTCGTACCTAAGTCCACTCATCTTGCTTCTACTAGCCTTATGACATTGATTTCATGTCTGAGTGATATTGCATTGTACATAAGGACCACAACTTCTTTATCCATTTTTCTCTTTCCTGGGATGTTTAAGGTGTCATGAAGTGGAGGTTCTTGTCAACAGAGCAGCCCTAAACTTTGGGGTGCCTGTGTCTTGCTGATTTTTAGTTTTCCCAATTTATACTCCCATGAGTGGACGTGCCCTATGCTCCATAAGCTGTGTTTTTTCGATGTTTCAGGACACACTGTACACTTCTCCAGAGTGGCTGTTGGCAATTTACATCCCGCTCATCAGCGTAGCAAGGCTGCCATTTCTCCATGGCCTGTCCTGCATTTCTGGTTTTGACACTTTTTGCAGCATGGCCCTTTTGACCGATGGGAAGCGAGACTTCTTTGTAGCGCTGATTTGCCTTTCCAGGTTGCTTGGTTGGCCAAAAAGGGCGTATGCGTTTTTTCCTGAATATATTCAGGAAAAAACGCATACGCCCTTTTTGGCCAAGGGCATCATTGTCGACCTTTTGCCGCTTTTCATGTGCTTTAAAGGCGATTCGAATCTACCTCCTGAAATCTGTTTTCTGCAATTCTGCCTTGCTTTCAAATCCTCTTCGTTGCCTTCCCTCAATATATCTGTGGATGAGAGTTATCATTTATAACTCTGCGGGTTTGTGAATTGCAGTGTCCCTGAGCTCCATTTTTCAACTCGCTTTTTTGGGAGCTGGCCGCAAAAGCGCGGGATTGCCTCAGGCCCTATTGTGCTTCTGGGCGGCAGGCTGACCCTGTGATTAATTCTTCTTCCTGATGGGAAATTAGAGTGACCTGTGCCTATCCCAACACCTAGATCTAGTCTCTCATTGGTTGCCCCTCTTCCCGTTCATCCTCAGGACAAATTGCAACCTGTACAGAACAGGAGGTTAAAGGTGCTGATTCTCCAAGTAGGGAGATTGCTAGTAAAGTAGCTGGAATGGCGAACCCGAGCACAAGGAGATGAGAAATGAGGTGCGTTTTAGAAACCTTTCAAAATCACACGGTGTACCATCTTCTGAGTTTCTCATGCATGTTTTCGATGTAGGAAGATGCCCTTGAACCTGGAGACTTGGGACCCATGGGATGGGTACCACGCAGTATTACTTTAAAGGGTCTGCGTTTGCTCACCCAACCTAACCCAACCTTTCAGCCCCAAGAGTGTCCACCCTTATGTCTCATCCACCTGTGCGTGTAGATATGGTCAATCCAGGTTGCATCACAGCCTCTGAACGAATTTTGTAAGAATTTCTCTCTCTTTCACTGTCTTTGTTTTACGGGTTTTTAAAAGTAATTTATTTTTATAATGGGGTTTAGTTGCTTTTCACGGCTGTGTTTATGCGGCTTTACACCCACTTGACTCACTTCCAGACATATATCAATACATAGGTTTTAAGATTCTTACTAGTCACCTATATTCTTGTGCGGTGAATAGGGGGTGTTGAGTCCAGTTCACTGAGCAAGGAGTAGGTCTTGTCTATTACATATTGGGTGTATGGAACGGTATCTGAGCGAATTTGAACCCCTTGTTTTATGCATCACCCCACCTCACCTTTCCCGTTAAGCAGCCATAGTGTGTTTTCTAAACGTGTGACTCTGTTCTGTTTTGTAATTCAGTTCAAGTGTAGCGGTTTTTACATTCCCTCTATAAGTGATAGCTTATGATAAGTGTCTTTTTCTGTGTGACTTATTTCACTTAGAATCGTCGTACCTAACTACACTCATCTTGCTTCTACTAGCCTTATGACATTGATTTCATGTCTGAGTGATATTCCATTTTACATAAGGACCACGACTTCTTTATCCATTTTTCTCTTTCCTGGGATATTTAAGTTGTCATGAAGTGGAGGTTCTTGTCAACAGAGCAGCCCTAAACTTTGGGGTGCCTGTGTCTTGCTGATTTTTCTTTTTCCCAATTTATACGCCCATGAGTGGACGTGCCGTACGCTCCCTAAGCTGTGTTTTTTCGATGTTTCAGGACACACCATACACTTCTCCAGAGTGGCTGCTGGCAATTAACATCCCGCCCATCAGCGTAGCAAGGCTGCCATTTCTCCATGGCCTGTCCTGCATTTCTGGTTTTGACACATTTTGCAGCATGACCCTTTTGACCGATGGGAAGCGAGACTTCTTTGTAGCGCTGATTTGCCTTTCCAGGTTGCTTGGTTGGCCAAAAAGGGCGTATGCGTTATTTCCTGAATATATTCAGGAAAAAACGCATACGCCCTTTTTGGCCAAGGGCATCATTGTCGACGTTTTGCCGCTTTTCATGTGCTTTAAAGGCGATTCGAATCTACCTCCTGAAACCTGTTTCCTGCAATTCTGCCTTGCTTTCAAATCCTCTTCGTTGCCTTCCCTCAATATATTTGTGGACGAGAGTTATCGTTTATAACTCAGCAGGTTTGTGAATGGCAGTGCCCCTGAGCTCCATTTTTCAACTGTCTTGTTTGGGAGCTGGCCGCAAAAGCACGGGATTGCCTCAGGCCCTATTCTGGTTCCTGGCTGCAGGCAGAGCCTGTGGTTAATTCTTCTTCCTGATGGGAAAATAGAGTGACCTGTGCCTGTCCCAAAACCTAGATCTAGTCTCTCATTGGTTGCCCCTCTTCCCGTTCATCCTCAGGACAAATTGCAACCTGTACAGACCAGGAGGTTAAAGGTGCTGATTCTCCAAGTAGGGAGATTGCTAGTGAAGTAGCTGGAATGGCGAACCCGAGCACAAGGAGATGAGAAATGAGGTGCGTTTTAGAAACCTTTCAAAATCACACGGTGTACCTTCTTCTGGGTTCCTCATGCAAGATTTCGATGTAGGAAGATGCCCTTGAACCTGGAGATTTGGGACCCATGGGATGGGTACCATGCAGTATTACTTTAAAGGGTCTGCGTTTTCTCACCCAACCTCACCCAACCTCTCAGCCCCAAGAGTGTCCACCCTTATGTCTCATCCAGCTGTGGGTCTAGATATGGTCAATCCAGGTTGCATCACAGCCCCTGAACGAATTTTGTAAGAATTTCTCTCTCTTTCACTGTCTTTGTTTTACGGGTTTTTAAAAGTAATTTATTTTTATAATGGGGTTTAGCTGCTTTTCACGGCTGTGTTTATGCGGATTTACACCCACTTGACTCACTTCCAGACAGATATCAATACATAGGTTTTAAGATTGTTACTAGTCACATATATTCTTGTGCGGTGAATAGGGGGTGTTGAGTCCAGTTCACTGTGCAAGGAGTAGGTCTTGTCTATTACATATTGGGTGTATGGAACGGTATCTGAGCGAATTTGAAACCCTTGTTTTATGTATCACCCCACCTCACCTTTCCCGTTAAGCAGCCATAGTGTGTTTTCTAAATGTGTGATTCTGTTCTGTTCTGTAATTCAGTTCAAGTGTAGCGGTTTTTACATTCCCTCTATAAGTGATAGCTTATGATAAGTGTCTTTTTCTGTGTGACTTATTTCACTTAGAATCGTCGTACCTAAGTCCACTCATCTTGCTTCTACTAGCCTTATGACATTGATTTCATGTCTGAGTGATATTGCATTGTACATAAGGACCACAACTTCTTTATCCATTTTTCTCTTTCCTGGGATATTTAAGGTGTCATGAAGTGGAGGTTCTTGTCAACAGAGCAGCCCTTAACTTTGGGGTGCCTGTGTCTTGCTGATTTTTAGTTTTCCCAATTTATACGCCCATGAGTGGACGTGCCCTACGCTCCCTAAGCTGTGTTTTTTCGATGTTTCAGGACACACCGTACACTTCTCCAGAGTGGCTGTTGGCAATTTACATCCCGCCCATCAGCGTAGCAAGGCTGCCATTTCTCCATGGCCTGTACTGCATTTCTGGTTTTGACACTTTTTGCAGCATGGCCCTTTTGACCGATGGGAAGCGAGACTTCTTTGTAGCGCTGATTTGCCTTTCCAGGTTGCTTGGTTGGCCAAAAAGGGCGTATGCGTTATTTCCTGAATATATTCAGGAAAAAACGCATACGCCCTTTTTGGCCAAGGGCATCATTGTCGACGTTTTGCCGCTTTTCATGTGCTTTAAAGGCGATTCGAATCTACCTCCTGAAACCTGTTTCCTGCAATTCTGCCTTGCTTTCAAATCCTCTTCGTTGCCTTCCCTCAATATATTTGTGGACGAGAGTTATCATTTATAACTCAGCAGGTTTGTGAATGGCAGTGCCCCTGAGCTCCATTTTTCAACTGTCTTGTTTGGGAGCTGGCCGCAAAAGCACGGGATTGCCTCAGGCCCTATTCTGGTTCCCGGCGGCAGGCTGAGCCTGTGGTTAATTCATCTTCCTGATGGGAAATTAGAGTGACCTGTGCCTGTCCCAACACCTAGATCTAGTCTCTCATTGGTTGCCCCTCTTCCCGTTCATCCTCAGGACAAATTGCAACCTGTACAGAACAGGAGGTTAAAGGTGCTGATTCTCCAAGTAGGGAGATTGCTAGTGAAGTAGCTGGAAATGCGAACCCGAGCACAAGGAGATGAGAAATGGGGTGTGTTTTAGAAACCTTTCAAAATCACACGGTGTACCATCTTCTGAGTTTCTCATGCATGTTTTCGATGTAGGAAGATGCCCTAGAACCTGGAGATTTGGGACCCATGGGATGGGTACCACGCAGTATTACTTTAAAGGGTCTGCACTTGCTCATCCAACATCACCCAACCTCTAAGCCCCAATAGTGTCCACCCTTATGTCTCATCCAGCTGTGGGTCCAGATATGGTCAGTCCAGATTGCATCACAGCCTCTGAACTAATTTTGTAAGAATTTCTCTCTCTTTCACTGTCTTTGTTTTACTGGTTTTTAAAAGTAATTTATTTTTATAATGGGGTTTAGCTGCTTTTCACCGCTGTGTTTATGCGGCTTTACACCCACTTGACTCACTTCCAAAGAGATATCAATACATAGGTTTTAAGATTCTTACTAGTCAGATATATACTTGTGCGGTGAATAGGGGGTGTTGAGTCCAGTTCACTGAGCAAGGAGTAGGTCTTGTCTATTACATATTGGGTGTATGGAACGGTATCTGAGCTAATATGAAACCCTTGTTTTATGCATCACCCCACCTCACCTTTCCCGTTAAGCAGCCATAGTGTGTTTTCTAAACGTGTGACTCTGTTCTGTTTTGTAATTCAGTTCAAGTGTAGCGGTTTTTACATTCCCTCTATAAGTGATAGCTTTTGATAAGTGTCTTTTTCTGTGTGACTTATTTCACTTAGAATCGTCGTACCTAAATCCACTCATCTTGCTTCTACTAGCCTTATGACATTGATTTCATGTCTGAGTGATATTCCATTGTACATAAGGACCACAACTTCTTTATCTATTTTTCTCTTTCCTGGGATATTTAAGGTGTCATGAAGTGGAGGTTCTTATCAACAGAGCAGCCCTAAACTTTGGTGTGCCTGTGTCTTGCTGATTTTTAGTTTTCCCAATTTATACGCCCATGAGTGGACGTGCCCTATGCTCCCTAACCTGTGTTTTTTCGATGTTTCAGGACACACCGTACAGTTCTCCAGAGTGGCTGTTGGCAATTTACATCCCTCCCATCAGCGTAGAAAGGCTGAAATTTCTACATGGCCTGTCCTGCATTTCTGGTTTTGACACTTTTTGCAGCATGGCCCTTTTGACCGATGGGAAGCGAGACTTCATTGTAGCGCTGATTTGCCTTTCCAGGTTGCTTGGTTGGCCAAAAAGGGCGTATGCGTTTTTTCCTGAATATATTCAGGAAAAAACGCATACGCCCTTTTTGGCCAAGGGCATCATTGTCGACGTTATGCCAATTTTCATGTGCTTTAAAGGTGATTCGAATCTACCTCCTGAAACCTGTTTCCTGCAATTCTGCGTTGCTTTCAAATCCTCTTCGTTGCCTTCCCTCAATATATTTGTGGACGAGAGTTATCATTTATAACTCTGCAGGGTTGTGAATTGCAGTGCCCATGTGCTCCATTTTTCAACTGTCTTTTTTGGGAGCTGGCCGCAGAAGCACGGGATTGCCTCAGGCCCTATTCTGGTTCCGGGCGGCAGGCTGAGCCTGTGGTTAATTCTTCTTCCTGATGAGAAAATAGAGTGACCTGTGCCTGTCCCAAAACCTAGATCTAGTCTCTCATTGGCTGCCCCTCTTCCCGTTCATCCTCAGGACAAATTGCCACCTGTACGGAACAGGAGTTTAAAGGTGCTGATTCTGCAAGTAGGGAGATTGCTAGTGAAGTAGCTGGAATGGCGAACCCGAGCACAAGGAGATGAGAAATGAGGTGCGTTTTAGAAACCTTTCAAAATCACACGGTGTACCATCTTCTGGGTTCCTCATGCAAGTTTTCGATGTAGGAAGATGCCCTTGAACCTGGAGATTTGGGACCCATGGGATGGGTACCACGCAGTATTACCTTAAAGGGTCTGCGTTGGCTCACCCAACCTCACCAAAACTCTCAGCCCCAAGAATGTCCACCCTTATGTCTCATCCAGCTGTGGGTCTAGATATGTTCAATCCAGGTTGAGTCACAGCCCCTGAATGAATTTTGTAAGAATTTCTGTCTCTTTCACTGTCTTTGTTTCATGGGTTTTTAAAACTAATTTATTTTTATAATGGGATTTAGCTGCTTTTCACGGCTGTGTTTATGCGGCTTTACACCCACTTGACACACTTCCAGAGAGATATCAATACATAGGTTTTAAGATTCTTACTAGTCACATATATTCTTGTGCGGTGAATAGGGGGTGTTGAGTCCAGTTCACTGAGCAAGGAGTAGGTCTTGTCTATTACGTATTGGGTGTATGGAACGGTATCTGAGCTAATTTGAAACCCTTGTTTTATGCATCACCCCACCTCACCTTTCCCGTTAAGCAACCATAGTCTTTTTTCTAAATGTTTGACTTTGTTCTGTTTTTTAATTCAGTTCAAATGTAGCGGTTTTTACATTCCCTGTATAAGTTATAGCTTTTGATAAGTGTCTTTTTCTGTGTGACTTATTTCACTTAGAATCGTCGTACCTAAGTCCACCCATCTTGCTTCTATTTGCCTTATGACATTGATTTCATGGCTGAGTGATATTCCATTGTACATAAGGACCACAACTTCTTTATCCATTTTTCTCTTTCCTGGGATATTTAAGGTGTCATGAAGTGGAGGTTCTTGTCAACAGAGCAGCCCTAAACTTTGGGGTGCCTGTGTCTTGCTGATTTTTAGTTTTCAAAATTTATACGCCCATGAGTGGAAGTGCCCTATGCTCCCTAAGCTGTGTTTTTTCGAAGTTTCAGGCCTCACCGTACACTTCTCCAGAGTGGCTGTTGGCAGTTTACATCCCGCCCATCAGCGTAGCAAGGCTCCAATTTCTCCATGGCCTGTCCTGCATTTGTGGTTTTGACACTTTTATCAGCATGGCCCTTTTGACGGATGGGAAGCGAGACTTCTTTGTAGCGCTGATTTGCCTTTCCAGGTTGCTTGGTTGGCCAAAAAGGGCGTATGCGTTTTTTCCTGAATATATTCAGGAAAAAACGCATACGCCCTTTTTGGCCAAGGTCATCATTGTCAACGTTTTGCCGCTTTTCATGTGCTTTAAAGGCGATTCGAATCTACCTCCTGAAATCTGTTTCCTGCAGTTCTGCCTTGCTTTCAAATCCTCTTCGTTGCTTTCCCACAATATATTTGTGGACGAGAATTATCATTTATAAGTCTGCAGGTTTGTGAATTGCAGTGTCCCTGAGGTCCATTTTTCAACTCGCTTTTTTGGGATCTGGCCGCAAAAGCGTGGGATTGCCTCAGGCCCTATTCTGGTTCCGGGTGGCAGGCTGAGCCTGTGGTATTTTCTTCTTCCTGATGGGAAAATAGAGTGACCTGTGCCTGTCCCAACACCTAGATCTAGTCTCTCATTGGTTGCCCCTCTTCCCGTTCATCCTCAGAACAAATTGCAACCTGTATGGAACAGGAGGTTAAAGGTGCTGATTCTCCAAGTAGGGAGATTGCTAGTGAAGTAGCTGGAATGGCGAAACCGAGCACAAGGAGATGAGAAATGAGGTGCGTTTTAGAAACCTTTCAAAATCACACGGTGTACCATTTTCTGGGTTTCTCATGCATGTTTTCGATGTAGGAAGATGGCCTTGAACCTGGAGATTTGGGACCCATGGGATGGGTACCACGCAGTATTACTTTTAAGGGTCTGCGTTGGCTCACCCGACCTCACCCAACCTCTCAGCCCCAAGAGTGTCCACCCTTAGGTCTCATCCAGCTGTGGGTCTAGATATGTTCAATCCAGGTTGCATCACAGCCCCTGAACGAATTGGGTAAGAATTTCTCTCTCTTTCACTGTCTTTGTTTTACGGGTTTTTACAAGTAATTTATTTTTATAATGGGGTTTAGCTGCTTTTCACGGCTGTGTTTATGCGGCTTTACACCCACTTGACACACTTCCAGAGAGATATCAATACATAGGTTTTAAGATTCTTACTAGTCAGATATATACTTGTGCGGTGAATAGGGGGTGTTGTGTCCAGTTCACTGAGCAAGGAGTAGGTCTTGTCTATTACATATTGGGTGTATGGAACGGTATCTGAGCTAATTTGAAACCCTTGTTTTATGCATCACACCACCTCACCTTTACCGTTAAGCAGCCATAGTGTGTTTTCTAAACGTGTGACTCTGTTCTCTTTTGTAATTCAGTTCAAGTGTAGCAGTTTTTACATTCCCTCTATACGTGATAGCTTATGATAAGTGTCTTTTTCTGTGTGACTTATTTCACTTAGAGTCGTCGTACCTAAATCCACTCATCATGCTGCTACTAGCCTTATGACATTGATTTCATGGCTGAGTGATATTCCATTGTACATAAGGACCACAACTTCTTTATCCATTTTTCTCTTCCCTGGGATATCTAAGGTGTCATGAAGTGGAGGTTCTTGTCAACAGAGCAGCCCTAAACTTTGGGGTGCCTGTGTCTTGCTGATTTTTAGTTTTCCCAATTTATACGCCCATGAGTGGAAGTGCCCTATGCTCCCTAAGCTGTGTTTTTTCGATGTTTAAGGCCACACCGTACAAATCTCCAGAGTGGCTGCTAGCAATTTACATCCCGCCCATCAGTGTAGCAAGGCTCCCATTTCTCCATGGCCTGTCCTGCTTTTGTGGTTTTGACACTTTTTTCAGCATGGCCCTTTTGACCGATTCGAAGCGAGACTCCTTGTAGTGCTGATTTGCCTTTACATGTTGCTTGGTTGGCCAAAAAGGGCCTATGCGTTTTTTCCTGAATATATTCAGGAAAAAACGCATAGGCCCTTTTTGGCCAAGGGCATCATTGTCCACGTTTTGCCGCTTTTCATGTGCTTTAAAGGCGATTCGAATCTACCTCCTGAAACCTGTTTCCTGCAATTCTGCCTTGCTTTCAAATCCTCTTCGTTGCCTTCCCTCAGTATATTTGTGGACGAGAGTTATCATTTATAACTCTGCAGGGTTGTGAATTGCAGTGCCCATGTGCTCCATTTTTCAACTGGCTTTTTTGGGAGCTGGCCGCAGAAGCGCGGGATTGCCTCAGGCCCTATTCTGGTTCCGGGTGGCAGGCTGAGCCTGTGGTTATTTCTTCTTCCTGATGAGAAAATAGAGTGACCTGTGCCTGTCCCAACATCTAGATCTAGTCTCTCATTGGCTGCCCCTCTTCCTGTTCATCCTCAGGACAAATTGCAACCTGTACGGAACAGGAGGTTAAAGGTGCTGATTCTCCAAATAGGGAGATTGCTAGTGAAGTAGCTGGAATGGCGAACCCGAGCACAAGGAGATGAGAAATGAGGTGCGTTTTAGAAACCTTTCAAAATCACACGGTGTACCATCTTCTGGGATCCTCATGCAAGTTTTCGATGTAGGAAGATGCCCTTGAACCTGGAGATTTGGGACCCATGGGATGGGTACCACGCAGTATTACCTTAAAGTGTCTGCGTTGGCTCACCCAACCTCACCAAACCTCTCAGCCCCAAGAATGTCCACCCTTATGTCTCATCCAGCTGTGGGTCTAGATATGGTCAATCCAGGTTGCGTCACAGCCCCTGAATGAATTTTGTAAGAATTTCTGTCTCTTTCACTGTCTTTGTTTCATGGGTTTTTAAAACTAATTTATTTTTATAATGGGGTTTAGCTGCTTATCACGTCTGTGTTTATGCGGCTTTACACCCACTTGACACACTTCCAGAGAGATATCAATACATAGGTTTTAAGATTATTACTAGTCACATATATTCTTGTGTGGTGAATAGGGGGTGTTGAGTCCAGTTCACTGAGCAAGGAGTAGGTCTTGTCTATTACGTATTGGATGTATGGAACGGTATCTGAGCTAATTTGAAACCCTTGTTTTATGCATCACCCCACCTCACCTTTCCCGTTAAGCAACCATAGATTTTTTTCTAAATGTGTGACTTTGTTCTGTTTTGTAATTCAGTTCAAATGTAGCGGTTTTTACATTCCCTGTATAAGTTATAGCTTTTCATAAGTGTCCTTTTCTGTGTGACATATTTCACTTAGAATCGTCGTACCTAAGTCCACCCATCTTGCTTCTACTAGCCTTATGACATTGATTTCATGGCTGAGTGATATTCCATTGTACATAAGGACCACAACTTCTTTATCCATTTTTCTCTTTCCTGGGATATTTAAGGTGTCATGAAGTGGAGGTTCTTGTCAACAGAGCAGCCCTAAACTTTGGGGTGCCTGTGTCTTGCTGATTTTTAGTTTTCAAAATTTATACGCCCATGAGTGGAAGTGCCCTATGCTCCCTAAGCTGTGTTTTTTCGATGTTTCAGGACACACCGTACACTTCTCCAGGGTGGTTGTTGTCAATTTACATCCCGCCCATCAGCGTAGCAAGGCTCCAATTTCTCCATGGCCTGTCCTGCATTTGTGGTTTTGACACTTTTATCAGCATGGCCCTTTTGACGGATGGGAAGCGAGACTTCTTGTAGCGCTGATTTGCCTTTCCATGTTGCTTGGTTGGCCAAAAAGGGCGTATGCGTTTTTTCCTGAATATATTCAGGAAAAAACGCATACGCCCTTTTTGGCCAAGGGCATCATTGTCCACGTTTTGCCGCTTTTCATGTGCTTTAAAGGCGATTCGAATCCACCTCCTGAAACCTGTTTCCTGCAATTCTGCCTTGCTTTCAAATCCTCTTCGTTGCCTTCCCTCAGTATATTTGTGGACGAGAGTTATCATTTATAACTCTGCAGTGTTATGAATTGCAGTGCCCATGTGCTCCATTTTTCAACTGACTTTTTTGGGAGCTGGCCGCAGAAGCGCGGGATTGCCTCAGGCCCTATTCTGGTTCCGGGTGGCAGGCTGAGCCTGTGGTTATTTCTTCTTCCTGATGAGAAAATAGAGTGACCTGTGCCTGTCCCAACACCTAGATCTAGTCTCTCATTGGCTGCCCCTCTTCCCGTTCATCCTCAGGACAAATTGCAACCTGTACGGAACAGGAGGTTAAAGGTGCTGATTCTCCAAGTAGGGAGATTGCTAGTGAAGTAGCTGGAATGGCAAACCCGAGCACAAGGAGATGAGAAATGAGGTGCGTTTTAGAAACCTTTCAAAATCACACGGTGTACCATCTTCTGGGTTCCTCATGCAAGTTTTCGATGTAGGAAGATGCCCTTGAACCTGGAGATTTGGGACCCATGGGATGGGTACCACGCAGTATTACCTTAAAGGGTCTGCGTTGGCTCACCCAACCTCACCAAACCTCTCAGCCCCAAGAATGTCCACCCTTATGTCTCATCCAGCTGTGGGTCTAGATATGGTCAATCCAGGTTGCGTCACAGCCCCTGAATGAATTTTGTAAGAATTTCTGTCTCTTTCACTGTCTTTGTTTCATGGGTTTTTAAAACTAATTTATTTTTATAATGGGGTTTAGCTGCTTTTCACGGCTGTGTTTATGCGGCTTTACACCCACTTGACACACTTCCAGAGAGATATGAATACATAGGTTTTAAGATTCTTACTAGTCACATATATTCTTGTGCGGTGAATAGGGGGTGTTGAGTCCAGTTCACTGAGCAAGGAGTAGGTCTTGTCTATTACGTATTGGGTGTATGGAACGGTATCTGAGCTAATTTGAAACCCTTGTTTTATGCATCACCCCACCTCACATTTCCCGTTAAGCAGCCATAGTCTGTTTTCTAAATGTTTGACTTTGTTCTGTTTTCTAATTCAGTTCAAAAGTAGCGGTTTTTACATTCCCTGTATAAGTTATAGGTTTTGATAAGTGTCTTTTTCTGTGTGACTTATTTCACTTAGAATCGTCGTACCTAAGTCCACCCATCTTGCTTCTACTAGCCTTATGGCATTGATTTCATGGCTGAGTGATATTCCATTGTACATAAGGACCACAACTTCTTTATCCATTTTTCTCTTTCCTGGGATGTTTAAGGTGTCATGAAGTGGAGGTTCTTGTCAACAGAGCAGCCCTAAACTTTGGGGTGCCTGTGTCTTGCTGATTTTTAGTTTTCCCAATTTATACTCCCATGAGTGGACGTGCCCTATGCTCCATAAGCTGTGTTTTTTCGATGTTTCAGGACACACTGTACACTTCTCCAGAGTGGCTGTTGGCAATTTACATCCCGCTCATCAGCGTAGCAAGGCTGCCATTTCTCCATGGCCTGTCCTGCATTTCTGGTTTTGACACTTTTTGCAGCATGGCCCTTTTGACCGATGGGAAGCGAGACTTCTTTGTAGCGCTGATTTGCCTTTCCAGGTTGCTTGGTTGGCCAAAAAGGGCGTATGCGTTTTTTCCTGAATATATTCAGGAAAAAACGCATACGCCCTTTTTGGCCAAGGGCATCATTGTCGACCTTTTGCCGCTTTTCATGTGCTTTAAAGGCGATTCGAATCTACCTCCTGAAATCTGTTTTCTGCAATTCTGCCTTGCTTTCAAATCCTCTTCGTTGCCTTCCCTCAATATATCTGTGGATGAGAGTTATCATTTATAACTCTGCGGGTTTGTGAATTGCAGTGTCCCTGAGCTCCATTTTTCAACTCGCTTTTTTGGGAGCTGGCCGCAAAAGCGCGGGATTGCCTCAGGCCCTATTGTGCTTCTGGGTGGCAGGCTGACCCTGTGATTAATTCTTCTTCCTGATGGGAAATTAGAGTGACCTGTGCCTATCCCAACACCTAGATCTAGTCTCTCATTGGTTGCCCCTCTTCCCGTTCATCCTCAGGACAAATTGCAACCTGTACAGAACAGGAGGTTAAAGGTGCTGATTCTCCAAGTAGGGAGATTGCTAGTAAAGTAGCTGGAATGGCGAACCCGAGCACAAGGAGATGAGAAATGAGGTGCGTTTTAGAAACCTTTCAAAATCACACGGTGTACCATCTTCTGAGTTTCTCATGCATGTTTTCGATGTAGGAAGATGCCCTTGAACCTGGAGACTTGGGACCCATGGGATGGGTACCACGCAGTATTACTTTAAAGGGTCTGCGTTTGCTCACCCAACCTAACCCAACCTTTCAGCCCCAAGAGTGTCCACCCTTATGTCTCATCCACCTGTGCGTGTAGATATGGTCAATCCAGGTTGCATCACAGCCTCTGAACGAATTTTGTAAGAATTTCTCTCTCTTTCACTGTCTTTGTTTTACGGGTTTTTAAAAGTAATTTATTTTTATAATGGGGTTTAGTTGCTTTTCACGGCTGTGTTTATGCGGCTTTACACCCACTTGACTCACTTCCAGACATATATCAATACATAGGTTTTAAGATTCTTACTAGTCACCTATATTCTTGTGCGGTGAATAGGGGGTGTTGAGTCCAGTTCACTGAGCAAGGAGTAGGTCTTGTCTATTACATATTGGGTGTATGGAACGGTATCTGAGCGAATTTGAACCCCTTGTTTTATGCATCACCCCACCTCACCTTTCCCGTTAAGCAGCCATAGTGTGTTTTCTAAACGTGTGACTCTGTTCTGTTTTGTAATTCAGTTCAAGTGTAGCGGTTTTTACATTCCCTCTATAAGTGATAGCTTATGATAAGTGTCTTTTTCTGTGTGACTTATTTCACTTAGAATCGTCGTACCTAACTACACTCATCTTGCTTCTACTAGCCTTATGACATTGATTTCATGTCTGAGTGATATTCCATTTTACATAAGGACCACGACTTCTTTATCCATTTTTCTCTTTCCTGGGATATTTAAGTTGTCATGAAGTGGAGGTTCTTGTCAACAGAGCAGCCCTAAACTTTGGGGTGCCTGTGTCTTGCTGATTTTTCTTTTTCCCAATTTATACGCCCATGAGTGGACGTGCCGTACGCTCCCTAAGCTGTGTTTTTTCGATGTTTCAGGACACACCATACACTTCTCCAGAGTGGCTGCTGGCAATTAACATCCCGCCCATCAGCGTAGCAAGGCTGCCATTTCTCCATGGCCTGTCCTGCATTTCTGGTTTTGACACATTTTGCAGCATGACCCTTTTGACCGATGGGAAGCGAGACTTCTTTGTAGCGCTGATTTGCCTTTCCAGGTTGCTTGGTTGGCCAAAAAGGGCGTATGCGTTATTTCCTGAATATATTCAGGAAAAAACGCATACGCCCTTTTTGGCCAAGGGCATCATTGTCGACGTTTTGCCGCTTTTCATGTGCTTTAAAGGCGATTCGAATCTACCTCCTGAAACCTGTTTCCTGCAATTCTGCCTTGCTTTCAAATCCTCTTCGTTGCCTTCCCTCAATATATTTGTGGACGAGAGTTATCGTTTATAACTCAGCAGGTTTGTGAATGGCAGTGCCCCTGAGCTCCATTTTTCAACTGTCTTGTTTGGGAGCTGGCCGCAAAAGCACGGGATTGCCTCAGGCCCTATTCTGGTTCCTGGCTGCAGGCAGAGCCTGTGGTTAATTCTTCTTCCTGATGGGAAAATAGAGTGACCTGTGCCTGTCCCAAAACCTAGATCTAGTCTCTCATTGGTTGCCCCTCTTCCCGTTCATCCTCAGGACAAATTGCAACCTGTACAGACCAGGAGGTTAAAGGTGCTGATTCTCCAAGTAGGGAGATTGCTAGTGAAGTAGCTGGAATGGCGAACCCGAGCACAAGGAGATGAGAAATGAGGTGCGTTTTAGAAACCTTTCAAAATCACACGGTGTACCTTCTTCTGGGTTCCTCATGCAAGATTTCGATGTAGGAAGATGCCCTTGAACCTGGAGATTTGGGACCCATGGGATGGGTACCATGCAGTATTACTTTAAAGGGTCTGCGTTTTCTCACCCAACCTCACCCAACCTCTCAGCCCCAAGAGTGTCCACCCTTATGTCTCATCCAGCTGTGGGTCTAGATATGGTCAATCCAGGTTGCATCACAGCCCCTGAACGAATTTTGTAAGAATTTCTCTCTCTTTCACTGTCTTTGTTTTACGGGTTTTTAAAAGTAATTTATTTTTATAATGGGGTTTAGCTGCTTTTCACGGCTGTGTTTATGCGGATTTACACCCACTTGACTCACTTCCAGACAGATATCAATACATAGGTTTTAAGATTGTTACTAGTCACATATATTCTTGTGCGGTGAATAGGGGGTGTTGAGTCCAGTTCACTGTGCAAGGAGTAGGTCTTGTCTATTACATATTGGGTGTATGGAACGGTATCTGAGCGAATTTGAAACCCTTGTTTTATGTATCACCCCACCTCACCTTTCCCGTTAAGCAGCCATAGTGTGTTTTCTAAATGTGTGATTCTGTTCTGTTCTGTAATTCAGTTCAAGTGTAGCGGTTTTTACATTCCCTCTATAAGTGATAGCTTATGATAAGTGTCTTTTTCTGTGTGACTTATTTCACTTAGAATCGTCGTACCTAAGTCCACTCATCTTGCTTCTACTAGCCTTATGACATTGATTTCATGTCTGAGTGATATTGCATTGTACATAAGGACCACAACTTCTTTATCCATTTTTCTCTTTCCTGGGATATTTAAGGTGTCATGAAGTGGAGGTTCTTGTCAACAGAGCAGCCCTTAACTTTGGGGTGCCTGTGTCTTGCTGATTTTTAGTTTTCCCAATTTATACGCCCATGAGTGGACGTGCCCTACGCTCCCTAAGCTGTGTTTTTTCGATGTTTCAGGACACACCGTACACTTCTCCAGAGTGGCTGTTGGCAATTTACATCCCGCCCATCAGCGTAGCAAGGCTGCCATTTCTCCATGGCCTGTACTGCATTTCTGGTTTTGACACTTTTTGCAGCATGGCCCTTTTGACCGATGGGAAGCGAGACTTCTTTGTAGCGCTGATTTGCCTTTCCAGGTTGCTTGGTTGGCCAAAAAGGGCGTATGCGTTATTTCCTGAATATATTCAGGAAAAAACGCATACGCCCTTTTTGGCCAAGGGCATCATTGTCCACGTTTTGCCGCTTTTCATGTGCTTTAAAGGCGATTCGAATCTACCTCCTGAAACCTGTTTCCTGCAATTCTGCCTTGCTTTCAAATCCTCTTCGTTGCCTTCCCTCAATATATTTGTGGACGAGAGTTATCATTTATAACTCAGCAGGTTTGTGAATGGCAGTGCCCCTGAGCTCCATTTTTCAACTGTCTTGTTTGGGAGCTGGCCGCAAAAGCACGGGATTGCCTCAGGCCCTATTCTGGTTCCCGGCGGCAGGCTGAGCCTGTGGTTAATTCATCTTCCTGATGGGAAATTAGAGTGACCTGTGCCTGTCCCAACACCTAGATCTAGTCTCTCATTGGTTGCCCCTCTTCCCGTTCATCCTCAGGACAAATTGCAACCTGTACAGAACAGGAGGTTAAAGGTGCTGATTCTCCAAGTAGGGAGATTGCTAGTGAAGTAGCTGGAAATGCGAACCCGAGCACAAGGAGATGAGAAATGGGGTGTGTTTTAGAAACCTTTCAAAATCACACGGTGTACCATCTTCTGAGTTTCTCATGCATGTTTTCGATGTAGGAAGATGCCCTAGAACCTGGAGATTTGGGACCCATGGGATGGGTACCACGCAGTATTACTTTAAAGGGTCTGCACTTGCTCATCCAACATCACCCAACCTCTAAGCCCCAATAGTGTCCACCCTTATGTCTCATCCAGCTGTGGGTCCAGATATGGTCAGTCCAGATTGCATCACAGCCTCTGAACTAATTTTGTAAGAATTTCTCTCTCTTTCACTGTCTTTGTTTTACTGGTTTTTAAAAGTAATTTATTTTTATAATGGGGTTTAGCTGCTTTTCACCGCTGTGTTTATGCGGCTTTACACCCACTTGACTCACTTCCAAAGAGATATCAATACATAGGTTTTAAGATTCTTACTAGTCAGATATATACTTGTGCGGTGAATAGGGGGTGTTGAGTCCAGTTCACTGAGCAAGGAGTAGGTCTTGTCTATTACATATTGGGTGTATGGAACGGTATCTGAGCTAATATGAAACCCTTGTTTTATGCATCACCCCACCTCACCTTTCCCGTTAAGCAGCCATAGTGTGTTTTCTAAACGTGTGACTCTGTTCTGTTTTGTAATTCAGTTCAAGTGTAGCGGTTTTTACATTCCCTCTATAAGTGATAGCTTTTGATAAGTGTCTTTTTCTGTGTGACTTATTTCACTTAGAATCGTCGTACCTAAATCCACTCATCTTGCTTCTACTAGCCTTATGACATTGATTTCATGTCTGAGTGATATTCCATTGTACATAAGGACCACAACTTCTTTATCTATTTTTCTCTTTCCTGGGATATTTAAGGTGTCATGAAGTGGAGGTTCTTATCAACAGAGCAGCCCTAAACTTTGGTGTGCCTGTGTCTTGCTGATTTTTAGTTTTCCCAATTTATACGCCCATGAGTGGACGTGCCCTATGCTCCCTAACCTGTGTTTTTTCGATGTTTCAGGACACACCGTACAGTTCTCCAGAGTGGCTGTTGGCAATTTACATCCCTCCCATCAGCGTAGAAAGGCTGAAATTTCTACATGGCCTGTCCTGCATTTCTGGTTTTGACACTTTTTGCAGCATGGCCCTTTTGACCGATGGGAAGCGAGACTTCATTGTAGCGCTGATTTGCCTTTCCAGGTTGCTTGGTTGGCCAAAAAGGGCGTATGCGTTTTTTCCTGAATATATTCAGGAAAAAACGCATACGCCCTTTTTGGCCAAGGGCATCATTGTCGACGTTATGCCAATTTTCATGTGCTTTAAAGGTGATTCGAATCTACCTCCTGAAACCTGTTTCCTGCAATTCTGCGTTGCTTTCAAATCCTCTTCGTTGCCTTCCCTCAATATATTTGTGGACGAGAGTTATCATTTATAACTCTGCAGGGTTGTGAATTGCAGTGCCCATGTGCTCCATTTTTCAACTGTCTTTTTTGGGAGCTGGCCGCAGAAGCACGGGATTGCCTCAGGCCCTATTCTGGTTCCGGGCGGCAGGCTGAGCCTGTGGTTAATTCTTCTTCCTGATGAGAAAATAGAGTGACCTGTGCCTGTCCCAAAACCTAGATCTAGTCTCTCATTGGCTGCCCCTCTTCCCGTTCATCCTCAGGACAAATTGCCACCTGTACGGAACAGGAGTTTAAAGGTGCTGATTCTGCAAGTAGGGAGATTGCTAGTGAAGTAGCTGGAATGGCGAACCCGAGCACAAGGAGATGAGAAATGAGGTGCGTTTTAGAAACCTTTCAAAATCACACGGTGTACCATCTTCTGGGTTCCTCATGCAAGTTTTCGATGTAGGAAGATGCCCTTGAACCTGGAGATTTGGGACCCATGGGATGGGTACCACGCAGTATTACCTTAAAGGGTCTGCGTTGGCTCACCCAACCTCACCAAAACTCTCAGCCCCAAGAATGTCCACCCTTATGTCTCATCCAGCTGTGGGTCTAGATATGTTCAATCCAGGTTGAGTCACAGCCCCTGAATGAATTTTGTAAGAATTTCTGTCTCTTTCACTGTCTTTGTTTCATGGGTTTTTAAAACTAATTTATTTTTATAATGGGATTTAGCTGCTTTTCACGGCTGTGTTTATGCGGCTTTACACCCACTTGACACACTTCCAGAGAGATATCAATACATAGGTTTTAAGATTCTTACTAGTCACATATATTCTTGTGCGGTGAATAGGGGGTGTTGAGTCCAGTTCACTGAGCAAGGAGTAGGTCTTGTCTATTACGTATTGGGTGTATGGAACGGTATCTGAGCTAATTTGAAACCCTTGTTTTATGCATCACCCCACCTCACCTTTCCCGTTAAGCAACCATAGTCTTTTTTCTAAATGTTTGACTTTGTTCTGTTTTTTAATTCAGTTCAAATGTAGCGGTTTTTACATTCCCTGTATAAGTTATAGCTTTTGATAAGTGTCTTTTTCTGTGTGACTTATTTCACTTAGAATCGTCGTACCTAAGTCCACCCATCTTGCTTCTATTTGCCTTATGACATTGATTTCATGGCTGAGTGATATTCCATTGTACATAAGGACCACAACTTCTTTATCCATTTTTCTCTTTCCTGGGATATTTAAGGTGTCATGAAGTGGAGGTTCTTGTCAACAGAGCAGCCCTAAACTTTGGGGTGCCTGTGTCTTGCTGATTTTTAGTTTTCAAAATTTATACGCCCATGAGTGGAAGTGCCCTATGCTCCCTAAGCTGTGTTTTTTCGAAGTTTCAGGCCTCACCGTACACTTCTCCAGAGTGGCTGTTGGCAGTTTACATCCCGCCCATCAGCGTAGCAAGGCTCCAATTTCTCCATGGCCTGTCCTGCATTTGTGGTTTTGACACTTTTATCAGCATGGCCCTTTTGACGGATGGGAAGCGAGACTTCTTTGTAGCGCTGATTTGCCTTTCCAGGTTGCTTGGTTGGCCAAAAAGGGCGTATGCGTTTTTTCCTGAATATATTCAGGAAAAAACGCATACGCCCTTTTTGGCCAAGGTCATCATTGTCAACGTTTTGCCGCTTTTCATGTGCTTTAAAGGCGATTCGAATCTACCTCCTGAAATCTGTTTCCTGCAGTTCTGCCTTGCTTTCAAATCCTCTTCGTTGCTTTCCCACAATATATTTGTGGACGAGAATTATCATTTATAAGTCTGCAGGTTTGTGAATTGCAGTGTCCCTGAGGTCCATTTTTCAACTCGCTTTTTTGGGATCTGGCCGCAAAAGCGTGGGATTGCCTCAGGCCCTATTCTGGTTCCGGGTGGCAGGCTGAGCCTGTGGTATTTTCTTCTTCCTGATGGGAAAATAGAGTGACCTGTGCCTGTCCCAACACCTAGATCTAGTCTCTCATTGGTTGCCCCTCTTCCCGTTCATCCTCAGAACAAATTGCAACCTGTATGGAACAGGAGGTTAAAGGTGCTGATTCTCCAAGTAGGGAGATTGCTAGTGAAGTAGCTGGAATGGCGAAACCGAGCACAAGGAGATGAGAAATGAGGTGCGTTTTAGAAACCTTTCAAAATCACACGGTGTACCATTTTCTGGGTTTCTCATGCATGTTTTCGATGTAGGAAGATGGCCTTGAACCTGGAGATTTGGGACCCATGGGATGGGTACCACGCAGTATTACTTTTAAGGGTCTGCGTTGGCTCACCCGACCTCACCCAACCTCTCAGCCCCAAGAGTGTCCACCCTTAGGTCTCATCCAGCTGTGGGTCTAGATATGTTCAATCCAGGTTGCATCACAGCCCCTGAACGAATTGGGTAAGAATTTCTCTCTCTTTCACTGTCTTTGTTTTGCGGGTTTTTACAAGTAATTTATTTTTATAATGGGGTTTAGCTGCTTTTCACGGCTGTGTTTATGCGGCTTTACACCCACTTGACACACTTCCAGAGAGATATCAATACATAGGTTTTAAGATTCTTACTAGTCAGATATATACTTGTGCGGTGAATAGGGGGTGTTGTGTCCAGTTCACTGAGCAAGGAGTAGGTCTTGTCTATTACATATTGGGTGTATGGAACGGTATCTGAGCTAATTTGAAACCCTTGTTTTATGCATCACACCACCTCACCTTTACCGTTAAGCAGCCATAGTGTGTTTTCTAAACGTGTGACTCTGTTCTCTTTTGTAATTCAGTTCAAGTGTAGCAGTTTTTACATTCCCTCTATACGTGATAGCTTATGATAAGTGTCTTTTTCTGTGTGACTTATTTCACTTAGAGTCGTCGTACCTAAATCCACTCATCATGCTGCTACTAGCCTTATGACATTGATTTCATGGCTGAGTGATATTCCATTGTACATAAGGACCACAACTTCTTTATCCATTTTTCTCTTCCCTGGGATATCTAAGGTGTCATGAAGTGGAGGTTCTTGTCAACAGAGCAGCCCTAAACTTTGGGGTGCCTGTGTCTTGCTGATTTTTAGTTTTCCCAATTTATACGCCCATGAGTGGAAGTGCCCTATGCTCCCTAAGCTGTGTTTTTTCGATGTTTAAGGCCACACCGTACAAATCTCCAGAGTGGCTGCTAGCAATTTACATCCCGCCCATCAGTGTAGCAAGGCTCCCATTTCTCCATGGCCTGTCCTGCTTTTGTGGTTTTGACACTTTTTTCAGCATGGCCCTTTTGACCGATTCGAAGCGAGACTCCTTGTAGTGCTGATTTGCCTTTACATGTTGCTTGGTTGGCCAAAAAGGGCCTATGCGTTTTTTCCTGAATATATTCAGGAAAAAACGCATACGCCCTTTTTGGCCAAGGGCATCATTGTCCACGTTTTGCCGCTTTTCATGTGCTTTAAAGGCGATTCGAATCTACCTCCTGAAACCTGTTTCCTGCAATTCTGCCTTGCTTTCAAATCCTCTTCGTTGCCTTCCCTCAGTATATTTGTGGACGAGAGTTATCATTTATAACTCTGCAGGGTTGTGAATTGCAGTGCCCATGTGCTCCATTTTTCAACTGGCTTTTTTGGGAGCTGGCCGCAGAAGCGCGGGATTGCCTCAGGCCCTATTCTGGTTCCGGGTGGCAGGCTGAGCCTGTGGTTATTTCTTCTTCCTGATGAGAAAATAGAGTGACCTGTGCCTGTCCCAACATCTAGATCTAGTCTCTCATTGGCTGCCACTCTTCCTGTTCATCCTCAGGACAAATTGCAACCTGTACGGAACAGGAGGTTAAAGGTGCTGATTCTCCAAATAGGGAGATTGCTAGTGAAGTAGCTGGAATGGCGAACCCGAGCACAAGGAGATGAGAAATGAGGTGCGTTTTAGAAACCTTTCAAAATCACACGGTGTACCATCTTCTGGGATCCTCATGCAAGTTTTCGATGTAGGAAGATGCCCTTGAACCTGGAGATTTGGGACCCATGGGATGGGTACCACGCAGTATTACCTTAAAGTGTCTGCGTTGGCTCACCCAACCTCACCAAACCTCTCAGCCCCAAGAATGTCCACCCTTATGTCTCATCCAGCTGTGGGTCTAGATATGGTCAATCCAGGTTGCGTCACAGCCCCTGAATGAATTTTGTAAGAATTTCTGTCTCTTTCACTGTCTTTGTTTCATGGGTTTTTAAAACTAATTTATTTTTATAATGGGGTTTAGCTGCTTATCACGTCTGTGTTTATGCGGCTTTACACCCACTTGACACACTTCCAGAGAGATATCAATACATAGGTTTTAAGATTATTACTAGTCACATATATTCTTGTGTGGTGAATAGGGGGTGTTGAGTCCAGTTCACTGAGCAAGGAGTAGGTCTTGTCTATTACGTATTGGGTGTATGGAACGGTATCTGAGCTAATTTGAAACCCTTGTTTTATGCATCACCCCACCTCACCTTTCCCGTTAAGCAACCATAGATTTTTTTCTAAATGTGTGACTTTGTTCTGTTTTGTAATTCAGTTCAAATGTAGCGGTTTTTACATTCCCTGTATAAGTTATAGCTTTTCATAAGTGTCCTTTTCTGTGTGACATATTTCACTTAGAATCGTCGTACCTAAGTCCACCCATCTTGCTTCTACTAGCCTTATGACATTGATTTCATGGCTGAGTGATATTCCATTGTACATAAGGACCACAACTTCTTTATCCATTTTTCTCTTTCCTGGGATATTTAAGGTGTCATGAAGTGGAGGTTCTTGTCAACAGAGCAGCCCTAAACTTTGGGGTGCCTGTGTCTTGCTGATTTTTAGTTTTCAAAATTTATACGCCCATGAGTGGAAGTGCCCTATGCTCCCTAAGCTGTGTTTTTTCGATGTTTCAGGACACACCGTACACTTCTCCAGGGTGGTTGTTGTCAATTTACATCCCGCCCATCAGCGTAGCAAGGCTCCAATTTCTCCATGGCCTGTCCTGCATTTGTGGTTTTGACACTTTTATCAGCATGGCCCTTTTGACGGATGGGAAGCGAGACTTCTTGTAGCGCTGATTTGCCTTTCCATGTTGCTTGGTTGGCCAAAAAGGGCGTATGCGTTTTTTCCTGAATATATTCAGGAAAAAACGCATACGCCCTTTTTGGCCAAGGGCATCATTGTCCACGTTTTGCCGCTTTTCATGTGCTTTAAAGGCGATTCGAATCCACCTCCTGAAACCTGTTTCCTGCAATTCTGCCTTGCTTTCAAATCCTCTTCGTTGCCTTCCCTCAGTATATTTGTGGACGAGAGTTATCATTTATAACTCTGCAGTGTTATGAATTGCAGTGCCCATGTGCTCCATTTTTCAACTGACTTTTTTGGGAGCTGGCCGCAGAAGCGCGGGATTGCCTCAGGCCCTATTCTGGTTCCGGGTGGCAGGCTGAGCCTGTGGTTATTTCTTCTTCCTGATGAGAAAATAGAGTGACCTGTGCCTGTCCCAACACCTAGATCTAGTCTCTCATTGGCTGCCCCTCTTCCCGTTCATCCTCAGGACAAATTGCAACCTGTACGGAACAGGAGGTTAAAGGTGCTGATTCTCCAAGTAGGGAGATTGCTAGTGAAGTAGCTGGAATGGCAAACCCGAGCACAAGGAGATGAGAAATGAGGTGCGTTTTAGAAACCTTTCAAAATCACACGGTGTACCATCTTCTGGGTTCCTCATGCAAGTTTTCGATGTAGGAAGATGCCCTTGAACCTGGAGATTTGGGACCCATGGGATGGGTACCACGCAGTATTACCTTAAAGGGTCTGCGTTGGCTCACCCAACCTCACCAAACCTCTCAGCCCCAAGAATGTCCACCCTTATGTCTCATCCAGCTGTGGGTCTAGATATGGTCAATCCAGGTTGCGTCACAGCCCCTGAATGAATTTTGTAAGAATTTCTGTCTCTTTCACTGTCTTTGTTTCATGGGTTTTTAAAACTAATTTATTTTTATAATGGGGTTTAGCTGCTTTTCACGGCTGTGTTTATGCGGCTTTACACCCACTTGACACACTTCCAGAGAGATATGAATACATAGGTTTTAAGATTCTTACTAGTCACATATATTCTTGTGCGGTGAATAGGGGGTGTTGAGTCCAGTTCACTGAGCAAGGAGTAGGTCTTGTCTATTACGTATTGGGTGTATGGAACGGTATCTGAGCTAATTTGAAACCCTTGTTTTATGCATCACCCCACCTCACATTTCCCGTTAAGCAGCCATAGTCTGTTTTCTAAATGTTTGACTTTGTTCTGTTTTCTAATTCAGTTCAAAAGTAGCGGTTTTTACATTCCCTGTATAAGTTATAGGTTTTGATAAGTGTCTTTTTCTGTGTGACTTATTTCACTTAGAATCGTCGTACCTAAGTCCACCCATCTTGCTTCTACTAGCCTTATGGCATTGATTTCATGGCTGAGTGATATTCCATTGTACATAAGGACCACAACTTCTTTATCCATTTTTCTCTTTCCTGGGATATTTAAGGTGTCATGAAGTGGAGGTTCTTGTCAACAGAGCAGCCCTAAACTTTGGGGTGCCTGTGTCTTGCTGATTTTTAGTTTTCAAAATTTATACGCCCATGAGTGGAAGTGCCCTATGCTCCCTAAGCTGTGTTTTTTCGAAGTTTCAGGCCTCACCGTACACTTCTCCAGAGTGGCTGTTGGCAGTTTACATCCCGCCCATCAGCGTAGCAAGGCTCCAATTTCTCCATGGCCTGTCCTGCATTTGTGGTTTTGACACTTTTATCAGCATGGCCCTTTTGACGGATGGGAAGCGAGACTTCTTTGTAGCGCTGATTTGACTTTCCAGGTTGCTTGGTTGGTCAAAAAGGGCGTATGCGTTTTTTCCTGAATATATTCAGGAAAAAACGCATACGCCCTTTTTGGCCAAGGGCATCATTGTCGACGTTTTGCCGCTTTTCATGTGCCTTAAAGGCGATTCGAATCTACCTCCTGAAATCTGTTTCCTGCAATTCTGCCTTGCTTTCAAATCCCCTTCGTTGCCTTCCCTCAATATATCTGTGGATGAGAGTTATCACTTATAACTCTGCGGGTTTGTGAATTGCAGTGTCCCTGAGCTCCATTTTTCAACTGTCTTTTTTGAGAGCTGGCCGCAAAAGCACGGGATTGCCTCAGGCCCTATTCTGGTTCCTGGCAGCAGGCTGAGCCTGTGATTAATTCTTCTTCCTGATGGGAAAATAGAGTGACCTGTGCCTGTCCCAACACCTAGATCTAGTCTCTCATTGGTTGCCCCTCTTCCCGTTCATCCCCAGGACAAATTGCAACCTGTACAGAACAGGAGGTTAAAGGTGCTGATTCTCCAAGTAGGGAGATTGCTAGTAAAGTAGCTGGAATGGCGAACCCGAGCACAAGGAGATGAGAAATGAGGTGCGTTTTAGAAACCTTTCAAAATCACACGGTGTACCATCTTCTGAGTTTCTCATGCATGATTTCGATGTAGGAAGATGCCCTTGAACCTGGAGACTTGGGACCCATGGGATGGGTACCACGCAGTATTACTTTAAAGGGTCTGCGTTTGCTCACCCAACCTAACCCAACCTTTCAGCCCCAAGAGTGTCCACCCTTATGTCTCATCCAGCTGTGCATGTAGATATGGTCAATCCAGGTTGCATCACAGCCTCTGAACGAATTTTGTAAGAATTTCTCTCTCTTTCACTGTCTTTGTTTTACGGGTTTTTAAAAGTAATTTATTTTTATAATGGGGTTTAGCTGCTTTTCACGGCTGTGTTTATGCGGCTTTACACCCACTTGACTCACTTCCAGACATATATCAATACATAGGTTTTAAGATTCTTACTAGTCACATATATTCTTGTGCGGTGAATAGGGGGTGTTGAGTCCAGTTCACTGAGCAAGGAGTAGGTCTTGTCTATTACATATTGGGTGTATGGAACGGTATCTGAGCGAATTTGAACCCCTTGTTTTATGCATCACCCCACCTCACCTTTCCCGTTAAGCAGCCATAGTGTGTTTTCTAAACGTGTGACTCTGTTCTGTTTTGTAATTCAGTTCAAGTGTAGCGGTTTTTACATTCCCTCTATAAGTGATAGCTTATGATAAGTGTCTTTTTCTGTGTGACTTATTTCACTTAGAATCGTCGTACCTAACTCCACTCATCTTGCTTCTACTAGCCTTATGACATTGATTTCATGTCTGAGTGATATTGCATTGTACATAAGGACCACGACTTCTTTATCCATTTTTCTCTTTCCTGGGATATTTAAGGTGTCATGAAGTGGAGGTTCTTGTCAACAGAGCAGCCCTAAACTTTGGGGTGCCTGTGTCTTGCTGATTTTTCTTTTTCCCAATTTATACGCCCATGAGTGGACGTGCCCTATGCTCCCTAAGCTGTGTTTTTTCGATGTTTCAGTACACACTGTACACTTCTCCAGAGTGGCTGTTGGCAATTTACATCCCGCTCATCAGCGTAGCAAGGCTGCCATTTCTCCATGGCCTGTCCTGCATTTCTGGTTTTGACACTTTTTGCAGCATGGCCCTTTTGACCGATGGGAAGCGAGACTTCTTTGTAGCGCTGATTTGCCTTTCCAGGTTGCTTGGTTGGCCAAAAAGGGCGTATGCGTTTTTTCCTGAATATATTCAGGAAAAAACGCATACGCCCTTTTTGGCCAAGGGCATCATTTTCGACCTTTTGCCGCTTTTCCTGTGCTTTAAAGGCGATTCGAATCTACCTCCTGAAATCTGTTTTCTGCAATTCTGCCTTGCTTTCAAATCCTCTTCGTTGCCTTCCCTCAATATATCTGTGGATGAGAGTTATCATTTATAATTCTGCGGGTTTGTGAATTGCAGTGTCCCTGAGCTCCATTTTTCAACTCGCTTTTTTGGGAGCTGGCCGCAAAAGCGCGGGATTGCCTCAGGCCCTATTGTGCTTCTGGGCGGCAGGCTGAGCCTGTGATTAATTCTTCTTCCTGATGGGAAATTAGAGTGACCTGTGCCTATCCCAACACCTAGATCTAGTCTCTCATTGGTTGCCCCTCTTCCCGTTCATCCTCAGGACAAATTGCAACCTGTACAGAACAGGAGGTTAAAGGTGCTGATTCTCCAAGTAGGGAGATTGCTAGTAAAGTAGCTGGAATGGCGAACCCGAGCACAAGGAGATGAGAAATGAGGTGCGTTTTAGAAACCTTTCAAAATCACACGGTGTACCATCTTCTGAGTTTCTCATGCATGTTTTCGATGTAGGAAGATGCCCTTGAACCTGGAGACTTGGGACCCATGGGATGGGTACCACGCAGTATAACTTTAAAGGGTCTGCGTTTGCTCACCCAACCTAACCCAACCTTTCAGCCCCAAGAGTGTCCACCCTTATGTCTCATCCACCTGTGCGTGTAGATATGGTCAATCCAGGTTGCATCACAGCCTCTGAACGAATTTTGTAAGAATTTCTCTCTCTTTCACTGTCTTTGTTTTACGGGTTTTTAAAAGTAATTTATTTTTATAATGGGGTTTAGTTGCTTTTCACGGCTGTGTTTATGCGGCTTTACACCCACTTGACTCACTTCCAGACATATATCAATACATAGGTTTTAAGATTCTTACTAGTCACCTATATTCTTGTGCGGTGAATAGGGGGTGTTGAGTCCAGTTCACTGAGCAAGGAGTAGGTCTTGTCTATTACATATTGGGTGTATGGAACGGTATCTGAGCGAATTTGAACCCCTTGTTTTATGCATCACCCCACCTCACCTTTCCCGTTAAGCAGCCATAGTGTGTTTTCTAAACGTGTTACTCTGTTCTGTTTTGTAATTCAGTTCAAGTGTAGCGGTTTTTACATTCCCTCTATAAGTGATAGCTTATGATAAGTGTCTTTTTCTGTGTGACTTATTTCACTTAGAATCGTCGTACCTAACTCCACTCATCTTGCTTCTACTAGCCTTATGACATTGATTTCATGTCTGAGTGATATTCCATTGTACATAAGGACCACGACTTCTTTATCCATTTTTCTCTTTCCTGGGATATTTAAGTTGTCATGAAGTGGAGGTTCTTGTCAACAGAGCAGCCCTAAACTTTGGGGTGCCTGTGTCTTGCTGATTTTTCTTTTTCCCAATTTATACGCCCATGAGTGGACGTGCCGTACGCTCCCTAAGCTGTGTTTTTTCGATGTTTCAGGACACACCATACACTTCTCCAGAGTGGCTGCTGGCAATTAACATCCCGCCCATTAGCGTAGCAAGGCTGCCATTTCTCCATGGCCTGTCCTGCATTTCTGGTTTTGACACGTTTTGCAGCATGACCCTTTTGACCGATGGGAAGCGAGACTTCTTTGTAGCGCTGATTTGCCTTTCCAGGTTGCTTGGTTGGCCAAAAAGGGCGTATGCGTTTTTTCCAGAATATATTCAGGAAAAAACGCATACGCCCTTTTTGGCCAAGGGCATCATTGTCGACGTTTTGCCGCTTTTCATGTGCTTTAAACGCGATTCGAATCTACCTCCTGAAACCTGTTTCCTGCAATTCTGCCTTGCTTTCAAATCCTCTTCGTTGCCTTCCCTCAATATATTTGTGGACGAGAGTTATCGTTTATAACTCAGCAGGTTTGTGAATGGCAGTGCCCCTGAGCTCCATTTTTCAACTGTCTTGTTTGGGAGCTGGCCGCAAAAGCACGGGATTGCCTCAGGCCCTATTCTGGTTCCCGGCGGCAGGCTGAGCCTGTGGTTAATTCTTCTTCCTGATGGGAAAATAGAGTGACCTGTGCCTGTCCCAACACCTAGATCTAGTCTCTCATTGGTTGCCCCTCTTCCCGTTCATCCTCAGGACAAATTGCAACCTGTACAGAACAGGAGGTTAAAGGTGCTGATTCTCCAAGTAGGGAGATTGCTAGTGAAGTAGCTGGAATGGCGAACCCGAGCACAAGGAGATGAGAAATGAGGTGCGTTTTAGAAACCTTTCAAAATCACACGGTGTACCTTCTTCTGGGTTCCTCATGCAAGATTTCGATGTAGGAAGATGCCCTTGAACCTGGAGATTTGGGACCCATGGGATGGGTACCATGCAGTATTACTTTAAAGGGTCTGCGTTTTCTCACCCAACCTCACCCAACCTCTCAGCCCCAAGAGTGTCCACCCTTATGTCTCATCCAGCTGTGGGTCTAGATATGGTCAATCCAGGTTGCATCACAGCCCCTGAACGAATTTTGTAAGAATTTCTCTCTCTTTCACTGTCTTTGTTTTACGGGTTTTTAAAAGTAATTTATTTTTATAATGGGGTTTAGCTGCTTTTCACGGCTGTGTTTATGCGGATTTACACCCACTTGACTCACTTCCAGACAGATATCAATACATAGGTATTAAGATTGTTACTAGTCACATATATTCTTGTGCGGTGAATAGGGGGTGTTGAGTCCAGTTCACTGAGCAAAGAGTAGTTCTTGTCTATTACATATTGGGTGTATGGAACGGTATCTGAGCGAATTTGAAACCCTTGTTTTATGCATCACCCCACCTCACCTTTCCCGTTAAGCAGCCATAGTGTGTTTTCTAAACGTGTGATTCTGTTCTGTTCTGTAATTCAGTTCAAGTGTAGCGGTTTTTAAATTCCCTCTATAAGTGATAGCTTATGATAAGTGTCTTTTTCTGTGTGACTTATTTCACTTAGAATCGTCGTACCTAAGTCCACTCATCTTGCTTCTACTAGCCTTATGACATTGATTTCATGTCTGAGTGATATTGCATTGTACATAAGGACCACAACTTCTTTATCCATTTTTCTCTTTCCTGGGATGTTTAAGGTGTCATGAAGTGGAGGTTCTTGTCAACAGAGCAGCCCTAAACTTTGGGGTGCCTGTGTCTTGCTGATTTTTAGTTTTCCCAATTTATACTCCCATGAGTGGACGTGCCCTATGCTCCATAAGCTGTGTTTTTTCGATGTTTCAGGACACACTGTACACTTCTCCAGAGTGGCTGTTGGCAATTTACATCCCGCTCATCAGCGTAGCAAGGCTGCCATTTCTCCATGGCCTGTCCTGCATTTCTGGTTTTGACACTTTTTGCAGCATGGCCCTTTTGACCGATGGGAAGCGAGACTTCTTTGTAGCGCTGATTTGCCTTTCCAGGTTGCTTGGTTGGCCAAAAAGGGCGTATGCGTTTTTTCCTGAATATATTCAGGAAAAAACGCATACGCCCTTTTTGGCCAAGGGCATCATTGTCGACCTTTTGCCGCTTTTCATGTGCTTTAAAGGCGATTCGAATCTACCTCCTGAAATCTGTTTTCTGCAATTCTGCCTTGCTTTCAAATCCTCTTCGTTGCCTTCCCTCAATATATCTGTGGATGAGAGTTATCATTTATAACTCTGCGGGTTTGTGAATTGCAGTGTCCCTGAGCTCCATTTTTCAACTCGCTTTTTTGGGAGCTGGCCGCAAAAGCACGGGATTGCCTCAGGCCCTATTGTGCTTCTGGGCGGCAGGCTGACCCTGTGATTAATTCTTCTTCCTGATGGGAAATTAGAGTGACCTGTGCCTATCCCAACACCTAGATCTAGTCTCTCACTGGTTGCCCCTCTTCCCGTTCATCCTCAGGACAAATTGCAACCTGTACAGAACAGGAGGTTAAAGATGCTGATTCTCCAAGTAGGGAGATTGCTAGTAAAGTAGCTGGAATGGCGAACCCGAGCACAAGGAGATGAGAAATGAGGTGCGTTTTAGAAACCTTTCAAAATCACACGGTGTACCATCTTCTGAGTTTCTCATGCATGTTTTCGATGTAGGAAGATGCCCTTGAACCTGGAGACTTGGGACCCATGGGATGGGTACCACGCAGTATTACTTTAAAGGGTCTGCGTTTGCTCACCCAACCTAACCCAACCTTTCAGCCCCAAGAGTGTCCACCCTTATGTCTCATCCACCTGTGCGTGTAGATATGGTCAATCCAGGTTGCATCACAGCCTCTGAACGAATTTTGTAAGAATTTCTCTCTCTTTCACTGTCTTTGTTTTACGGGTTTTTAAAAGTAATTTATTTTTATAATGGGGTTTAGTTGCTTTTCACGGCTGTGTTTATGCAGCTTTACACCCACTTGACTCACTTCCAGACATATATCAATACATAGGTTTTAAGATTCTTACTAGTCACCTATATTCTTGTGCGGTGAATAGGGGGTGTTGAGTCCAGTTCACTGAGCAAGGAGTAGGTCTTGTCTATTACATATTGGGTGTATGGAACGGTATCTGAGCGAATTTGAACCCCTTGTTTTATGCATCACCCCACCTCACCTTTCCCGTTAAGCAGCCATAGTGTGTTTTCTAAACGTGTGACTCTGTTCTGTTTTGTAATTCAGTTCAAGTGTAGCGGTTTTTACATTCCCTCTATAAGTGATAGCTTATGATAAGTGTCTTTTTCTGTGTGACTTATTTCACTTAGAATCGTCGTACCTAACTCCACTCATCTTGCTTCTACTAGCCTTATGACATTGATTTCATGTCTGAGTGATATTCCATTGTACATAAGGACCACGACTTCTTTATCCATTTTTCTCTTTCCTGGGATATTTAAGTTGTCATGAAGTGGAGGTTCTTGTCAACAGAGCAGCCCTAAACTTTGGGGTGCCTGTGTCTTGCTGATTTTTCTTTTTCCCAATTTATACGCCCATGAGTGGACGTGCCGTACGCTCCCTAAGCTGTGTTTTTTCGATGTTTCAGGACACACCATACACTTCTCCAGAGTGGCTGCTGGCAATTAACATCCCGCCCATCAGCGTAGCAAGGCTGCCATTTCTCCATGGCCTGTCCTGCATTTCTGGTTTTGACACGTTTTGCAGCATGACCCTTTTGACCGATGGGAAGCGAGACTTCTTTGTAGCGCTTATTTGCCTTTCCAGGTTGCTTGGTTGGCCAAAAAGGGCGTATGCGTTTTTTCCAGAATATATTCAGGAAAAAACGCATACGCCCTTTTTGGCCAAGGGCATCATTGTCGACGTTTTGCCGCTTTTCATGTGCTTTAAACGCGATTCGAATCTACCTCCTGAAACCTGTTTCCTGCAATTCTGCCTTGCTTTCAAATCCTCTTCGTTGCCTTCCCTCAATATATTTGTGGACGAGAGTTATCGTTTATAACTCAGCAGGTTTGTGAATGGCAGTGCCCCTGAGCTCCATTTTTCAACTGTCTTGTTTGGGAGCTGGCCGCAAAAGCACGGGATTGCCTCAGGCCCTATTCTGGTTCCCGGCGGCAGGCTGAGCCTGTGGTTAATTCTTCTTCCTGATGGGAAAATAGAGTGACCTGTGCCTGTCCCAACACCTAGATCTAGTCTCTCATTGGTTGCCCCTCTTCCCGTTCATCCTCAGGACAAATTGCAACCTGTACAGAACAGGAGGTTAAAGGTGCTGATTCTCCAAGTAGGGAGATTGCTAGTGAAGTAGCTGGAATGGCGAACCCGAGCACAAGGAGATGAGAAATGAGGTGCGTTTTAGAAACCTTTCAAAATCACACGGTGTACCTTCTTCTGGGTTCCTCATGCAAGATTTCGATGTAGGAAGATGCCCTTGAACCTGGAGATTTGGGACCCATGGGATGGGTACCATGCAGTATTACTTTAAAGGGTCTGCGTTTTCTCACCCAACCTCACCCAACCTCTCAGCCCCAAGAGTGTCCACCCTTATGTCTCATCCAGCTGTGGGTCTAGATATGGTCAATCCAGGTTGCATCACAGCCCCTGAACGAATTTTGTAAGAATTTCTCTCTCTTTCACTGTCTTTGTTTTACGGGTTTTTAAAAGTAATTTATTTTTATAATGGGGTTTAGCTGCTTTTCACGGCTGTGTTTATGCGGATTTACACCCACTTGACTCACTTCCAGACAGATATCAATACATAGGTATTAAGATTGTTACTAGTCACATATATTCTTGTGCGGTGAATAGGGGGTGTTGAGTCCAGTTCACTGAGCAAAGAGTAGTTCTTGTCTATTACATATTGGGTGTATGGAACGGTATCTGAGCGAATTTGAAACCCTTGTTTTATGCATCACCCCACCTCACCTTTCCCGTTAAGCAGCCATAGTGTGTTTTCTAAACGTGTGATTCTGTTCTGTTCTGTAATTCAGTTCAAGTGTAGCGGTTTTTAAATTCCCTCTATAAGTGATAGCTTATGATAAGTGTCTTTTTCTGTGTGACTTATTTCACTTAGAATCGTCGTACCTAAGTCCACTCATCTTGCTTCTACTAGCCTTATGACATTGATTTCATGTCTGAGTGATATTGCATTGTACATAAGGACCACAACTTCTTTATCCATTTTTCTCTTTCCTGGGATGTTTAAGGTGTCATGAAGTGGAGGTTCTTGTCAACAGAGCAGCCCTAAACTTTGGGGTGCCTGTGTCTTGCTGATTTTTAGTTTTCCCAATTTATACTCCCATGAGTGGACGTGCCCTATGCTCCATAAGCTGTGTTTTTTCGATGTTTCAGGACACACTGTACACTTCTCCAGAGTGGCTGTTGGCAATTTACATCCCGCTCATCAGCGTAGCAAGGCTGCCATTTCTCCATGGCCTGTCCTGCATTTCTGGTTTTGACACTTTTTGCAGCATGGCCCTTTTGACCGATGGGAAGCGAGACTTCTTTGTAGCGCTGATTTGCCTTTCCAGGTTGCTTGGTTGGCCAAAAAGGGCGTATGCGTTTTTTCCTGAATATATTCAGGAAAAAACGCATACGCCCTTTTTGGCCAAGGGCATCATTGTCGACCTTTTGCCGCTTTTCATGTGCTTTAAAGGCGATTCGAATCTACCTCCTGAAATCTGTTTTCTGCAATTCTGCCTTGCTTTCAAATCCTCTTCGTTGCCTTCCCTCAATATATCTGTGGATGAGAGTTATCATTTATAACTCTGCGGGTTTGTAAATTGCAGTGTCCCTGAGCTCCATTTTTCAACTCGCTTTTTTGGGAGCTGGCCGCAAAAGCGCGGGATTGCCTCAGGCCCTATTGTGCTTCTGGGCGGCAGGCTGACCCTGTGATTAATTCTTCTTCCTGATGGGAAATTAGAGTGACCTGTGCCTATCCCAACACCTAGATCTAGTCTCTCACTGGTTGCCCCTCTTCCCGTTCATCCTCAGGACAAATTGCAACCTGTACAGAACAGGAGGTTAAAGATGCTGATTCTCCAAGTAGGGAGATTGCTAGTAAAGTAGCTGGAATGGCGAACCCGAGCACAAGGAGATGAGAAATGAGGTGCGTTTTAGAAACCTTTCAAAATCACACGGTGTACCATCTTCTGAGTTTCTCATGCATGTTTTCGATGTAGGAAGATGCCCTTGAACCTGGAGACTTGAGACCCATGGGATGGGTACCACGCAGTATTACTTTAAAGGGTCTGCGTTTGCTCACCCAACCTAACCCAACCTTTCAGCCCCAAGAGTGTCCACCCTTATGTCTCATCCACCTGTGCGTGTAGATATGGTCAATCCAGGTTACATCACAGCCTCTGAACGAATTTTGTAAGAATTTCTCTCTCTTTCACTGTCTTTGTTTTACGGGTTTTTAAAAGTAATTTATTTTTATAATGGGGTTTAGTTGCTTTTCACGGCTGTGTTTATGCAGCTTTACACCCACTTGACTCACTTCCAGACATATATCAATACATAGGTTTTAAGATTCTTACTAGTCACCTATATTCTTGTGCGGTGAATAGGGGGTGTTGAGTCCAGTTCACTGAGCAAGGAGTAGGTCTTGTCTATTACATATTGGGTGTATGGAACGGTATCTGAGCGAATTTGAACCCCTTGTTTTATGCATCACCCCACCTCACCTTTCCCGTTAAGCAGCCATAGTGTGTTTTCTAAACGTGTGACTCTGTTCTGTTTTGTAATTCAGTTCAAGTGTAGCGGTTTTTACATTCCCTCTATAAGTGATAGCTTATGATAAGTGTCTTTTTCTGTGTGACTTATTTCACTTAGAATCGTCGTACCTAACTCCACTCATCTTGCTTCTACTAGCCTTATGACATTGATTTCATGTCTGAGTGATATTCCATTGTACATAAGGACCACGACTTCTTTATCCATTTTTCTCTTTCCTGGGATATTTAAGTTGTCATGAAGTGGAGGTTCTTGTCAACAGAGCAGCCCTAAACTTTGGGGTGCCTGTGTCTTGCTGATTTTTCTTTTTCCCAATTTATACGCCCATGAGTGGACGTGCCGTACGCTCCCTAAGCTGTGTTTTTTCGATGTTTCAGGACACACCATACACTTCTCCAGAGTGGCTGCTGGCAATTAACATCCCGCCCATCAGCGTAGCAAGGCTGCCATTTCTCCATGGCCTGTCCTGCATTTCTGGTTTTGACACGTTTTGCAGCATGACCCTTTTGACCGATGGGAAGCGAGACTTCTTTGTAGCGCTTATTTGCCTTTCCAGGTTGCTTGGTTGGCCAAAAAGGGCGTATGCGTTTTTTCCAGAATATATTCAGGAAAAAACGCATACGCCCTTTTTGGCCAAGGGCATCATTGTCGACGTTTTGCCGCTTTTCATGTGCTTTAAAGGCGATTCGAATCTACCTCCTGAAACCTGTTTCCTGCAATTCTGCCTTGCTTTCAAATCCTCTTCGTTGCCTTCCCTCAATATATTTGTGGACGAGAGTTATCGTTTATAACTCAGCAGGTTTGTGAATGGCAGTGCCCCTGAGCTCCATTTTTCAACTGTCTTGTTTGGGAGCTGGCCGCAAAAGCACGGGATTGCCTCAGGCCCTATTCTGGTTCCCGGCGGCAGGCTGAGCCTGTGGTTAATTCTTCTTCCTGATGGGAAAATAGAGTGACCTGTGCCTGTCCCAACACCTAGATCTAGTCTCTCATTGGTTGCCCCTCTTCCCGTTCATCCTCAGGACAAATTGCAACCTGTACAGAACAGGAGGTTAAAGGTGCTGATTCTCCAAGTAGGGAGATTGCTAGTGAAGTAGCTGGAATGGCGAACCCGAGCACAAGGAGATGAGAAATGAGGTGCGTTTTAGAAACCTTTCAAAATCACACGGTGTACCTTCTTCTGGGTTCCTCATGCAAGATTTCGATGTAGGAAGATGCCCTTGAACCTGGAGATTTGGGACCCATGGGATGGGTACCATGCAGTATTACTTTAAAGGGTCTGCGTTTTCTCACCCAACCTCACCCAACCTCTCAGCCCCAAGAGTGTCCACCCTTATGTCTCATCCAGCTGTGGGTCTAGATATGGTCAATCCAGGTTGCATCACAGCCCCTGAACGAATTTTGTAAGAATTTCTCTCTCTTTCACTGTCTTTGTTTTACGGGTTTTTAAAAGTAATTTATTTTTATAATGGGGTTTAGCTGCTTTTCACGGCTGTGTTTATGCGGATTTACACCCACTTGACTCACTTCCACACAGATATCAATACATAGGTTTTAAGATTCTTACTAGTCACATATATTCTTGTGCGGTGAATAGGGGGTGTTGAGTCCAGTTCACTGTGCAAGGAGTAGGTCTTGTCTATTACATATTGGGTGTATGGAACGGTATCTGAGCGAATTTGAAACCCTTGTTTTATGTATCACCCCACCTCACCTTTCCCGTTAAGCAGCCATAGTGTGTTTTCTAAATGTGTGATTCTGTTCTGTTCTGTAATTCAGTTCAAGTGTAGCGGTTTTTACATTCCCTCTATAAGTGATAGCTTATGATAAGTGTCTTTTTCTGTGTGACTTATTTCACTTAGAATCGTCGTACCTAAGTCCACTGATCTTGCTTCTACTAGCCTTATGACATTGATTTCATGTCTGAGTGATATTGCATTGTACATAAGGACCACAACTTCTTTATCCATTTTTCTCTTTCCTGGGATATTTAAGGTGTCATGAAGTGGAGGTTCTTGTCAACAGAGCAGCCCTTAACTTTGGGGTGCCTGTGTCTTGCTGATTTTTAGTTTTCCCAATTTATACGCCCATGAGTGGACGTGCCCTACGCTCCCTAAGCTGTGTTTTTTCGATGTTTCAGGACACACCGTACACTTCTCCAGAGTGGCTGTTGGCAATTTACATCCCGCCCATCAGCGTAGCAAGGCTGCCATTTCTCCATGGCCTGTACTGCATTTCTGGTTTTGACACTTTTTGCAGCATGGCCCTTTTGACCGATGGGAAGCGAGACTTCTTTGTAGCGCTGATTTGCCTTTCCAGGTTGCTTGGTTGGCCAAAAAGGGCGTATGCGTTATTTCCTGAATATATTCAGGAAAAAACGCATACGCCCTTTTTGGCCAAGGGCATCATTGTCGACGTTTTGCCGCTTTTCATGTGCTTTAAAGGCGATTCGAATCTACCTCCTGAAACCTGTTTCCTGCAATTCTGCCTTGCTTTCAAATCCTCTTCGTTGCCTTCCCTCAATATATTTGTGGACGAGAGTTATCATTTATAACTCAGCAGGTTTGTGAATGGCAGTGCCCCTGAGCTCCATTTTTCAACTGTCTTGTTTGGGAGCTGGCCGCAAAAGCACGGGATTGCCTCAGGCCCTATTCTGGTTCCCGGCGGCAGGCTGAGCCTGTGGTTAATTCATCTTCCTGATGGGAAATTAGAGTGACCTGTGCCTGTCCCAACACCTAGATCTAGTCTCTCATTGGTTGCCCCTCTTCCCGTTCATCCTCAGGACAAATTGCAACCTGTACAGAACAGGAGGTTAAAGGTGCTGATTCTCCAAGTAGGGAGATTGCTAGTGAAGTAGCTGGAAATGCGAACCCGAGCACAAGGAGATGAGAAATGGGGTGTGTTTTAGAAACCTTTCAAAATCACACGGTGTACCATCTTCTGAGTTTCTCATGCATGTTTTCGATGTAGGAAGATGCCCTAGAACCTGGAGATTTGGGACCCATGGGATGGGTACCACGCAGTATTACTTTAAAGGGTCTGCACTTGCTCATCCAACATCACCCAACCTCTAAGCCCCAATAGTGTCCACCCTTATGTCTCATCCAGCTGTGGGTCCAGATATGGTCAGTCCAGATTGCATCACAGCCTCTGAACTAATTTTGTAAGAATTTCTCTCTCTTTCACTGTCTTTGTTTTACTGGTTTTTAAAAGTAATTTATTTTTATAATGGGGTTTAGCTGCTTTTCACCGCTGTGTTTATGCGGCTTTACACCCACTTGACTCACTTCCAAAGAGATATCAATACATAGGTTTTAAGATTCTTACTAGTCAGATATATACTTGTGCGGTGAATAGGGGGTGTTGAGTCCAGTTCACTGAGCAAGGAGTAGGTCTTGTCTATTACATATTGGGTGTATGGAACGGTATCTGAGCTAATATGAAACCCTTGTTTTATGCATCACCCCACCTCACCTTTCCCGTTAAGCAGCCATAGTGTGTTTTCTAAACGTGTGACTCTGTTCTGTTTTGTAATTCAGTTCAAGTGTAGCGGTTTTTACATTCCCTCTATAAGTGATAGCTTTTGATAAGTGTCTTTTTCTGTGTGACTTATTTCACTTAGAATCGTCGTACCTAAATCCACTCATCTTGCTTCTACTAGCCTTATGACATTGATTTCATGTCTGAGTGATATTCCATTGTACATAAGGACCACAACTTCTTTATCTATTTTTCTCTTTCCTGGGATATTTAAGGTGTCATGAAGTGGAGGTTCTTATCAACAGAGCAGCCCTAAACTTTGGTGTGCCTGTGTCTTGCTGATTTTTAGTTTTCCCAATTTATACGCCCATGAGTGGACGTGCCCTATGCTCCCTAAGCTGTGTTTTTTCGATGTTTCAGGACACACCGTACAGTTCTCCAGAGTGGCTGTTGGCAATTTACATCCCTCCCATCAGCGTAGAAAGGCTGAAATTTCTACATGGCCTGTCCTGCATTTCTGGTTTTGACACTTTTTGCAGCATGGCCCTTTTGACCGATGGGAAGCGAGACTTCATTGTAGCGCTGATTTGCCTTTCCAGGTTGCTTGGTTGGCCAAAAAGGGCGTATGCGTTTTTTCCTGAATATATTCAGGAAAAAACGCATACGCCCTTTTTGGCCAAGGGCATCATTGTCGACGTTATGCCAATTTTCATGTGCTTTAAAGGTGATTCGAATCTACCTCCTGAAACCTGTTTCCTGCAATTCTGCGTTGCTTTCAAATCCTCTTCGTTGCCTTCCCTCAATATATTTGTGGACGAGAGTTATCATTTATAACTCTGCAGGGTTGTGAATTGCAGTGCCCATGTGCTCCATTTTTCAACTGTCTTTTTTGGGAGCTGGCCGCAGAAGCACGGGATTGCCTCAGGCCCTATTCTGGTTCCGGGCGGCAGGCTGAGCCTGTGGTTAATTCTTCTTCCTGATGAGAAAATAGAGTGACCTGTGCCTGTCCCAAAACCTAGATCTAGTCTCTCATTGGCTGCCCCTCTTCCCGTTCATCCTCAGGACAAATTGCCACCTGTACGGAACAGGAGTTTAAAGGTGCTGATTCTGCAAGTAGGGAGATTGCTAGTGAAGTAGCTGGAATGGCGAACCCGAGCACAAGGAGATGAGAAATGAGGTGCGTTTTAGAAACCTTTCAAAATCACACGGTGTACCATCTTCTGGGTTCCTCATGCAAGTTTTCGATGTAGGAAGATGCCCTTGAACCTGGAGATTTGGGACCCATGGGATGGGTACCACGCAGTATTACCTTAAAGGGTCTGCGTTGGCTCACCCAACCTCACCAAAACTCTCAGCCCCAAGAATGTCCACCCTTATGTCTCATCCAGCTGTGGGTCTAGATATGTTCAATCCAGGTTGAGTCACAGCCCCTGAATGAATTTTGTAAGAATTTCTGTCTCTTTCACTGTCTTTGTTTCATGGGTTTTTAAAACTAATTTATTTTTATAATGGGATTTAGCTGCTTTTCACGGCTGTGTTTATGCGGCTTTACACCCACTTGACACACTTCCAGAGAGATATCAATACATAGGTTTTAAGATTCTTACTAGTCACATATATTCTTGTGCGGTGAATAGGGGGTGTTGAGTCCAGTTCACTGAGCAAGGAGTAGGTCTTGTCTATTACGTATTGGGTGTATGGAACGGTATCTGAGCTAATTTGAAACCCTTGTTTTATGCATCACCCCACCTCACCTTTCCCGTTAAGCAACCATAGTCTTTTTTCTAAATGTTTGACTTTGTTCTGTTTTTTAATTCAGTTCAAATGTAGCGGTTTTTACATTCCCTGTATAAGTTATAGCTTTTGATAAGTGTCTTTTTCTGTGTGACTTATTTCACTTAGAATCGTCGTACCTAAGTCCACCCATCTTGCTTCTACTTGCCTTATGACATTGATTTCATGGCTGAGTGATATTCCATTGTACATAAGGACCACAACTTCTTTATCCATTTTTCTCTTTCCTGGGATATTTAAGGTGTCATGAAGTGGAGGTTCTTGTCAACAGAGCAGCCCTAAACTTTGGGGTGCCTGTGTCTTGCTGATTTTTAGTTTTCAAAATTTATACGCCCATGAGTGGAAGTGCCCTATGCTCCCTAAGCTGTGTTTTTTCGAAGTTTCAGGCCTCACCGTACACTTCTCCAGAGTGGCTGTTGGCAGTTTACATCCCGCCCATCAGCGTAGCAAGGCTCCAATTTCTCCATGGCCTGTCCTGCATTTGTGGTTTTGACACTTTTATCAGCATGGCCCTTTTGACGGATGGGAAGCGAGACTTCTTTGTAGCGCTGATTTGCCTTTCCAGGTTGCTTGGTTGGCCAAAAAGGGCGTATGCGTTTTTTCCTGAATATATTCAGGAAAAAACGCATACGCCCTTTTTGGCCAAGGTCATCATTGTCAACGTTTTGCCGCTTTTCATGTGCTTTAAAGGCGATTCGAATCTACCTCCTGAAATCTGTTTCCTGCAGTTCTGCCTTGCTTTCAAATCCTCTTCGTTGCTTTCCCACAATATATTTGTGGACGAGAATTATCATTTATAAGTCTGCAGGTTTGTGAATTGCAGTGCCCCTGAGGTCCATTTTTCAACTCGCTTTTTTGGGATCTGGCCGCAAAAGCGTGGGATTGCCTCAGGCCCTATTCTGCTTCCGGGTGGCAGGCTGAGCCTGTGGTATTTTCTTCTTCCTGATGGGAAAATAGAGTGACCTGTGCCTGTCCCAACACCTAGATCTAGTCTCTCATTGGTTGCCCCTCTTCCCGTTCATCCTCAGAACAAATTGCAACCTGTATGGAACAGGAGGTTAAAGGTGCTGATTCTCCAAGTAGGGAGATTGCTAGTGAAGTAGCTGGAATGGCGAAACCGAGCACAAGGAGATGAGAAATGAGGTGCGTTTTAGAAACCTTTCAAAATCACACGGTGTACCATTTTCTGGGTTTCTCATGCATGTTTTCGATGTAGGAAGATGGCCTTGAACCTGGAGATTTGGGACCCATGGGATGGGTAACACGCAGTATTACTTTTAAGGGTCTGCGTTGGCTCACCCGACCTCACCCAACCTCTCAGCCCCAAGGGTGTCCACCCTTAGGTCTCATCCAGCTGTGGGTCTAGATATGTTCAATCCAGGTTGCATCACAGCCCCTGAACGAATTGGGTAAGAATTTCTCTCTCTTTCACTGTCTTTGTTTTACGGGTTTTTACAAGTAATTTATTTTTATAATGGGGTTTAGCTGCTTTTCACGGCTGTGTTTATGCGGCTTTACACCCACTTGACACACTTCCAGAGAGATATCAATACATAGGTTTTAAGATTCTTACTAGTCAGATATATACTTGTGCGGTGAATAGGGGGTGTTGTGTCCAGTTCACTGAGCAAGGAGTAGGTCTTGTCTATTACATATTGGGTGTATGGAACGGTATCTGAGCTAATTTGAAACCCTTGTTTTATGCATCACACCACCTCACCTTTACCGTTAAGCAGCCATAGTGTGTTTTCTAAACGTGTGGCTCTGTTCTCTTTTGTAATTCAGTTCAAGTGTAGCGGTTTTTACATTCCCTCTATACGTGATAGCTTATGATAAGTGTCTTTTTCTGTGTGACTTATTTCACTTAGAGTCGTCGTACCTAAATCCACTCATCATGCTGCTACTAGCCTTATGACATTGATTTCATGGCTGAGTGATATTCCATTGTACATAAGGACCACAACTTCTTTATCCATTTTTCTCTTCCCTGGGATATCTAAGGTGTCATGAAGTGGAGGTTCTTGTCAACAGAGCAGCCCTAAACTTTGGGGTGCCTGTGTCTTGCTGATTTTTAGTTTTCCCAATTTATACGCCCATGAGTGGAAGTGCCCTATGCTCCCTAAGCTGTGTTTTTTCGATGTTTAATGCCACACCGTACAAATCTCCAGAGTGGCTGCTAGCAATTTACATCCCGCCCATCAGTGTAGCAAGGCTCCCATTTCTCCATGGCCTGTCCTGCTTTTGTGGTTTTGACACTTTTTTCAGCATGGCCCTTTTGACCGATTCGAAGCGAGACTCCTTGTAGTGCTGATTTGCCTTTACATGTTGCTTGGTTGGCCAAAAAGGGCCTATGCGTTTTTTCCTGAATATATTCAGGAAAAAACGCATACGCCCTTTTTGGCCAAGGGCATCATTGTCCACGTTTTGCCGCTTTTCATGTGCTTTAAAGGCAATTCGAATCTACCTCCTGAAACCTGTTTCCTGCAATTCTGCCTTGCTTTCAAATCCTCTTCGTTGCCTTCCCTCAGTATATTTGTGGACGAGAGTTATCATTTATAACTCTGCAGGGTTGTGAATTGCAGTGCCCATGTGCTCCATTTTTCAACTGGCTTTTTTGGGAGCTGGCCGCAGAAGCGCGGGATTGCCTCAGGCCCTATTCTGGTTCCGGGTGGCAGGCTGAGCCTGTGGTTAATTCTTCTTCCTGATGAGAAAATAGAGTGACCTGTGCCTGTCCCAACATCTAGATCTAGTCTCTCATTGGCTGCCCCTCTTCCTGTTCATCCTCAGGACAAATTGCAACCTGTACGGAACAGGAGGTTAAAGGTGCTGATTCTCCAAATAGGGAGATTGCTAGTGAAGTAGCTGGAATGGCGAACCCGAGCACAAGGAGATGAGAAATGAGGTGCGTTTTAGAAACCTTTCAAAATCACACGGTGTACCATCTTCTGGGATCCTCATGCAAGTTTTCGATGTAGGAAGATGCCCTTGAACCTGGAGATTTGGGACCCATGGGATGGGTACCACGCAGTATTACCTTAAAGTGTCTGCGTTGGCTCACCCAACCTCACCAAACCTCTCAGCCCCAAGAATGTCCACCCTTATGTCTCATCCAGCTGTGGGTCTAGATATGGTCAATCCAGGTTGCGTCACAGCCCCTGAATGAATTTTGTAAGAATTTCTGTCTCTTTCACTGTCTTTGTTTCATGGGTTTTTGAAACTAATTTATTTTTATAATGGGGTTTAGCTGCTTATCACGTCTGTGTTTATGCGGCTTTACACCCACTTGACACAGTTCCAGAGAGATATCAATACATAGGTTTTAAGATTATTACTAGTCACATATATTCTTGTGTGGTGAATAGGGGGTGTTGAGTCCAGTTCACTGAGCAAGGAGTAGGTCTTGTCTATTACGTATTGGGTGTATGGAACGGTATCTGAGCTAATTTGAAACCCTTGTTTTATGCATCACCCCACCTCACCTTTCCCGTTAAGCAACCATAGATTTTTTTCTAAATGTGTGACTTTGTTCTGTTTTGTAATTCAGTTCAAATGTAGCGGTTTTTACATTCCCTGTATAAGTTATAGCTTTTCATAAGTGTCCTTTTCTGTGTGACATATTTCACTTAGAATCGTCGTACCTAAGTCCACCCATCTTGCTTCTACTAGCCTTATGACATTGATTTCATGGCTGAGTGATATTCCATTGTACATAAGGACCACAACTTCTTTATCCATTTTTCTCTTTCCTGGGATATTTAAGGTGTCATGAAGTGGAGGTTCTTGTCAACAGAGCAGCCCTAAACTTTGGGGTGCCTGTGTCTTGCTGATTTTTAGTTTTCAAAATTTATACGCCCATGAGTGGAAGTGCCCTATGCTCCCTAAGCTGTGTTTTTTCGATGTTTCAGGCCTCACCGTACACTTCTCCAGGGTGGTTGTTGTCAATTTACATCCCGCCCATCAGCGTAGCAAGGCTCCAATTTCTCCATGGCCTGTCCTGCATTTGTGGTTTTGACACTTTTATCAGCATGGCCCTTTTGACGGATGGGAAGCGAGACTTCTTGTAGCGCTGATTTGCCTTTCCATGTTGCTTGGTTGGCCAAAAAGGGCGTATGCGTTTTTTCCTGAATATATTCAGGAAAAAACGCATACGCCCTTTTTGGCCAAGGGCATCATTGTCCACGTTTTGCCGCTTTTCATGTGCTTTAAAGGCGATTCGAATCCACCTCCTGAAACCTGTTTCCTGCAATTCTGCCTTGCTTTCAAATCCTCTTCGTTGCCTTCCCTCAGTATATTTGTGGACGAGAGTTATCATTTATAACTCTGCAGTGTTATGAATTGCAGTGCCCATGTGCTCCATTTTTCAACTGACTTTTTTGGGAGCTGGCCGCAGAAGCGCGGGATTGCCTCAGGCCCTATTCTGGTTCCGGGTGGCAGGCTGAGCCTGTGGTTATTTCTTCTTCCTGATGAGAAAATAGAGTGACCTGTGCCTGTCCCAACACCTAGATCTAGTCTCTCATTGGCTGCCCCTCTTCCCGTTCATCCTCAGGACAAATTGCAACCTGTACGGAACAGGAGGTTAAAGGTGCTGATTCTCCAAGTAGGGAGATTGCTAGTGAAGTAGCTGGAATGGCAAACCCGAGCACAAGGAGATGAGAAATGAGGTGCGTTTTAGAAACCTTTCAAAATCACACGGTGTACCATCTTCTGGGTTCCTCATGCAAGTTTTCGATGTAGGAAGATGCCCTTGAACCTGGAGATTTGGGACCCATGGGATGGGTACCACGCAGTATTACCTTAAAGGGTCTGTGTTGGCTCACCCAACCTCACCAAAACTCTCAGCCCCAAGAATGTCCACCCTTATGTCTCATCCAGCTGTGGGTCTAGATATGGTCAATCCAGGTTGCGTCACAGCCCCTGAATGAATTTTGTAAGAATTTCTGTCTCTTTCACTGTCTTTGTTTCATGGGTTTTTAAAACTAATTTATTTTTATAATGGGGTTTAGCTGCTTTTCACGGCTGTGTTTATGCGGCTTTACACCCACTTGACACACTTCCAGAGAGATATGAATACATAGGTTTTAAGATTCTTACTAGTCACATATATTCTTGTGCGGTGAATAGGGGGTGTTGAGTCCAGTTCACTGAGCAAGGAGTAGGTCTTGTCTATTACGTATTGGGTGTATGGAACGGTATCTGAGCTAATTTGAAACCCTTGTTTTATGCATCACCCCACCTCACATTTCCCGTTAAGCAGCCATAGTCTGTTTTCTAAATGTTTGACTTTGTTCTGTTTTCTAATTCAGTTCAAAAGTAGCGGTTTTTACATTCCCTGTATAAGTTATAGGTTTTGATAAGTGTCTTTTTCTGTGTGACTTATTTCACTTAGAATCGTCGTACCTAAGTCCACCCATCTTGCTTCTACTAGCCTTATGGCATTGATTTCATGGCTGAGTGATATTCCATTGTACATAAGGACCACAACTTCTTTATCCATTTTTCTCTTTCCTGGGATATTTAAGGTGTCATGAAGTGGTGGTTCTTGTCAACAGAGCAGCCCTAAACTTTGGGGTGCCTGTGTCTTGCTGATTTTTAGTTTTCAAAATTTATACGCCCATGAGTGGAAGTGCCCTATGCTCCCTAAGCTGTGTTTTTTCGAAGTTTCAGGCCTCACCGTACACTTCTCCAGAGTGGCTGTTGGCAGTTTACATCCCGCCCATCAGCATAGCAAGGCTCCAATTTCTCCATGGCCTGTCCTGCATTTGTGGTTTTGACACTTTTATCAGCATGGCCCTTTTGACGGATGGGAAGCGAGACTTCTTTGTAGCGCTGATTTGACTTTCCTGGTTGCTTGGTTGGCCAAAAAGGGCGTATGCGTTTTTTCCTGAATATATTCAGGAAAAAACGCCTACGCCCTTTTTGGCCAAGGGCATCATTGTCCACGTTTTGCCGCTTTTCATGTGCTTTAAAGGCGATTCGAATCTACCTCCTGAAACCTGTTTCCTGCAATTCTGCCTTGCTTTCAAATCCTCTTCGTTGCCTTCCCTCAATATATTTGTGGACGAGAGTTATCATTTATAACTCAGCAGGTTTGTGAATGGCACTGTCCCTGAGGTCCATTTTTCAACTCGCTTTTTTGGGATCTGGCCGCAAAAGCGCGGGATTGCCTCAGGCCCTATTCTGGTTCCGGGTGGTAGGCTGAGCCTGTGGTATTTTCTTCTTCCTGATGGGAAAATAGAGTGACCTGTGCCTGTCCCAACACCTAGATCTAGTCTCTCATTGGTTGCCCCTCTTCCCGTTCATCCTCAGGACAAATTGCAACCTGTACAGAACAGGAGGTTAAAGGTGCTGATTCTCCAAGTAGGGAGATTGCTAGTGAAGTAGCTGGAATGGCGAACCCGAGCACAAGGAGATGAGAAATGGGGTGTGTTTTAGAAACATTTCAAAATCACACGGTGTACCATCTTCTAGTTTTCCCATGCGTGTTTTCGATGTAGGAAGATGCCCTTGAACCTGGAGACTTGGGACCCATGGGATGGGTACCACGCAGTATTACTTTAAAGGGTCTGCGTTGGCTCACCCAACCTCACCCAACCTCTCAGCCCCAAGAGTGTCCACCCTTAGGTCTCATCCAGCTGTGGGTCTAGATATGTTCAATCCAGGTTGCATCACAGCCCCTGAACGAATTTTGTAAGAATTTCTCTCTCTTTCACTGTCTTTGTTTTACGGGTTTTTACAAGTAATTTATTTTTATAATGGGGTTTAGCTGCTTTTCACGGCTGTGTTTATGCGGCTTTACACCCACTTGACACACTTCCAGAGAGATATCAATACATAGGTTTTAAGATTCTTACTAGTCAGATATATACTTGTGCGGTGAATAGGGGGTGTTGTGTCCAGTTCACTGAGCAAGGAGTAGGTCTTATCTATTACATATTGGGTGTATGGAACGGTATCTGAGCTAATTTGAAACCCTTGTTTTATGCATCACACCACCTCACCTTTACCGTTAAGCAGCCATAGTGTGTTTTCTAAACGTGTGACTCTGTTCTCTTTTGTAATTCAGTTCAAGTGTAGCAGTTTTTACATTCCCTCTATACGTGATAGCTTATGATAAGTGTCTTTTTCTGTGTGACTTATTTCACTTAGAGTCGTCGTACCTAAATCCACTCATCATGCTGCTACTAGCCTTATGACATTGATTTCATGGCTGAGTGATATTCCATTGTACATAAGGACCACAACTTCTTTATCCATTTTTCTCTTCCCTGGGATATTTAAGGTGTCATGAAGTGGAGGTTCTTGTCAACAGAGCAGCCCTAAACTTTGGGGTGCCTGTGTCTTGCTGATTTTTAGTTTTCAAAATTTATACGCCCATGAGTGGAAGTGCCCTATGCTCCCTAAGCTGTGTTTTTTCGATGTTTCAGGCCTCACCGTACACTTCTCCAGGGTGGCTGTTGGCAATTTACATCCCGCCCATGAGCGTAGCAAGGCTCCAATTTCTCCATGGCCTGTCCTGCATTTGTGGTTTTGACACTTTTTTCAGCATGGCCCTTTTGACGGATGGGAAGCGAGACTTCTTTGTAGCGCTGATTTGCCTTTCCAGGTTGCTTGGTTGGCCAAAAAGGGCGTATGCGTTTTTTCCTGAATATATTCAGGAAAAAACGCATACGCCCTTTTTGGCCAAGGGCATCATTGTCCACGTTTTGCCGCTTTTCATGTGCTTTAAAGGCGATTCGAATCTACCTCCTGAAACCTGTTTCCTGCAATTCTGCCTTGCTTTCAAATCCTCTTCCTTGCCTTCCCTCAGTATATTTGTGGACGAGAGTTATCATTTATAACTCTGCAGGGTTGTGAATTGCAGTGCCCATGTGCTCCATTTTTCAACTGACTTTTTTGGGAGCTGGCCGCAGAAGCGCGGGATTGCCTCAGGCCCTATTCTGGTTCCGGGTGGCAGGCTGAGCCTGTGGTTATTTCTTCTTCCTGATGAGAAAATAGAGTGACCTGTGCCTGTCCCAACACCTAGATCTAGTCTCTCATTGGCTGCCCCTCTTCCCGTTCATCCTCAGGACAAATTGCAACCTGTACGGAACAGGAGGTTAAAGGTGCTGATTCTCCAATTAGGGAGATTGCTAGTGAAGTAGCTGGAATGGCGAACCCGAGCACAAGGAGATGAGAAATGAGGTGCGTTTTAGAAACCTTTCAAAATCACACGGTGTACCATCTTCTGGGTTCCTCATGCAAGTTTTCGATGTAGGAAGATACCCTTGAACCTGGAGATTTGGGACACATTGGATGGGTACCACGCAGTATTACCTTAAAGGGTCTGCTTTGGCTCACGCAACCTCACCAAACCTCTCAGCCCCAAGAATGTCCACCCTTATGTCTCATCCAGCTGTGGGTCTAGATATGGTCAATCCAGGTTGCGTCACAGCCCCTGAATGAATTTTGTAAGAATTTCTGTCTCTTTCTCTGTCTTTGTTTCATGGGTTTTTAAAACTAATTTATTTTTATAATGGGCTTTAGCTGCTTTTCACGGCTGTGTTTATGCGGCTTTACACCCACTTGACACACTTCCAGAGAGATATCAATACATAGGTTTTAAGATTCTTACTAGTCACATATATTCTTGTGCAGTGAATAGGGGGTGTTGAGTCCAGTTCACTGAGCAAGGAGTAGGTCTTGTCTATTATGTATTGGGTGTATGGAACGGTATCTGAGCTAATTTGAAACCCTTGTTTTATCCATCACCCCACCTCACCTTTCCCGTTAAGCAATCATAGTTTTTTTTCTAAATGTGTGACTTTGTTCTGTTTTGTAATTCAGTTCAAATGTAGCGGTTTTTACATTCCCTGTATAAGTTATAGCTTTTGATAAGTGTCTTTTTCTGTGTGACTTATTTCACTTAGAATCGTCGTACCTACGTCCACCCATCTTGCTTCTACTAGCCTTATGACATTGATTTCATGGCTGAGTGATATTCCATTGTACATAAGGACCACAACTTCTTTATCCATTTTTCTCTTTCCTGGGATATTTAAGGTGTCATGAAGTGGAGGTTCTTGTCAACAGAGCAGCCCTAAACTTTGGGGTGCCTGTGTCTTGCTGATTTTTAGTTTTCAAAATTTATACGCCCATGAGTGGAAGTGCCCTATGCTCCCTAAGCTGTGTTTTTTCGATGTTTCAGGCCTCACCGTAAACTTCTCCAGAGTGGCTGTTGGCAATTTACATCCCGCCCATCAGCGTAGCAAGGCTCCAATTTCTCCATGGCCTGTCCTGCATTTGTGGTTTTGACACTTTTATCAGCATGGCCCTTTTGACGGATGGGAAGCGAGACTTCTTTGTAGCGCTGATTTGACTTTCCAGGTTGCTTGGTTGGCCAAAAAGGGCGTATGCGTTTTTTCCTGAATATATTCAGGAAAAAACGCATACGCCCTTTTTGGCCAAGGGCATCATTGTCCACGTTTTGCCGCTTTTCATGTGCTTTAAAGGCGATTTGAATCTACCTCCTGAAACCTGTTTCCTGCAATTCTGCCTTGCTTTCAAATCCTCTTCGTTGCCTTCCCTCAATATATTTGTGGACGAGAGTTATCATTTATAACTCTGCAGGGTTGTGAATTGCAGTGCCCATGTGCTCCATTTTTCAACTGGCTTTTTTGGGAGCTGGCCGCAGAAGCGCGGGATTGCCTCAGGCCCTATTCTGGTTCCGGGTGGCAGGCTGAGCCTGTGGTTATTTCTTCTTCCTGACGAGAAAATAGAGTGACCTGTGCCTGTCCCAACACCTAGATCTAGTCTCTCATTGGCTGCCCCTCTTCCCGTTCATCCTCAGGACAAATTGCAACCTGTACGGAACAGGAGGTTAAAGGTGCTGATTCTCCAAGTAGGGAGATTGCTAGTGAAGTAGCTGGAATGGCGAACCCGAGCACAAGGAGATGAGAAATGAGGTGCGTTTTAGAAACCTTTCAAAATCACACGGTGTACCATCTTCTGGGTTCCTCATGCAAGTTTTCGATGTAGGAAGATGCCCTTGAACCTGGAGATTTGGGACCCATGGGATGGGTACCACGCAGTATTACCTTAAAGTGTCTGCGTTGGCTCACCCAACCTCACCAAACCTCTCAGCCCCAAGAATGTCCACCCTTATGTCTCATCCAGCTGTGGGTCTAGATATGTTCAATCCAGGTTGCATCACAGCCTCTGAACGAATTTTGTAAGAATTTCTCTCTCTTTCACTGTCTTTGTTTTACGGGTTTTTACAAGGAATTTATTTTTATAATGGGGTTTAGATGCTTTTCACGGCTGTGTTTATGCGGCTTTACACCCACTTGACACACTTCCAGAGAGATATCAATACATAGGTTTTAAGATTCTTACTAGTCAGATATATACTTGTGCGGTGAATAGGGGGTGTTGAGTCCAGTTCACTGAGCAAGGAGTAGGTCTTGTCTATTACATATTGGGTGTATGGAACGGTATCTGAGCTAATTTGAAACCCTTGTTTTATGCATCACACCACCTCACCTTTCACTTTAAGCAGCCATAGTGTGTTTTCTAAACGTCTGACTCTGTTCTCTTTTGTAATTCAGTTCAAGTGTAGAAGTTTTTACATTCCCTCTATACGTGATAGCTTATGATAAGTGTCTTTTTCTGTGTGACTAATTTCACTTAGAGTCGTCGTACCTAAATCCACTCATCATGCTGCTACTAGCCTTATGACATTGATTTCATGGCTGAGTGAAATTCCATTGTACATAAGGACCACAACTTCTTTATCCATTTTTCTCTTTCCTGGGATATTTAAGGTGTCATGAAGTGGAGGTTCTTGTCAACAGAGCAGCCCTAAACTTTGGGGTGCCTGTGTCTTGCTGATTTTTAGTTTTCCCAATTTATACGCCCATGAGTGGAAGTGCCCTATGCTCCCTAAGCTGTGTTTTTTCGATGTTTAAGGCCACACCGTACACTTCTCCAGAGTGGCTGTTGGCAATTTACATCCCGCCCATCAGTGTAGCAAGGCTCCCATTTCTCCATGGCCTGTCCTGCATTTCTGGTTTTGACACTTTTTTCAGCATGGCCCTTTTGACCGATTCGAAGCGAGACTCCTTTGTAGTGCAGATTTGCATGTCCATGTTGCTTGGTTGGCCAAAAAGGGCGTATGCGTTTTTTCCTGAATATATTCAGGAAAAAACGCATACGCCCTTTTTGGCCAAGGGCATCATTGTCCACGTTTTGCCGCTTTTCATGTGCTTTAAAGGCGATTCGAATCTACCTCCTGAAACCTGTTTCCTGCAATTCTGCCTTGCTTTCAAATCCTCTTCGTTGCCTTCCCTCAATATATTTGTGGACGAGAGTTATCATTTATAACTCTGCAGAGTTGTGAATTGCAGTGCCCATGTGCTCCATTTTTCAACTGGCTTTTTTGAGAGCTGGCCGCAGAAGCGCGGGATTGCCTCAGGCCCTATTCTGGTTCCAGGTGGCAGGCTGAGCCTGTGGTTATTTCTTCTTCCTGATGAGAAAATAGAGTGACCTGTGCCTGTCCCAACACCTAGATCTAGTCTCTCATTGGCTGCCCCTCTTCCCGTTCATCCTCAGGACAAATTGCAACCTGTACGGAACAGGCGGTTAAAGGTGCTGATTCTCTAAGTAGGGAGATTGCTAGTGAAGTAGCTGGAATGGCGAACCCGAGCACAAGGAGATGAGAAATGAGGTGCGTTTTAGAAACCTTTCAAAATCACATGGTGTACCATCTTCTGGGTTCCTAATGCAAGTTTTCGATGTAGGAAGATGCCCTTGAACCTGGAGATTTTGGACCCATGGGATGGGTACCACGCAGTATTTCCTTAAAGGGTCTGCGTTGGCTCACCCAACCTCACCAAACCTCTCAGCCCCAAGAATGTCCACCCTTATGTCTCATCCAGCTGTGGGTCTAGATATGGTCAATCCAGGTTGCATCACAGCCCCTGAATGAATTTTGTAAGAATTTCTGTCTCTTTCACTGTCTTTGTTTCATGGGTTTTTAAAACTAATTTATTTTTATAATGGGGTTTAGCTGCTTTTCACGGCTGTGTTTATGCAGCTTTACACCCACTTGACACACTTCCAGAGAGATATCAATACATAGGTTTTAAGATTCTTACTAGTCACATATATTCTTTTGCGGTGAATAGGGGGTCTTGAGTCCAGTTCACTGAGCATGGAGTAGGTCTTGTCTATTACATATTGGGTGTATGGAACGGTATCTGAGCGAATTTGAAACCCTTGTTTTATGCATCACCCCACCTCACCTTTCCCGTTAAGCAGCCATAGTGTGTTTTCTAAACGTGTGACTCTGTTCTGTTTTGTAATTCAGTTCAAGTGTAGCGGTTTTTAAATTCCCTCTATAAGTGATAGCTTACGATAAGTGTCTTTTTCTGTGTGACTTATTTCACTTAGAGTCGTCGTACCTAAATCCACTCATCATGCTGCTACTAGCCTTATGATATTGATTTCATGGCTGAGTGATATTCCATTGTACATAAGGACCACAACTTCTTTATCCATTTTTCTCTTTCCTGGGATATTTAAGGTGTCATGAAGTGGAGGTTCTTGTCAACAGAGCAGCCCTAAACTTTGGGGTGCCTGTGTCTTGCTGATTTTTAGTTTTCCCAATTTATACGCCCATGAGTGGAAGTGCCCTATGCTCCCTATGCTGTGTTTTTTCGATGTTTCAGGACACACCGTACACTTCTCCAGAGTGAATGTTGGCAATTTACATACCGCCCATCAGCGTAGCAAGGCTCCCCTTTCTCCATGGCCTGTACTGCATTTCTGGTTTTGACACTTTTTGCAGCATGGCCCTTTTGACGGATGGGAAGCGAGACTTCTTTGTAGCGCTGATTTGCCTTTCCAGGTTGCTTGGTTGGCCAAAAAGGGTGTATGCGTTTTTTCCTAAATATATTCAGGAAAAAACGCATACGCCCTTTTTGGCCAAGGGCATCATTGTCGACGTTTTGCCGCTTTTCATGTGCTTTAAAGGCGATTCGAATCTACCTCCTGAAACCTGTTTCCTGCAATTCTGCCTTGCTTTCAAATCCTCTTCGTTGCCTTCCCTCAATATATTTGTGGACGAGAGTTATCATTTATAACTCTGCAGGTTTGTGAATTGCAGTGCCCATGTGCTCCATTTTTCAACTGGCTTTTTTGGGAGTTGGCCGCAGAAGCGCGGGATTGCCTCAGGCCCTATTCTGGTTCCGGGCGGCAGGCTGAGCCTGTGGTTAATTCTTCTTCCTGATGGGAAAATAGAATGACCTGTGCCTGTCCCAACACCTAGATCTAATCTCTCATTCGTTGCCCCTCTTCCCATTCATCCTTAGGACAAATTGCAACCTGTACGGAACAGGAGCTTAAAGGTGCTGATTCTCCAAGTAGGGAGATTGCTAGTAAAGTAGCTGGAATGGCGAACTCGAGAACAAGGAAATGAGAAATGAGGTGCGTTTCAGAAACCTTTCCCGATCAGACGGTGTACCATCTTCTAGGTTTCCCATGCGTGTTTTCGATGTAGGAAGATGCCCTTGAACCTGGAGATTTCGGACCCATGGGATGGGTACCACGCAGTATTACTTTAAACGGTCTAAGTTTGCTCTCCCAACCTCACTAAACCTCTCAGCCCCAAGAGTGTCCACCCTTAGGTCTCATCCAACTGTGGGTCTAGATATGTTCAACCCAGGTTGCGTCACAGCCCCTGAAGGAATTTTGTAAGAATTTCTCTCTCTTTCACTGTCTTTGTTTTACGGGTTTTTAGAAGTAATTTATTTTTATAATGGAGTTTAGCTGCTTTTCACGGCTGTGTTTATGCGGCTTTACACACACTTGACTCACTTCCAGAGAGATATCAATACATAGGTTTTAAGATTCTCACTAGTCAGATATATTCTTGTGCGGTGAATAGGGGGTGTTGAGTCCAGTTCACTGAGCAAGGAGTAGGTCTTTTCTATTACTTATTGGGTGTATGGAACGGTATCTGAGCTAATTTGAAACCCTTGTTTTATGCATCACCGCACATCACCTTTCCCGTTAAGCAGCCATAGTGTGTTTTCTAAATGTGTGACTCTGTTCTGATTTGTAATTCAATTCAAGTGTAGCGGTTTTTACATTCCCTTTATAAGTGATAGCTTTTGATAAGTGTCTTTTTCTGTGTGACTTATTTCACTTAGAGTCATCGTACCTAAATCCACTCATCATGCTGCTACTAGCCTTATGACATTGATTTCATGGCTGAGTGATATTCCATTGTACATAAGGACCACAATTTCTTTATCCATTTTTCTCTTTCCTGGGATATTTAAGGTTTCCTGAAGTGGAGGTTCTTGTCAACAGAGCAGCCCTAACCTTTCGTTGCCTAAGTCTTGCTGATTTTTAGTTTTCCCAATTTATACGCCCATGAGTGGAAGTGCCCTATGCTCCATAAACTGTGTTTTTTCGATGTTTCAGGCCACACCGTACACTTCTCCAGAGTGGCTGTTGGCAATTTACATCCCGCCCATTAGCGTAGCAAGGCTCCCATTTCTCCATGGCCTGTCCTGCATTTCTGGTTTTGACACTTTTTTCAGCATGACCCTTTTGACCGATGGGAAGCGAGACTTCTTTGTAGCGCTGATTTGCCTTTCCAGGTTGCTTGGTTGGCCAAAAAGGGCGTATGCGTTTTTTCCTGAATATATTCAGGAAAAAAGGCATACGCCCTTTTTTTCCAAGGGCATCATTTTCCACGTTTTGCCGCTTTTCATGTGCTTGAAAGGCGATTCGAATCTACCTCCTGAAATCTGTGTTTTGCAGTTCTGCCTTGCTTTCAAATCCTCTTCGTTGCCTTCCCTCAATATATTTGTGGACGAGAGTTATCATTTATAACTCTGCAGGCTTGTGAATTGCAGTGCCACTGAGCTCCATTTTTCAACTCGCTTTTTTGGGATCTGGCCGCAAAAGCGCGGGATTGCCTCAGGCCCTTTTCTGGTTCCGGGTGGCAGGCTGAGCCTGTGGTTATTTCTTCTTCCTGATGGGAAAATAGAGTGACCTGTGCCTGTCCCAACACCTAGATCTAGTCTCTCATTGGTTGCCCCTCTTCCCGTTCATCCTCAGGACAAATTGCAACCTATACGGAACTGGAGGTTAAAGGTGCTGATTCTCCAAGTAGGGAGATTGCTAGTAAATTAGCTAGAATGGCGTACCCGAGCACAAGGAGATGAGAAATGAGGTGCGTTTTAGAAACCTTTCAAAATCACATGCTGTAACATCTTCTAGGTTCCTCATGCAAGTTTTCAATGTAGGAAGATGCCCTTGAACCTGGAGATTTGGGACCCATGGGATGGGTACCATGCATTATTACTTTAAAGGGTCTGCGTTGGCTCACCCAACCTCACCAAACCTCTCAGCCCCAAGAGTGTCCACCATTATGTCTCATCCAGCTGTGGGTCTAGATATGGTCAATCCAGGTTGCGTCACAGCCCCTGAATGAATTTTGTAAGAATTTCTCTCTCTTTCACTGTCTTTGTTTCATGCGTTTTTAAAACTAATTTATTTTTATAATGGGGTTTAGCTGCTTTTCACGGCTGTGTTTATGCGGATTTACACCCACTTGACTCACTTCCAGAGAGATATCAATACATAGGTTTTAAGATTCTCACTCGTCAGATATATTCTTGTGCGGTGAATAGAGGGTGTTGAGTCCAGTTCACTGAGCAAGAAGTAGGTCTTGTCTATTACATATTGGGTGTATGGAACGGTATCTGAGCGAATTTGAAACCCTTGTTTTATGCATCACCCCACCTCACCTTTCCCGTTAAGCAGCCATAGTGTGTTTTCAAAATGGGTGACACTGTTCTGATTTGTAATTCAGTTCAAGTGTAGCGGTTTTTACATTCCCTCTATAAGTGATAGCTTTTGATATGTGTCTTTTTCTGTGTGAATTATTTCACTTAGAGTCGTCGTACCTAAAACCAATCATCATGCTGCTACTAGCCTTATGATATTGATTTCATGGCTGAGTGATATTCCATTGTACATAAGGACCACAACTTCTTTATCCATTTTTCTCTTTCCTGGGATATTTAAGGTGTCATGAAGTGGAGGTTCTTGTCAACAGAGCAGCCCTAAACTTTGGGGTGCCTGTGTCTTGCTGATTTTAGTTTTCCCAATTTATACGCCCATGAGTGGAAGTGCCCTATGCTCCCTAAGCTTTGTTTTTTCGATGTTTCAGGACACACCGTACACTTCTCCAGAGTGGCTGTTGGCAATTTACATCCCGCTCATCAGCGTAGCAAGGCTCCTATTTCTCCATGGCCTGTCCTGCATTTGTGGTTTTGACACTTTTTTCAGCATGGCCTTTTGGACCGATGGGAAGCGAGACTTCTTTGTAGCGCTGATTTGCCTTTCCAGGTTGCTTGGTTGGCCAAAAAGGGCGTATGCGTTTTTTCCTGAATATATTCAGGAAAAAACGCATACGCCCTTTTTGGCCAAGGGCATCATTGTCGACGTTTTGCCGCTTTTCATGTGCTTTAAAGGCGATTCGAATCTACCTCCTGAAACCTGTTTCCTGCAACTCTGCCTTGCTTTCAAATCCTCTTCGTTGCCTTCCCTCAATATATTTGTGGACGAGAGTTATCATTTATAACTCTGCAGGTTTCTGAATTGCAGTGCCCATGTGCTGGATTTATCAACTGGCTTTTTTGGGAGCTGGCCGCAGAAGCGCGGGATTGCCTCAGGCCCTATTCTGGTTCCGGGCGGCAGGCTGAGCCTGTGGTTAATTCTTCTTCCTGATGGGAAAATAGAGTGACCTCTGCCTGTCCCAACACCTAGATCTAGTCTCTCATTGGTTGCCCCTCTTCCCATTCATCCTTAGGACAAATTGCAACCTGTATGGAACAGGAGGTTAAAGGTGCTGATTCTCCAAGTAGGGAGATTGCTAGTAAAGTAGCTGGAATGGGGAACCCGAGCACACGGATTTGAGAAATGAGGTGCGTTTTAGAAACTTTCCCAATCTCACGGTGTACCATCTTCTGGGTTTCTCATGCATATTTTCGATGTAGGAAGATGCCTTTGAACCTGGAGATTTGGGACCCATGGGATGGGTACCACGCAGTATTACTTTAAAGCGTCTGCATTTGCTCACCCAACCACACCAAACCTCTCAGCCCCAAGAGTGTCCACCCTTATGTCTCATCCAGCTGTGGGTCTAGATATGGTCAATCCAGGTTGCGTCACAGCCCCTGAATGAATTTTGTAAGAATTTCTCTCTCTTTCACTGTCTTTGTTTCATGGGTTTTTAAAACTAATTTATTTTTATAATGGGGTTTAGCTGCTTTTCACGGCTGTGTTTATGCGGCTTTACACCCACTTGACTCACTTCCAGAGAGATATCAATACATAAGTTTTACGATTCTCACTAGTCAGATATATTCTTGTGTGGTGAATAGGGGGTGTTGAGTCCAGTTCACTGAGCAAGGAGTAGGTCTTGTCTATTACATATTGGGTGTATGGAACGGTATCTGAGCTAATTTGAAACCCTTGTTTTATGCATCACCCCACGTCACCTTTCCCGTTAAGCAGCCATAGTGTGTTTTCTAAATGTGTGACTCTGTTTTGATTTGTAATTCAGTTCAATTGTAGCGGTTTTTACATTCCCTTTATAAGTGATAGCTTTTGATAAGTGTATTTTTCTGTGTGACTTATTTCACTTAGAGTCGTCGTACCTAAATCCACTCATCATGCTGCTACTAGCCTTATGACATTGATTTCATGGCTGAGTGATATTCCATTGTACATAAGGACCACGACTTCTTTATCCATTTTTCTCCTTCCTGGGATATTTAAGGTTTCGTGAAGTGGAGGTTCTTGTCAACAGAGCAGCCCTAAACTTTGGGGTGCCTGAGTCTTGCTGATTTTTAGTTTTCCCAATTTATACGCCCATGAGTGGAAGTGCCCTATGCTCCATAAACTTTGTTTTTTCGATGTTTCAGGCCACACCGTACACTTCTCCAGAGTGGCTGTTGGCAATTTACATCCCGCCCATCAGCGTGGCAAGGCTCCCATTTCTCCATGGCCTGTCCTGCATTTGTGGTTTTGACACTTTTTTCAGCATGGCCCTTTTGACCCATGGGAAGCGAGACTTCTTTGTAGCGCTGATTTGCCTTTCCAGGTTGCTTGGTTGGCCAAAAAGGGCGTATGCGTTTTTTTCTGAATATATTCAGGAAAAAACGCATACGCCCTTTTTGGCCAAGGGCATCATTTTCCACGTTTTGCCGCTTTTCATGTGCTTGATAGGCGATTCGAATCTACCTCCTGAAACCTGTTTCATGCAACTCTGCCTTGCTTTCAAATCCTCTTCGTTGCCTTCCCTCAATATATTTGTGGACGAGAGTTATCATTTATAACTCTGCAGGTTTGTGAATTGCAGTGCCCATGTGCTCCATTTTTCAACTGGCTTTTTTCGGAGCTGGCCGCAGAAGCGCGGGATTGCCTCAGGCACTAATCTGGTTCCCGGCAGCAGGCTGAGCCTGTGCTTAATTCTTCTTCCTGATGGGAAAATAGAGTGACCTGTGCCTGTCCCAACACCTAGATGTAGTCTCTCATTGGTTGCCCCTCTTCCCGTTCATCCTCAGGACAAATTGCAACCTGTACAGAACAGGAGGTTAAAGGTGTTGATTCTCCAAGTAGGGAGATTGCTAGTAAAGTAGCTGGAATGGCAAACCCGAGCACAAGGAGATGAGAAATGAGGTGCGTTTTAGAAACCTTTCAAAATAACACGGTGTACCATCTTCTGAGTTTCTCATGCATGTTTTCGATGTAGGAAGATGCCCTTGAACCTGGAGACTTGGGACCCATGGGATGGGTACCACGCAGTATTACTTTAAAGGGTCTGCGTTTGCTCACCCAACCTAACCCAACCTTTCAGCCCCAAGAGTGTCCACCCTTATGTCTCATCCACCTGAGCGTGTAGATATGGTCAATCCAGGTTGCATCACAGCCTCTGAACGAATTTTGTAAGAATTTCTCTCTCTTTCACTGTCTTTGTTTTACGGGTTTTTAAAAGTAATTTATTTTTATAATGGGGTTTAGTTGCTTTTCACGGCTGTGTTTATGCGGCTTTACACCCACTTGACTCACTTCCAGACATATATCAATACATAGGTTTTAAGATTCTTACTAGTCACCTATATTCTTGTGCGGTGAATAGGGGGTGTTGAGTCCAGTTCACTGAGCAAGGAGTAGGTCTTGTCTATTACATATTGGGTGTATGGAACGGTATCTCAGCGAATTTGAACCCCTTGTTTTATGCATCACCCCACCTCACCTTTCCCGTTAAGCAGCCATAGTGTGTTTTCTAAACGTGTGACTCTGTTCTGTTTTGTAATTCAGTTCAAGTGTAGCGGTTTTTACATTCCCTCTATAAGTGATAGCTTATGATAAGTGTCTTTTTCTGTGTGACTTATTTCACTTAGAATCGTCGTACCTAACTCCACTCATCTTGCTTCTACTAGCCTTATGACATTGATTTCATGTCTGAGTGATATTCCATTGTACATAAGGACCACGACTTCTTTATCCATTTTTCTCTTTCCTGGGATATTTAAGTTGTCATGAAGTGGAGGTTCTTGTCAACAGAGCAGCCCTAAACTTTGGGGTGCCTGTGTCTTGCTGATTTTTAGTTTTCCCAATTTATACTCCCATGAGTGGACGTGCCCTATGCTCCATAAGCTGTTTTTTTTCGATGTTTCAGTACACACTGTACACTTCTCCAGAGTGGCTGTTGGCAATTTACATCCCGCTCATCAGCGTAGCAAGGCTGCCATTTCTCCATGGCCTGTCCTGCATTTCTGGTTTTGACACTTTTTGCAGCATGGCCCTTTTGACCGATGGGAAGCGAGACTTCTTTGTAGCGCTGATTTGCCTTTCCAGGTTGCTTGGTTGGCCAAAAAGGGCGTATGCTTTTTTTCCTGAATATATTCAGGAAAAAACGCATACGCCCTTTTTGGCCAAGGGCATCATTGTCGACGTTTTGCCGCTTTTCATGTGCTTTAAAGGCGATTCGAATCTACCTCCTGAAATCTGTTTTCTGCAATTCTGCCTTGCTTTCAAATCCTCTTCGTTGCCTTCCCTCAATATATCTGTGGATGAGAGTTATCATTTATAACTCTGCGGGTTTGTGAATTGCAGTGTCCCTGAGCTCCATTTTTCAACTCGCTTTTTTGGGAGCTGGCCGCAAAAGCGCGGGATTGCCTCAGGCCCTATTGTGCTTCTGGGCGGCAGGCTGAGCCTGTGATTAATTCTTCTTCCTGATGGGAAATTAGAGTGACCTGTGCCTGTCCCAACACCTAGATCTAGTCTCTCATTGGTTGCCCCTCTTCCCGTTCATCCTCAGGACAAATTGCAACCTGTACAGAACAGGAGGTTAAAGGTGCTGATTCTCCAAGTAGGGAGATTGCTAGTAAAGTAGCTGGAATGGCGAACCCGAGCACAAGGAGATGAGAAATGAGGTGCGTTTTAGAAACCTTTCAAAATCACACGGTGTACCATCTTCTGAGTTTCTCATGCATGTTTTCGATGTAGGAAAATGCCCTTGAACCTGGAGACTTGGGACCCATGGGATGGGTACCACGCAGTATTACTTTAAAGGGTCTGTGTTTGCTCACCCAACCTAACCCAAACTTTCAGCCCCAAGAGTGTCCACCCTTATGTCTCATCCACCTGTGCGTGTAGATATGGTCAATCCAGGTTGCATCACAGCCCCTGAACGAATTTTGTAAGAATTTCTCTCTCTTTCACTGTCTTTGTTTTACGGGTTTTTAAAAGTAATTTATTTTTATAATGGGGTTTAGTTGCTTTTCACGGCTGTGTTTATGCGGCTTTACACCCACTTGACTCACTTCCAGACATATATCAATACATAGGTTTTAAGATTCTTACTAGTCACCTATATTCTTGTGCGGTGAATAGGGGGTGTTGAGTCCAGTTCACTGAGCAAGGAGTAGGTCTTGTCTATTACATATTGGGTGTATGGAACGGTATCTGAGCGAATTTGAACCCCTTGTTTTATGCATCACCCCACCTCACCTTTCCCGTTAAGCAGCCATAGTGTGTTTTCTAAACGTGTGACTCTGTTCTGTTTTGTAATTTAGTTCAAGTGTAGCGGTTTTTACATTCCCTCTATAAGTGATAGCTTATGATAAGTGTCTTTTTCTGTGTGACTTATTTCACTTAGAATCGTCGTACCTAACTCCACTCATCTTGCTTCTACTAGCCTTATGACATTGATTTCATGTCTGAGTGATATTCCATTGTACATAAGGACCACGACTTCTTTATCCATTTTTCTCTTTCCTGGGATATTTAAGTTGTCATGAAGTGGAAGTTCTTGTCAACAGAGCAGCCCTAAACTTTGGGGTGCCTGTGTCTTGCTGATTTTTCTTTTTCCCAATTTATACGCCCATGAGTGGACGTGCCGTACGCTCCCTAAGCTGTGTTTTTTCGATGTTTCAGGACACACCATACACTTCTCCAGAGTGGCTGCTGGCAGTTAACATCCCGCCCATCAGCGTAGCAAGGCTGCCATTTCTCCATGGCCTGTCCTGCATTTCTGGTTTTGACACTTTTTGCAGCATGACCCTTTTGACCGATGGGAAGCGAGACTTCTTTGTAGCGCTGATTTGCCTTTCCAGGTTGCTTGGTTGGCCAAAAAGGGCGTATGCGTTTTTTCCTGAATATATTCAGGAAAAAACGCATACGCCCTTTTTGGCCAAGGGCATCATTGTCGACCTTTTGCCGCTTTTCATGTGCTTTAAAGGCGATTCGAATCTACCTCCTGAAATCTGTTTTCTGCAATTCTGCCTTGCTTTCAAATCCTCTTCGTTGCCTTCCCTCAATATATCTGTGGATGAGAGTTATCATTTATAACTCTGCGGGTTTGTGAATTGCAGTGTCCCTGAGCTCCATTTTTCAACTCGCTTTTTTGGGAGCTGGCCGCAAAATCGCGGGATTGCCTCAGGCCCTATTGTGCTTCTGGGCGGCAGGCTGAGCCTGTGATTAATTCTTCTTCCTGATGGGAAATTAGAGTGACCTGTGCCTGTCCCAACACCTAGATCTAGTCTCTCATTGGTTGCCCCTCTTCCCGTTCATCCTCAGGACAAATTGCAACCTGTACAGAACAGGAGGTTAAAGGTGCTGATTCTCCAAGTAGGGAGATTGCTAGTGAAGTAGCTGGAATGGCGAACCCGAGCACAAGGAGATGAGAAATGAGGTGCGTTTTAGAAACCTTTCAAAATCACACGGTGTACTTCTTCTGGGTTCCTCATGCAAGATTTCGATGTAGGAAGATGCCCTTGAACCTGGAGATTTGGGACCCATGGGATGGGTACCATGCAGTATTACTTTAAAGGGTCTGCGTTTTCTCACCCAACCTCACCCAACCTCTCAGCCCCAAGAGTGTCCACCCTTATGTCTCATCCAGCTGTGGGTCTAGATATGGTCAATCCAGGTTGCATCACAGCCCCTGAACGAATTTTGTAAGAATTTCTCTCTCTTTCACTGTCTTTGTTTTACGGGTTTTTAAAAGTAATTTATTTTTATAATGGGGTTTAGCTGCTTTTCACGGCTGTGTTTATGCGGCTTTACACCCACTTGACTCACTTCCAGACAGATATCAATACATAGGTTTTAAGATTGTTACTAGTCACATATATTCTTGTGCGGTGAATAGGGGGTGTTGAGTCCAGTTCACTGAGCAAGGAGTAGGTCTTGTCTATTACATATTGGGTGTATGGAACGGTATCTGAGCGAATTTGAACCCCTTGTTTTATGCATCACCCCACCTCACCTTTCCCGTTAAGCCGCCATAGTGTGTTTTCTAAACGTGTGATTCTGTTCTGTTCTGTAATTCAGTTCAAGTGTAGCGGTTTTTACATTCCCTCTATAAGTGATAGCTTATGATAAGTGTCTTTTTCTGTGTGACTTATTTCACTTAGAATCGTCGTACCTAAGTCCACTCATCTTGCTTCTACTAGCCTTATGACATTGATTTCATGTCTGAGTGATATTGCATTGTACATAAGGACCACAACTTCTTTATCCATTTTTCTCTTTCCTGGGATATTTAAGGTGTCATGAAGTGGAGGTTCTTGTCAACAGAGCAGCCCTAAACTTTGGGGTGCCTGTGTCTTGCTGAATTTTAGTTTTCCCAATTTATACGCCCATGAGTGGACGTGCCCTATGCTCCCTAAGCTGTGTATTTTCGATGTTTCAGGACACACTGTACACTTCTCCAGAGTGGCTGTTGGCAATTAACATCCCGCCCATCAGCGTAGCAAGGCTGCCATTTCTCCATGGCCTGTCCTGCATTTCTGGTTTTGACACATTTTGCAGCATGACCCTTTTGACCGATGGGAAGCGAGACTTCTTTGTAGCGCTGATTTGCCTTTCCAGGTTGCTTGGTTGGCCAAAAAGGGCGTATGCGTTTTTTCCTGAATATATTCAGGAAAAAACGCATACGCCCTTTTTGGCCAAGGGCATCATTGTCGACCTTTTGCCGCTTTTCATGTGCTTTAAAGGCGATTCAAATCTACCTCCTGAAATCTGTTTTCTGCAATTCTGCCTTGCTTTCAAATCCTCATCGTTGCCTTCCCTCAATATATCTGTAGATGAGAGTTATCATTTATAACTCTGTGGGTTTGTGAATTGCAGTGTCCCTGAGCTCCATTTTTCAACTCGCTTTTTTGGGAGCTGGCCGCAAAAGCGCCGGATTGCCTCAGGCCCTATTGTGCTTCTGGGCGGCAGGCTGAGCCTGTGATTAATTCTTCTTCCTGATGGGAAATTAGAGTGACCTGTGCCTGTCCCAACACCTAGATCTAGTCTCTCATTGGTTGCCCCCCTTCCCGTTCATCCTCAGGACAAATTGCAACCTGTACAGAACAGGAGGTTAAAGGTGCTGATTCTCCAAGTAGGGAGATTGCTAGTAAAGTAGCTGGAATGGCAAACCCGAGCACAAGGAGATGAGAAATGAGGTGCGTTTTAGAAACCTTTCAAAATCACACGGTGTACCATCTTCTGAGTCTCTCATGCATGTTTTCGATGTAGGAAGATGCCCTTGAACCTGGAGACTTGGGAACCATGGGATGGGTACCACGCAGTATTACTTTAAAGGGTCTGCGATTGCTCACCTAACCTAACCCAACCTTTCAGCCCCAAGAGTGTCCACCCTTATGTCTCATCCACCTGTGCGTGTAGATATGGTCAATCCAGGTTGCATCACAGCCTCTGAACGAATTTTGTAAGAATTTCTCTCTCTTTCACTGTCTTTGTTTTACGGGTTTTTAAAAGTAATTTATTTTTATAATGGGGTTTAGTTGCTTTTCACGGCTGTGTTTATGCGGCTTTACACCCACTTGACTCACTTCCAGACATATATCAATACATAGGTTTTAAGATTCTTACTAGTCACCTATATTCTTGTGCGGTGAATAGGGGGTGTTGAGTCCTGTTCACTGAGCAAGGAGTAGGTCTTGTCTATTACATATTGGGTGTATGGAATGGTATCTGAGCGAATTTGAACCCCTTGTTTTATGCATCACCCCACCTCACCTTTCCCGTTAAGCAGCCATAGTGTGTTTTCTAAACGTGTGACTCTGTTCTGTTTTGTAATTCAGTTCAAGTGTAGCGGTTTTTACATTCCCTCTATAAGTGATAGCTTATGATAAGTGTCTTTTTCTGTGTGACTTATTTCACTTAGAATCGTCGTACCTAACTCCACTCATCTTGCTTCTACTAGCCTTATGACATTGATTTCATGTCTGAGTGATATTGCATTGTACATAAGGACCACAACTTCTTTATCCATTTTTCTCTTTCCTGGGATATTTAAGGTGTCATGAAGTGGAGGTTCTTGTCAACAGAGCAGCCCTAAACTTTGGGGTGCCTGTGTCTTGCTGATTTTTAGTTTTCCCAATTTATACGCCCATGAGTGGACGTGCCCTATGCTCCCTAAGCTGTGTTTTTTCGATGTTTCAGGACACACCGTACACTTCTCCAGAGTGGCTGTTGGCAATTTACATCCCGCTCATCAGCGTAGCAAGGCTGCCATTTCTCCATGGCCTGTCCTGCATTTCTGGTTTTGACACTTTTTGCAGCATGGCCCTTTTGACCGATGGGAAGCGAGACTTCTTTGTAGCGCTGATTTGCCTTTCCAGGTTGCTTGGTTGGCCAAAAAGGGCGTATGCGTTTTTTCCTGAATATATTCAGGAAAAAACGCATACGCCCTTTTTGGCCAAGGGCATCATTGTCGACCTTTTGCCGCTTTTTATGTGCTTTAAAGGCGATTAGAATCTACCTCCTGAAATCTGTTTTCTCCAATTCTGCCTTGCTTTCAAATCCTCTTCGTTGCCTTCCCTCAATATATCTGTGGATGAGAGTTATCATTTATAACTCTGCGGGTTTGTGAATTGCAGTGTCCCTGAGCTCCATTTTTCAACTCGCTTTTTTGGGAGCTGGCCGCAAAAGCACGGGATTGCCTCAGACCCTATTGTGCTTCTGGGCGGCAGGCTGAGCCTGTGATTAATTCTTCTTCCTGATGGGAAATTAGAGTGACCTGTGCCTGTCCCAACACCTAGATCTAGTCTCTCATTGGTTGCCCCTCTTCCCGTTCATCCTCAGGACAAATTGCAACCTGTACAGAACAGGAGGTTAAAGGTGCTGATTCTCCAAGTAGGGAGATTGCTAGTAAAGTAGCTGGAATGGCGAACCCGAGCACAAGGAGATGAGAAATGAGGTGCGTTTTAGAAACCTTTCAAAATCACACGGTGTACCATCTTCTGAGTTTCTCATGCATATTTTCGATGTAGGAAGATGCCCTTGAACCTGGAGACTAGGGACCCATGGGATGGGTACCACGCAGTATTACTTTAAAGGGTCTGCGTTTGCTCACCCAACCTAACCCAACCTTTCAGCCCCAAGAGTGTCCACCCTTATGTCTCATCCACCTGTGCGTGTAGATATGGTCAATCCAGGTTGCATCACAGCCTCTGAACGAATTTTGTAAGAATTTCTCTCTCTTTCACTGTCTTTGTTTTACGGGTTTTTAAAAGTAATTTATTTTTATAATGGGGTTTAGTTGCTTTTCACGGCTGTGTTTATGCGGCTTTACACCCACTTGACTCACTTCCAGACATATATCAATACATAGGTTTTAAGATTCTTACTAGTCACCTATATTCTTGTGCGGTGAATAGGGGGTGTTGAGTCCAGTTCACTGAGCAAGGAGTAGGTCTTGTCTATTACATATTGGGTGTATGGAACGGTATCTGAGCGAATTTGAAGCCCTTGTTTTATGCATCACCCCACCTCACCTTTCCCGTTAAGCAGCCATAGTTTGTTTTCTAAACGTGTGACTCTGTTCTGTTTTGTAATTCAGTTCAAGTGTAGCGGTTTTTACATTCCCTCTATAAGTGATAGCTTATGATAAGTGTCTTTTTCTGTGTGACTTATTTCACTTAGAATCGTCGTACCTAACTCCACTCATCTTGCTTCTACTAGCCTTATGACATTGATTTCATGTCTGAGTGATATTCCATTGTACATAAGGACCACGACTTCTTTATCCATTTTTCTCTTTCCTGGGATATTTAAGTTGTCATGAAGTGGAGGTTCTTGTCAACAGAGCAGCCCTAAACTTTGGGGTGCCTGTGTCTTGCTGATTTTTCTTCTTCCCAATTTATACGGCCATGAGTGGACGTGCCGTACGCTCCCTAAGCTGTGTTTTTTCGATGTTTCAGGACACACCATACACTTCTCCAGAGTGGCTGCTGGCAATTAACATCCCGCCCATCAGCGTAGCAAGGCTGCCATTTCTCCATGGCCTGTCCTGCATTTCTGGTTTTGACACTTTTGCAGCATGACCCTTTTGACCGATGGGAAGCGAGACTTCTTTGTAGCGCTGATTTGCCTTTCCAGGTTGCTTGGTTGGCCAAAAAGGGCGTATGCGTTTTTTCCTGAATATATTCAGGAAAAAACGCATACGCCCTTTTTGGCCAAGGGCATCATTGTCGACGTTTTGCCGCTTTTCATGTGCTTTAAAGGCGATTCGAATCTACCTCCTGAAACCTGTTTCCTGCAATTCTGCCTTGCTTTCAAATCCTCTTCGTTGCCTTCCCTCAATATATTTTTGGACGAGAGTTATCATTTATAACTCAGCAGGTTTGTGAATGGCAGTGCCCCTGAGCTCCATTTTTCAACTGTCTTGTTTGGGAGCTGGCCGCAAAAGCACGGGATTGCCTCAGGCCCTATTCTGGTTCCCGGCAGCAGGCTGAGCCTGTGGTTAATTCTTCTTCCTGATGGGAAAATAGAGTGACCTGTGCTTGTCCCAACACCTAGATCTAGTCTCTCATTGGTTGCCCCTCTTCCCGTTCATCCTCAGGACAAATTGCAACCTGTACAGAACAGGAGGTTAAAGGTGCTGTTTCTCCAAGTAGGGAGATTGCTAGTGAAGTAGCTGGAATGGCGAACCCGAGCACAAGGAGATGAGAAATGAGGTGCGTTTTAGAAACCTTTCAAAATCACACGGTGTACCTTCTTCTGGGTTCCTCATGCAAGATTTCGATGTAGGAAGATGCCCTTGAACCTGGAGATTTGGGACCCATGGGATGGGTACCATGCAGTATTACTTTAAAGGGTCTGCGTTTGCTCACCCAACCTCACCCAACCTCTCAGCCCCAAGAGTGTCCACCCTTATGTCTCATCCAGCTGTGGGTCTAGATATGGTCAATCCAGGTTGCATCACAGCCCCTGAACGAATTTTGTAAGAATTTGTCTCTCTTTCACTGTCTTTGTTTTACGGGTTTTTATAAGTAATTTATTTTTTTAATGGGGTTTAGCTGCTTTTCACGGCTGTGTTTATGCGGATTTACACCCACTTGACTCACTTCCAGACAGATATCAATACATAGGTTTTAAGATTGTTACTAGTCACATATATTCTTGTGCGGTGAATAGGGGGTGTTGAGTCCAGTTCACTGAGCAAGGAGTAGGTCTTGTCTATTACATATTGGGTGTATGGAACGGTATCTGAGCGAATTTGAACCCCTTGTTTTATGCATCACCCCACCTCACCTTTCCCGTTAAGCAGCCATAGTGTGTTTTTTAAACGTGTGATTCTGTTCTGTTCTGTAATTCAGTTCAAGTGTAGCAGGTTTTTACATTCCCTCTCTAAGTGATAGCTTATGATAAGTGTCTTTTTCTGTGTGACTTATTTCACTTAGAATCGTCGTACCTAAGTCCACTCATCTTGCTTCTACTAGCCTTATGACATTGATTTCATGTCTGAGTGATATTGCATTGTACATAAGGACCACAACTTCTTTATCCATTTTTCTCTTTCCTGGGATATTTAAGGTGTCATGAAGTGGAGGTTCTTGTCAACAGAGCAGCCCTAAACTTTGGGGTGCCTGTGTCTTGCTGATTTTTAGTTTTCCCAATTTATACGCCCATGAGTGGACGTGCCCTATGCTCCCTAAGCTGTGTTTTTTCGATGTTTCAGGACACACCGTACACTTCTCCAGAGTGGCTGTTGGCAATTTACATCCCGCTCATCAGCGTAGCAAGGCTGCCATTTCTCCATGGCCTGTCCTGCATTTCTGGTTTTGACACTTTTTGCAGCATGGCCCTTTTGACCGATGGGAAGCGAGACTTCTTTGTAGCGCTGATTTGCCTTTTCAGGTTGCTTGGTTGGCCAAAAAGGGCGTATGCGTTTTTTCCTGAATATATTCAGGAAAAAACGCATACGCCCTTTTTGGCCAAGGGCATCATTGTCGACGTTTTGCCGCTTTTCATGTGCTTTAAAGGCGATTCGAATCTACCTCCTGAAATCTGTTTTCTGCAATTCTGCCTTGCTTTCAAATCCTCTTCGTTGCCTTCCCTCAATATATCTGTGGATGAGAGTTATCATTTATAACTCTGCGGGTGTGTGAATTGCAGTGTCCCTGAGCTCCATTTTTCAACTCGCTTTTTTGGGAGCTGGCCGCAAAACACGGGATTGCCTCAGGCCCTATTGTGCTTCTGGGCGGCAGGCTGAGCCTGTGATTAATTCTTCTTCCTGATGGGAAATTAGAGTGACTTGTGCCTGTCCCAACACCTAGATCTAGTCTCTCATTGGTTGCCCCTCTTCCCGTTCATCCCCAGGACAAATTGCAACCTGTACAGAACAGGAGGTTAAAGGTGCTGATTCTCCAAGTAGGGAGATTTCTAGTAAAGTAGCTGGAATGGCGAACCCGAGCACAAGGAGATGAGAAATGAGGTGCGTTTTAGAAACCTTTCAAAATCACATGGTGTACCATCTTCTGAGTTTCTCATGCATGTTTTCGATGTAGGAAGATGCCCTTGAACCTGGAGACTTGGGACCCATGGGATGGGTACCACGCAGTATTACTTTAAAGGGTCTGCATTTGCTCACCCAACCTAACCCAACCTTTCAGCCCCAAGAGTGTCCACCCTTATGTCTCATCCACCTGTGCGTGTAGATATGGTCAATCCAGGTTGCATCACAGCCTCTGAACGAATTTTGTAAGAAATTCTCTCTCTTTCACTGTCTTTGTTTTACGGGTTGTTAAAAGTAATTTATTTTTATAATGGGGTTTAGTTGCTTTTCACGGCTGTGTTTATGCGGCTTTACACCCACTTGACTCACTTCCAGACATATATCAATACATAGGTTTTAAGATTCTTACTAGTCACCTATATTCTTGTGCAGTGAATAGGGGGTGTTGAGTCCAGTTCACTGAGCAAGGAGTAGGTCTTGTCTAATACATATTGGGTGTATGGAACGGTATCTGAGCGAATTTGAACCCCTTGTTTTATGCATCACCCCACCTCACCTTTCCCGTTAAGCAGCCATAGTGTGTTTTCTAAACGTGTGACTCTGTTCTGTTTTGTAATTCAGTTCAAGTGTAGCGGTTTTTACATTCCCTCTATAAGTGATAGCTTATGATAAGTGTCTTTTTCTGTGTGACTTATTTCACTTAGAATCGTCGTACCTAAGTCCACTCATCTTGCTTCTACTAGCCTTATGACATTGATTTCATGTCTGAGTGATATTCCATTGTACATAAGGACCACAACTTCTTTATCCATTTTTCTCTTTCCTGGGATATTTAAGGTGTCATGAAGTGGAGGTTCTTGTCAACAGAGCAGCCCTAAACTTTGGGGTGCCTGTGTCTTGCTGATTTTTAGTTTTCCCAATTTATACGCCCATGAGTGGACGTGCCCTATGCTCCCTAAGCTGTGTTTTTTCGATGTTTCAGGACACACCGTACACTTCTCCAGAGTGGCTGTTGGGAATTTACATCACGCTCATCAGCGTAGCAAGGCTGCCATTTCTCCATGGCCTGTCCTGCATTTCTGGTTTTGACACTTTTTGCAGCATGGCCCTTTTGACCGATGGGAAGCGAGACTTCTTTGTAGCGCTGATTTGCCTTTTCAGGTTGCTTGGTTGGCCAAAAAGGGCGTATGCGTTTTTTCCTGAATATATTCAGGAAAAAACGCATACGCCCTTTTTGGCCAAGGGCATCATTGTCGACGTTTTGCCGCTTTTCATGTGCTTTAAAGGCGATTCGAATCTACCTCCTGAAATCTGTTTTCTGCAATTCTGCCTTGCTTTCAAATCCTCTTCGTTGCCTTCCCTCAATATATCTGTGGATGAGAGTTATCATTTATAACTCTGCGGGTTTGTGAATTGCAGTGTCCCTGAGCTCCATTTTTCAACTCGCTTTTTTGGGAGCTGGCCGCAAAAGCACGGGATTGCCTCAGGCCCTATTGTGCTTCTGGGCGGCAGGCTGAGCCTGTGATTAATTCTTCTTCCTGATGGGAAATTAGAGTGACCTGTGCCTGTCCCAACACCTAGATCTAGTCTCTCATTGGTTGCCCCTCTTCCCGTTCATCCTCAGGACAAATTGCAACCTTTACAGAAAAGGAGGTTAAAGGTGCTGATTCTCCAAGTAGGGAGATTGCTAGTAAAGTAGCTGGAATGGCGAACCCGAGCACAAGGAGATGAGAAATGAGGTGCGTTTTAGAAACCTTTCAAAATCACACGGTGTACCATCTTCTGAGTTTCTCATGCATGTTTTCGATGTAGGAAGATGCCCTTGAACCTGGAGACTTGGGACCCATGGGATGGGTACCACGCAGTATTACTTTAAAGGGTCTGCGTTTGCTCACCCAACCTAACCCAAACTTTCAGCCCCAAGAGTGTCCACCCTTATGTCTCATCCACCTGTGCGTGTAGATATGGTCAATCCAGGTTGCATCACAGCCTCTGAACGAATTTTGTAAGAATTTCTCTCTCTTTCACTGTCTTTGTTTTACGGGTTTTTAAAAGTAATTTATTTTTATAATGGGGTTTAGTTGCTTTTCACGGCTGTGTTTATGCGGCTTTACACCCACTTGACTCACTTCCAGACATATATCAATACATAGGTTTTAAGATTCTTACTAGTCACCTATATTCTTGTGCGGTGAATAGGGGGTGTTGAGTCCAGTTCACTGAGCAAGGAGTAGGTCTTGTCTATTACATATTGGGTGTATGGAACTGTATCTGAGCGAATTTGAACCCCTTGTTTTATGCATCACCCCACCTCACCTTTCCCGTTAAGCAGCCATAGTGTGTTTTCTAAACGTGTGACTCTGTTCTGTTTTGTAATTCAGTTCAAGTGTAGCGGTTTTTACATTCCCTCTATAAGTGATAGCTTATGATAAGTGTCTTTTTCTGTGTGACTTAATTCACTTAGAATCGTCGTACCTAACTCCACTCATCTTGCTTCTACTAGCCTTATGACATTGATTTCATGTCTGAGTGATATTCCATTTTACATAAGAACCACGACTTCTTTATCCATTTTTCTCTTTCCTGGGATATTTAAGTTGTCATGAAGTGGAGGTTCTTGTCAACAGAGCAGCCCTAAACTTTGGGGTGCCTGTGTCTTGCTGATTTTTCTTTTTCCCAATTTATACGCCCATGAGTGGACGTGCCATACGCTCCCTAAGCTGTGTTTTTTCGATGTTTCAGGACACACCATACACTTCTCCAGAGTGGCTGCTGGCAATTAACATCCCGCCCATCAGCGTAGCAAGGCTGCCATTTCTCCATGGCCTGTCCTGCATTTCTGGTTTTGACACTTTTTGCAGCATGGCCCTTTTGGCCGATGGGAAGCGAGACTTCTTTGTAGCGCTGATTTGCCTTTCCAGGTTGCTTGGTTGGCCAAAAAGGGCGTATGCGTTTTTTCCTGAATATATTCAGGAAAAAACGCATACGCCCTTTTTGGCCAAGGGCATCATTGTCGACGTTTTGCCGCTTTTCATGTGCCTTAAAGGCGATTCGAATCTACCTCCTGAAATCTGTTTCCTGCAATTCTGCCTTGCTTTCAAATCCTCTTCGTTGCCTTCCCTCAATATATCTGTGGATGAGAGTTATCACTTATAACTCTGCGGGTTTGTGAATTGCAGTGTCCCTGAGCTCCATGTTTCAACTGTCTTTTTTGAGAGCTGGCCGCAAAAGCACGGGATTGCCTCAGGCCCTATTCTGGTTCCTGGCAGCAGGCTGAGCCTGTGGTTAATTCTTCTTCCTGATGGGAAAATAGAGTGAACTGTGCCTGTCCCAACACCTAGATCTAGTCTCTCATTGGTTGCCCCTCTTCCCGTTCATCCTCAGGACAAATTGCAACCTGTACAGAACAGGAGGTTAAAGGTGCTGATTCTCCAAGTAGGGAGATTGCTAGTGAAGTAGCTGGAATGGCGAACCCGAGCACAAGGAGATGAGAAATGAGGTGCCTTTTAGAAACCTTTCAAAATCACACGGTGTACCTTCTTCTGGGTTCCTCATGCAAGATTTCGATGTAGGAAGATGCCCTTGAACCTGGAGATTTGGGACCCATGGGATGGGTATCACGCAGTATTACTTTAAAGGGTCTGCGTTTGCTCACCCCACCTCTCAGCACCAAGAGTGTCCACCCTTATGTCTCATCCAGCTGTGGGTCTAGATATGGTCAATCCAGGTGGCATCACAGCCCCTGAACGAATTTTGTAAGAATTTCTCTCTCTTTCACTGTCTTTGTTTTACGGGTTTTTAAAAGTAATTTATTTTTATAATGGGGTTTAGCTGCTTTTCACGGCTGTGTTTATGCGGATTTACCCCCACTTGACTCACTTCCAGACAGATATCAATACATAGGTTTTAAGATTGTTACTAGTCACATATATTCTTGTGCTGTGAATAGGGGGTGTTGAGTCCAGTTCACTGAGCAAGGAGTAGGTCTTGTCTATTACATATTGGGTGTATGGAACGGTATCTGAGCGAATTTGAACCCCTTGTTTTATGCATCACCCCACCTCACCTTTCCCGTTAAGCAGCCATAGTGTGTTTTCTAAACGTGTGATTCTGTTCTGTTCTGTAATTCAGTTCAAGTGTAGCAGGTTTTTACATTCCCTCTATAAGTGATAGCTTATGATAAGTGTCTTTTTCTGTGTGACTTATTTCACTTAGAATCGTCGTACCTAAGTCCACTCATCTTGCTTCTACTAGCCTTATGACATTGATTTCATGTCTGAGTGATATTGCATTGTACATAAGGACCACAACTTCTTTATCCATTTTTCTCTTTCCTGGGATATTTAAGGTGTCATGAAGTGGAGGTTCTTGTCAACAGAGCAGCCCTAAACTTTGGGGTGCCTGTGTCTTGCTGATTTTTAGTTTTCCCAATTTATACGCCCATGAGTGGACGTGCCCTATGCTCCCTAATCTGTGTTTTTTCGATGTTTCAGGACACACCGTACACTTCTCCAGAGTGACTGTTGGCAATTTACATCCTGCCCATCAGCGTAGCAAGGCTGCCATTTCTCCATGGCCTGTCCTGCATTTCTGGTTTTGACACTTTTTGCAGCATGGCCCTTTTGACCGATGGGAAGCGAGACTTCTTTGTAGCGCTGATTTGCCTTTTCAGGTTGCTTGGTTGGCCAAAAAGGGCGTATGCGTTTTTTCCTGAATATATTCAGGAAAAAACGCATACGCCCTTTTTGGCCAAGGGCATCATTGTCGACGTTTTGCCGCTTTTCATGTGCTTTAAAGGCGATTCGAATCTACCTCCTGAAATCTGTTTTCTGCAATTCTGCCTTGCTTTCAAATCCTCTTCGTTGCCTTCCCTCAATATATCTGTGGATGAGAGTTATCATTTATAACTCTGCGGGTTTGTGAATTGCAGTGTCCCTGAGCTCCATTTTTCAACTCGCTTTTTTGGGAGCTGGCCGCAAAAGCACGGGATTGCCTCAGGCACTATTGTGCTTCTGGGGGGCAGGCTGAGCCTGTGATTAATTCTTCTTCCTGATGGGAAATTAGAGTGACCTGTGCCTGTCCCAACACCTAGATCTAGTCTCTCATTGGTTGCCCCTCTTCCCGTTCATCCCCAGGACAAATTGCAACCTGTACAGAACAGGAGGTTAAAGGTGCTGATTCTCCAAGTAGGGAGATTGTTAGTAAAGTAGCTGGAATGGCGAACCCGAGCACAAGGAGATGAGAAATGAGGTGCGTTTTAGAAACCTTTCAAAATCACACGGTGTACCATCTTCTGTGTTTCTCATGCATGTTTTCTATGTAGGAAGATGCCCTTGAACCTGGAGACTTGGGACACATGGGATGGGTACCACGCAGTATTACTTTAAAGGGTCTGCATTTGCTCACCCAACCTAACCCAACCTTTCAGCCCCAAGAGTGTCCACCCTTATGTCTCATCCAGCTGTGCGTGTAGATATGGTCAATCCAGGTTGCATCACAGCCTCTGAACGAATTTTGTAAGAATTTCTCTCTCTTTCACTGTCTTTGTTTTACGGGTTTTTAAAAGTAATTTATTTTTATAATGGGGTTTAGCTGCTTTTCACGGCTGTGTTTATGCGGCTTTACACCCACTTGACTCACTTCCAGACATATATCAATACATAGGTTTTAAGATTCTTACTAGTCACATATATTCTTGTGCGGTGAATAGGGGGTGTTGAGTCCAGTTCACTGAGCAAGGAGTAGGTCTTGTCTATTACATATTGGGTGTATGGAACGGTATCTGAGCGAATTTGAACCCCTTGTTTTATGCATCACCCCACGTCACCTTTCCCGTTAAGCAGCCATAGTGTGTTTTCTAAACGTGTGACTCTGTTCTGTTTTGTAATTCAGTTCAATGTAGCGGTTTTTACATTCCCTCTATAAGTGATAGCTTATGATAAGTGTCTTTTTCTGTGTGACTTATTTCACTTAGAATCGTCGTACCTAACTCCACTCATCTTGCTTCTACTAGCCTTATGACATTGATTTCATGTCTGAGTGATATTGCATTGTACATAAGGACCACAACTTCTTTATCCATTTTTCTCTTTCCTGGGATATTTAAGGTGTCATGAAGTGGAGGTTCTTGTCAACAGAGCAGCCCTAAACTTTGGGGTGCCTGTGTCTTGCTGATTTTTAGTTTTCCCAATTTATACGCCCATGAGTGGACGTGCCCTATGCTCCCTAAGCTGTGTTTTTTCGATGTTTCAGGACACACTGTACACTTCTCCAGAGTGGCTGTTGGCAATTTACATCCCGCTCATCAGCGTAGCAAGGCTGCCATTTCTCCATGGCCTGTCCTGCATTTCTGGTTTTGACACTTTTTGCAGCATGGCCCTTTTGACCGATGGAAAGCGAGACTTCTTTGTAGCGCTGATTTGCCTTTCCAGGTTGCTTGGTTGGCCAAAAAGGGCGTATGCGTTTTTTCCTGAATATATTCAGGAAAAAACGCATACGCCCTTTTTGGCCAAGGGCATCATTGTCGACCTTTTGCCGCTTTTCATGTGCTTTAAAGGCGATTCGTATCTACCTCCTGAAATCTGTTTTCTGCAATTCTGCCTTGCTTTCAAATCCTCTTCGTTGCCTTCCCTCAATATATCTGTGGATGAGAGTTATCATTTATAACTCTGCGGGTTTGTGAATTGCAGTGTCCCTGAGCTCCATTTTTCAACTCGCTTTTTTGGGAGCTGGCCGCAAAAGCGCGGGATTGCCTCAGGCCCTATTGTGCTTCTGGGCGGCAGGCTGAGCCTGTGATTAATTCTTCTTCCTGATGGGAAATTAGAGTGACCTGTGCCTGTCCCAACACCTAGATCTAGTCTCTCATTGGTTGCCCCTCTTCCCGTTCATCCCCAGGACAAATTGCAACCTGTACAGAACAGGAGGTTAAAGGTGCTGATTCTCCAAGTAGGGAGATTGCTAGTAAAGTAGCTGGAATGGCGAACCCGAGCACAAGGAGATGAGAAATGAGGTGCGTTTTAGAAACCTTTCAAAATCACACGGTGTACCATCTTCTGAGTTTCTCATGCATGTTTTCGATGTAGGAAGATGCCCTTGAACCTGGAGGCTTGGGACCCATGGGATGGGTACCACGCAGTATTACTTTAAAGGGTCTGCGTTTGCTCACCCAACCTAACCCAACCTTTCAGCCCCAAGAGTGTCCACCCTTATGTCTCATCCACCTGTGCATGTAGATATGGTCAATCCAGGTTGCATCACAGCCTCTGAACGAATTTTGTAAGAATTTCTCTCTCTTTCACTGTCTTTGTTTTATGGGTTTTTAAAAGTAATTTATTTTTATAATGGGGTTTAGTTGCTTTTCACGGCTGTGTTTATGCGGCTTTACACCCACTTGACTCACTTCCAGACATATATCAATACATAGGTTTTAAGATTCTTACTAGTCACCTATATTCTTGTGCGGTGAATAGGGGGTGTTGAGTCCAGTTCACTGAGCAAGGAATAGATCTTGTCTATTACATATTGGGTGTATGGAACGGTATCTGAGCGAATTTGAAGCCCTTGTTTTATGCATCACCCCACCTCACCTTTCCCGTTAAGCAGCCATAGTGTGTTTTCTAAACGTGTGACTCTGTTCTGTTTTGTAATTCAGTTCAAGTGTAGCGGTTTTTACATTCCCTCTATAAGTGATAGCTTATGATAAGTGTCTTTTTCTGTGTGACTTATTTCACTTAGAATCGTCGTACCTAACTCCACTCATCTTGCTTCTACTAGCCTTATGACATTGATTTCATGTCTGAGTGAGATTCCATTGTACATAAGGACCACGACTTCTTTATCCATTTTTCTCTTTCCTGGGATATTTAAGTTGTCATGAAGTGGAGGTTCTTGTCAACAGAGCAGCCCTAAACTTTGGGGTGCCTGTGTCTTGCTGATTTTTCTTTTTCCCAATTTATACGCCCATGAGTGGACGTGCCGTACGCTCCCTAAGCTGTGTTTTTTCGATGTTTCAGGACACACCATACACTTCTCCAGAGTGGCTGCTGGCAATTAACATCCCGCCCATCAGCGTAGCAAGGCTGCCATTTCTCCATGGCCTGTCCTGCATTTCTGGTTTTGACACTTTTTGCAGCATGGCCCTTTTGGCCGATGGGAAGCGAGACTTCTTTGTAGCGCTGATTTGCCTTTCCAGGTTGCTTGGTTGGCCAAAAAGGGCGTATGCGTTTTTTCCTGAATATATTCAGGAAAAAACGCATATGCCCTTTTTAGCCAAGGGCATCATTGTCGACCTTTTGCCGCTTTTCATGTGCCTTAAAGGCGATTCGAATCTACCTCCTGAAATCTGTTTCCTGCAATTCTGCCTTGCTTTCAAATCCTCTTCGTTGCCTTCCCTCAATATATCTGTGGATGAGAGTTATCACTTATAACTCTGCGGGTTTGTGAATTGCAGTGTCCCTGAGCTCCATTTTTCAACTGTCTTTTTTGAGAGCAGGCCGCAAAAGCACGGGATTGCCTCAGGCCCTATTCTGGTTCCTGGCAACAGGCTGAGCCTGTGGTTAATTCTTCTTCCTGATGGGAAAATAGAGTGACCTGTGCCTGTCCCAACCCCTAGATCTAGTCTCTCATTGGTTGCCCCTCTTCCCGTTCATCCTCAGGACAAATTGCAACCTGTACAGAACAGGAGGTTAAAGGTGCTGATCCTCCAAGTAGGGAGATTGCTAGTAAAGTAGCTGGAATGGCGAACCCGAGCACAAGGAGATGAGAAATGAGGTGCGTTTTAGAAACTTTCAAAATCACACGGTGTACCTTCTTCTGGGTTCCTCATGCAAGATTTCGATGTAGGAAGATGCCCTTGAACCTGGAGATTTGGGACCCATGGGATGGGTACCATGCAGTATTACTTTAAAGGGTCTGCGTTTGCTCACCCAACCTCACCCAACCTCTCAGCCCCAAGAGTGTCCACCCTTATGTCTCATCCAGCTGTGGGTCTAGGTATGGTCAATCCAGGTTGCATCACAGCCCCTGAACGAATTTTGTAAGAATTTGTCTCTCTTTCACTGTCTTTGTTTTACGGGTTTTTAAAAGTAATTTATTTTTATAATGGGGTTTATCTGCTTTTCACGGCTGTGTTTATGCGGATTTACACCCACTTGACTCACTTCCAGACAGATATCAATACATAGGTTTTAAGATTGTTACTAGTCACATATATTCTTGTGCGGTGAATAGGGGGTGTTGAGTCCAGTTCACTGAGCAAGGAGTAGGTCTTGTCTATTACATATTGGGTGTATGGAACGGTATCTGAGCGAATTTGAACCCCTTGTTTTATGCATCACCCCACCTCACCTTTCCCGTTAAGCAGCCATAGTGTGTTTTCTAAACGTGTGATTCTGTTCTGTTCTGTAATTCAGTTCAAGTGTAGCAGGTTTTTACATTCCCTCTATAAGTGATAGCTTATGATAAGTGTCTTTTTCTGTGTGACTTATTTCACTTAGAATCGTCGTACCTAAGTCCACTCATCTTGCTTCTACTAGCCTTATGACATTGATTTCATGTCTGAGTGATATTGCATTGTACATAAGGACCACAACTTCTTTATCCATTTTTCTCTTTCCTGGGATATTTAAGGTGTCATGAAGTGGAGGTTCTTGTCAACAGAGCAGCCCTAAACTTTGGGGTGCCTGTGTCTTGCTGATTTTTAGTTTTCCCAATTTATACGCCCATGAGTGGACGTGCCCTATGCTCCCTAAGCTGTGTTTTTTCGATGTTTCAGGACACACCGTACACTTCTCCAGAGTGGCTGTTGGCAATTTACATCCCGCCCATCAGCGTAGCAAGGCTGCCATTTCTCCATGGCCTGTCCTGCATTTCTGGTTTTGACACTTTTTGCAGCATGGCCCTTTTGACCGATGGGAAGCGAGACTTCTTTGTAGCGCTGATTTGCCTTTTCAGGTTGCTTGGTTGGCCAAAAAGGGCGTATGCGTTTTTTCCTGAATATATTCAGGAAAAAACGCATACGCCCTTTTTGGCCAAGGGCATCATTGTCGACGTTTTGCCGCTTTTCATGTGCATTAAAGGCGATTAGAATCTACCTCCTGAAATCTGTTTCCTGCAATTCTGCCTTGCTTTCAAATCCTCTTCGTTGCCTTCCCTCAATATATCTGTGGATGAGAGTTATCACTTATAACTCTGCGGGTTTGTGAATTGCAGTGTCCCTGAGCTCCATTTTTCAACTCGCTTTTTTGGGAGCTGGCCGCAAAAGCACGGGATTGCCTCAGGCCCTATTGTGCTTCTGGGCGGCAGGCTGAGCCTGTGATTAATTCTTCTTCCTGATGGGAAATTAGAGTGACCTGTGCCTGTCCCAACACCTAGATCTAGTCTCTCATTGGTTGCCCCTCTTCCCGTTCATCCTCAGGACAAATTGCAACCTTTACAGAACAGGAGGTTAAAGGTGCTGATTCTCCAAGTAGGGAGATTGCTAGTAAAGTAGCTGGAATGGCGAACCCGAGCACAAGGAGATGAGAAATGAGGTGCGTTTTAGAAACCTTTCAAAATCACACGGTGTACCATCTTCTGAGTTTCTCATGCATGTTTTCGATGTAGGAAGATGCCCTTGAACCTGGAGACTTGGGACCCATGGGATGGGTACCACGCAGTATTACTTTAAAGGGTCTGCGTTTGCTCACCCAACCTAACCCAACCTTTCAGCCCCAAGAGTGTCCACCCTTATGTCTCATCCACCTGTGCGTGTAGATATGGTCAATCCAGGTTGCATCACAGCCTCTGAACGAATTTTGTAAGAATTTCTCTCTCTTTCACTGTCTTTGTTTTACGGGTTTTTAAAAGTAATTTATTTTTATAATGGGGTTTAGTTGCTTTTCACGGCTGTGTTTATGCGGCTTTACACCCACTTGACTCACTTCCAGACATATATCAATACATAGGTTTTAAGATTCTTACTAGTCACCTATATTCTTGTGCGGTGAATAGGGGGTGTTGAGTCCAGTTCACTGAGCAAGGAGTAGGTCTTGTCTATTACATATTGGGTGTATGGAACGGTATCTGAGCGAATTTGAACCCCTTGTTTTATGCATCACCCCACCTCACCTTTCCCGTTAAGCAGCCATAGTGTGTTTTCTAAACGTGTGACTCTGTTCTGTTTTGTAATTCAGTTCAAGTGTAGCGGTTTTTACATTCCCTCTATAAGTGATAGCTTATGATAAGTGTCTTTTTCTGTGTGACTTATTTCACTTAGAATCGTCGTACCTAAGTCCACTCATCTTGCTTCTACTAGCCTTATGACATTGATTTCATGTCTGAGTGATATTTCATTGTACATAAGGACCACGACTTCTTTATCCATTTTTCTCTTTCCTGGGATATTTAAGTTGTCATGAAGTGGAGGTTCTTGTCAACAGAGCAGCCCTAAACTTTGGGGTGCCTGTGTCTTGCTGATTTTTCTTTTTCCCAATTTATACGCCCATGAGTGGACGTGCCGTACGCTCCCTAAGCTGTGTTTTTTCGATGTTTCAGGACACACCATACACTTCTCCAGAGTGGCTGCTGGCAATTAACATCCCGCCCATCAGCGTAGCAAGGCTGCCATTTCTCCATGGCCTGTCCTGCATTTCTGGTTTTGACACTTTTTGCAGCATGGCCCTTTTGGCCGATGGGAAGCGAGACTTCTTTGTAGCGCTGATTTGCCTTTCCAGGTTGCTTGGTTGGCCAAAAAGGGCGTATGCGTTTTTTCCTGAATATATTCAGGAAAAAACGCATACGCCCTTTTTGGCCAAGGGCATCATTGTCGACGTTTTGCCGCTTTTCATGTGCCTTAAAGGCGATTCGAATCTACCTCCTGAAATCTGTTTCCTGCAATTCTGCCTTGCTTTCAAATCCTCTTCGTTGCCTTCCCTCAATATATCTGTGGATGAGAGTTATCACTTATAACTCTGCGGGTTTGTGAATTGCAGTGTCCCTGAGCTCCATTTTTCAACTGTCTTTTTTGAGAGCTGGCCGCAAAAGCACGGGATTGCCTCAGGCCCTATTCTGGTTCCTGGCAGCAGGCTGAGCCTGTGGTTAATTCTTCTTCCTGATGGGAAAATAGAGTGACCTGTGCCTGTCCCAACACCTAGATCTAGTCTCTCATTGGTTGCCCCTCTTCCCGTTCATCCTCAGGACAAATTGCAACCTGTACAGAACAGGAGGTTAAAGGTGCTGATTCTCCAAGTAGGGAGATTGCTAGTGAAGTAGCTGGAATGGCGAACCCGAGCACAAGGAGATGAGAAATGAGGTGCGTTTTAGAAACCTTTCAAAATCACATGGTGTAACTTCTTCTGGGTTCCTCATGCAAGATTTCGATGTAGGAAGATGCCCTTGAACCTGGAGATTTGGGACCCATGGGATGGGTACCATGCAGTATTACTTTAAAGGGTCTGCGTTTGCTCACCCAACCTCACCCAACCTCTCAGCCCCAAGAGTGTCCACCCTTATGTCTCATCCAGCTGTGGGTCTAGATATGGTCAATCCAGGTGGCATCACAGCCCCTGAACGAATTTTGTAAGAATTTCTCTCTCTTTCACTGTCTTTGTTTTACGGGTTTTTAAAAGTAATTTATTTTTATAATGGGGTTTAGCTGCTTTTCACGGCTGTGTTTATGCGGATTTACACCCACTTGGCTCACTTCCAGAGAGATATCAATACATAGGTTTTACGATTGTTACTAGTCACATATATTCTTGTGCTGTGAATAGGGGGTGTTGAGTCCAGTTCACTGAGCAAGGAGTAGGTCTTGTCTATTACATATTGGGTGTATGGAACGGTATCTGAGCGAATTTGAACCCCTTGTTTTATGCATCACCCCACCTCACCTTTCCCGTTAAGCAGCCATAGTGTGTTTTCTAAACGTGTGATTCTGTTCTGTTCTGTAATTCAGTTCAAGTGTAGCAGGTTTTTACATTCCCTCTATAAGTGATAGCTTATGATAAGTGTCTTTTTCTGTGTGACTTATTTCACTTAGAATCGTCGTACCTAAGTCCACTCATCTTGCTTCTACTAGCCTTATGACATTGATTTCATGTCTGAGTGATATTGCATTGTACATAAGGACCACAACTTCTTTATCCATTTTTCTCTTTCCTGGGATATTTAAGGTGTCATGAAGTGGAGGTTCTTGTCAACAGAGCAGCCCTAAACTTTGGGGTGCCTGTGTCTTGCTGATTTTTAGTTTTCCCAATTTATACGCCCATGAGTGGATGTGCCCTATGCTCCCTAAGCTGTGTTTTTTCGATGTTTCAGGACACACCGTACACTTCTCCAGAGTGACTGTTGGCAATTTACATCCTGCCCATCAGCGTAGCAAGGCTGCCATTTCTCCATGGCCTGTCCTGCATTTCTGGTTTTGACACTTTTTGCAGCATGGCCCTTTTGACCGATGGGAAGCGAGACTTCTTTGTAGCGCTGATTTGCGTTTTCTGGTTGCTTGGTTGGCCAAAAAGGGCGTATGCGTTTTTTCCTGAATATATTCAGGAAAAAACGCATACGCCCTTTTTGGCCAAGGGCATCATTGTCGACGTTTTGCCGCTTTTCATGTGCTTTAAAGGCGATTCGAATCTACCTCCTGAAATCTGTTTTCTGCAATTCTGCCTTGCTTTCAAATCCTCTTCGTTGCCTTCCCTCAATATATCTGTGGATGAGAGTTATCATTTATAACTCTGCGGGTTTGTGAATTGCAGTGTCCCTGAGCTCCATTTTTCAACTCGCTTTTTTGGGAGCTGGCCGCAAAAGCACGGGATTGCCTCAGGCCCTATTGTGCTTCTGGGCGGCAGGCTGAGCCTGTGATTAATTCTTCTTCCTGATGGGAAATTAGAGTGACCTGTGCCTGTCCCAACACCTAGATCTAGTCTCTCATTGGTTGCCCCTCTTCCCGTTCATCCCCAGGACAAATTGCAACCTGTACAGAACAGGAGGTTAAAGGTGCTGATTCTCCAAGTAGGGAGATTGCTAGTAAAGTAGCTGGAATGGCGAACCCGAGCACAAGGAGATGAGAAATGAGGTGCGTTTTAGAAACCTTTCAAAATCACACGGTGTACCATCTTCTGTGTTTCTCATGCATGTTTTCGATGTAGGAAGATGCCCTTGAACCTGGAGACTTGGGACACATGGGATGGGTACCACGCAGTATTACTTTAAAGGGTCTGCGTTTGCTCACCCAACCTAACCCAACCTTTCAGCACCAAGAGTGTCCACCCTTATGTCTCATCCAGCTGTGCGTGTAGATATGGTCAATCCAGGTTGCATCACAGCCTCTGAACGAATTTTGTAAGAATTTCTCTCTCTTTCACTGTCTTTGTTTTACGGTTTTTTAAAAGTAATTTATTTTTATAATGGGGATTAGCTGCTTTTCACGGCTGTGTTTATGCGGCTTTACACCCACTTGACTCACTTCCAGACATATATCAATACATAGGTTTTAAGATTCTTACTAGTCACATATATTCTTGTGCGGTGAATAGGGGGTGTTGAGTCCAGTTCACTGAGCAAGGAGTAGGTCTTGTCTATTACATATTGGGTGTATGGAACGGTATCTGAGCGAATTTGAACCCCTTGTTTTATGCATCACCCCACGTCACCTTTCCCGTTAAGCAGCCATAGTGTGTTTTCTAAACGTGTGACTCTGTTCTGTTTTGTAATTCAGTTCAAGTGTAGCGGTTTTTACATTCCCTCTATAAGTGATAGCTTATGATAAGTGTCTTTTTCTGTGTGACTTATTTCACTTAGAATCGTCGTACCTAACTCCACTCATCTTGCTTCTACTAGCCTTATGACATTGATTTCATGTCTGAGTGATATTGCATTGTACATAAGGACCACAACTTCTTTATCCATTTTTCTCTTTCCTGGGATATTTAAGGTGTCATGAAGTGGAGGTTCTTGTCAACAGAGCAGCCCTAAACTTTGGGGTGCCTGTGTCTTGCTGATTTTTAGTTTTCCCAATTTATACGCCCATGAGTGGACGTGCCCTATGCTCCCTAAGCTGTGTTTTTTCGATGTTTCAGGACACACTGTACACTTCTCCAGAGTGGCTGTTGGCAATTTACATCCCGCTCATCAGCGTAGCAAGGCTGCCATTTCTCCATGGCCTGTCCTGCATTTCTGGTTTTGACACTTTTTGCAGCATGGCCCTTTTGACCGATGGGAAGCGAGACTTCTTTGTAGCGCTGATTTGACTTTCCAGGTTGCTTGGTTGGCCAAAAAGGGCGTATGCGTTTTTTCCTGAATATATTCAGGAAAAAACGCATACGCCCTTTTTGGCCAAGGGCATCATTGTCGACCTTTTGCCGCTTTTCATGTGCTTTAAAGGCGATTCGAATCTACCTCCTGAAATCTGTTTTCTGCAATTCTGCCTTGCTTTCAAATCCTCTTCGTTGCCTTCCCTCAATATATCTGTGGATGAGAGTTATCATTTATAACTCTGCGGTTTTGTGAATTGCAGTGTCCCTGAGCTCCATTTTTCAACTCGCTTTTTTGGGAGCTGGCCGCAAAAGCGCGGGATTGCCTCAGGCCCTATTGTGCTTCTGGGCGGCAGGCTGAGCCTGTGATTAATTCTTCTTCCTGATGGGAAATTAGAGTGACCTGTGCCTGTCCCAACACATAGATCTAGTCTCTCATTGGTTGCCCCTCTTCCCGTTCATCCCCAGGACAAATTGCAACCTGTATAGAACAGGAGGTTAAAGGTGCTGATTCTCCAAGTAGGGAGATTGCTAGTAAAGTAGCTGGAATGGCGAACCCGAGCACAAGGAGATGAGAAATGAGGTGCGTTTTAGAAACCTTTCAAAATCACACGGTGTACCATCTTCTGAGTTTCTCATGCATGTTTTCGATGTAGGAAGATGCCCTTGAACCTGGAGACTTGGGACCCATGGGATGGGTACCACGCAGTATTACTTTAAAGGGTCTGCGTTTGCTCACCCAACCTAACCCAACCTTTCAGCCCCAAGAGTGTCCACCCTTATGTCTCATCCACCTGTGCATGTAGATATGGTCAATCCAGGTTGCATCACAGCCTCTGAACGAATTTTGTAAGAATTTCTCTCTCTTTCACTGTCTTTGTTTTATGGGTTTTTAAAAGTAATTTATTTTTATAATGGGGTTTAGTTGCTTTTCACGGCTGTGTTTATGCGGCTTTACACCCACTTGACTCACTTCCAGACATATATCAATACATAGGTTTTAAGATTCTTACTAGTCACCTATATTCTTGTGCGGTGAATAGGGGGTGTTGAGTCCAGTTCACTGAGCAAGGAATAGGTCTTGTCTATTACATATTGGGTGTATGGAACGGTATCTGAGCGAATTTGAAGCCCTTGTTTTATGCATCACCCCACCTCACCTTTCCCGTTAAGCAGCCATAGTGTGTTTTCTAAACGTGTGACTCTGTTCTGTTTTGTAATTCAGTTCAAGTGTAGCGGTTTTTACATTCCCTCTATAAGTGATAGCTTATGATAAGTGTCTTTTTCTGTGTGACTTATTTCACTTAGAATCATCGTACCTAACTCCACTCATCTTGCTTCTACTAGCCTTATGACATTGATTTCATGTCTGAGTGATATTCCATTGTACATAAGGACCACGACTTCTTTATCCATTTTTCTCTTTCCTGGGATATTTAAGTTGTCATGAAGTGGAGGTTCTTGTCAACAGAGCAGCCCTAAACTTTGGGGTGCCTGTGTCTTGCTGATTTTTCTTTTTCCCAATTTATACGCCCATGAGTGGACGTGCCGTACGCTCCCTAAGCTGTGTTTTTTCGATGTTTCAGGACACACCATACACTTCTCCAGAGTGGCTGCTGGCAATTAACATCCCGCCCATCAGCGTAGCAAGGCTGCCATTTCTCCATGGCCTGTCCTGCATTTCTGGTTTTGACACTTTTTGCAGCATGGCCCTTTTGGCCGATGGGAAGCGAGACTTCTTTGTAGCGCTGATTTGCCTTTCCAGGTTGCTTCGTTGGCCAAAAAGGGCGTATGCGTTTTTTCCTGAATATATTCAGGAAAAAACGCATATGCCCTTTTTAGCCAAGGGCATCATTGTCGACCTTTTGCCGCTTTTCATGTGCCTTAAAGGCGATTCGAATCTACCTCCTGAAATCTGTTTCCTGCAATTCTGCCTTGCTTTCAAATCCTCTTCGTTGCCTTCCCTCAATATATCTGTGGATGAGAGTTATCACTTATAACTCTGCGGGTTTGTGAATTGCAGTGTCCCTGAGCTCCATTTTTCAACTGTCTTTTTTGAGAGCTGGCCGCAAAAGCACGGGATTGCCTCAGGCCCTATTCTGGTTCCTGGCAACAGGCTGAGCCTTTGGTTAATTCTTCTTCCTGATGGGAAAATAGAGTGACCTGTGCCTGTCCCAACCCCTAGATCTAGTCTCTCATTGGTTGCCCCTCTTCCCGTTCATCCTCAGGACAAATTGCAACCTGTACAGAACAGGAGGTTAAAGGTGCTGATCCTCCAAGTAGGGAGATTGCTAGTAAAGTAGCTGGAATGGCGAACCCGAGCACAAGGAGATGAGAAATGAGGTGCGTTTTAGAAACCTTTCAAAATCACACGGTGTACCTTCTTCTGGGTTCCTCATGCAAGATTTCGATGTAGGAAGATGCCCTTGAACCTGGAGATTTGGGACCCATGGGATGGGTACCATGCAGTATTACTTTAAAGGGTCTGCGTTTGCTCACCCAACCTCACCCAACCTCTCAGCCCCAAGAGTGTCCACCCTTATGTCTCATCCAGCTGTGGGTCTAGATATGGTCAATCCAGGTTGCATCACAGCCCCTGAACGAATTTTGTAAGAAATTGTCTCTCTTTCACTGTCTTTGTTTTACGGGTTTTTAAAAGTAATTTATTTTTATAATGGGGTTTATCTGCTTTTCACGGCTGTGTTTATGCGGATTTACACCCACTTGACTCACTTCCAGACAGATATCAATACATAGGTTTTAAGATTGTTACTAGTCACATATATTCTTGTGCGGTGAATAGGGGGTGTTGAGTCCAGTTCACTGAGCAAGGAGTAGGTCTTGTCTATTACATATTGGGTGTATGGAACGGTATCTGAGCGAATTTGAACCCCTTGTTTTATGCATCACCCCACCTCACCTTTCCCGTTAAGCAGCCATAGTGTGTTTTCTAAACGTGTGATTCTGTTCTGTTCTGTAATTCAGTTCAAGTGTAGCAGGTTTTTACATTCCCTCTATAAGTGATAGCTTATGATAAGTGTCGTTTTCTGTGTGACTTATTTCACTTAGAATCGTCGTACCTAAGTCCACTCATCTTGCTTCTACTAGCCTTATGACATTGATTTCATGTCTGAGTGATATTGCATTGTACATAAGGACCACAACTTCTTTATCCATTTTTCTCTTTCCTGGGATATTTAAGGTGTCATGAAGTGGAGGTTCTTGTCAACAGAGCAGCCCTAAACTTTGGGGTGCCTGTGTCTTGCTGATTTTTAGTTTTCCCAATTTATACGCCCATGAGTGGACGTGCCCTATGCTCCCTAAGCTGTGTTTTTTCGATGTTTCAGGACACACCGTACACTTCTCCAGAGTGGCTGTTGGCAATTTACATCCCGCTCATCAGCGTAGCAAGGCTGCCATTTCTCCATGGCCTGTCCTGCATTTCTGGTTTTGTCACTTTTTGCAGCATGGCCCTTTTGACCGATGGGAAGCGAGACTTCTTTGTAGCGCTGATTTGCCTTTTCAGGTTGCTTGGTTGGCCAAAAAGGGCGTATGCGTTTTTTCCTGAATATATTCAGGAAAAAACGCATACGCCCTTTTTGGCCAAGGGCATCATTGTCGACGTTTTGCCGCTTTTCATGTGCTTTAAAGGCGATTCGAATCTACCTCCTGAAATCTGTTTTCTGCAATTCTGCCTTGCTTTCAAATCCTCTTCGTTGCCTTCACTCAATATATCTGTGGATGAGAGTTATCATTTATAACTCTGCGGGTTTGTGAATTGCAGTGTCCCTGAGCTCCATTTTTCAACTCGCTTTTTTGGGAGCTGGCCGCAAAAGCACGGGATTGCCTCAGGCCCTATTGTGCTTCTGGGCGGCAGGCTGAGCCTGTGATTAATTCTTCTTCCTGATGGGAAATTAGAGTGACCTGTGCCTGTCCCAACACCTAGATCTAGTCTCTCATTGGTTGCCCCTCTTCCCGTTCATCCTCAGGACAAATTGCAACCTTTACAGAACAGGAGGTTAAAGGTGCTGATTCTCCAAGTAGGGAGATTGCTAGTAAAGTAGCTGGAATGGCGAACCCGAGCACAAGGAGATGAGAAATGAGGTGCGTTTTAGAAACCTTTCAAAATCACACGGTGTACCATCTTCTGAGTTTCTCATGCATGTTTTCGATGTAGGAAGATGCCCTTGAACCTGGAGACTTGGGACCCATGGGATGGGTACCACGCAGTATTACTTTAAAGGGTCTGCGTTTGCTCACCCAACCTAACCCAACCTTTCAGCCCCAAGAGTGTCCACCCTTATGTCTCATCCACCTGTGCGTGTAGATATGGTCAATCCAGGTTGCATCACAGCCTCTGAACGAATTTTGTAAGAATTTCTCTCTCTTTCACTGTCTTTGTTTTACGGGTTTTTAAAAGTAATTTATTTTTATAATGGGGTTTAGTTGCTTTTCACGGCTGTGTTTATGCGGCTTTACACCCACTTGACTCACTTCCAGACATATATCAATACATAGGTTTTAAGATTCTTACTAGTCACCTATATTCTTGTGCGGTGAATAGGGGGTGTTGAGTCCAGTTCACTGAGCAAGGAGTAGGTCTTGTCTATTACATATTGGGTGTATGGAACGGTATCTGAGCGAATTTGAACCCCTTGTTTTATGCATCACCCCACCTCACCTTTCCCGTTAAGCAGCCATAGTGTGTTTTCTAAACGTGTGACTCTGTTCTGTTTTGTAATTCAGTTCAAGTGTAGCGGTTTTTACATTCCCTCTATAAGTGATAGCTTATGATAAGTGTCTTTTTCTGTGTGACTTATTTCACTTAGAATCGTCGTACCTAACTCCACTCATCTTGCTTCTACTAGCCTTATGACATTGATTTCATGTCTGAGTGATATTCCATTGTACATAAGGACCACGACTTCTTTATCCATTTTTCTCTTTCCTGGGATATTTAAGTTGTCATGAAGTGGAGGTTCTTGTCAACAGAGCAGCCCTAAACTTTGGGGTGCCTGTGTCTTGCTGATTTTTCTTTTTCCCAATTTATACGCCCATGAGTGGACGTGCCGTACGCTCCCTAAGCTGTGTTTTTTCGATGTTTCAGGACACACCATACACTTCTCCAGAGTGGCTGCTGGCAATTAACATCCCGCCCATCAGCGTAGCAAGGCTGCCATTTCTCCATGGCCTGTCCTGCATTTCTGGTTTTGACACTTTTTGCAGCATGGCCCTTTTGGCCGATGGGAAGCGAGACTTCTTTGTAGCGCTGATTTGCCTTTCCAGGTTGCTTGGTTGGCCAAAAAGGGCGTATGCGTTTTTTCCTGAATATATTCAGGAAAAAACGCATACGCCCTTTTTGGCCAAGGGCATCATTGTCGACGTTTTGCCGCTTTTCATGTGCCTTAAAGGCGATTCGAATCTACCTCCTGAAATCTGTTTCCTGCAATTCTGCCTTGCTTTCAAATCCTCTTCGTTGCCTTCCCTCAATATATCTGTGGATGAGAGTTATCACTTATAACTCTGCGGGTTTGTGAATTGCAGTGTCCCTGAGCTCCATTTTTCAACTGTCTTTTTTGAGAGCTGGCCGCAAAAGCACGGGATTGCCTCAGGCCCTATTCTGGTTCCTGGCAGCAGGCTGAGCCTGTGGTTAATTCTTCTTCCTGATGGGAAAATAGAGTGACCTGTGCCTGTCCCAACACCTAGATCTAGTCTCTCATTGGTTGCCCCTCTTCCCGTTCATCCTCAGGACAAATTGCAACCTGTACAGAACAGGAGGTTAAAGGTGCTGATTCTCCAAGTAGGGAGATTGCTAGTGAAGTAGCTGGAATGGCGAACCCGAGCACAAGGAGATGAGAAATGAGGTGCGTTTTAGAAACCTTTCAAAATCACACGGTGTACCTTCTTCTGGGTTCCTCATGCAAGATTTCGATGTAGGAAGATGCCCTTGAACCTGGAGATTTGGGACCCATGGGATGGGTACCATGCAGTATTACTTTAAAGGGTCTGCGTTTGCTCACCCAACCTCACCCAACCTCTCAGCCCCAAGAGTGTCCACCCTTATGTCTCATCCAGCTGTGGGTCTAGATATGGTCAATCCAGGTTGCATCACAGCCCCTGAACGAATTTTGTAAGAATTTCTCTCTCTTTCACTGTCTTTGTTTTACGGGTTTTTAAAAGTAATTTATTTTTATAATGGGGTTTAGCTGCTTTTCACGGCTGTGTTTATGCGGATTTACACCCACTTGACTCACTTTCAGACAGATATCAATACATAGGTTTTAAGATTGTTACTAGTCACATATATTCTTGTGCTGTGAATAGGGGGTGTTGAGTCCAGTTCACTGAGCAAGGAGTAGGTCTTGTCTATTACATATTGGGTGTATGGAACGGTATCTGAGCGAATTTGAACCCCTTGTTTTATGCATCACCCCACCTCACCTTTCCCGTTAAGCAGCCATAGTGTGTTTTCTAAACGTGTGATTCTGTTCTGTTCTGTAATTCAGTTCAAGTGTAGCAGGTTTTTACATTCCCTCTATAAGTGATAGCTTATGATAAGTGACTTTTTCTGTGTGACTTATTTCACTTAGAATCGTCGTACCTAAGTCCACTCATCTTGCTTCTACTAGCCTTATGACATTGATTTCATGTCTGAGTGATATTGCATTGTACATAAGGACCACAACTTCTTTATCCATTTTTCTCTTTCCTGGGATATTTAAGGTGTCATGAAGTGGAGGTTCTTGTCAACAGAGCAGCCCTAAACTTTGGGGTGCCTGTGTCTTGCTGATTTTTAGTTTTCCCAATTTATACGCCCATGAGTGGACGTGCCCTATGCTCCCTAAGCTGTGTTTTTTCGATGTTTCAAGACACACCGTACACTTCTCCAGAGTGACTGTTGGCAATTTACATCCTGCCCATCAGCGTAGCAAGGCTGCCATTTCTCCATGGCCTGTCCTGCATTTCTGGTTTTGACACTTTTTGCAGCATGGCCCTTTTGACCGATGGGAAGCGAGACTTCTTTGTAGCGCTGATTTGCGTTTTCTGGTTGCTTGGTTGGCCAAAAAGGGCGTATGCGTTTTTTCCTGAATATATTCAGGAAAAAACGCATACGCCCTTTTTGGCCAAGGGCATCATTGTCGACCTTTTGCCGCTTTTCATGTGCTTTAAAGGCGATTCGAATCTACCTCCTGAAATCTGTTTTCTGCAATTCTGCCTTGCTTTCAAATCCTCTTCGTTGCCTTCCCTCAATATATCTGTGGATGAGAGTTATCATTTATAACTCTGCGGGTTTGTGAATTGCAGTGTCCCTGAGCTCCATTTTTCAACTCGCTTTTTTGGGAGCTGGCCGCAAAAGCACGGGATTGCCTCAGGCCCTATTGTGCTTCTGGGCGGCAGGCTGAGCCTGTGATTAATTCTTCTTCCTGATGGGAAATTAGAGTGACCTGTGCCTGTCCCAACACCTAGATCTAGTCTCTCATTGGTTGCCCCTCTTCCCGTTCATCCCCAGGACAAATTGCAACCTGTACAGAACAGGAGGTTAAAGGTGCTGATTCTCCAAGTAGGGAGATTGCTAGTAAAGTAGCTGGAATGGCGAACCCGAGCACAAGGAGATGAGAAATGAGGTGCGTTTTAGAAACCTTTCAAAATCACACGGTGTACCATCTTCTGTGTTTCTCATGCATGTTTTCGATGTAGGAAGATGCCCTTGAACCTGGAGACTTGGGACACATGGGATGGGTACCACGCAGTATTACTTTAAAGGGTCTGCGTTTGCTCACCCAACCTAACCCAACCTTTCAGCCCCAAGAGTGTCCACCCTTATGTCTCATCCAGCTGTGCGTGTAGATATGGTCAATCCAGGTTGCATCACAGCCTCTGAACGAATTTTGTAAGAATTTCTCTCTCTTTCACTGTCTTTGTTTTACGGGTTTTTAAAAGTAATTTATTTTTATAATGGGGTTTAGCTGCTTTTCACGGCTGTGTTTATGCGGCTTTACACCCACTTGACTCACTTCCAGACATATATCAATACATAGGTTTTAAGATTCTTACTAGTCACATATATTCTTGTGCGGTGAATAGGGGGTGTTGAGTCCAGTTCACTGAGCAAGGAGTAGGTCTTGTCTATTACATATTGGGTGTATGGAACGGTATCTGAGCGAATTTGAACCCCTTGTTTTATGCATCACCCCACCTCACCTTTCCCGTTAAGCAGCCATAGTGTGTTTTCTAAACGTGTGACTCTGTTCTGTTTTGTAATTCAGTTCAAGTGTAGCGGTTTTTACATTCCCTCTATAAGTGATAGCTTATGATAAGTGTCTTTTTCTGTGTGACTTATTTCACTTAGAATCGTCGTACCTAACTCCACTCATCTTGCTTCTACTAGCCTTATGACATTGATTTCATGTCTGAGTGATATTGCATTGTACATAAGGACCACAACTTCTTTATCCATTTTTCTCTTTCCTGGGATATTTAAGGTGTCATGAAGTGGAGGTTCTTGTCAACAGAGCAGCCCTAAACTTTGGGGTGCCTGTGTCTTGCTGATTTTTAGTTTTCCCAATTTATACGCCCATGAGTGGACGTGCCCTATGCTCCCTAAGCTGTGTTTTTTCGATGTTTCAGGACACACTGTACACTTCTCCAGAGTGGCTGTTGGCAATTTACATCCCGCTCATCAGCGTAGCAAGGCTGCCATTTCTCCATGGCCTGTCCTGCATTTCTGGTTTTGACACTTTTTGCAGCATGGCCCTTTTGACCGATGGGAAGCGAGACTTCTTTGTAGCGCTGATTTGCCTTTCCAGGTTGCTTGGTTGGCCAAAAAGGGCGTATGCGTTTTTTCCTGAATATATTCAGGAAAAAACGCATACGCCCTTTTTGGCCAAGGGCATCATTGTCGACCTTTTGCCGCTTTTCATGTGCTTTAAAGGCGATTCGAATCTACCTCCTGAAATCTGTTTTCTGCAATTCTGCCTTGCTTTCAAATCCTCTTCGTTGCCTTCCCCCAATATATCTGTGGATGAGAGTTATCATTTATAACTCTGCGGGTTTGTGAATTGCAGTTTCCCTGAGCTCCATTTTTCAACTCGCTTTTTTGGGAGCTGGCCGCAAAAGCGCGGGATTGCCTCAGGCCCTATTGTGCTTCTGGGCGGCAGGCTGAGCCTGTGATTAATTCTTCTTCCTGATGGGAAATTAGAGTGACCTGTGCCTGTCCCAACACCTAGATCTAGTCTCTCATTGGTTGCCCCTCTTCCCGTTCATCCCCAGGACAAATTGCAACCTGTACAGAACAGGAGGTTAAAGGTGCTGATTCTCCAAGTAGGGAGATTGCTAGTAAAGTAGCTGGAATGGCGAACCCGAGCACAAGGAGATGAGAAATGAGGTGCGTTTTAGAAACCTTTCAAAATCACACGGTGTACCATCTTCTGAGTTTCTCATGCATGTTTTCGATGTAGGAAGATGCCCTTGAACCTGGAGACTTGGGACCCATGGGATGGGTACCACGCAGTATTACTTTAAAGGGTCTGCGTTTGCTCACCCAACCTAACCCAACCTTTCAGCCCCAAGAGTGTCCACCCTTATGTCTCATCCACCTGTGCGTGTAGATATGGTCAATCCAGGTTGCATCACAGCCTCTGAACGAATTTTGTAAGAATTTCTCTCTCTTTCACTGTCTTTGTTTTATGGTTTTTTAAAAGTAATTTATTTTTATAATGGGGTTTAGTTGCTTTTCACGGCTGTGTTTATGCGGCTTTACACCCACTTGACTCACTTCCAGACATATATCAATACATAGGTTTTAAGATTCTTACTAGTCACCTATATTCTTGTGCGGTGAATAGGGGGTGTTGAGTCCAGTTCACTGAGCAAGGAGTAGGTCTTGTCTATTACATATTGGGTGTATGGAACGGTATCTGAGCGAATTTGAACCCCTTGTTTTATGCATCACCCCACCTCACCTTTCCCGTTAAGCAGCCATAGTGTGTTTTCTAAACGTGTGACTCTGTTCTGTTTTGTAATTCAGTTCAAGTGTAGCAGTTTTTACATTCCCTCTATAAGTGATAGCTTATGATAAGTGTCTTTTTCTGTGTGACTTATTTCACTTAGAATCGTCGTACCTAACTCCACTCATCTTGCTTCTACTAGCCTTATGACATTGATTTCATGTCTGAGTGATATTCCATTTTACATAAGGACCACGACTTCTTTATCCATTTTTCTCTTTCCTGGGATATTTAAGTTGTCATGAAGTGGAGGTTCTTGTCAACAGAGCAGCCCTAAACTTTGGGGTGCCTGTGTCTTGCTGATTTTTCTTTTTCCCAATTTATACGCCCATGAGTGGACGTGCCGTACGCTCCCTAAGCTGTGTTTTTTCGATGTTTCAGGACACACCATACACTTCTCCAGAGTGGCTGCTGGCAATTAACATCCCGCCCATCAGCGTAGCAAGGCTGCCATTTCTCCATGGCCTGTCCTGCATTTCTGGTTTTGACACTTTTTGCAGCATGACCCTTTTGACCGATGGGAAGCGAGACTTCTTTGTAGCGCTGATTTGCCTTTCCAGGTTGCTTGGTTGGCCAAAAAGGGCGTATGCGTTTTTTCCTGAATATATTCAGGAAAAAACGCATACGCCCTTTTTGGCCAAGGGCATCATTGTCGACGTTTTGCCGCTTTTCATGTGCCTTAAAGGCGATTCGAATCTACCTGCTGAAATCTGTTTCCTGCAATTCTGCCTTGCTTTCAAATCCTCTTCGTTGCCTTCCCTCAATATATCTGTGGATGAGAGTTATCACTTATAACTCTGCGGGTTTGTGATTTGCAGTGTCCCTGAGCTCCATTTTTCAACTGTCTTTTTTGAGAGCTGGCCGCAAAAGCACGGGATTGCCTCAGGCCCTATTCTGGTTCCTGGCAGCAGGCTGAGCCTGTGGTTAATTCTTCTTCCTGATGGGAAAATAGAGTGACCTGTGCCTGTCCCAACACCTAGATCTAGTCTCTCATTGGTTGCCCCTCTTCCCGTTCATCCTCAGGACAAATTGCAACCTGTACAGAACAGGAGGTTAAAGGTGCTGATCCTCCAAGTAGGGAGATTGCTAGTAAAGTAGCTGGAATGGCGAACCCGAGCACAAGGAGATGAGAAATGAGGTCCGTTTTAGAACCCTTTCAAAATCACACGGTGTACCTTCTTCTGGGTTCCTCATGCAAGATTTCGATGTAGGAAGATGCCCTTGAACCTGGAGATTTGGGACCCATGGGATGGGTACCATGCAGTATTACTTTAAAGGGTCTGCGTTTGCTCACCCAACCTCACCCAAGCTCTCAGCCCCAAGAGTGTCCACCCTTATGTCTCATCCAGCTGTGGGTCTAGATATGGTCAATCCAGGTTGCATCACAGCCCCTGAACGAATTTTGTAAGAATTTGTCTCTCTTTCACTGTCTTTGTTTTACGGGTTTTTAAAAGTAATTTATTTTTATAATGGGGTTTAGCTGCTTTTCACGGCTGTGTTTATGCGGATTTACACCCACTTGACTCACTTCCAGACAGATATCAATACATAGGTTTTAAGATTGTTACTAGTCACATATATTCTTGTGCGGTGAATAGGGGGTGTTGAGTCCAGTTCACTGAGCAAGGAGTAGGTCTTGTCTATTACATTTTGGGTGTATGGAACGGTATCTGAGCGAATTTGAACCCCTTGTTTTATGCATCACCCCACCTCACCTTTCCCGTTAAGCAGCCATAGTGTGTTATCTAAACGTGTGATTCTGTTCTGCTCTGTAATTCAGTTCAAGTGTAGCAGGTTTTTACATTCCCTCTATAAGTGATAGCTTATAATAAGTGTCTTTTTCTGTGTGACTTATTTCACTTAGAATCGTCGTACCTAACTCCACTCATCTTGCTTCTACTAGCCTTATGACATTGATTTCATGTCTGAGTGATATTGCATTGTACATAAGGACCACAACTTCTTTATCCATTTTTTTCTTTCCTGGGATATTTAAGGTGTCATGAAGTGGAGGTTCTTGTCAACAGAGCAGCCCTAAACTTTGGGGTGCCTGTGTCTTGCTGATTTTTAGTTTTCCCAATTTATACGCCCATGAGTGGACGTGCCCTATGCTCCCTAAGCTGTGTTTTTTCGATGTTTCAGGACACACCGTACACTTCTCCAGAGTGGCTGTTGGCAATTTACATCCCTCTCATCAGCGTAGCAAGGCTGCCATTTCTCCATGGCCTGTCCTGCATTTCTGGTTTTGACACTTTTTGCAGCATGGCCCTTTTGACCGATGGGAAGCGAGACTTCTTTTTAGCGCTGATTTGCCTTTTCAGGTTGCTTGGTTGGCCAAAAAGGGCGTATGCGTTTTTTCCTGAATATATTCAGGAAAAAACGCATACGCCCTTTTTGGCCAAGGGCATCATTGTCGACGTTTTGCCGCTTTTCATGTGCTTTAAAGGCGATTCGAATCTACCTCCTGAAATCTGTTTTCTGCAATTCTGCCTTGCTTTCAAATCCTCTTCGTTGCCTTCCCTCAATATATCTGTGGATGAGAGTTATCATTTATAACTCTGCGGGTTTCTGAATTGCAGTGTCCCTGAGCTCCATTTTTCAACTCGCTTTTTTGGGAGCTGGCCGCAAAAGCGCGGGATTGCCTCAGGCCCTATTGTGCTTCTGGGCGGCAGGCTGAGCCTGTGATTAATTCTTCTTCCTGATGGGAGGTTAGAGTGACCTGTGCCTGTCCCAACACCTAGATCTAGTCTCTCATTGGTTGCCCCTCTTCCCGTTCATCCCCAGGACAAATTGCAACCTGTACAGAACAGGAGGTTAAAGGTACTGATTCTCCAAGTAGGGAGATTGCTAGTAAAGTAGCTGGAATGGCGAACCCGAGCACAAGGAGATGAGAAATGAGGTGCGTTTTAGAAACCTTTCAAAATCACACGGTGTACCATCTTCTGAGTTTCTCATGCATGTTTTCGATGGAGGAAGATGCCCTTGAACCTGGAGACATGGGACCCATGGGATGGGTACCACGCAGTATTACTTTAAAGGGTCTGCGTTTGCTCACCCAACCTAACCCAACCTTTCAGCCCCAAGAGTGTCCACCCTTATGTCTCATCCAGCTGTGCGTGTAGATATGGTCAATCCAGGTTGCATCACAGCCTCTGAACGAATTTTGTAAGAATTTCTCTCTCTTTCACTGTCTTTGTTTTACGGGTTTTTAAAAGTAATTTATTTTTATAATGGGGTTTAGCTGCTTTTCACGGCTGTGTTTATGCGGCTTTACACCCACTTGACTCACTTCCAGACATATATCAATACATAGGTTTTAAGATTCTTACTAGTCACATATATTCTTGTGCGGTGAATAAGGGGTGTTGAGTCCAGTTCACTGAGCAAGGAGTAGGTCTTGTCTATTAAATATTGGGTGTATGGAACGGTATCTGAGCGAATTTGAACCCCTTGTTTTATGCATCACCCCACCTCACCTTTCCCGTTAAGCAGCCATAGTGTGTTTTCTAAACGTGTGACTCTGTTCTGTTTTGTAATTCAGTTCAAGTGTAGCGGTTTTTACATTCCCTCTATAAGTGATAGCTTATGATAAGTGTCTTTTTCTGTGTGACTTATTTCACTGAGAATCGTCGTACCTAACTCCACTCATCTTGCTTCTACTAGCCTTATGACATTGATTTCATGTCTGAGTGATATTGCATTGTACATAAGGACCACAACTTCTTTATCCATTTTTCTCTTTCCTGGGATATTTAAGGTGTCATGAAGTGGAGGTTCTTGTCAACAGAGCAGCCCTAAACTTTGGGGTGCCTGTGTCTTGCTGATTTTTAGTTTTCCCAATTTATACGCCCATGAGTGGACGTGCCCTATGCTCCCTAAGCTGTGTTTTTTCGATGTTTCAGGACACACTGTACACTTCTCCAGAGTGGCTGTTGGCAATTTACATCCCGCTCATCAGCGTAGCAAGGCTGCCATTTCTCCATGGCCTGTCCTGCATTTCTGGTTTTGACACTTTTTGCAGCATGGCCCTTTTGACCGATGGGAAGCGAGACTTCTTTGTAGCGCTGATTTGCCTTTCCAGGTTGCTTGGTTGGCCAAAAAGGGCGTATGCGTTTTTTCCTGAATATATTCAGGAAAAAACGCATACGCCCTTTTTGGCCAAGGGCATCATTGTCGACCTTTTGCCGCTTTTCATGTGCTTTAAAGGCGATTCGAATCTACCTCCTGAAATCTGTTTTCTGCAATTCTGCCTTGCTTTCAAATCCTCTTCGTTGCCTTCCCCCAATATATCTGTGGATGAGAGTTATCATTTATAACTCTGCGGGTTTGTGAATTGCAGTGTCCCTGAGCTCCATTTTTCAACTCGCTTTTTTGGGAGCTGGCCGCAAAAGCGCCGGATTGCCTGAGGCCCTATTGTGCTTCTGGGCGGCAGGCTGAGCCTGTGATTAATTCTTCTTCCTGATGGGAAATTAGAGTGACCTGTGCCTGTCCCAACACATAGATCTAGTCTCTCATTGGTTGCCCCTCTTCCCGTTCATCCTCAGGACAAATTGCAACCTGTACAGAACAGGAGGTTAAATGTGCTGATTCTCCAAGTAGGGAGATTGCTAGTAAAGTAGCTGGAATGGCGAACCCGAGCACAAGGAGATGAGAAATGAGGTGCGTTTTAGAAACCTTTCAAAATCACACGGTGTACCATCTTCTGAGTTTCTCATGCATGTTTTCGATGTAGGAAGATGCCCTTGAACCTGGAGACTTGGGACCCATGGGATGGGTACCACGCAGTATTACTTTAAAGGGTCTGCGTTTGCTCACCCAACCTAACCCAACCTTTCAGCCCCAAGACTGTCCACCCTTATGTCTCATCCAGCTGTGCGTGTAGATATGGTCAATCCAGGTTGCATCACAGCCTCTGAACGAATTTTGTAAGAATTTCTCTCTCTTTCACTGTCTTTGTTTTACGGGTTTTTAAAAGTAATTTATTTTTATAATGGGGTTTAGCTGCTTTTCACGGCTGTGTTTATGCGGCTTTACACCCACTTGACTCACTTCCAGACATATATCAATACATAGGTTTTAAGATTCTTACTAGTCACCTATATTCTTGTGCGGTGAATAGGGTGTGTTGAGTCCAGTTCACTGAGCAAGGAGTAGGTCTTGTCTATTACATATTGGGTGTATGGAACGGTATCTGAGCGAATTTGAACCCCTTGTTTTATGCATCACCCCACCTCACCTTTCCCGTTAAGCAGCCATAGTGTGTTTTCTAAACGTGTGACTCTGTTCTGTTTTGTAATTCAGTTCAAGTGTAGTGGTTTTTACATTCCCTCTATAAGTGATAGCTTATGATAAGTGTCTTTTTCTGTGTGACTTTTTTCACTTAGAATCGTCGTACCTAACTCCACTCATCTTGCTTCGACTAGCCTTATGACATTGATTACATGTCTGAGTGATATTCCATTGTACATAAGGACCACGACTTCTTTATCCATTTTTCTCTTTCCTGGGATATTTAAGTTGTCATGAAGTGGAGGTTCTTGTCAACAGAGCAGCCCTAAACTTTTGGGTGCCTGTGTCTTCCTGATTTTTAGTTTTCCCAATTTATACACCCATGAGTGGAGGTGCCCTATGCTCCCTAAGCTGTGTTTTTTCGATGTTTCAGGACACACCGTACACTTCTCCAGAGTGGCTGTTGGCAATTTACATCCCGCCCATCAGCGTAGCAAGGCTGCCATTTCTCCATGGCCTGTCCTGCATTTCTGGTTTTGACACTTTTTGCAGCATGGCCCTTTTGACCGATGGGAAGCGAGACTTCTTTGTAGCGCTGATTTGCCTTTCCAGGTTGCTTGGTTGGCCAAAAAGGGCATATGCGTTTTTTACTGAATATATTCAGGAAAAAACGCATACGCCCTTTTTGGCCAAGGGCATCATTTTCCACGTTTTGCCGCTTTTCATGTGCTTGAAAGGTGATTCGAATCTACCTCCTGAAACCTGTTTCCTGCAACTCTGCCTTGCTTTCAAATCCTCTTCGTTGCCTTCCCTCAATATATTTGTGGACGAGAGTTATCATTTATAACTCTGCATGTTTGTGAATTGCAGTGCCCATGTGCTCCATTTTTCAACTGGCTTTTTTCGGAGCTGGCCGCAGAAGCGCGGGATTGCCTCAGGCACTAATCTGGTTCCCGGCGGCAGGCTGAGCCTGTGCTTAATTCTTCTTCCTGATGGGAAAATAGAGTGACCTGTGCCTGTCCCAACACCTACATCTAGTCTCTCATTGGTTGCCCCTCTTCCCGTTCATCCTCAGGACAAATTGCAACCTGTACAGAACCGGAGGTTAAAGGTGTTGATTCTCCAAGTAGGGAGATTGCTAGTAAAGTAGCTGGAATGGCGAACCCGAGCACAAGGAGATGAGAAATGAGGTGCGTTTTAGAAACCTTTCCCGATCACATGATGTACCATCTTCTGGGTTTCTCATGCATGTTTTCAATGCAGGAAGATGCCCTTAAAACTGGAGATTTGTGACCCATGGGATGGGTACCACGCAGTATTACCTTAAAGGGTCTGTGTTTGCTCACCCAACCTCACCAAACCTGTCAGCCCCAAGAGTGTCCACCCTTAGGTCTCATCCAACTGTGTGTCTAGATATTTTCAATCCAGGTTGCATCACAGCCCCTGAATGAATTTTGTAAGAATTTCTCTGTCTTTCACTGTCTTTGTTTCATGGGTTTTTAAAACTAATTTATTTTTATAATGGGGTTTAGCTGCTTTTCACAGCTGTGTTTATGCGGCTTTACACCCACTTGACTCACTTCCAGAGAGATATCAATACATAAGTTTTAAGATTCTCACTAGTCAGATATATTCTTGTGCGGTGAATAGTGGGTGTTGAGTCCAGTTCACTGAGCAAGGAGTAGGTCTTTTCTATTACATATTGGGTGTATGGAACGGTATCTGAGCTAATTTGAAACCCTTGTTTTATGCATCACCCCACGTCACCTTTCCCGTTAAGCAGCCATAGTGTGTTTTAAATGTGTGACTATGTTCTAATTTGTAATTCAATTCAAGTGTAGCGGTTTTTACATTCCCTCTATAAGTGATAGCTTTTGATAAGTGTCTTTTTCTGTGTGACTTATTTCACTTAGAATTGTCGTACCTAACTCCACTCATCTTGCTTCTACTAGCCTTATGACATTGATTTCATGTCTGAGTGATATTCCATTGTACATAAGGACCACGACTTCTTTATCCATTTTTCTCTTTCCTGGGATATTTAAGGTGTCATGAAGTGGAGGTTCTTGTCAACAGAGTAGCCCTAAACTTTGGGGTGCCTGTGTCTTGCTGATTTTTAGTTTTCCCAATTTATACGCCCATGAGTGGAAGTGTCCTATGCTACCTAAGCTGTGTTTTTTCGATGTTTCAGGACACACCGTACACTTCTCCAGAGTGGCTGTTGGCAATTTACATCCTGCCCATCAGAGTAGCAAGGCTGCCATTTCTCCATGGCCTGTCCTGCATTTGTGGTTTTGACACATTTTTCAGCATTGCCCTTTTGACCGATGGGAAGCGAGACTTCTTTGTAGTGCTGATTTGCCTTTCCAGGTTGCTTGGTTGGCCAAAAAGGGCGTATGCGTTTTTTCCTGAATATATTCAGGAAAAATCGCATACGCCTTTTTTGGCCAAGGGCATCACTGTCACCGTTTTGCCCCTTTTCTTGAGCTTTAAAGGCGATTCGAATCTACCTCCTGAAATCTGTTTCCTGCAATACTGCCTTGCTTTCAAATCCTCTTCGTTGCCTTCCCTCAATATATTTGTGGACGAGAGTTATCATTTATAACTCTGCAGGTTTGTGAATTGCAGTGCCCATGTGCTCCATTTTTCAACTGGCTTTTTTGGGAGCTGGCCGCAGAAGCGCGGGTTTGCCTCAGGCCCTATTCTGGTTCCGGGCGGCAGGCTGAGCCTGTGGTTAATTCTTCTTCCTGATGGGAAAATAGAGTGACCTGTGCCTGTCCCAACACCTAGATCTAGTCTCTCATTGGTTGCCCCTCTTCCCATTCATCCTTAGGACAAATTGCAACCTGTATGGAACAGGAGGTTAAAGGTGCTGATTCTCCAAGTAGGGAGATTGCTAGTAAAGTAGCTGGAATGGGGAACCCGAGCACACGGAGTTGAGAAATGAGGTGCGTTTTAGAAACTTTCCCAATCTCACGGTGTACCATCTTCTGGGTTTCTCATGCATGTTTTCGATGTAGGAAGATGCCTTTGAACCTGGAGATTTGGGACCCATGGGATGGGTACCACACAGTATTACTTTAAAGGGTCTGCATTTGCTCACCCAACCACACCAAACCTCTCAGCCCCAAGAGTGTCCACCCTTATGTCTCATCCAGCTGTGGGTCTAGATATGGTCAATCCAGGTTGCGTCACAGCCCCTGAATGAATTTTGTAAGAATTTCTCTCTCTTTCACTGTCTTTGTTTCATGGGTTTTTAAAACTAATTTATTTTTATAATGGGGTTTAGCTGCTTTTCACGGCTGTGTTTATGCGGCTTTACACCCACTTGACTCACTTCCAGAGAGATATCAATACATAAGTTTTACGATTCTCACTAGTCAGATATATTCTTGTGTGGTGAATAGGGGGTGTTGAGTCCAGTTCACTGAGCAAGGAGTAGGTCTTGTCTATTACATATTGGGTGTATGGAACGGTATCTGAGCTAATTTGAAACCCTTGTTTTATGCATCACCCCACGTCACCTTTCCCGTTAAGCAGCCATAGTGTGTTTTCTAAATGTGTGACTCTGTTGTGATTTTAATTCATTTCAATTGTTGCGGTTTTTACATTCCCTTTATAAGTCATAGCTTTTGATAAGTGTTTTTTTCTGTGTGACTTATTTCACTTAGAGTCGTCGTACCTAAATCCACTCATCATGCTGCTACTAGCCTTATGACATTGATTTCATGGCTGAGTGATATTCCATTGTACATAAGGACCACGACTTCTTTATCCATTTTTCTCCTTCCTGGGATATTTAAGGTTTCGTGAAGTGGAGGTTCTTGTCAACAGAGCAGCCCTAAACTTTGGGGTGCCTGAGTCTTGCTGATTTTTAGTTTTCCCAATTTATACGCCCATGAGTGGAAGTGCCCTATGCTCCATAAACTTTGTTTTTTCGATGTTTCAGGCCACACCGTATACTTCTCCAGAGTGGCTGTTGGCAATTTACATCCCGCCCATCAGCGTGGCAAGGCTCCCATTTCTCCATGGCCTGTCCTGCATTTGTGGTTTTGACACTTTTTTCAGCATGGCCCTTTTGACCCATGGGAAGCGAGACTTCTTTGTAGCGCTGATTTTCCTTTCCAGGTTGCTTGGTTGACCAAAAAGGGCGTATGCGTTTTTTCCTGAATATATTCAGGAAAAAACGCATACGCCCTTTTTGGCCAAGGGCATCATTTTCCACGTTTTGCCGCTTTTCATGTGCTTGAAAGGCGATTCGAATCTACCTCCTGAAACCTGTTTCATGCAACTCTGCCTTGCTTTCAAATCCTCTTCGTTGCCTTCCCTCAATATATTTGTGGACGAGAGTTATCATTTATAACTCTGCAGGTTTGTGAATTGCAGTGCCCATGTGCTCCATTTTTCAACTGGCTTTTTTCGGAGCTGGCCGGAGAAGCGCGGGATTGCCCCAGGCACTAATCTGGTTCCTGGCGGCAGGCTGAGCCTGTGCTTAATTCTTCTTCCTGATGGGAAAATAGAGTGACCTGTGCCTGTCCCAACACCTAGATCTAGTCTCTCATTGGTTGCCCCTCTTCCCGTTCATCCTCAGGACAAATTGCAACCTGTACAGAACAGGAGGTTAAAGGTGTTGATTCTCCAAGTAGGGAGATTGCTAGTAAAGTAGCTGGAATGGCGAACCCGAGCACAAGGAGATGAGAAATGAGGTGCGTTTTAGAAACCTTTCAAAATCACACGGTGTACCATCTTCTGGGTTCCTCATGCAAGTTTTCGATGTAGGAAGATGCCCTTGAACCTGGAGATTTGTGACCCATGGGATGGGTACCACGCAGTATTACCTTAAAGGGTCTGTGTTTGCTCACCCAACCTCACCAAACCTGTCAGCCCCAAGAGTGTCCACCCTTAGGTCTCATCCAACTGTGGGTCTAGATATTTTCAATCCAGGTTGCATCACAACCCCTGAATGAATTTTGTAAGAATTTCTCTGTCTTTCACTGTCTTTGTTTCATGGGTTTTTAAAACTAATTTATTTTTATAATGGGGTTTAGCTGCTTTTCACAGCTGTGTTTATGCGGCTTTACACCCACTTGACTCACTTCCAGAGAGATATCAATACATAAGTTTTAAGATTCTCACTAGTCAGATATATTCTTGTGCGGTGAATAGGGGGTGTTGAGTCCAGTTCACTGAGCAAGGAGTAGGTCTTTTCTATTACATATTGGGTGTATGGAACGGTATCTGAGCTAATTTGAAACCCTTGTTTTATGCATCACCCCACGTCACCTTTCCCGTTAAGCAGCCATAGTGTGTTTTAAATGTGTGACTATGTTCTAATTTGTAATTCAATTCAAGTGTAGCGGTTTTTACATTCCCTCTATAAGTGATAGCTTTTGATAAGTGTCTTTTTCTGTGTGACTTATTTCCCTTAGAATCGTCGTACCTAAGTACACGCATCTTGCGTCTACTGGCCTTATGACATTGATTTCATGGCAGAGTGATATTCCATTTTACATAAGAACCACAATTTCTTTATCCATTTTTCTCTTTCCTGGGATATTTAAGGTGTCATGAAGTGGAGGTTCTTGTCAACAGAGTAGCCCTAAACTTTGGGGTGCCTGTGACTTGCTGATTTTTAGTTTTCCCAATTTATACGCCCATGAGTGGAAGTGTCCTATGCTACCTAAGCTGTGTTTTTTCGATGTTTCAGGACACACCGTACACTTCTCCAGAGTGACTGTTGGCAATTTACATCCTGCCCATCAGCGTAGCAAGGCTCCCTTTTCTCCATGGCCTGTCCTGCATTTGTGGTTTTGACACATTTTTCAACATTGCCCTTTTGACCGATGGGAAGCGAGACTTCTTTGTAGTGCTGATTTGCCTTTCCAGGTTGCTTGGTTGGCCAAAAAGGGCGTATGCGTTTTTTCCTGAATATATTCAGGAAAAAACGCATACGCCCTTTTTGGCCAAGGGCATCATTGTCGACGTTTTGCCGCTTTTCTTGAGCTTTAAAGGCGATTCGAATCTACCTCCTGAAATCTGTTTCCTGCAATACTGCCTTGCTTTCAAATCCTCTTCGTTGCTTTCCCTCAATATATTTGTGGACGAGAGTTATCATTTATAACTCCGCAGGTTTGTGAATTGCAGTGCCCCTGAGCTCCATTTTTCAACTCGCTTTTTTGGTAGCTGGCCCCAAAAGCGCGGGATTGCCTCAGGCCCTATTCTGGTTCCGGGCAGCAGACTGAGCCTGTGGTTAATTCTTCTTCCTAATGGGAAAATAGAGTGACCTGTGCCTGTCCCAACACCTAGATCTAGTCTCTCATTGGTTGCTCCTCTTCCCGTTCATCCTCAGGACAAATTGCAACCTGTACAGAACAGGAGGTTAAAGGTGCTGATTCTCCAAAAAGGGAGATTGCTAGTAAAGTAGCTGGAATGGCGAACCCGAGCACAAGGAGGTGAGAAATGAGGTGCGTTTTAGAAACCTTTCCCGATCACACGGTGTACCATCTTCTGGGTTTCTCATGCATGTTTTCGATGCAGGAAGATGCCCTTGAACCTGGAGATTTGGGACCCATGGGATGGGTACCACGCAGTATTACTTTAAAGGGTCTGCGTTTGCTCACCCAACCTCACCCAACCTTTCAGCCCCAAGAGTGTCCACCCTTAGGTCTCATCCACCTGTTGGTCTAGAATTGGTCAATCCAGGTTGCATCACGGCCCCTGAACGAACTGTGTAAGAACTTCTCTCTCTTTCACTGTCTTTGTTTTACGGGTTTTTACAAGTAATTTATTTTTATAATGGGGTTTAGCTGCTTTTCACGGCTGTGTTTATGCGGCTTTACACCCACTTGACACACTTCCAGAGAAATATCAATACATAGGTTTGAAGATTCTTACTAGTCAGATATATACTTGTGTGGTGAATAGGGGATGTTGAGTCCAGTTCACTGAGCAAGGAGTAGGTCTTGTCTATTACATATTGGGTGTATGGAACGGTATCTGTGCTAATTTGAAACCCTTGTTTTATGCATCACCCCACCTCACCTTTCCCGTTAAGCAGCCATAGCGTGTTTTCTAAACGTGTGACTCTGTTCTCTTTTGTAATTCAGTTCAAGTGTAGCGGTTTTTACATTCCCTCTATAAGTGATAGCTTACGATAAGTGTCTTTTTCTGTGTGACTTATTTCACTTAGAGTCGTCGTACCTAAATCCACTCATCATGCTGCTACTAGCCTTATGACATTGATTTCATGTCTGAGTGATATTCCATTGTACATAAGGACCACAACTTCTTTATCCATTTTTCTCTTTCCTGGGATATTTAAGGTGTCATGAAGTGGAGGTTCTTGTCAACAGAGCAGCCCTAAACTTTGTGGTGCCTGTGTCTTGTGATTTTTAGTTTTCCCAATTTATACGCCCATGAGTGGAAGTGCCCTATGCTCCCTAAGCTGTGTTTTTTCGATGTTTCAGTACACACCGTACACTTCTCCAGAGTGGCTGTTGGCAATTTACATACCGCCCATCAGCGTGGCAAGGCTCCCATTTCTCCTTGGCCTGTCCTGCATTTGTGGTTTTGACACTTTTTTCAGCATGGCCCTTTTGACGGATCGAAAGCGAGACTTCTTTGTAGCGCTGATTTGCCTTTCCAGGTTGCTTGGTTGGCCAAAAAGGGCGTATGCGTTTTTTCCTGAATATATTCAGGAAAAAACGCATACGCCCTTTTTGGCCAAGGGCATCATTGTCGACGTTTTGCCGCTTTTCATGTGCTTTAAAGGCGATTCGAATCTACCTCCTGAAATGTGTTTCCTGCAGTTCTGCCTTGCTTTCAATTCCTCTTCGTTGCCTTCCCTCAATATATTTGTGGACGAGAGTTATCATTTATAACTCTGCAGGTTTGTGAATTGCAGTGCCCATGTGCTCCATTTTTCAGCTGGCTTTTTTGGGAGCTGGCCGCAGAAGTTCGGGATTGCCTCAGGCCCTATTCTGGTTCCGGGCGGCAGGCTGAGCCTGTGGTTATTTCTTCTTCCTGATGGGAAAATAGAGTGACCTGTGCCTGTCCCAACACCTAGATCTAGTCTCTCATTGGTTGCCCCTCTTCCCGTTCATCCTCAGGACAAATTGCAACCTGTATGGAACAGGAGCTTAAAGGTGCTGTTTCTCCATGTAGGGAGATTACTAGTTAAGAAGCTGGAATGGCGAACCCGAGCACAAGGAGATGAGAAATGAGGTGCGTTTCAGAAACCTTTCCCGATCAGACAGTGTACCATGATCTGGGTTACTCATGCATGTTTTTGATGTAGGAAGATGCCCTTGAACCTGGAGATTTGGGACCCATGGGATGGGGACCACGCAGTATTACTTTAAAGGGTCTGCGTTTGCTCACCCAACCTCACCAAAACTCTCAGCCCCAAGAGTGTCCACCCTTATGTCTCATCCAGCTGTGGGTCTAGATATGGTCAATCCAGGTTGCATCACAACCCCTGAACGAATTTTGTAAGAATTACTCTCTCTTACACTGTCTTTGTTTTACGGGTTTTTAAAAGTAATTTATTTTTAAAATGGGTTTTAGCTGCTTTTCACGGCTGTGTTTATGCCGCTTTACACTCACTTGACTCTCTTCCAGAGAGAGATCAATACATAGGTTTTCAGATTCTTACTACTCAGATATATTCTTGTGCGCTGAATAGGGGGTGTTGAGTCTAGTTCACTGAGCAAGGAGTAGGTCTTGTCTACTACATATTGGGTTTATGGAACGGTATCTGAGCTAATTTGAAACCCTTGTTTTATGCATCACCCCACCTCACCTTTCCCGTTAAGCAGCCATAGTGTGTTTTTAAAATGGGTGACTGTGTTCTGTTTTGTAATTCATTTTAAGGCTAACGGTTTTTACATTCCCTCTATAAGTGATATCTTATGATAAGTGTCTTTTTCTGTGTGACTTATTTCACTTAGAATCGTCGTACCTAAATCCACTCATCATGCTGCTACTAGCCTTATGATATTGATTTCATGGCTGAGTGATATTCCATTGTACATAAGTACCACAACTTCTTTACCATTTTTCTCATCCCTGGGATATTTAAGATGTACACAAGTGGAGGTTCTTGTAACCAGAGCAGCCCTAAACTTTGGGGTGCCTGTGTCTTGTTGATTTTAATTTTTCCAATTTATACGCCCATGAATGGATGTGCCCCTTTCTCTCTAGCTGTGTTTTTTAGATGTTTTAGGAAACACCGTACCGTTCTCCAGAGTCGCCATTGGCAATTTACATCCCGACCATCAGTGTAACAATGCTCCCTTTCCTCCCTGGCCTCTCCTGTATTTTTTTTACACTTTTTTAGGAAGGCCCTTTTGACCGATGGGAAGTGAGACTTCTTTGTAGTGCTGCATTGCATTTCCGGCTTGCTTGGTTGGCCAAAAAGGGCCTATGCGTTTTTTCCTGAATTTATTCAGAAAAAAAACACATATGCTCTTTTTGGCCATGTGCATCGTTGTCGACTTTTGGCCGCTTTTCATGTGCTTTAGGGGCTATTCGAATCTAACTCCTGAAATCTGTTTCCTGCTATTCTGCCTTGCTTTCCAATCCTGTTCGTTGCCTTCCCTCAATATAGTTTTGGACGATAGTTATAATTTATAACTTTGCAGGTTTGTGAATTGCAGTGCCCCTGAGCTCCATTTTTCAACTCGCTTTTTTGGGAGCTGTCCGCAGAACCGCTGCTTTGCTTCTGGCCCTACTCTGGTTCCCGGTGGCAGGCTAAGCCTTTGCTTAATTCTTCTTCCTGATTGGAAATTAGAGTGACATGTGCCTGTCCGAACATCTAGGGCTTGGCTCTCCTTGTTTCTCCTGCTTCCCCTTCTTCCTTTCGAAAAATTCCAAATTTTGTGCAACTGGATGTTGAAGGTGCTGACATCCTCAGGTGGGGAGATTTTAAGGAAAAAGGCTGGAGGTGTGACCCCAACAACCAGGAAATTAGGAGTTTTGGTGCCTTTTCCAAAATCTCCCTGATCCAACCGTGTTCCATCTTCTGGGTGTCACAGGCATGTTTTAGCTGTAGGAAAGGTCCCGTGTATGTAAGGAGAACACCAGGGATTTTTCCAAATCAGTGTCTCCCCGAACTCCAATCTGGGGAATTTTTAAGCTACTGGTACATGTGTGTTCATTAAGGGACTTGGGCCGTAGGCAGAGTCCGAACTTTAGATGATTGAAGTCTTCAGGTTCAGAAACGCTCACCATCGGCCTCCTTTAGTTTCCATTTTATCTGTAGTTGATAGATGATGTCGATATAGATATCTATTGTTTTTCAGATTATTTCCCCTTAGGGGTCATTACAAAATATTGAGTATAGTTCCCTGTGTTATACAGTAGTTCCTTGTTGATGATATATTTTATACATAGCAGTGTGTATATGTTAATCTGAAACTGTTAATTTATCCCTCCTCCCACCTTTCCCCTTTGGTAATAAAAAATATAAGATTTTATACTTCTCAGAAATCTAGGAGCTGAAAGAGAGGTATCATTTTCAATGGAAAATCAGTCAAAACAAGGTTGAAACTTCAACCAAGATTATTAGATGTACATCCTTGGAAAGAAATCACTGCATTTCTCTACTGTTGACCTGACAAATAAGACAAACCCCTCCACTGAACTTGCTTATAATAAAGTGATGGAAATATCAAATGGAAGTGTTAGAAACATCTTATTTTACACGAGCCTTATACACTGCTCTATGTTAATTACAGTTTGGCTCGCACATCTGTTCTTTGAAGTTACAATGTTCTCAAATTCTGTTACTGATCCTGCAGAGTGGGCCCCAACAAGGGTCTCCCTGCCTAGTGTCATTGGAGCCAACAGATCGAGACTGACTTTGGTTCAGAAGCAAAGGAAAACTTTATATTTTGATCAGAGAATGGAGAGGTGAGAGTGTGTGCTTCCCTGCGGGTTGTGGGCCGGGCTGCTGTGTAGAGATCCTGGCACCGTCAGCGGGAGGGAGGGGGCGGAGCTCTCGAGGGCCGGGTTGGCTGGAGCTCAGGCTCTATGTCGCAGAGTCTGCACGGGGCCCCACGAGCTGAGGTGTCGGCCCAGCCATTTTGCACTAGGAAATCGGGTCTGAAGTGTCGGGTGTGGGACCTCTGCATGTGGAAACCTAGGAGCAAGTGAAATTAGACAAAGCACAAAGGAAAAAATGCTTAGACTTTATTTTATTGCCCAGATTCTATTTTCATCTCCCAGGAATTTTTCATGGGCTTTGCCAGTGACAAAGCCCTCCTCTGCCTTTTGTCCCATTCCTCATTCTTGGGGTGCTGAGGGTGCAGACACCTCTTCTGTAAATGCTTCGTGCTGAGTTGGGTGTCCTCATACCCGGGGCGAGGGGGAGGACTTCTCCCAAGCAGCCTCCAGGTGAGGTTGATTGTCCCCAGGCCTCCTCCCTCACTGCTCGTCTGCCTGAGCACCAGCATTGGAAGTTTTATAGATTCTAATGACCTTTAAGGGTCCAGGAAAGAGATGTGCAGAGACGCTGGGGGTGGGGTGGGCCGTTTTACCATGCTCCACATTGGTTCGGCCCCCTTAGGCTGACAGTTCCTGCTAGCCTAGATGCTCTGACCAGTACTCTGCGCTTTCTTCAGTTAGGCCACTGAATTAACGTACAAACAACACCAGGTGTCAGAGCCCTGCTTGCTCAACTCCCAGACAGTCCAGGGCCGGTGGTGATCCAGGACCTTCACGGCCACTCAGTCAACGGCCTTTTGAAGTAGCCAGGAGTGCAGCCGGTCTCATTGGCCGCCGTCACCGCGGTGTCTGTAGGCTTTTCTATGGTGGCAGCGTTATTTACGGTTCCCCTGCCAAGTTTATTAGCTCCGCTCTGGGTGCAGTAAGTCCTGTAAGCAATAGTCTGCTCTTTTGGGACACACTCTTGTTGTTTTCTGAGAGAAGCTCCAGGTCAAGTGATGGTCAAACGAGTCGTCATGGGGGCCCATTGCTCCAGGTTTTCTCTCTGGAGGTTGGTGTTGGAGGGCCTCCTCACTCGAGGTCATTGTGCCCACGGAGCAATCCCTGCAACTTCAGGGCATGGTGGGTGGTTAGGATCACCAAGTGGCGTCCTTTTCCCTTAGGAGGGAGCTGGCCTTGCGGGCTGCTGATTTCCAGGTTTTTAGATACCCCCAGTATCCTGGTCGGATGGGGTGGCTGGCCAATGCCTGGAGGGCATTCTTGCATTGTTCCATTTCAAGTGGTCCCAGTTTTTGCACTAATACTCCAAGGGCGATTCGCCTTGGACCAGGAATGTAAAGGTCAAAGGGTTTAGCTAACTTAGGGAGGTCCAGGGCAAGGATCTGAACTGACTGCTCTTTCCATTCTTGAAAGGCCGCTTCTGGATTCTATTCAAAAGGATCATCATCTTTTCCTTTCAGTGTTTCATATAGAGGCCCAGCTATTAGACTGTAGTTAGGGATCCAGATGCAGCAAACCCCGGTCTCCCCAGGAACCCCTAAGCTGTCTTCTAGTTTCAGGAAGGGTGAGGCTGCAAATGGCTTCTTCCCTTTCCTGGGGTGGGCTTCTCCGACATTCTGAGCGAATGAAGCCCAGGAAGGTCACCTTAGTTTGTGATATTTGAGCCTTTTTCTTGGACACCTTCTATCTTTTATTGGCTAGGTAGTTCAGAGGCCTCCTTAGTCGGGCTGGTGATCAGAATGTCATCTGCATATTGAAGGAGGGTTCCCTTCTCCAGAGGTAGATTTTTTAGGTCTTTAGCTAACATTTCCCCAAAGATGGTGTGGGAATTTTTGAACCCCTGGGGCAGGACGGCCCAGCAGTATTGTTTTTGTTGTATGTTGAGTCCTGCCACTCACAGCCAAAATTTCTTGTGACTCTGGGACGAATGGAATACAGAAGAAGGCATCATTGAAGTCTAATACAGAATACCATGTCCTGGTGGATGGTAGAATGACCAGCAGGGTGTAGGAATTAGGAACTACTAGATGTATATCCTCTGTGGCTTCACTGACTGTCCTGGCGTCCTCTACCAGGTCCCCAGCAGCTCACGGGGCTCTTGTGGTCAGGTCCCTCCCAGGATATGGAGCTCACCTGGGCAGGTACCCAGCAGCCCACGGGGCTGTGGTGGTTAGGCCCCTCCCAGGATATGGAGCTCACCTGGGCAGGTACCCAGCAGCCCATGGGGCCATCATGGTCAGGCCCCTCCCAGGATATGGAGCTCACCTGGGCAGGTACGCAGCAGCCCACGGGGCTCTCGTGGGCATGCCCCTCCCTGGATATGGAGCTCCCGTGGACAGGTACCCCGACAGGGCTGGGCACACAGGAACTGTGCATATAGCCCTCATTGCAGAGCACCCCCAGCACACCTGTCACTCAGAGCTGACACAGAGCACCTCAGAGCAGAGCTTGAACTAATAAACAGCAGCTCCAACAGGTCTGTGACCCTAGGCTTCACTCTGTGCGGCCTCCCTCTGCCTGGTCTTCTAGGGGCTTCCACAGCAGCCGGGGCACCAGGCCTCTGTCTCCACCCACCACCCCTCCTCTCCCTGACTCCTGGGTTCCTCTCATTAGCAGAGGGTCTTCTTGAAGTTGTCTCCCACTCCTGGACCAGATAAAATGATTAGAAAACAAGCCAGGGCTGCCGCCCCTTATCTATCCTGACTCTCGGGACCCTACACCTGTTCCTTGGATCTGGCCGGTGCAGCAAGGCCCATTTTCTGCAAATCTGAGCCCCTGAGGGGCGAGGATTGGCTGACCTGGGCAGCCTGACCCGGCCGGCCAGCCCTTCCCAGGTGTGCCTGGGTTGAGGTCAATATAAACACCCCTCCAGGCAGCAAAAGCCTCTGCAGCTGTGCCTGACGCCATATTCTCTGCCCCGTCAGCAGTCTCGGGGTTGGGCTGGTGGGAGGCAGTAGGGCCCACGGCTCTATGAGTGGCCCGTTGTGACTGGGGCTCTACTGGACTTTCTGCAGGAGTTGCCGGGCTGCCACCTGCTAAAGAAGAGGATGTGTCACCCATACTTGCTGCTGGAATTTCTCCCCGGGCAGAGGTAAGGAAGGAAAAAAGCAGTGGGGGCCGGGACAGGAGGGGTACCTCAGGCAGGGAAATGGAAAGTTTCCAGACGAGCGCCCGGGGCCAGGACCATCCTGGCTGGCCTGCAGGCACCAAGTCGGCCTGCGTGCTGTCGCTGGTGTGACTCCAAGCCCCTTCCTCTAGTTTTTAGTCTTTGCACACATTCAGGTGTTTTACCTGGGAACGGTGGGAAAAGTTCAGCAGCAGCTGGCCTGGGGCTCAGCTCACGTTTAGTCAGAGACGCCTCCTCACGGTCCCCCAGCTTTGCAATGAGGACGCTCCTTGTGTGGGGGCTGCTGGCTGCATGGGAGATGATTCCCCACCTGTGACCAACTTAAGAATTGTTTACCACTGGAGCAAGTGCGCTGATAGGGTTTTCCTCTGTATGACCAGTGGGTTCAGTTTTTTTTTTTTTCTTTTTTGGTTCAAGGTAAGTTTTATTCCTCTTTTTGTATTTATGGATATAAGCATGGAAATCATTCATTCATATAAATACGTCTATGGGAAGGACAGAACTTTTTTTTCTGTTTTATTTTCTTAAGTATTATTTATTTTTTAATTTTTGAATTTATTTTATTCATTTTTTTATACAGCAGGCTCTTATTGGTTATCTATTTTATACATATAAGTGTATATGTGTCAATCCCAGGGTTGCAATTCATCCCACCACCACCACCCTGCCACTTTCCCCCCTTGGTGTCCATACATTTGTTCTCTACATCTGTGTCTCTATTTCTGCCTTGCAAACCAGTTCATCTTTACCATTTTTCTAGGTTCTACATGTATGCGTTAATATACGATATTTGTTTTTCTCTTTCTGACTTACTTCACTCTGTATGACAGTCTCTAGATCTATCCACGTCTCTACAAATGACCCAATTTCATTCCTTTTTATGGCTGAGTAATATTCCATTTTATATATGTAGCACATCTTTTCCGTTCGTCTGTCTATGGGCATTTAGGTTGCTTCCATGACCTGGCTATTGTAAATAGTGCTGCAATGAATATTGTGGTGAATATGTCTTTTTGAATTATGGTTTTCTCTGAGTATATGGCCAGTAGTGGGATTGCTGGGTCATATGGTTATTCTATTTTTAGTTTTTTAAGGAACCTCCATACTGTTCTCCATAGTGACTGTATCAATTTACATTCCCACAAATAGTGTAAGAGGGTTCCCTTTTCTCCACACCCTCTCCAGCATTTGTTGTTTGTAGATTTTCTGATGATGCCCATTCTAACTCGTGTGAGGTGATACCTCATTGTAGTTTTGGTTTATATTTCTCTAATAATTAGTGATGTTGAGTAGCTTTTCATGTGTTTCTTGGTCATCTGTATGTCTTCTTGGGACAAATGTCTATTTACGTCATCTGCCCATTTTTGGATTGGTTTGTTTGTTTTTTTACTGTTGAGCTGCATGAGCTGTTTATATACATTGGAGATTAATCCTTTGTCCATTGATTCGTTTGCAAATATTTTCTCCCATTCTGAGGGTTGTCTTTTCGTCTTGTTTGTAGTTTCCTTTGCTTTGCAAAAGCTTTTAGGTTTCATTTGCTTCCATTTGTTTTTTTTTTTTTTTTTTTTATTCCATTACTCTAGGAGGTGGATCAAAAAATATCTTGCTGTGATTTATGTCAAAGAGTATTCTTCCTATGTTTTCCTCTAAGAGTTTTATAGTGTCCGGTCTTACATTTCGGTCTCTAATCCATTTGGAGTTTATTTTTTGTGTATGGTGTTAGGGAGTGTTCTAATTTCATTCTTTTACATGTAGCTGTCCATTTTTCCCAGCACCACTTATTGAAGAGACTGTCTTTTCTCCATTGTATACCCTTGCCTCCTTTGTCATAGATTAGCGGGCCATAGGTGTGTAGGTTTATCTCTGGGCTTTCTTTCTTTTTTTTTTTTTTTCTTTACATCTTTATTGGAGTATAATTGCTTTACAATTGTGTGTTAGTTTCTGCTGTATAAAAAAGTGAATCAGCTATGCGTATACATATAACACCATATCCCCTCCCTCTTGCACCTCCCTCTCACTCCCTTATCCCACCCTTTTAGGTGGTCACAAAGCACAGAGCTGATCTCCCTGTGCTATGTGGCTGCTTCCCAGTAGCTATCAATTTTACATTTGGTAGTGTATATATGTCCATACCACTCTCTCACTTTGTCCCAGCTTACCCTTCCCTCTCCCCATGTCCTCAAGTCCTTTCTCTACGTCTGTGTCCTTAATCCTTTCCTGCCCCTAGGTTCTTCATAAACTTTTTTTTTTTAGATTCCATATATATGTGTTAGCATATGGTATTTGTTTTTCTCTTTCTGACTTACTTCACTCTGTAGGACAGACTCTAGATCCATCCACCTCACTAAAAATAACTCAATTTCGTTTCTTTTTATGGCTGAATAATGTTCCATCGTATATATGTGCCACATCTTCTTTTTCCATTTATCTGTTGATGGACACTTAGGTTGCTTCCATGTCCTGGCTATTGTAAATAGAGCTACAGTGAACATTGTGGTACATGACTCTTTTTGAATTATGGTTTTCTCAGGGTAAATGTCCAGGAGTGGGTTTGCTGGGTTGTATGGTAGTTCTATTTTTAGTTTTTAAGGAAGCCCCATACCGTTCTCCCTAGTGGCTATATCAATTTACATTCCCACCTACAGTGCAAGAGGGTTCCCTTTTCTCCAATAAATGCCTCTCCAGCATTTACTGTTGGTAGATTTTTTGATGATGGCCATTCTGACTGGTGTGAGGTGATACCTCACTGTAGTTTTGATTTGCATTTCTCTAATGATTAGTGATGCTCAGCATCCTTTCATGTGTTTGTTGGCAACCTGTATATCTTCTTTGGAGAAATTTCTATTTAGGTCTTCTGCCCATTTTTGGATTGGGTTGTTTGGTTTTGTGATATTGAGCTACATGAGCTGCTTTTTGTAGATTAATCCTTTGCCATTTGCTTCATTTGAAAATATTTTCTCCCATTCTGATGGTTGTCTTTTCATCTTGCTTAAGTTTTCCTTTGCTGTGCAAAAGAATTTATGTTTCATTCGGTCCCATTTTTTAATTTTTGTTTTTATTTCCATTTCTCTAGGAGGTGGGTCAAAAAGGATCTTGCTGTGATTTATGTCATAGACTGTTCTGCTTATGTTTTCTTCTAAGAGTTTTATAGTGGCTGGTCTTATATTTAGGTCTCTAATCCATTTTGAGTTACTTTTGTGTATGGTGTTAGGGAGTGTACTAATTTCATTCTTTTACATGTAGCTGTCCAGTTTTCCCAGCACCACTTACTGAAGACACTGTCTTTTCTCCATTGTATACCCTTGCCTCCTTTGTCATAGATTAGTTAACCATAGGTACGTGGGTTTATCTCTGTGCTTTCTATCCTTTTCTATTGACCTATATTTCTGTGTTTGTGTCAGTACCATATTATCTTGATTACTGTAGCTTTGTAATATAGTCTGAAGTCTGGAAGTCTGATTCCTCCAGCTCTTTTTTTTCCCCCTCAAGACTGCTTTGGCTATCCAGGGTCTTTTGTGTCTCCCTACAAATTTTAAGATTTTTTTTCTTGTTCTGTAGAAAATGCCAAAGGTATTTTGATCGGGATTGCATTGAATCTGTAGATTGCTTTGGGTAGTATAGTCATTTTCACAATATTGATTCTTCTAATCCAAGGACATGGTATATGTCTCCATCTGTTTATATCATCTTTGATTTCTTTCATCAGTGTCTTATAGTTTTCTGAGTACAGGTCTTTTACTTCCTTAGGTAGGTTTATTCCTAGGTATTTTATTCTTTTTGTTGCAGTGGTAATGGGATTGTTTCCTTAATTTCTCTTTCTGATCTTTCATTGTTAGTGTATAGGAATGCAAGCAATTTCTGTGCATTAATTTTGTATCCTGCAACTTTACCAAATTCATTGATTAGCTCCAGTGGTTTTCTGGTGGCATCTTTAAGATTCTCTATCTATGATATCATGTCATCTGCAAACAGTGACAATTTTACTTCTTCTTTTCCGTTTTGTATTCCTTTTATTTCTTTTTCTTCTCTGATTGCCATGGCTAGGACTTCCAAAACTATGTTGAATAGCAGTGGTGAGAGTGGACATCCTCGTCTTGTTCCTGATCTTAGAGGAAACGCTTTCAGTTTTTCACCATTGAGAATGCTGTTTGCTGTGGGTTTGTCATATATGGCCTTTATTATGTTGAGGTAGTTTCCGTCTATGCCCACACTCTGCAGAGTTTTTATCGTAAATGAGTGTTGAATTTTCTCAAAATCTTTTCCTTCATCTATTGAGATGACCATATGGTTTTATTCTACAATTTGTTAATATGGTGTATCACATTGATTTGTGTATATTGAAGAATCCTTGCATCCCTGGGATAAACCCCACTTGATCATGGTGTATGATCCTTTTAATGTGTTGTTCGATTCTGTTTGCTAGTATTTTGTTGAGGATTTTTGCATCTATATTCATCAGGGATATTGGTCTATAATTTTCTTTCCTTGTAGTATCTCTGTCTGATTTTGGTATCAGGGTGATGGTGGTCTCATAGAATGAGTTTGGGAGTGTTCCTTCCCCTGCAATTGTTTTGAAGAATTTGAGAAGGTTGGGTGTTAGCTCTTCTCTAAATGTTTGATAGAATTCACCTGTAATGCCATCTGGTTCTGGACTTTTGTTTGTTGGAAGATTTTTAATCACAGTTTCAATTTCATTGCTTGTGATAGGTTTGTTCATATTTTCTATTTCTTCCTGGTTCAGTCTTAGAAGGTTATACCTTTCTAAGAATTTGTCCATTTCTTCCAGATTGTCCATTTTATTGGCACAGAGTTGCTTGTAGTAGTCTCTTAGGATGCTTTGTATTCCTGTGGTGTCTGTTGTAACTTCTCCTTTTTCACTTCTAATTTTGTTGATTTGCGTCCTCTCCCTCTTTTTCTTGAGTGTGGCTAAAGGTTGATCATTTTTGCTTATCTTCTCAAAGAACCAGCTTTTAGTTTTGATGATCTTTGCTTCCGTTTTCTTTGTTTCTATTTCATTTATTTCTGCTCTGATCTTTAGGATTTCTTTCCTTCTACTAACTTTGGGTTTTGTTCTTCTTTCTCTAGTTCCTCTAGGTGTAAGGTTAGATTGTTTATTTGAGATTTTTCTTGTTTCTTGAGGTAGGCTTGTATTGCTATAAACTTCCCTCTTAGAACTCCTTTTGCTGCATCCCATAGGTTTTGGATCATCGTGTTTTTGTTGTCATTTGTCTCTAGGTAGTTTTTGATTTCCCCTTTGATTTCTTCAGTGATCTCTTGGTTATTTAGTAACGTATTGTTTAGCCTCCATGTGTTTGTGTTTTTTACAGTTTTTTCCGTGTAATTGATTTCTAATCTCATAGCATTGTGGTCGGAACAGCTGCTTGATATGATTTCAGTTTTCTTAAATTTACTGAGGCTTTATCTGTGACCCAAGATGTGATCTATCCTGGAGAATGTTCCGTGTGCAGTTGAGAAGAACGTGTAATCTGCTGTTTTTGGATGGAATGTCCTATAAATATCAATGAACTCTATCTGGTCTATTGTGTCATTTAAAGCTTGTGTTTCCTTATTAATTTTCTGTCTGGCTGATCTCCACTGGTGTAAGTGAGCTGTTAAAGTCCCCCGCTATTATTGTGTTACTGTCGATTTCCTCTTTTATAGCTGTTAGCAGTTGCCTTATACATTGAGGTGCTCCTATGTTGGGTACATATATATTTATAATTGTTATATCTTCTTCTTGGATTGATCCCTTGACCATTATGTAGTGTCTTTCCTTGTCTCTTGTAACATTCTTTATTTTAAAGTCTATTTTATCTGATATGAGTATTGCTACTCCAGCTTTCTTTTGATTTTCATTAGCATAGAATATATTTTTCCATCGCCTCACTTTCAGTCTGTATGTGTCCCTAGGTCTGAAATGGGTCTCTTGTAGACAGCATATATATGGGTCTTGTTTTTGTATCCATTCAGCCAGTCTATGTCTTTTGGTTGGAACATTTAGTGCATTCACGTTTAAGGTAATTATCGATATGTATGTTCCTACTACTATTTTCTTAATTGTTATGGGTTTGTCTTGGTGGGTCCTTTTCTTCTCTTGTGTTTCCCACTTAGAGAAGTTCTTTTAGCATTTGGTGTAGAGCTGGTTGCATGGTGCTGAATTCTCTTAGCTTTTGCTTGTCTGTAAGGCTTTTGATTTCTCCATCAAATCTGAATGAGCTCTTTGCAGGGTGCAGTACCCTTGGTTGTAGGTTCTTCCCTTTCATCACTTTAAATTTATCATGCCACTTCCTTCTGGCTTGTAGATTTTCTGCTGAGAAATCAGCTGTTATCCTTATGGGATTTCCCTTGTATGTTATTTGTCATTTTTCCCTTGCTGCTTTCAATAATTTTTCTTTGTCGTTAATTTTTGTCAATTTGATTACTATGTGTCTTGTCATTTTTCTCCTTTGGTTTCTCCTGCCTGGGACACTCTGTGCTTCTGGACTTGGGTGGCTATTTCTTTTCCCATGCTAGGGAAGTTTTTGACCATAATCTCTTCAAATATATTCTCGGGTCCTTTCTCTCTCTCTTCTCCTTCTGGGACCCCTATAATGCGAATGTTGTTGCGTTTAATGTTGTCCCAGAGGACTCTTGGGGTGTCTTCATTTATTTTCATTCTTTTTCTTTATTCTGTTCCATGGCAGTGATTTCCACCTTTCTGTCTTCCAGGCCACTTATCCGTTCTTCTGCCACAGTTATTCTGCTACTGATTCCTTCTAGTGTATTTTTCATTTCAGTTATTACATTGTTCACCTCTGTTTGTTTGTTCTTTAACTCTTCTAGGTGTTTGTTCCTTAATTCTTCTAGGTCTTTGTTAAGCATTTCTTGTGTCTTCTCGATCTTTGCCTCCTTTCTTTTTCTAAGGTCTTGGCTCAACTTCACTATCATTATTCTGAATTCTTTTTCTGGAAGGTTCCCTATCTCCACCTCATTCCGTTTTTTTTCTGGGGTTTTATCTTGTTCCTTGATCTGGTATAAAGTCCTCTGCCTTTTCATTTTGTCTATCTTTCTGTGAATGTGGTTTTCCTTCCACAGGCTGCAGAATTGTAGTTCTTCTTGCTTCTGCTGTCTGCTCTCTGGTGGATGAGTCTATCTTAGAGGCTTGTGCAAGCTTCCTGATGGGAGGGACTGGTGGTGGGTAGAGCTGGGTGTTGCTTTGGTGGGCAGAGCTTTAATCCGCTTGTCTACGGATTAAATAAAACTTTAATAAAAAGTTGAATCTGCTTGTCTGCTGATGCATGGGGCTGGGTTCCCTCCCTGTTGGTTGTTTGGCCTGAGGCGACCCAGCACTGGAGCCTACCTTGCTCTTGGTGGGGCTAATGGCGGACTCTGGGAGGGCTCACACCAAGGAGTATTTCCCAGAACTTCTGCTGCCAGTGTTGTTGTCCTCACGGTGAGCCACAGCCACAGCCACCAGCTGCCTCTGCAGGAGACCCTCTAAAAGTAGCAGGTAGTTCTGGTCATTCCCCTACGGGGTCACTGCTCCTTCCCCTGGGTCCTGATGTGCACACTACTTTGTGTGTGCCCTCCAAGAGTGGAGTATCTGAGTGGAGTTGAGACTCTGAGACTCTGTGTGGAGTCGCACAGACTCTGGGTCCTGTGAAGCTTCGATGTTTTGTGATTCTAGAAATCCTATAGGAGACGGTCCACAGCAGGTGAAGCTAATGTTGTCAGTAGAGGTGTTGAAGCCAAAGATCTGCAGTTCCGGCTATAGGTGCCGATGTACATACAGGACAAAATCATCTCGTGTGAATGTAGTTCAGGCATGTTTAAGATGAATGCAGTCATGTTAATGCCTACCATATTCTATCTTGAGCCTCTCCTCAGGGACCTCCTCCTCAGTTCCTGAGGCTCCTGTAAGTCATGTACAGGGGACTGGAGAGTGGGCTCTGTCCAGTCTGAGCCCTGAGTTACCCTGTGTGTATCTTAGGATACTTTGTATTTCTGTGGTGTCTGTTGTAACATCATCTCTTTCATTTCAGATTTATTTGGGCCCTCTCTTTTTTAACAAAACATACTACTGTTGTCTTTTATTCTTTACAGAAGTTTAATCAGTATTTGATCTACTATCCTTACCCTATGTATACTTTTTGCAGTGAGATTTTTACTTTTCTTTGTTTCCTTGTTACTATCAATAATTAGTGAGACTTCTTTTAAGCTACCTTCAACATTGCTTATAAAGCTGCTTTATTAGTGATGACAGAGCCTTAATGGAAGTCATGTTCTGGTTGTAAATTAGAATGCAATGTGCCAGCACAAAGCCCCTTAAGTTTATGTCTCATTACTTCTTGTTCTTTTTTTAATTTAATTTTTATTTTTTGTCAGAGCAAATTTGATTAAAATGTTTTGTTTCTTCTAGGTGTGCAAGATGTGGTTCTTTTAAACATATACATATATCTATTCTTCTTTGGATCATTTTCCCATGTAGGTTATGACACCATGTTGAGTAGTCTTGTCTTGGTATTACGTAGGTCTTTGGTGATTACATATTTCACATGTGTTTCTATATCTATCTTAACCCCAATATCCTAATGTATCCAATCCTCACACCTTTCCATTTGGTGAACCCTAAGTTTGTTTAATGAATCTGTGATTGCATTTCTCTGTGGAAATATCTTCATTGGTATCAATTTTTAGCTAAGACCTATAAGTGATATTATAGGATATGTGTCTTTTGCTTTCTGACTTAGTACAATTTGCCTGATTAACTCAAGAATCATACACAGTGCTGCAAATGGCATTGTTTTGTTTTTTTCCCTGGCTAATATTCCACCTGTACGTGTACCAGTTATTCTTTGGCCACGCACCTCTTGATGGACTTTTTGGTTGCCTCCATGTCTTGGTTATTGTAATACTGCTGCAATGCACATTTGCTTGCCTGTGTCTTTCCAGTTCTATCTCCTTATGTTATAGGCCAAGGAGTGGGCTTGCTGTATCATATGGTAGCTCAGTGTGTACGTTTTAAAGGCACCACCATTCAGTTCTCATTAGTGGCTCTTTCCAGGTTATGTCCCACTTAAAATTGAGGGTATGCATTTCTCCAAAACACCTTCAATATTTATTGTTTGTAGTTTGCTTGCTGCTGGTTATTCTAACAGGTGCGAGCTGATACCTCTGTGTGGCTGAATTTGCATGTGTCCCATAATCTGTTGAAATTGATCTTTAAAGCATGCTCTTTTTATTTATCAAACTGTGATTACAGCTTAGTTCTTCAAATTGTTTTCTTAAAGTAAGTGTCACATTTTGAAAAGTTTTGGCCACTACCTCCCTCAAGACATTTTGAGGGCAGGTTTCATTTACAGCCCTGAAGTACTTGTTCATATGAAGTGACCATTAACACAGATTTTAAAGCTGCATTTGCAGGTAACGGCCAGAGGGCGGCAGCCTTTTTACGTTCCCCAATCTGGTAACTAGGGAAAGAGTCCTTCAGCTGCAAGAGTGTCCAGCTTTATTTCTCATCCAGCTGTGGGTCTAGATATGATCAAACAAGGTTGCATCACAGCCCAGGAACGAATTATGTAAAATTTCCTCTCTCTATCACTGTCTTATTTTTTTGGGTTTTTTAAAGTTATTTAATTTAAAATGGGGATTCGCTACTTTTCACTGCTGTGTTTATGCCGCTTTACACCCACTTGACTCACTTCCAGACAGATATCAATACATAGGTTTTAAGATTCTTACTAGTCACATATATTCTTGTGCGGTGAATAGGGGGTGTTGAGTCCAGTTCACTGAGCAAGGAGTAGGTCTTGTCTATTACATATTGGGTGTATGGAACGGTATCTGAGTGAATTTGAAACCCTTGTTTTATGCATCACCCCACCTCACCTTTCCCGTTAAGCAGCCATAGTGTGTTTTCTAAACGTGTGACTCTGTTCTGTTTTGTAATTCAGTTCAAGTGTAGCGGTTTTTACATTCCCTCTATAAGTGATAGCTTATGATAAGTGTCTTTTTCTGTGTGACTTATTTCACTTAGAATTGTCATACCTAAATCCACTCATCTTGCTTCTACTAGCCTTATGACATTGATTTCATGTCTGAGTGATATTCCTTTGTACATAAGGAACACAACTTCTTTATCCATTTTTCTCTTTCCTGGGATATTTAAGGTGTCATGAAGTGGAGGTTCTTGTCAACAGAGCAGCCCTAAACATTGGGGTGCCTGTGTCTTGCTGATTTTTAGTTTTCCCAATTTATACGCCCATGAGTGGACGTGCCCTATGCTCCCTAAGCTGTGTTTTTTCGATGTTTCAGGACACACCGTACACTTCTTCAGAGTGGCTGTTGGCAATTTACATCCCGCCCATCAGCGTAGCAAGGCTGCCATTTCTCCATGGCCTGTCCTGCATTTCTGGTTTTGACACTTTATGCAGCATGGCCCTTTTGACCGATGGGAAGCGAGACTTCATTGTAGCGCTGATTTGCCTTTCCAGGTTGCTTGGTTGGCAAAAAAGGGTGTATGCGTTTTTTCCTGAATATATTCAGGAAAAAACACATACGCCCTTTTTGGCCAAGGGCATCATTGTCGAAGATTTGCCACTTTTCATGTGCTTTAAAGGCGATTCGAATCTACCTCCTGAAACCTGTTTCCTGCAATTCTGCCTTGCTTTCAAATACTCTTCGTTGCCTTCCCTCAATACATTTGTGGATGAGAGTTATCATTTATAACTCTGCGGGTTTGTGAACTGCAGTGTGCCTGAGTTCCATTTTTCAACTCGCTTTTTTGGGAGCTGGCCGCAAAAGCGCGGGATTGCCTCAGGCCCTATTCTGGTTCCTGGCGGCAGGCTGAGCCTGTGGTTAATTCTTCTTCCTGATGGGAAAATAGAGTGACCTGGGCCTGTCCCAACACCTAGATCTAGTCTCTCATTGGTTGCCCCTCTTCCCGTTCATCCTCAGGATAAATTGCAACCTGTAGGGAACAGGAGCTTAAAGGTGCTGATTCCCCAAGTAGAGAGATTGCTAGTAAAGTAGCTGGAAAGGCGAACCGGAGTACAAGGAGATGAGAAATTGGGTGCGTTTTAGAAACCTTTCAAAATCACACGGTGTACCATCTTCTGGGTTTCTCATGCATGTTTTCGATGTAGGAAGATGCCCTTGAACCTGGAGATTTGGGACCCATGGGATGGGTACCACACAGTATTACTTTAAAGGGTGTGCGTTTGCTCACCCAACCTCACCCAACCTCTAAGCCCCAAGAGTGTCCACCCTTATGTCTCATCCAGCTGTGGGTCTAGATATGGTCAATCCAGGTTGCATCACAGCCTCTGAACGAATTTTGTAAGAATTTCTCTCTCTTTCACTGTCTTTGTTTTGCGGGTTTTTAAAAGTAATTTATTTTTATAATGGGGTTTAGCTGCTTTTCACGGCTGTGTTTATGCGGCTTTACACCCAATTGACTCACTTCCAGAGAGATATCAATACATAGGTTTTAAGATTCTTACTAGTCACATATATTCTTGTGCGGTGAATAGGGGGTGTTGAGTCCAGTTCACTGAGCAAGGAGTAGGTCTTGTCTATTACATATTGGGTGTATGGAACAGTATCTGAGCGAATTTGAAACCCTTGTTTTATGCATCACCCCACCTCACCTTTCCCGTTAAGCAGCCATAGTGTGTTTTCTAAACGTGTGACTCTGTTCTGTTTTGTAATTCAGTTCAAGTGTAGCGGTTTTTACATTCCCTCTATAAGTGATAGCTTATGATAAGTGTCTTTTTCTGTGTGACTTATTTCACTTAGAATCGTCGTACTTAAGTCCACTCATCTTGCTTCTACTAGCCTTATGACATTGATTTCATGTCTGAGTGATATTCCATTGTACATAAGGACCACAACTTCTTTATCCATTTTTCTCTTTCCTGGGATATTTAAGTTGTCATGAAGTGGAGGTTCTTGTCAACAGAGCAGCCCTAAACTTTGGGGTGCCTGTGTCTTGCTGATTTTTAGTTTTCCCAATTTATACGCCCATGAGTGGACGTGCCCTATGCTCCCTAAGCTGTGTTTTTTCGATGTTTCAGGACACACCGTACACTTCTCCAGAGTGGCTGTTGGCAATTTACATCCCGCCCATCAGCGTAGCAAGGCTGCCATTTCTCCATGGCCTGTCCTGCATTTCTGGTTTTGACACTTTTTGCAGCATCACCCTTTTGACTGATGGGAAGCGAAACTTCTTTGAAGCGCTGATTTGCCTTTCCAGGTTGCTTGGTTGGCCAAAAAGGGCGTATGCGTTTTTTCCTGAATATATTCAGGAAAAAACGCATACGCCCTTTTTGGCCAAGGGCATCATTGTCGACGTTTTGCCGCTTTTCATGTGCTTTAAAGGCGATTGGAATCTACCTCCTGAAATCTGTTTCCTGCAATTCTGCCTTGCTTTCAAATCCTCTTCGTTGCCTTCCCTCAATATATCTGTGGATGAGAGTTATCATTTATAACTCTGCGGGTTTGTGAATTGCAGTGTCCCTGAGCTCCATTTTTCAACTCGCTTTTTTGGTAGCTGGCCGTAAAAGCGCGGGATTGCCTCAGTCCCTATTCTGGTTCCTGGCGGCAGGCTGAGCCTGTGGTTAATTCTTCTTCCTGATGGGAAAATAGAGTGACCTGGGCCTGTCCCAACACCTAGATCTAGTCTCTCATTGGTTGCCCCTCTTCCCGTTCATCCTCAGGATAAATTGCAACCTGTAGGGAACAGGAGCTTAAAGGTGCTGATTCTCCAAGTAGGGAGATTTCTAGTAAAATAGCTGGAAAGGCGAACCCGAGCACAAGAAGATGAGAAATGGGGTGCGTTTTAGAAACCTTTCAAAATCACACGGTGTACCATCTTCTGGGTTTCTCATGCATGTTTTCGATGTAGGAAGATGCCCTTGAACCTGGAGATTTGGGACCCATGGGATGGGTACCACACAGTATTACTTTAAAGGGTCTGCGTTTGCTCACCCAACCTCACCCAACCTCTCAGCCCCAAGAGTGTCCACCCTTATGTCTCATCCAGCTGTGGGTCTAGATATGGTCAATCCAGGTTGCATCACAGCCCCTGAACGAATTTTGTAAGAATTTCTCTCTCTTTCACTGTCTTTGTTTTACGGGTTTTTAAAAGTAATTTATTTTTATAATGGGGTTTAGCTGCTTTTCACGGCTGTGTTTATGCGGCTTTACACCCACTTGGCTCACTTCCAGAGAGATATCAATACATAGGTTTTACGATTCTTACTAGTCAGATATATTCTTGTGCGGTGAATAGGGGGTGTTGAGTCCAGTTCACTGAGCAAGGAGTAGGTCTTGTCTATTACATATTGGGTGTATGGAACAGTATCTGAGCGAATTTGAAACCCTTGTTTTATGCATCACCCCACCTCACCTTTCCCGTTAAGCAGCCATAGTGTGTTTTCTAAACGTGTGACTCTGTTCTGTTTTGTAATTCAGTTCAAGTGTAGCGGTTTTTACATTCCCTCTATAAGTGATAGCTTATGATAAGTGTCTTTTTCTGTGTGACTTATTTCACTTAGAATCGTCATACCTAAATCCACTCATCTTGCTTCTACTAGCCTTATGACATTGATTTCATGTCTGAGTGATATTCCATTGTACATAAGAACTACAACTTCTTTATCCATTTTTCTCTTTCCTGGGATATTTAAGGTGTCATGAAGTGGAGGTTCTTGTCAACAGAGCAGCCCTAAACTTTTGGGTGCCTGTGTCTTGCTGATTTTTAGTTTTCCCAATTTATACGCCCATGAGTGGAGGTGCCCTATGCTCCCTAAGCTGTGTTTTTTCAATGTTTCAGGACACACCGTACACTTCTCCAGAGTGGCTGTTGGCAATTTACATCCCGCCCATCAGCGTAGCAAGGCTGCCATTTCTCCATGGCCTGTCCTGCATTTCTGGTTTTGACACTTTTTGCAGCATGACCCTTTTGACCGATGGGTAGCGAAACTTCTTTGAAGCGCTGATTTGCCTTTCCAGGTTGCTTGGTTGGCCAAAAAGGGCGTATGCGTTTTTTCCTGAATATATTCAGGAAAAAACGCATACGCCTTTTTTGGCCAAGGGCATCATTGTCGACGTTTTGCCGCTTTTCATGTGCTTTAAAGGCGATTCGAATCTACCTCCTGAAATCTGTTTCCTGCAATTCTGCCTTGCTTTCAAATCCTCTTCGTTGCCTTCCCTCAATATATCTGTGGATGAGAGTTATCATTTATAACTCTGCGGGTTTGTGAATTGCAGTGTCCCTGAGCTCCATTTTTCAACTCGCTTTTTTGGTAGCTGGCCGCAAAAGCGCGGGATTGCCTCAGGCCCTATTCTGATTCCTGGCGGCATGCTGAGCCTGTGGTTAATTCTTCTTTCTGATGGGGAAATAGAGTGACCTTGGCCTGTCCCAACACCTAGATCTAGTCTCTCATTGGTTGCCCCTCTTCCCGTTCATCCTCAGGACAAATTGCAACCTGTAGGGAACAGGAGCTTAAAGGTGCTGATTCTCCAAGTAGGGAGATTGCTAGTAAAATAGCTGGAAAGGCGAACCCGAGCACAAGAAGATGAGAAATGGGGTGCGTTTTAGAAACCTTTCAAAATCACACGGTGTACCATCTTCTGGGTTTCTCATGCATGTTTTCGATGTAGGAAGATGCCCTTGAACCTGGAGATTTGGGACCCATGGGATGGGTACCACACAGTATTACTTTAAAGGGTCTGCGTTTGCTCACCCAACCTCACCCAACCTCTCAGCCCCAAGAGTGTCCACCCTTATGTCTCATCCAGCTGTGGGTCTAGATATGGTCAATCCAGGTTGCATCACAGCCCCTGAACGAATTTTGTAAGAATTTCTCTCTCTTTCACTGTCTTTGTTTTACGGGTTTTTAAAAGTAATTTATTTTTATAATGGGGTTTAGCTGCTTTTCACGGCTGTGTTTATGCGGCTTTACACCCACTTGGCTCACTTCCAGAGATATATCAATACATAGGTTTTACGATTCTTACTAGTCAGATATATTCTTGTGCGGTGAATAGGGGGTGTTGAGTCCAGTTCACTGAGCAAGGAGTAGGTCTTGTCTATTACATATTGGGTGTATGGAACAGTATCTGAGCGAATTTGAAACCCTTGTTTTATGCATCACCCCACCTCACCTTTCCCGTTAAGCAGCCATAGTGTGTTTTCTAAACGTGTGACTCTGTTCTGTTTTGTAATTCAGTTCAAGTGTAGCGGTTTTTACATTCCCTCTATAAGTGATAGCTTATGATAAGTGTCTTTTTCTGTGTGACTTATTTCACTTAGAATCGTCATACCTAAATCCACTCATCTTGCTTCTACTAGCCTTATGACATTGATTTCATGTCTGAGTGATATTCCTTTGTACATAAGGACCACAACTTCTTTATCCATTTTTCTCTTTCCTGGGATATTTAAGGTGTCATGAAGTGGAGGTTCTTGTCAACATAGCAGCCCTAAACATTGGGGTGCCTGTGTCTTGCTGATTTTCAGTTTTCCCTATTTATACGCCAATGAGTGGACGTGCCCTATGCTCCCTAAGCTGTGTTTTTTCGATGTTTCAGGACACACCGTACACTCCTCCAGAGTGGCTGTTGGCAATTTACATCCCGCCCATCAGCGTAGCAAGGCTGCCATTTCTCCATGGCCTGTCCTGCATTTCTGGTTTTGACACTTTTTGCAGCATGGCCCTTTTGACCGATGGGAAGCGAGACTTCTTTGTAGCGCTGATTTGCATTTCCAGTTTGCTTGGTTGGCCAAAAAGGGCGTATGCGTTTTTTCCTGAATATATTCAGGAAAAAACGCATACGCCCTTTTTGGCCAAGGGCATCACTGTCGACGTTTTGCCACTTTTCATGTGCTTTAAAGGCGATTCGAATCTACATCCTGAAACCTGTTTCCTGCAATTCTGCCTTGCTTTCAAATCCTCTTCGTTGCCTTCCCTCAATATATCTGTGGACGAGAGTTATCATTTATAACTCAGCAGGTTTGTGAATTGCAGTGCCCCTGAGCTCCATTTTTCAACTGTCTTTTTTGGGAGCTGGCCGCAAAAGCGCGGGATTGCCTCAGGCCCTATTCTGGTTCCCGGCGGCAGGCTGAGCCTGTGTTTAATTCTTCTTCCTGATGGGAAAATAGAGTGACCTGTGCCTGTCCCAACACCTAGATCTAGTCTCTCATTATTTGCCCCTCTTCCCGTTCATTCTCAGGACAAATTGCAACCTGTAGGGAACAGGAGCTTAAAGGTGCTGATTCTCCAAGTAGGGAGATTGCTAGTAAAGTAGCTGGAAAGGCGAACCCGAGCACAAGGAGATGAGAAATTGGGTGCGTTTTAGAAACCTTTCAAAATCACACGGTGTACCATCTTCTGGGTTTCTCATGCATGTTTTCGATGTAGGAAGATGCCTTTGAACCTGGAGATTTGGGACCCATGGAATGGGTACCACGCAGTATTAATTTAAAGGGTCTGAGTTTGCTCACCCAACCTCTCAGCCCCAAGAGTGTCCACCCTTATGTCTCATCCCAGTGTGGGTCTAGATATGGTCAATCCAGGTTGCATCACAGCCCCTGAACGAATTGTGTAAGAATTTCTCTCTCTTTCACTCTTTGTTTTACGGGTTTTTAAAAGTAATTTATTTTTATAATGGGGTTTAGCTGCTTTTCACGGCTGTGTTTATGCGGCTTTACACCCACTTGACTCACTTCCAGACAGATATCAATACATAGGTTTTAAGATTCTTACTAGTCACATATATTCTTGTGCGGTGAATAGGGGGTGTTGAGTCCAGTTCACTGAGCAAGGAGTAGGTCTTGTCTATTACATATTGGGTGTATGGAACAGTATCTGAGCGAATTTGAAACCCTTGTTTTATGCATCACCCCACCTCACCTTTCCCGTTAAGCAGCCATAGTGTGTTTTCTAAACGTGTGACTCTGTTCTGTTTTGTAATTCAGTTCAAGTGTAGCGGTTTTTACATTCCCTCTATAAGTGATAGCTTATGATAAGTGTCTTTTTCTGTGTGACTTATTTCACTTAGAATCGTCGTACCTAAGTCCACTCATCTTGCTTCTACTAGCCTTATGACATTGATTTCATGTCTGAGTGATATTCCATTGTACATAAGGACCACAACATCTTTATCCATTTTTCTCTTTCCTGGGATATTTAAGTTGTCATGAAGTGGAGGTTCTTGTCAACAGAGCAGCCCTAAACTTTGGGGTGCCTGTGTCTTGCTGATTTTTAGTTTTCCCAATTTATACGCCCATGAGTGGACGTGCCCTATGCTCCCTAAGCTGTGTTTTTTCGATGTTTCAGGACACACCGTACACTTCTCCAGAGTGGCTGTTGGCAATTTACATCCCGCCCATCAGCGTAGCAAGGCTGCCATTTCTCCATGGCCTGTCCTGCATTTCTGGTTTTGACACTTTTTGCAGCATCACCCTTTTGACTGATGGGAAGCGAAACTTCTTTGAAGCGCTGATTTGCCTTTCCAGGTTGCTTGGTTGGCCAAAAAGGGCGTATGCGTTTTTTCCTGAATATATTCAGGAAAAAACGCATACGCCCTTTTTGGCCAAGGGCATCATTGTCGACGTTTTGCCGCTTTTCATGTGCTTTAAAGGCGATTCGAATCTACCTCCTGAAATCTGTTTCCTGCAATTCTGCCTTGCTTTCAAATCCTCTTCGTTGCCTTCCCTCAATATATCTGTGGATGAGAGTTATCATTTATAACTCTGCGGGTTTGTGAATTGCAGTGTCCCTGAGCTCCATTTTTCAACTCGCTTTTTTGGTAGCTGGCCGCAAAAGCGCGGGATTGCCTCAGGCCCTATTCTGGTTCCTGGCGGCAGGCTGAGCCTGTGGTTAATTCTTCTTCCTGATGGGAAAATAGAGTGACCTGGGCCTGTCCCAACACCTAGATCTAGTCTCTCATTGTTTGCCCCTCTTCCCGTTCATCCTCAGGACAAATTGCAACCTGTAGGGAACAGGAGCTTAAAGGTGCTGATTCTCCAAGTAGGGAGATTGCTAGTAAAATAGCTGGAAAGGCGAGCCCGAGCACAAGAAGATGAGAAATGGGGTGCGTTTTAGAAACCTTTCAAAATCACACGGTGTACCATCTTCTGGGTTTCTCATGCATGTTTTCGATGTAGGAAGATGCCCTTGAACCTGGAGATTTGGGACCCATGGGATGGGTACCACACAGTATTACTTTAAAGGGTCTGCGTTTGCTCACCCAACCTCACCCAACCTCTCAGCCCCAAGAGTGTCCACCCTTATGTCTCATCCAGCTGTGCGTGTAGATATGGTCAATCCAGGTTGCATCACAGCCTCTGAACGGATTTTGTAAGAATTTCTCTCTCTTTCACTGTCTTTGTTTTACGGGTTTTTAAAAGTAATTTATTTTTATAATGGGGTTTAGCTGCTTTTCACGGCTGTGTTTATGCGGATTTACACCCACTTGACTCACTTCCAGACAGATATCAATACATAGGTTTTAAGATTGTTACTAGTCACATATATTCTTGTGCGGTGAATAGGGGGTGTTGAGTCCAGTTCACTGAGCAAGGAGTAGGTCTTGTCTATTACATATTGGGTGTATGGAACGGTATCTGAGCGAATTTGAACCCCTTGTTTTATGCATCACCCCACCTCACCTTTCCCGTTAAGCAGCCATAGTGTGTTATCTAAACGTGTGATTCTGTTCTGCTCTGTAATTCAGTTCAAGTGTAGCAGGTTTTTACATTCCCTCTATAAGTGATAGCTTATAATAAGTGTCTTTTTCTGTGTGACTTATTTCACTTAGAATCGTCGTACCTAAGTCCACTCATCTTGCTTCTACTAGCCTTATGACATTGATTTCATGTCTGAGTGATATTGCATTGTACATAAGGACCACAACTTCTTTATCCATTTTTTTCTTTCCTGGGATATTTAAGGTGTCATGAAGTGGAGGTTCTTGTCAACAGAGCAGCCCTAAACTTTGGGGTGCCTGTGTCTTGCTGATTTTTAGTTTTCCCAATTTATACGCCCATGAGTGGACGTGCCCTATGCTCCCTAAGCTGTGTTTTTTCGAAGTTTCAGGACACACCGTACACTTCTCCAGAGTGGCTGTTGGCAATTTACATCCCTCTCATCAGCGTAGCAAGGCTGCCATTTCTCCATGGCCTGTCCTGCATTTCTGGTTTTGACACTTTTTGCAGCATGGCCCTTTTGACCGATGGGAAGCGAGACTTCTTTGTAGCGCTGATTTGCCTTTTCAGGTTGCTTGGTTGGCCAAAAAGGGCGTATGCGTTTTTTCCTGAATATATTCAGGAAAAAACGCATACGCCCTTTTTGGCCAAGGGCATCATTGTCGACGTTTTGCCGCTTTTCATGTGCTTTAAAGGCGATTCGAATCTACCTCCTGAAATCTGTTTTCTGCAATTCTGCCTTGCTTTCAAATCCTCTTCGTTGCCTTCCCTCAATATATCTGTGAATGAGAGTTATCATTTATAACTCTGCGGGTTTCTGAATTGCAGTGTCCCTGAGCTCCATTTTTCAACTCGCTTTTTTGGGAGCTGGCCGCAAAAGCGCGGGATTGCCTCAGGCCCTATTGTGCTTCTGGGCAGCAGGCTGAGCCTGTGATTAATTCTTCTTCCTGATGGGAAGTTAGAGTGACCTGTGCCTGTCCCAACACCTAGATCTAGTCTCTCATTGGTTGCCCCTCTTCCCGTTCATCCCCAGGACAAATTGCAACCTGTACAGAACAGGAGGTTAAAGGTGCTGATTCTCCAAGTAGGGAGATTGCTAGTAAAGTAGCTGGAATGGCGAACCCGAGCACAAGGAGATGAGAAATGAGGTGCGTTTTAGAAACCTTTCAAAATCACACGGTGTACCATCTTCTGAGTTTCTCATGCATGTTTTCGATGGAGGAAGATGCCCTTGAACCTGGAGACATGGGACCCATGGGATGGGTACCACGCAGTATTACTTTAAAGGGTCTGCGTTTGCTCACCCAACCTAACCCAACCTTTCAGCCCCAAGAGTGTCCACCCTTATGTCTCATCCAGCTGTGCGTGTAGATATGGTCAATCCAGGTTGCATCACAGCCTCTGAACGAATTTTGTAAGAATTTCTCTCTCTTTCACTGTCTTTGTTTTACGGGTTTTTAAAAGTAATTTATTTTTATAATGGGGTTTAGCTGCTTTTCACGGCTGTGTTTATGCGGCTTTACACCCACTTGACTCACTTCCAGACATATATCAATACATAGGTTTTAAGATTCTTACTAGTCACATATATTCTTGTGCGGTGAATAAGGGGTGTTGAGTCCAGTTCACTGAGCAAGGAGTAGGTCTTGTCTATTAAATATTGGGTGTATGGAACGGTATCTGAGCGAATTTGAACCCCTTGTTTTATGCATCACCCCACCTCACCTTTCCCGTTAAGCAGCCATAGTGTGTTTTCTAAACGTGTGACTCTGTTCTGTTTTGTAATTCAGTTCAAGTGTAGCGGTTTTTACATTCCCTCTATAAGTGATAGCTTATGATAAGTGTCTTTTTCTGTGTGACTTATTTCACTGAGAATCGTCGTACCTAACTCCACTCATCTTGCTTCTACTAGCCTTATGACATTGATTTCATGTCTGAGTGATATTGCATTGTACATAAGGACCACAACTTCTTTATCCATTTTTCTCTTTCCTGGGATATTTAAGGTGTCATGAAGTGGAGGTTCTTGTCAACAGAGCAGCCCTAAACTTTGGGGTGCCTGTGTCTTGCTGATTTTTAGTTTTCCCAATTTATACGCCCATGAGTGGACGTGCCCTATGCTCCCTAAGCTGTGTTTTTTCGATGTTTCAGGACACACTGTACACTTCTCCAGAGTGGCTGTTGGCAATTTACATCCCGCTCATCAGCGTAGCAAGGCTGCCATTTCTCCATGGCCTGTCCTGCATTTCTGGTTTTGACACTTTTTGCAGCATGGCCCTTTTGACCGATGGGAAGCGAGACTTCTTTATAGCGCTGATTTGCCTTTCCAGGTTGCTTGGTTGGCCAAAAAGGGCGTATGCGTTTTTTCCTGAATATATTCAGGAAAATACGCATACGCCCTTTTTGGCCAAGGGCATCATTGTCGACCTTTTGCCGCTTTTCATGTGCTTTAAAGGCGATTCGAATCTACCTCCTGAAATCTGTTTTCTGCAATTCTGCCTTGCTTTCAAATCCTCTTCGTTGCCTTCCCCCAATATATCTGTGGATGAGAGTTATCATTTATAACTCTGCGGGTTTGTGAATTGCAGTGTCCCTGAGCTCCATTTTTCAACTCGCTTTTTTGGGAGCTGGCCGCAAAAGCGCCGGATTGCCTCAGGCCCTATTGTGCTTCTGGGCGGCAGGCTGAGCCTGTGATTAATTCTTCTTCCTGATGGGAAATTAGAGTGACCTGTGCCTGTCCCAACACATAGATCTAGTCTCTCATTGGTTGCCCCTCTTCCCGTTCATACTCAGGACAAATTGCAACCTGTACAGAACAGGAGGTTAAATGTGCTGATTCTCCAAGTAGGGAGATTGCTAGTAAAGTAGCTGGAATGGCGAACCCGAGCACAAGGAGATGAGAAATGAGGTGCGTTTTAGAAACCTTTCAAAATCACACGGTGTACCATCTTCTGAGTTTCTCATGCATGTTTTCGATGTAGGAAGATGCCCTTGAACCTGGAGACTTGGGACCCATGGGATGGGTACCACGCAGTATTACTTTAAAGGGTCTGTGTTTGCTCACCCAACCTAACCCAACCTTTCAGCCCCAAGACTGTCCACCCTTATGTCTCATCCAGCTGTGGGTCTAGATATGGTCAATCCAGGTTGCATCACAGCCCCTGAACGAATTTTGTAAGAATTTCTCTCTCTTTCACTGTCTTTGTTTTACGGGTTTTTAAAAGTAATTTATTTTTATAATGGGGTTTAGCTGCTTTTCACGGCTGTGTTTATGCGGCTTTACACCCACTTGGCTCACTTCCAGAGAGATATCAATACATAGGTTTTACGATTCTTACTAGTCAGATATATTCTTGTGCGGTGAATAGGGGGTGTTGAGTCCAGTTCACTGAGCAAGGAGTAGGTCTTGTCTATTACATATTGGGTGTATGGAACAGTATCTGAGCGAATTTGAAACCCTTGTTTTATGCATCACCCCACCTCACCTTTCCCGTTAAGCAGCCATAGTGTGTTTTCTAAACGTGTGACTCTGTTCTGTTTTGTAATTCAGTTCAAGTGTAGCGGTTTTTACATTCCCTCTATAAGTGATAGCTTATGATAAGTGTCTTTTTCTGTGTGACTTATTTCACTTAGAATCGTCATACCTAAATCCACTCATCTTGCTTCTACTAGCCTTATGACATTGATTTCATGTCTGAGTGATATTCCTTTGTACATAAGGACCACAACTTCTTTATCCATTTTTCTCTTTCCTGGGATATTTAAGGTGTCATGAAGTGGAGGTTCTTGTCAACATAGCAGCCCTAAACATTGGGGTGCCTGTGTCTTGCTGATTTTCAGTTTTCCCAATTTATACGCCAATGAGTGGACGTGCCCTATGCTCCCTAAGCTGTGTTTTTTCGATGTTTCAGGACACACCGTACACTCCTCCAGAGTGGCTGTTGGCAATTTACATCCCGCCCATCAGCGTAGCAAGGCTGCCATTTCTCCATGGCCTGTCCTGCATTTCTGGTTTTGACACTTTTTGCAGCATGGCCCTTTTGACCGATGGGAAGCGAGACTTCTTTGTAGCGCTGATTTGCATTTCCAGTTTGCTTGGTTGGCCAAAAAGGGCGTATGCGTTTTTTCCTGAATATATTCAGGAAAAAACGCATACGCCCTTTTTGGCCAAGGGCATCACTGTCGACGTTTTGCCACTTTTCATGTGCTTTAAAGGCGATTCGAATCTACATCCTGAAACCTGTTTCCTGCAATTCTGCCTTGCTTTCAAATCCTCTTTGTTGCCTTCCCTCAATATATCTGTGGACGAGAGTTATCATTTATAACTCAGCAGGTTTGTGAATTGCAGTGCCCCTGAGCTCCATTTTTCAACTGTCTTTTTTGGGAGCTGGCCGCAAAAGCGCGGGATTGCCTCAGGCCCTATTCTGGTTCCCGGCGGCAGGCTGAGCCTGTGTTTAATTCTTCTTCCTGATGGGAAAATAGAGTGACCTGTGCCTGTCCCAACACCTAGATCTAGTCTCTCATTATTTGCCCCTCTTCCCGTTCATTCTCAGGACAAATTGCAACCTGTAGGGAACAGGAGCTTAAAGGTGCTGATTCTCCAAGTAGGGAGATTGCTAGTAAAGTAGCTGGAAAGGCGAACCCGAGCACAAGGAGATGAGAAATTGGGTGCGTTTTAGAAACCTTTCAAAATCACACGGTGTACCATCTTCTGGGTTTCTCATGCATGTTTTCGATGTAGGAAGATGCCTTTGAACCTGGAGATTTGGGACCCATGGAATGGGTACCACGCAGTATTAATTTAAAGGGTCTGAGTTTGCTCACCCAACCTCTCAGCCCCAAGAGTGTCCACCCTTATGTCTCATCCCAGTGTGGGTCTAGATATGGTCAATCCAGGTTGCATCACAGCCCCTGAACGAATTGTGTAAGAATTTCTCTCTCTTTCACTCTTTGTTTTACGGGTTTTTAAAAGTAATTTATTTTTATAATGGGGTTTAGCTGCTTTTCACGGCTGTGTTTATGCGGCTTTACACCCACTTGACTCACTTCCAGACAGATATCAATACATAGGTTTTAAGATTCTTACTAGTCACATATATTCTTGTGCGGTGAATAGGGGGTGTTGAGTCCAGTTCACTGAGCAAGGAGTAGGTCTTGTCTATTACATATTGGGTGTATGGAACAGTATCTGAGCGAATTTGAAACCCTTGTTTTATGCATCACCCCACCTCACCTTTCCCGTTAAGCAGCCATAGTGTGTTTTCTAAACGTGTGACTCTGTTCTGTTTTGTAATTCAGTTCAAGTGTAGCGGTTTTTACATTCCCTCTATAAGTGATAGCTTATGATAAGTGTCTTTTTCTGTGTGACTTATTTCACTTAGAATCGTCGTACCTAAGTCCACTCATCTTGCTTCTACTAGCCTTATGACATTGATTTCATGTCTGAGTGATATTCCATTGTACATAAGGACCACAACATCTTTATCCATTTTTTCTCTTTCCTGGGATATTTAAGTTGTCATGAATTGGAGGTTCTTGTCAACAGAGCAGCCCTAAACTTTGGGGTGCCTGTGTCTTGCTGATTTTTAGTTTTCCCAATTTATACGCCCATGAGTGGACGTGCCCTATGCTCCCTAAGCTGTGTTTTTTCGATGTTTCAGGACACACCGTACACTTCTCCAGAGTGGCTGTTGGCAATTTACATCCCGCCCATCAGCGTAGCAAGGCTGCCATTTCTCCATGGCCTGTCCTGCATTTCTGGTTTTGACACTTTTTGCAGCATCACCCTTTTGACTGATGGGAAGCGAAACTTCTTTGAAGCGCTGATTTGCCTTTCCAGGTTGCTTGGTTGGCCAAAAAGGGCGTATGCGTTTTTTCCTGAATATATTCAGGAAAAAACGCATACGCCCTTTTTGGCCAAGGGCATCATTGTCGACGTTTTGCCGCTTTTCATGTGCTTTAAAGGCGATTCGAATCTACCTCCTGAAATCTGTTTCCTGCAATTCTGCCTTGCTTTCAAATCCTCTTCGTTGCCTTCCCTCAATATATCTGTGGATGAGAGTTATCATTTATAACTCTGCGGGTTTGTGAATTGCAGTGTCCCTGAGCTCCATTTTTCAACTCGCTTTTTTGGTAGCTGGCCGCAAAAGCGCGGGATTGCCTCAGGCCCTATTCTGGTTCCTGGCGGCAGGCTGAGCCTGTGGTTAATTCTTCTTCCTGATGGGAAAATAGAGTGACCTGGGCCTGTCCCAACACCTAGATCTAGTCTCTCATTGTTTGCCCCTCTTCCCGTTCATCCTCAGGACAAATTGCAACCTGTAGGGAACAGGAGCTTAAAGGTGCTGATTCTCCAAGTAGGGAGATTGCTAGTAAAATAGCTGGAAAGGCGAACCCGAGCACAAGAAGATGAGAAATGGGGTGCGATTTAGAAACCTTTCAAAATCACACGGTGTACCATCTTCTGGGTTTCTCATGCATGTTTTCGATGTAGGAAGATGCCCTTGAACCTGGAGATTTGGGACCCATGGGATGGGTACCACACAGTATTACTTTAAAGGGTCTGCGTTTGCTCACCCAACCTCACCCAACCTCTCAGCCCCAAGAGTGTCCACCCTTATGTCTCATCCAGCTGTGCGTGTAGATATGGTCAATCCAGGTTGCATCACAGCCTCTGAACGAATTTTGTAAGAATTTCTCTCTCTTTCACTGTCTTTGTTTTACGGGTTTTTAAAAGTAATTTATTTTTATAATGGGGTTTAGCTGCTTTTCACGGCTGTGTTTATGCGGATTTACACCCACTAGACTCACTTCCAGACAGATATCAATACATAGGTTTTAAGATTGTTACTAGTCACATATATTCTTGTGCGGTGAATAGGGGGTGTTGAGTCCAGTTCACTGAGCAAGGAGTAGGTCTTGTCTATTACATATTGGGTGTATGGAACGGTATCTGAGCGAATTTGAACCCCTTGTTTTATGCATCACCCCACCTCACCTTTCCCGTTAAGCAGCCATAGTGTGTTATCTAAACGTGTGATTCTGTTCTGCTCTGTAATTCAGTTCAAGTGTAGCAGGTTTTTACATTCCCTCTATAAGTGATAGCTTATAATAAGTGTCTTTTTCTGTGTGACTTATTTCACTTAGAATCGTCGTACCTAAGTCCACTCCTCTTGCTTCTACTAGCCTTATGACATTGATTTCATGTCTGAGTGATATTGCATTGTACATAAGGACCACAACTTCTTTATCCATTTTTTTCTTTCCTGGGATATTTAAGGTGTCATGAAGTGGAGGTTCTTGTCAACAGAGCAGCCCTAAACTTTGGGGTGCCTGTGTCTTGCTGATTTTTAGTTTTCCCAATTTATACGCCCATGAGTGGACGTGCCCTATGCTCCCTAAGCTGTGTTTTTTCGATGTTTCAGGACACACCGTACACTTCTCCAGAGTGGCTGTTGGCAATTTACATCCCTCTCATCAGCGTAGCAAGGCTGCCATTTCTCCATGGCCTGTCCTGCATTTCTGGTTTTGACACTTTTTGCAGCATGGCCCTTTTGACCGATGGGAAGCGAGACTTCTTTGTAGCGCTGATTTGCCTTTTCAGGTTGCTTGGTTGGCCAAAAAGGGCGTATGCGTTTTTTCCTGAATATATTCAGGAAAAAACGCATACACCCTTTTTGGCCAAGGGCATCATTGTCGACGTTTTGCCGCTTTTCATGTGCTTTAAAGGCGATTCGAATCTACCTCCTGAAATCTGTTTTCTGCAATTCTGCCTTGCTTTCAAATCCTCTTCGTTGCCTTCCCTCAATATATCTGTGGATGAGAGTTATCATTTATAACTCTGCGGGTTTCTGAATTGCAGTGTCCCTGAGCTCCATTTTTCAACTCGCTTTTTTGGGAGCTGGCCGCAAAAGCGCGGGATTGCCTCAGGCCCTATTGTGCTTCTGGGCGGCAGGCTGAGCCTGTGATTAATTCTTCTTCCTGATGGGAGGTTAGAGTGACCTGTGCCTGTCCCAACACCTAGATCTAGTCTCTCATTGGTTGCCCCTCTTCCCGTTCATCCCCAGGACAAATTGCAACCTGTACAGAACAGGAGGTTAAAGGTGCTGATTCTCCAAGTAGGGAGATTGCTAGTAAAGTAGCTGGAATGGCGAACCCGAGCACAAGGAGATGAGAAATGAGGTGCGTTTTAGAAACCTTTCAAAATCACACGGTGTACCATCTTCTGAGTTTCTCATGCATGTTTTCGATGGAGGAAGATGCCCTTGAACCTGGAGACATGGGACCCATGGGATGGGTACCACGCAGTATTACTTTAAAGGGTCTGCGTTTGCTCACCCAACCTAACCCAACCTTTCAGCCCCAAGAGTGTCCACCCTTATGTCTCATCCAGCTGTGCGTGTAGATATGGTCAATCCAGGTTGCATCACAGCCTCTGAACGAATTTTGTAAGAATTTCTCTCTCTTTCACTGTCTTTGTTTTACGGGTTTTTAAAAGTAATTTATTTTTATAATGGGGTTTAGCTGCTTTTCACGGCTGTGTTTATGCGGCTTTACACCCACTTGACTCACTTCCAGACATATATCAATACATAGGTTTTAAGATTCTTACTAGTCACATATATTCTTGTGCGGTGAATAAGGGGTGTTGAGTCCAGTTCACTGAGCAAGGAGTAGGTCTTGTCTATTAAATATTGGGTGTATGGAACGGTATCTGAGCGAATTTGAACCCCTTGTTTTATGCATCACCCCACCTCACCTTTCCCGTTAAGCAGCCATAGTGTGTTTTCTAAACGTGTGACTCTGTTCTGTTTTGTAATTCAGTTCAAGTGTAGCGGTTTTTACATTCCCTCTATAAGTGATAGCTTATGATAAGTGTCTTTTTCTGTGTGACTTATTTCACTGAGAATCATCGTACCTAACTCCACTCATCTTGCTTCTACTAGCCTTATGACATTGATTTCATGTCTGAGTGATATTGCATTGTACATAAGGACCACAACTTCTTTATCCATTTTTCTCTTTCCTGGGATATTTAAGGTGTCATGAAGTGGAGGTTCTTGTCAACAGAGCAGCCCTAAACTTTGGGGTGCCTGTGTCTTGCTGATTTTTAGTTTTCCCAATTTATACGCCCATGAGTGGACGTGCCCTATGCTCCCTAAGCTGTGTTTTTTCGATGTTTCAGGACACACTGTACACTTCTCCAGAGTGGCTGTTGGCAATTTACATCCCGCTCATCAGCGTAGCAAGGCTGCCATTTCTCCATGGCCTGTCCTGCATTTCTGGTTTTGACACTTTTTGCAGCATGGCCCTTTTGACCGATGGGAAGCGAGACTTCTTTGTAGCGCTGATTTGCCTTTCCAGGTTGCTTGGTTGGCCAAAAAGGGCGTATGCGTTTTTTCCTGAATATATTCAGGAAAAAACGCATACGCCCTTTTTGGCCAAGGGCATCATTGTCGACCTTTTGCCGCTTTTCATGTGCTTTAAAGGCGATTCGAATCTACCTCCTGAAATCTGTTTTCTGCAATTCTGCCTTGCTTTCAAATCCTCTTCGTTGCCTTCCCCCAATATATCTGTGGATGAGAGTTATCATTTATAACTCTGCGGGTTTGTGAATTGCAGTGTCCCTGAGCTCCATTTTTCAACTCGCTTTTTTGGGAGCTGGCCGCAAAAGCGCCGGATTGCCTCAGGCCCTATTGTGCTTCTGGGCGGCAGGCTGAGCCTGTGATTAATTCTTCTTCCTGATGGGAAATTAGAGTGACCTGTGCCTGTCCCAACACATAGATCTAGTCTCTCATTGGTTGCCCCTCTTCCCGTTCATCCTCAGGACAAATTGCAACCTGTACAGAACAGGAGGTTAAATGTGCTGATTCTCCAAGTAGGGAGATTGCTAGTAAAGTAGCTGGAATGGCGAACCCGAGCACAAGGAGATGAGAAATGAGGTGCGTTTTAGAAACCTTTCAAAATCACACGGTGTACCATCTTCTGAGTTTCTCATGCATGTTTTCGATGTAGGAAGATGCCCTTGAACCTGGAGACTTGGGACCCATGGGATGGGTACCACGCAGTATTACTTTAAAGGGTCTGCGTTTGCTCACCCAACCTAACCCAACCTTTCAGCCCCAAGACTGTCCACCCTTATGTCTCATCCAGCTGTGCGTGTAGATATGGTCAATCCAGGTTGCATCACAGCCTCTGAACGAATTTTGTAAGAATTTCTCTCTCTTTCACTGTCTTTGTTTTACGGGTTTTTAAAAGTAATTTATTTTTATAATGGGGTTTAGCTGCTTTTCACGGCTGTGTTTATGCGGCTTTACACCCACTTGACTCACTTCCAGACATATATCAATACATAGGTTTTAAGATTCTTACTAGTCACCTATATTCTTGTGCGGTGAATAGGGTGTGTTGAGTCCAGTTCACTGAGCAAGGAGTAGGTCTTGTCTATTACATATTGGGTGTATGGAACGGTATCTGAGCGAATTTGAACCCCTTGTTTTATGCATCACCCCACCTCACCTTTCCCGTTAAGCAGCCATAGTGTGTTTTCTAAACGTGTGACTCTGTTCTGTTTTGTAATTCAGTTCAAGTGTAGTGGTTTTTACATTCCCTCTATAAGTGATAGCTTATGATAAGTGTCTTTTTCTGTGTGACTTATTTCACTTAGAATCGTCGTACCTAACTCCACTCATCTTGCTTCGACTAGCCTTATGACATTGATTACATGTCTGAGTGATATTCCATTGTACATAAGGACCACGACTTCTTTATCCATTTTTCTCTTTCCTGGGATATTTAAGTTGTCATGAAGTGGAGGTTCTTGTCAACAGAGCAGCCCTAAACTTTTGGGTGCCTGTGTCTTCCTGATTTTTAGTTTTCCCAATTTATACACCCATGAGTGGAGGTGCGCTATGCTCCCTAAGCTGTGTTTTTTCGATGTTTCAGGACACACCGTACACTTCTCCAGAGTGGCTGTTGGCAATTTACATCCCGCCCATCAGCGTAGCAAGGCTGCCATTTCTCCATGGCCTGTCCTGCATTTCTGGTTTTGACACTTTTTGCAGCATGGCCCTTTTGACCGATGGGAAGCGAGACTTCTTTGTAGCGCTGATTTGCCTTTCCAGGTTGCTTGGTTGGCCAAAAAGGGCATATGCGTTTTTTGCTGAATATATTCAGGAAAAAACGCATACGCCCTTTTTGGCCAAGGGCATCATTTTCCACGTTTTGCCGCTTTTCATGTGCTTGAAAGGTGATTCGAATCTACCTCCTGAAACCTGTTTCCTGCAACTCTGCCTTGCTTTCAAATCCTCTTCGTTGCCTTCCCTCAATATATTTGTGGACGAGAGTTATCATTTATAACTCTGCATGTTTGTGAATTGCAGTGCCCATGTGCTCCATTTTTCAACTGGCTTTTTTCGGAGCTGGCCGCAGAAGCGCGGGATTGCCTCAGGCACTAATCTGGTTCCCGGCGGCAGGCTGAGCCTGTGCTTAATTCTTCTTCCTGATGGGAAAATAGAGTGACCTGTGCCTGTCCCAACACCTACATCTAGTCTCTCATTGGTTGCCCCTCTTCCCGTTCATCCTCAGGACAAATTGCAACCTGTACAGAACCGGAGGTTAAAGGTGTTGATTCTCCAAGTAGGGAGATTGCTAGTAAAGTAGCTGGAATGGCGAACCCGAGCACAAGGAGATGAGAAATGAGGTGCGTTTTAGAAACCTTTCCCGATCACATGATGTACCATCTTCTGGGTTTCTCATGCATGTTTTCAATGCAGGAAGATGCCCTTAAAACTGGAGATTTGTGACCCATGGGATGGGTACCACGCAGTATTACCTTAAAGGGTCTGTGTTTGCTCACCCAACCTCACCAAACCTGTCAGCCCCAAGAGTGTCCACCCTTAGGTCTCATCCAACTGTGTGTCTAGATATTTTCAATCCAGGTTGCATCACAGCCCCTGAATGAATTTTGTAAGAATTTCTCTGTCTTTCACTGTCTTTGTTTCATGGGTTTTTAAAACTAATTTATTTTTATAATGGGGTTTAGCTGCTTTTCACAGCTGTGTTTATGCGGCTTTACACCCACTTGACTCACTTCCAGAGAGATATCAATACATAAGTTTTAAGATTCTCACTAGTCAGATATATTCTTGTGCGGTGAATAGTGGGTGTTGAGTCCAGTTCACTGAGCAAGGAGTAGGTCTTTTCTATTACATATTGGGTGTATGGAACGGTATCTGAGCTAATTTGAAACCCTTGTTTTATGCATCACCCCACGTCACCTTTCCCGTTAAGCAGCCATAGTGTGTTTTAAATGTGTGACTATGTTCTAATTTGTAATTCAATTCAAGTGTAGCGGTTTTTACATTCCCTCTATAAGTGATAGCTTTTGATAAGTGTCTTTTTCTGTGTGACTTATTTCACTTAGAATCGTCGTACCTAAGTCCACTCATCTTGCTTCTACTAGCCTTATGACATTGATTTCATGTCTGAGTGATATTCCATTGTACATAAGGACCACGACTTCTTTATCCATTTTTCTCTTTCCTGGGATATTTAAGGTGTCATGAAGTGGAGGTTCTTGTCAACAGAGTAGCCCTAAACTTTGGGGTGCCTGTGTCTTGCTGATTTTTAGTTTTCCCAATTTATACGCCCATGAGTGGAAGTGTCCTATGCTACCTAAGCTGTGTTTTTTCGATGTTTCAGGACACACCGTACACTTCTCCAGAGTGGCTGTTGGCAATTTACATCCTGCCCATCAGAGTAGCAAGGCTGCCATTTCTCCATGGCCTGTCCTGCATTTGTGGTTTTGACACATTTTTCAGCATTGCCCTTTTGACCGATGGGAAGCGAGACTTCTTTGTAGTGCTGATTTGCCTTTCCAGGTTGCTTGGTTGGCCAAAAAGGGCGTATGCGTTTTTTCCTGAATATATTCAGGAAAAATCGCATACGCCTTTTTTGGCCAAGGGCATCACTGTCAACGTTTTGCCCCTTTTCTTGAGCTTTAAAGGCGATTCGAATCTACCTCCTGAAATCTGTTTCCTGCAATACTGCCTTGCTTTCAAATCCTCTTCGTTGCCTTCCCTCAATATATTTGTGGACGAGAGTTATCATTTATAACTCTGCAGGTTTGTGAATTGCAGTGCCCATGTGCTCCATTTTTCAACTGGCTTTTTTGGGAGCTGGCCGCAGAAGCGCGGGTTTGCCTCAGGCCCTATTCTGGTTCCGGGCGGCAGGCTGAGCCTGTGGTTAATTCTTCTTCCTGATGGGAAAATAGAGTGACCTGTGCCTGTCCCAACACCTAGATCTAGTCTCTCATTGGTTGCCCCTCTTCCCATTCATCCTTAGGACAAATTGCAACCTGTATGGAACAGGAGGTTAAAGGTGCTGATTCTCCAAGTAGGGAGATTGCTAGTAAAGTAGCTGGAATGGGGAACCCGAGCACACGGAGTTGAGAAATGAGGTGCGTTTTAGAAACTTTCCCAATCTCACGGTGTACCATCTTCTGGGTTTCTCATGCATGTTTTCGATGTAGGAAGATGCCTTTGAACCTGGAGATTTGGGACCCATGGGATGGGTACCACACAGTATTACTTTAAAGGGTCTGCATTTGCTCACCCAACCACACCAAACCTCTCAGCCCCAAGAGTGTCCACCCTTATGTCTCATCCAGCTGTGGGTCTAGATATGGTCAATCCAGGTTGCGTCACAGCCCCTGAATGAATTTTGTAAGAATTTCTCTCTCTTTCACTGTCTTTGTTTCATGGGTTTTTAAAACTAATTTATTTTTATAATGGGGTTTAGCTGCTTTTCACGGCTGTGTTTATGCGGCTTTACACCCACTTGACTCACTTCCAGAGAGATATCAATACATAAGTTTTACGATTCTCACTAGTCAGATATATTCTTGTGTGGTGAATAGGGGGTGTTGAGTCCAGTTCACTGAGCAAGGAGTAGGTCTTGTCTATTACATATTGGGTGTATGGAACGGTATCTGAGCTAATTTGAAACCCTTGTTTTATGCATCACCCCACGTCACCTTTCCCGTTAAGCAGCCATAGTGTGTTTTCTAAATGTGTGACTCTGTTGTGATTTTAATTCAGTTCAATTGTAGCGGTTTTTACATTCCCTTTATAAGTCATAGCTTTTGATAAGTGTATTTTTCTGTGTGACTTATTTCACTTAGAGTCGTCGTACCTAAATCCACTCATCATGCTGCTACTAGCCTTATGACATTGATTTCATGGCTGAGTGATATTCCATTGTACATAAGGACCACGACTTCTTTATCCATTTTTCTCCTTCCTGGGATATTTAAGGTTTCGTGAAGTGGAGGTTCTTGTCAACAGAGCAGCCCTAAACTTTGGGGTGCCTGAGTCTTGCTGATTTTTAGTTTTCCCAATTTATACGCCCATGAGTGGAAGTGCCCTATGGTCCATAAACTTTGTTTTTTCGATGTTTCAGGCCACACCGTATACTTCTCCAGAGTGGCTGTTGGCAATTTACATTCCGCCCATCAGCGTGGCAAGGCTCCCATTTCTCCATGGCCTGTCCTGCATTTGTGGTTTTGACACTTTTTTCAGCATGGCCCTTTTGACCCATGGGAAGCGAGACTTCTTTGTAGCGCTGATTTTCCTTTCCAGGTTGCTTGGTTGACCAAAAAGGGCGTATGCGTTTTTTCCTGAATATATTCAGGAAAAAACGCATACGCCCTTTTTGGCCAAGGGCATCATTTTCCACGTTTTGCCGCTTTTCATGTGCTTGAAAGGCGATTCGAATCTACCTCCTGAAACCTGTTTCATGCAACTCTGCCTTGCTTTCAAATCCTCTTCGTTGCCTTCCCTCAATATATTTGTGGACGAGAGTTATCATTTATAACTCTGCAGGTTTGTGAATTGCAGTGCCCATGTGCTCCATTTTTCAACTGGCTTTTTTCGGAGCTGGCCGCAGAAGCGCGGGATTGCCCCAGGCACTAATCTGGTTCCTGGCAGCAGGCTGAGCCTGTGCTTAATTCTTCTTCCTGATGGGAAAATAGAGTGACCTGTGCCTGTCCCAACACCTAGATCTAGTCTCTCATTGGTTGCCCCTCTTCCCGTTCATCCTCAGGACAAATTGCAACCTGTACAGAACAGGAGGTTAAAGGTGTTGATTCTCCAAGTAGGGAGATTGCTAGTAAAGTAGCTGGAATGGCGAACCCGAGCACAAGGAGATGAGAAATGAGGTGCGTTTTAGAAACCTTTCAAAATCACAAGGTGTACCATCTTCTGGGTTCCTCATGCAAGTTTTCGATGTAGGAAGATGCCCTTGAACCTGGAGATTTGTGACCCATGGGATGGGTACCACGCAGTATTACCTTAAAGGGTCTGTGTTTGCTCACCCAACCTCACCAAACCTGTCAGCCCCAAGAGTGTCCACCCTTAGGTCTCATCCAACTGTGGGTCTAGATATTTTCAATCCAGGTTGCATCACAACCCCTGAATGAATTTTGTAAGAATTTCTCTGTCTTTCACTGTCTTTGTTTCATGGGTTTTTAAAACTAATTTATTTTTATAATGGGGTTTAGCTGCTTTTCACAGCTGTGTTTATGCGGCTTTACACCCACTTGACTCACTTCCAGAGAGATATCAATACATAAGTTTTAAGATTCTCACTAGTCAGATATATTCTTGTGCGGTGAATAGGGGGTGTTGAGTCCAGTTCACTGAGCAAGGAGTAGGTCTTTTCTATTACATATTGGGTGTATGGAACGGTATCTGAGCTAATTTGAAACCCTTGTTTTATGCATCACCCCACGTCACCTTTCCCGTTAAGCAGCCATAGTGTGTTTTAAATGTGTGACTATGTTCTAATTTGTAATTCAATTCAAGTGTAGCGGTTTTTACATTCCCTCTATAAGTGATAGCTTTTGATAAGTGTCTTTTTCTGTGTGACTTATTTCCCTTAGAATCGTCGTACCTAAGTACACGCATCTTGCGTCTACTGGCCTTATGACATTGATTTCATGGCAGAGTGATATTCCATTTTACATAAGAACCACAATTTCTTTATCCATTTTTCTCTTTCCTGGGATATTTAAGGTGTCATGAAGTGGAGGTTCTTGTCAACAGAGTAGCCCTAAACTTTGGGGTGCCTGTGACTTGCTGATTTTTAGTTTTCCCAATTTATACGCCCATGAGTGGAAGTGTCCTATGCTACCTAAGCTGTGTTTTTTCGATGTTTCAGGACACACCGTACACTTCTCCAGAGTGACTGTTGGCAATTTACATCCTGCCCATCAGCGTAGCAAGGCTCCCTTTTCTCCATGGCCTGTCCTGCATTTGTGGTTTTGACACATTTTTCAACATTGCCCTTTTGACCGATGGGAAGCGAGACTTCTTTGTAGTGCTGATTTGCCTTTCCAGGTTGCTTGGTTGGCCAAAAAGGGCGTATGCGTTTTTTCCTGAATATATTCAGGAAAAAACGCATACGCCCTTTTTGGCCAAGGGCATCATTGTCGACGTTTTGCCGCTTTTCTTGAGCTTTAAAGGCGATTCGAATCTACCTCCTGAAATCTGTTTCCTGCAATACTGCCTTGCTTTCAAATCCTCTTCGTTGCTTTCCCTCAATATATTTGTGGACGAGAGTTATCATTTATAACTCCGCAGGTTTGTGAATTGCAGTGCCCCTGAGCTCCATTTTTCAACTCGCTTTTTTGGTAGCTGGCCGCAAAAGCGCGGGATTGCCTCAGGCCCTATTCTGGTTCCGGGCGGCAGACTGAGCCTGTGGTTAATTCTTCTTCCTAACGGGAAAATAGAGTGACCTGTGCCTGTCCCAACACCTAGATCTAGTCTCTCATTGGTTGCTCCTCTTCCCGTTCATCCTCAGGACAAATTGCAACCTGTACAGAACAGGAGGTTAAAGGTGCTGATTCTCCAAAAAGGGAGATTGCTAGTAAAGTAGCTGGAATGGCGAACCCGAGCACAAGGAGGTGAGAAATGAGGTGCGTTTTAGAAACCTTTCCCGATCACACGGTGTACCATCTTCTGGGTTTCTCATGCATGTTTTCGATGCAGGAAGATGCCCTTGAACCTGGAGATTTGGGACCCATGGGATGGGTACCACGCAGTATTACTTTAAAGGGTCTGCGTTTGCTCACCCAACCTCACCCAACCTTTCAGCCCCAAGAGTGTCCACCCTTAGGTCTCATCCACCTGTTGGTCTAGAATTGGTCAATCCAGGTTGCATCACGGCCCCTGAACGAACTGTGTAAGAACTTCTCTCTCTTTCACTGTCTTTGTTTTACGGGTTTTTACAAGTAATTTATTTTTATAATGGGGTTTAGCTGCTTTTCACGGCTGTGTTTATGCGGCTTTACACCCACTTGACACACTTCCAGAGAAATATCAATACATAGGTTTGAAGATTCTTACTAGTCAGATATATACTTGTGTGGTGAATAGGGGATGTTGAGTCCAGTTCACTGAGCAAGGAGTAGGTCTTGTCTATTACATATTGGGTGTATGGAACGGTATCTGTGCTAATTTGAAACCCTTGTTTTATGCATCACCCCACCTCACCTTTCCCGTTAAGCAGCCATAGCGTGTTTTCTAAACGTGTGACTCTGTTCTCTTTTGTAATTCAGTTCAAGTGTAGCGGTTTTTACATTCCCTCTATAAGTGATAGCTTACGATAAGTGTCTTTTTCTGTGTGACTTATTTCACTTAGAGTCGTCGTACCTAAATCCACTCATCATGCTGCTACTAGCCTTATGACATTGATTTCATGTCTGAGTGATATTCCATTGTACATAAGGACCACAACTTCTTTATCCATTTTTCTCTTTCCTGGGATATTTAAGGTGTCATGAAGTGGAGGTTCTTGTCAACAGAGCAGCCCTAAACTTTGTGGTGCCTGTGTCTTGTGATTTTTAGTTTTCCCAATTTATACGCCCATGAGTGGAAGTGCCCTATGCTCCCTAAGCTGTGTTTTTTCGATGTTTCAGTACACACCGTACACTTCTCCAGAGTGGCTGTTGGCAATTTACATACCGCCCATCAGCGTGGCAAGGCTCCCATTTCTCCTTGGCCTGTCCTGCATTTGTGGTTTTGACACTTTTTTCAGCATGGCCCTTTTGACGGATCGAAAGCGAGACTTCTTTGTAGCGCTGATTTGCCTTTCCAGGTTGCTTGGTTGGCCAAAAAGGGCGTATGCGTTTTTTCCTGAATATATTCAGGAAAAAACGCATACGCCCTTTTTGGCCAAGGGCATCATTGTCGACGTTTTGCCGCTTTTCATGTGCTTTAAAGGCGATTCGAATCTACCTCCTGAAATGTGTTTCCTGCAGTTCTGCCTTGCTTTCAATTCCTCTTCGTTGCCTTCCCTCAATATATTTGTGGACGAGAGTTATCATTTATAACTCTGCAGGTTTGTGAATTGCAGTGCCCATGTGCTCCATTTTTCAACTGGCTTTTTTGGGAGCTGGCCGCAGAAGTTCGGGATTGCCTCAGGCCCTATTCTGGTTCCGGGCGGCAGGCTGAGCCTGTGGTTATTTCTTCTTCCTGATGGGAAAATAGAGTGACCTGTGCCTGTCCCAACACCTAGATCTAGTCTCTCATTGGTTGCCCCTCTTCCCGTTCATCCTCAGGACAAATTGCAACCTGTATGGAACAGGAGCTTAAAGGTGCTGTTTCTCCATGTAGGGAGATTACTAGTTAAGAAGCTGGAATGGCGAACCCGAGCACAAGGAGATGAGAAATGAGGTGCGTTTCAGAAACCTTTCCCGATCAGACAGTGTACCATGATCTGGGTTACTCATGCATGTTTTTGATGTAGGAAGATGCCCTTGAACCTGGAGATTTGGGACCCATGGGATGGGGACCACGCAGTATTACTTTAAAGGGTCTGCGTTTGCTCACCCAACCTCACCAAAACTCTCAGCCCCAAGAGTGTCCACCCTTATGTCTCATCCAGCTGTGGGTCTAGATATGGTCAATCCAGGTTGCATCACAACCCCTGAACGAATTTTGTAAGAATTACTCTCTCTTACACTGTCTTTGTTTTACGGGTTTTTAAAAGTAATTTATTTTTAAAATGGGTTTTAGCTGCTTTTCACGGCTGTGTTTATGCCGCTTTACACTCACTTGACTCTCTTCCAGAGAGAGATCAATACATAGGTTTTCAGATTCTTACTACTCAGATATATTCTTGTGCGCTGAATAGGGGGTGTTGAGTCTAGTTCACTGAGCAAGGAGTAGGTCTTGTCTACTACATATTGGGTTTATGGAACGGTATCTGAGCTAATTTGAAACCCTTGTTTTATGCATCACCCCACCTCACCTTTCCCGTTAAGCAGCCATAGTGTGTTTTTAAAATGGGTGACTGTGTTCTGTTTTGTAATTCAGTTTAAGGCTAACGGTTTTTACATTCCCTCTATAAGTGATATCTTATGATAAGTGTCTTTTTCTGTGTGACTTATTTCACTTAGAATCGTCGTACCTAAATCCACTCATCATGCTGCTACTAGCCTTATGATATTGATTTCATGGCTGAGTGATATTCCATTGTACATAAGTACCACAACTTCTTTACCATTTTTCTCATCCCTGGGATATTTAAGATGTACACAAGTGGAGGTTCTTGTAACCAGAGCAGCCCTAAACTTTGGGGTGCCTGTGTCTTGTTGATTTTAATTTTTCCAATTTATACGCCCATGAATGGATGTGCCCCTTTCTCTCTAGCTGTGTTTTTTAGATGTTTTAGGAAACACCGTACCGTTCTCCAGAGTCGCCATTGGCAATTTACATCCCGACCATCAGTGTAACAATGCTCCCTTTCCTCCCTGGCCTCTCCTGTATTTTTTTAACACTTTTTTAGGAAGGCCCTTTTGACCGATGGGAAGTGAGACTTCTTTGTAGTGCTGCATTGCATTTCCGGCTTGCTTGGTTGGCCAAAAAGGGCCTATGCGTTTTTTCCTGAATTTATTCAGAAAAAAAACACATATGCTCTTTTTGGCCATGTGCATCGTTGTCGACTTTTGGCCGCTTTTCATGTGCTTTAGGGGCTATTCGAATCTAATTCCTGAAATCTGTTTCCTGCAATTCTGCCTTGCTTTCCAATCCTGTTCGTTGCCTTCCCTCAATATAGTTTTGGACGATAGTTATAATTTATAACTTTGCAGGTTTGTGAATTGCAGTGCCCCTGAGCTCCATTTTTCAACTCGCTTTTTTGGGAGCTGTCCGCAGAACCGCTGCTTTGCTTCTGGCCCTACTCTGGTTCCCGGTGGCAGGCTAAGCCTTTGCTTAATTCTTCTTCCTGATTGGAAATTAGAGTGACATGTGCCTGTCCGAACATCTAGGGCTTGGCTCTCCTTGTTTCTCCTGCTTCCCCTTCTTCCTTTCGAAAAATTCCAAATTTTGTGCAACTGGATGTTGAAGGTGCTGACATCCTCAGGTGGGGAGATTTTAAGGAAAAAGGCTGGAGGTGTGACCCCAACAACCAGGAAATTAGGAGTTTTGGTGCCTTTTCCAAAATCTCCCTGATCCAACCGTGTTCCATCTTCTGGGTGTCACAGGCATGTTTTAGCTGTAGGAAAGGTCCCGTGTATGTAAGGAGAACACCAGGGATTTTTCCAAATCAGTGTCTCCCCGAACTCCAATCTGGGGAATTTTTAAGCTACTGGTACATGTGTGTTCATTAAGGGACTTGGGCCGTAGGCAGAGTCCGAACTTTAGATGATTGAAGTCTTCAGGTTCAGAAACGCTCACCATCGGCCTCCTTTAGTTTCCATTTTATCTGTAGTTGATAGATGATGTCGATATAGATATCTATTGTTTTTCAGATTATTTCCCCTTAGGGGTCATTACAAAATATTGAGTATAGTTCCCTGTGTTATACAGTAGTTCCTTGTTGATGATATATTTTATACATAGCAGTGTGTATATGTTAATCTGAAACTGTTAATTTATCCCTCCTCCCACCTTTCCCCTTTGGTAATAAAAAATATAAGATTTTATACTTCTCAGAAATCTAGGAGCTGAAAGAGAGGTATCATTTTCAATGGAAAATCAGTCAAAACAAGGTTGAAACTTCAACCAAGATTATTAGATGTACATCCTTGGAAAGAAATCACTGCATTTCTCTACTGTTGACCTGACAAATAAGACAAACCCCTCCACTGAACTTGCTTATAATAAAGTGATGGAAATATCAAATGGAAGTGTTAGAAACATCTTATTTTACACGAGCCTTATACACTGCTCTATGTTAATTACAGTTTGGCTCGCACATCTGTTCTTTGAAGTTACAATGTTCTCAAATTCTGTTACTGATCCTGCAGAGTGGGCCCCAACAAGGGTCTCCCTGCCTAGTGTCATTGGAGCCAACAGATCGAGACTGACTTTGGTTCAGAAGCAAAGGAAAACTTTATATTTTGATCAGAGAATGGAGAGGTGAGAGTGTGTGCTTCCCTGCGGGTTGTGGGCCGGGCTGCTGTGTAGAGATCCTGGCACCGTCAGCGGGAGGGAGGGGGCGGAGCTCTCGAGGGCCGGGTTGGCTGGAGCTCAGGCTCTATGTCGCAGAGTCTGCACGGGGCCCCACGAGCTGAGGTGTCGGCCCAGCCATTTTGCACTAGGAAATCGGGTCTGAAGTGTCGGGTGTGGGACCTCTGCATGTGGAAACCTAGGAGCAAGTGAAATTAGACAAAGCACAAAGGAAAAAATGCTTAGACTTTATTTTATTGCCCAGATTCTATTTTCATCTCCCAGGAATTTTTCATGGGCTTTGCCAGTGACAAAGCCCTCCTCTGCCTTTTGTCCCATTCCTCATTCTTGGGGTGCTGAGGGTGCAGACACCTCTTCTGTAAATGCTTCGTGCTGAGTTGGGTGTCCTCATACCCGGGGCGAGGGGGAGGACTTCTCCCAAGCAGCCTCCAGGTGAGGTTGATTGTCCCCAGGCCTCCTCCCTCACTGCTCGTCTGCCTGAGCACCAGCATTGGAAGTTTTATAGATTCTAATGACCTTTAAGGGTCCAGGAAAGAGATGTGCAGAGACGCTGGGGGTGGGGTGGGCCGTTTTACCATGCTCCACATTGGTTCGGCCCCCTTAGGCTGACAGTTCCTGCTAGCCTAGATGCTCTGACCAGTACTCTGCGCTTTCTTCAGTTAGGCCACTGAATTAACGTACAAACAACACCAGGTGTCAGAGCCCTGCTTGCTCAACTCCCAGACAGTCCAGGGCCGGTGGTGATCCAGGACCTTCACGGCCACTCAGTCAACGGCCTTTTGAAGTAGCCAGGAGTGCAGCCGGTCTCATTGGCCGCCGTCACCGCGGTGTCTGTAGGCTTTTCTATGGTGGCAGCGTTATTTACGGTTCCCCTGCCAAGTTTATTAGCTCCGCTCTGGGTGCAGTAAGTCCTGTAAGCAATAGTCTGCTCTTTTGGGACACACTCTTGTTGTTTTCTGAGAGAAGCTCCAGGTCAAGTGATGGTCAAACGAGTCGTCATGGGGGCCCATTGCTCCAGGTTTTCTCTCTGGAGGTTGGTGTTGGAGGGCCTCCTCACTCGAGGTCATTGTGCCCACGGAGCAATCCCTGCAACTTCAGGGCATGGTGGGTGGTTAGGATCACCAAGTGGCGTCCTTTTCCCTTAGGAGGGAGCTGGCCTTGCGGGCTGCTGATTTCCAGGTTTTTAGATACCCCCAGTATCCTGGTCGGATGGGGTGGCTGGCCAATGCCTGGAGGGCATTCTTGCATTGTTCCATTTCAAGTGGTCCCAGTTTTTGCACTAATACTCCAAGGGCGATTCGCCTTGGACCAGGAATGTAAAGGTCAAAGGGTTTAGCTAACTTAGGGAGGTCCAGGGCAAGGATCTGAACTGACTGCTCTTTCCATTCTTGAAAGGCCGCTTCTGGATTCTATTCAAAAGGATCATCATCTTTTCCTTTCAGTGTTTCATATAGAGGCCCAGCTATTAGACTGTAGTTAGGGATCCAGATGCAGCAAACCCCGGTCTCCCCAGGAACCCCTAAGCTGTCTTCTAGTTTCAGGAAGGGTGAGGCTGCAAATGGCTTCTTCCCTTTCCTGGGGTGGGCTTCTCCGACATTCTGAGCGAATGAAGCCCAGGAAGGTCACCTTAGTTTGTGATATTTGAGCCTTTTTCTTGGACACCTTCTATCTTTTATTGGCTAGGTAGTTCAGAGGCCTCCTTAGTCGGGCTGGTGATCAGAATGTCATCTGCATATTGAAGGAGGGTTCCCTTCTCCAGAGGTAGATTTTTTAGGTCTTTAGCTAACATTTCCCCAAAGATGGTGTGGGAATTTTTGAACCCCTGGGGCAGGACGGCCCAGCAGTATTGTTTTTGTTGTATGTTGAGTCCTGCCACTCACAGCCAAAATTTCTTGTGACTCTGGGACGAATGGAATACAGAAGAAGGCATCATTGAAGTCTAATACAGAATACCATGTCCTGGTGGATGGTAGAATGACCAGCAGGGTGTAGGAATTAGGAACTACTAGATGTATATCCTCTGTGGCTTCACTGACTGTCCTGGCGTCCTCTACCAGGTCCCCAGCAGCTCACGGGGCTCTTGTGGTCAGGTCCCTCCCAGGATATGGAGCTCACCTGGGCAGGTACCCAGCAGCCCACGGGGCTGTGGTGGTTAGGCCCCTCCCAGGATATGGAGCTCACCTGGGCAGGTACCCAGCAGCCCATGGGGCCATCATGGTCAGGCCCCTCCCAGGATATGGAGCTCACCTGGGCAGGTACGCAGCAGCCCACGGGGCTCTCGTGGGCATGCCCCTCCCTGGATATGGAGCTCCCGTGGACAGGTACCCCGACAGGGCTGGGCACACAGGAACTGTGCATATAGCCCTCATTGCAGAGCACCCCCAGCACACCTGTCACTCAGAGCTGACACAGAGCACCTCAGAGCAGAGCTTGAACTAATAAACAGCAGCTCCAACAGGTCTGTGACCCTAGGCTTCACTCTGTGCGGCCTCCCTCTGCCTGGTCTTCTAGGGGCTTCCACAGCAGCCGGGGCACCAGGCCTCTGTCTCCACCCACCACCCCTCCTCTCCCTGACTCCTGGGTTCCTCTCATTAGCAGAGGGTCTTCTTGAAGTTGTCTCCCACTCCTGGACCAGATAAAATGATTAGAAAACAAGCCAGGGCTGCCGCCCCTTATCTATCCTGACTCTCGGGACCCTACACCTGTTCCTTGGATCTGGCCGGTGCAGCAAGGCCCATTTTCTGCAAATCTGAGCCCCTGAGGGGCGAGGATTGGCTGACCTGGGCAGCCTGACCCGGCCGGCCAGCCCTTCCCAGGTGTGCCTGGGTTGAGGTCAATATAAACACCCCTCCAGGCAGCAAAAGCCTCTGCAGCTGTGCCTGACGCCATATTCTCTGCCCCGTCAGCAGTCTCGGGGTTGGGCTGGTGGGAGGCAGTAGGGCCCACGGCTCTATGAGTGGCCCGTTGTGACTGGGGCTCTACTGGACTTTCTGCAGGAGTTGCCGGGCTGCCACCTGCTAAAGAAGAGGATGTGTCACCCATACTTGCTGCTGGAATTTCTCCCCGGGCAGAGGTAAGGAAGGAAAAAAGCAGTGGGGGCCGGGACAGGAGGGGTACCTCAGGCAGGGAAATGGAAAGTTTCCAGACGAGCGCCCGGGGCCAGGACCATCCTGGCTGGCCTGCAGGCACCAAGTCGGCCTGCGTGCTGTCGCTGGTGTGACTCCAAGCCCCTTCCTCTAGTTTTTAGTCTTTGCACACATTCAGGTGTTTTACCTGGGAACGGTGGGAAAAGTTCAGCAGCAGCTGGCCTGGGGCTCAGCTCACGTTTAGTCAGAGACGCCTCCTCACGGTCCCCCAGCTTTGCAATGAGGACGCTCCTTGTGTGGGGGCTGCTGGCTGCATGGGAGATGATTCCCCACCTGTGACCAACTTAAGAATTGTTTACCACTGGAGCAAGTGCGCTGATAGGGTTTTCCTCTGTATGACCAGTGGGTTCAGTTTTTTTTTTTTTCTTTTTTGGTTCAAGGTAAGTTTTATTCCTCTTTTTGTATTTATGGATATAAGCATGGAAATCATTCATTCATATAAATACGTCTATGGGAAGGACAGAACTTTTTTTTCTGTTTTATTTTCTTAAGTATTATTTATTTTTTAATTTTTGAATTTATTTTATTCATTTTTTTATACAGCAGGCTCTTATTGGTTATCTATTTTATACATATAAGTGTATATGTGTCAATCCCAGGGTTGCAATTCATCCCACCACCACCACCCTGCCACTTTCCCCCCTTGGTGTCCATACATTTGTTCTCTACATCTGTGTCTCTATTTCTGCCTTGCAAACCAGTTCATCTTTACCATTTTTCTAGGTTCTACATGTATGCGTTAATATACGATATTTGTTTTTCTCTTTCTGACTTACTTCACTCTGTATGACAGTCTCTAGATCTATCCACGTCTCTACAAATGACCCAATTTCATTCCTTTTTATGGCTGAGTAATATTCCATTTTATATATGTAGCACATCTTTTCCGTTCGTCTGTCTATGGGCATTTAGGTTGCTTCCATGACCTGGCTATTGTAAATAGTGCTGCAATGAATATTGTGGTGAATATGTCTTTTTGAATTATGGTTTTCTCTGAGTATATGGCCAGTAGTGGGATTGCTGGGTCATATGGTTATTCTATTTTTAGTTTTTTAAGGAACCTCCATACTGTTCTCCATAGTGACTGTATCAATTTACATTCCCACAAATAGTGTAAGAGGGTTCCCTTTTCTCCACACCCTCTCCAGCATTTGTTGTTTGTAGATTTTCTGATGATGCCCATTCTAACTCGTGTGAGGTGATACCTCATTGTAGTTTTGGTTTATATTTCTCTAATAATTAGTGATGTTGAGTAGCTTTTCATGTGTTTCTTGGTCATCTGTATGTCTTCTTGGGACAAATGTCTATTTACGTCATCTGCCCATTTTTGGATTGGTTTGTTTGTTTTTTTACTGTTGAGCTGCATGAGCTGTTTATATACATTGGAGATTAATCCTTTGTCCATTGATTCGTTTGCAAATATTTTCTCCCATTCTGAGGGTTGTCTTTTCGTCTTGTTTGTAGTTTCCTTTGCTTTGCAAAAGCTTTTAGGTTTCATTTGCTTCCATTTGTTTTTTTTTTTTTTTTTTTATTCCATTACTCTAGGAGGTGGATCAAAAAATATCTTGCTGTGATTTATGTCAAAGAGTATTCTTCCTATGTTTTCCTCTAAGAGTTTTATAGTGTCCGGTCTTACATTTCGGTCTCTAATCCATTTGGAGTTTATTTTTTGTGTATGGTGTTAGGGAGTGTTCTAATTTCATTCTTTTACATGTAGCTGTCCATTTTTCCCAGCACCACTTATTGAAGAGACTGTCTTTTCTCCATTGTATACCCTTGCCTCCTTTGTCATAGATTAGTGGGCCATAGGTGTGTAGGTTTATCTCTGGGCTTTCTTTCTTTTTTTTTTTTTTTTTCTTTACATCTTTATTGGAGTATAATTGCTTTACAATTGTGTGTTAGTTTCTGCTGTATAAAAAAGTGAATCAGCTATGCGTATACATATAACACCATATCCCCTCCCTCTTGCACCTCCCTCTCACTCCCTTATCCCACCCTTTTAGGTGGTCACAAAGCACAGAGCTGATCTCCCTGTGCTATGTGGCTGCTTCCCAGTAGCTATCAATTTTACATTTGGTAGTGTATATATGTCCATACCACTCTCTCACTTTGTCCCAGCTTACCCTTCCCTCTCCCCATGTCCTCAAGTCCTTTCTCTACGTCTGTGTCCTTAATCCTTTCCTGCCCCTAGGTTCTTCATAAACTTTTTTTTTTTAGATTCCATATATATGTGTTAGCATATGGTATTTGTTTTTCTCTTTCTGACTTACTTCACTCTGTAGGACAGACTCTAGATCCATCCACCTCACTAAAAATAACTCAATTTCGTTTCTTTTTATGGCTGAATAATGTTCCATCGTATATATGTGCCACATCTTCTTTTTCCATTTATCTGTTGATGGACACTTAGGTTGCTTCCATGTCCTGGCTATTGTAAATAGAGCTACAGTGAACATTGTGGTACATGACTCTTTTTGAATTATGGTTTTCTCAGGGTAAATGTCCAGGAGTGGGTTTGCTGGGTTGTATGGTAGTTCTATTTTTAGTTTTTAAGGAAGCCCCATACCGTTCTCCCTAGTGGCTATATCAATTTACATTCCCACCTACAGTGCAAGAGGGTTCCCTTTTCTCCAATAAATGCCTCTCCAGCATTTACTGTTGGTAGATTTTTTGATGATGGCCATTCTGACTGGTGTGAGGTGATACCTCACTGTAGTTTTGATTTGCATTTCTCTAATGATTAGTGATGCTCAGCATCCTTTCATGTGTTTGTTGGCAACCTGTATATCTTCTTTGGAGAAATTTCTATTTAGGTCTTCTGCCCATTTTTGGATTGGGTTGTTTGGTTTTGTGATATTGAGCTACATGAGCTGCTTTTTGTAGATTAATCCTTTGCCATTTGCTTCATTTGAAAATATTTTCTCCCATTCTGATGGTTGTCTTTTCATCTTGCTTAAGTTTTCCTTTGCTGTGCAAAAGAATTTATGTTTCATTCGGTCCCATTTTTTAATTTTTGTTTTTATTTCCATTTCTCTAGGAGGTGGGTCAAAAAGGATCTTGCTGTGATTTATGTCATAGACTGTTCTGCTTATGTTTTCTTCTAAGAGTTTTATAGTGGCTGGTCTTATATTTAGGTCTCTAATCCATTTTGAGTTACTTTTGTGTATGGTGTTAGGGAGTGTACTAATTTCATTCTTTTACATGTAGCTGTCCAGTTTTCCCAGCACCACTTACTGAAGACACTGTCTTTTCTCCATTGTATACCCTTGCCTCCTTTGTCATAGATTAGTTAACCATAGGTACGTGGGTTTATCTCTGTGCTTTCTATCCTTTTCTATTGACCTATATTTCTGTGTTTGTGTCAGTACCATATTATCTTGATTACTGTAGCTTTGTAATATAGTCTGAAGTCTGGAAGTCTGATTCCTCCAGCTCTTTTTTTTCCCCCTCAAGACTGCTTTGGCTATCCAGGGTCTTTTGTGTCTCCCTACAAATTTTAAGATTTTTTTTCTTGTTCTGTAGAAAATGCCAAAGGTATTTTGATCGGGATTGCATTGAATCTGTAGATTGCTTTGGGTAGTATAGTCATTTTCACAATATTGATTCTTCTAATCCAAGGACATGGTATATGTCTCCATCTGTTTATATCATCTTTGATTTCTTTCATCAGTGTCTTATAGTTTTCTGAGTACAGGTCTTTTACTTCCTTAGGTAGGTTTATTCCTAGGTATTTTATTCTTTTTGTTGCAGTGGTAATGGGATTGTTTCCTTAATTTCTCTTTCTGATCTTTCATTGTTAGTGTATAGGAATGCAAGCAATTTCTGTGCATTAATTTTGTATCCTGCAACTTTACCAAATTCATTGATTAGCTCCAGTGGTTTTCTGGTGGCATCTTTAAGATTCTCTATCTATGATATCATGTCATCTGCAAACAGTGACAATTTTACTTCTTCTTTTCCGTTTTGTATTCCTTTTATTTCTTTTTCTTCTCTGATTGCCATGGCTAGGACTTCCAAAACTATGTTGAATAGCAGTGGTGAGAGTGGACATCCTCGTCTTGTTCCTGATCTTAGAGGAAACGCTTTCAGTTTTTCACCATTGAGAATGCTGTTTGCTGTGGGTTTGTCATATATGGCCTTTATTATGTTGAGGTAGTTTCCGTCTATGCCCACACTCTGCAGAGTTTTTATCGTAAATGAGTGTTGAATTTTCTCAAAATCTTTTCCTTCATCTATTGAGATGACCATATGGTTTTATTCTACAATTTGTTAATATGGTGTATCACATTGATTTGTGTATATTGAAGAATCCTTGCATCCCTGGGATAAACCCCACTTGATCATGGTGTATGATCCTTTTAATGTGTTGTTCGATTCTGTTTGCTAGTATTTTGTTGAGGATTTTTGCATCTATATTCATCAGGGATATTGGTCTATAATTTTCTTTCCTTGTAGTATCTCTGTCTGATTTTGGTATCAGGGTGATGGTGGTCTCATAGAATGAGTTTGGGAGTGTTCCTTCCCCTGCAATTGTTTTGAAGAATTTGAGAAGGTTGGGTGTTAGCTCTTCTCTAAATGTTTGATAGAATTCACCTGTAATGCCATCTGGTTCTGGACTTTTGTTTGTTGGAAGATTTTTAATCACAGTTTCAATTTCATTGCTTGTGATAGGTTTGTTCATATTTTCTATTTCTTCCTGGTTCAGTCTTAGAAGGTTATACCTTTCTAAGAATTTGTCCATTTCTTCCAGATTGTCCATTTTATTGGCACAGAGTTGCTTGTAGTAGTCTCTTAGGATGCTTTGTATTCCTGTGGTGTCTGTTGTAACTTCTCCTTTTTCACTTCTAATTTTGTTGATTTGCGTCCTCTCCCTCTTTTTCTTGAGTGTGGCTAAAGGTTGATCATTTTTGCTTATCTTCTCAAAGAACCAGCTTTTAGTTTTGATGATCTTTGCTTCCGTTTTCTTTGTTTCTATTTCATTTATTTCTGCTCTGATCTTTAGGATTTCTTTCCTTCTACTAACTTTGGGTTTTGTTCTTCTTTCTCTAGTTCCTCTAGGTGTAAGGTTAGATTGTTTATTTGAGATTTTTCTTGTTTCTTGAGGTAGGCTTGTATTGCTATAAACTTCCCTCTTAGAACTCCTTTTGCTGCATCCCATAGGTTTTGGATCATCGTGTTTTGGTTGTCATTTGTCTCTAGGTAGTTTTTGATTTCCCCTTTGATTTCTTCAGTGATCTCTTGGTTATTTAGTAACGTATTGTTTAGCCTCCATGTGTTTGTGTTTTTTACAGTTTTTTCCGTGTAATTGATTTCTAATCTCATAGCATTGTGGTCGGAACAGCTGCTTGATATGATTTCAGTTTTCTTAAATTTACTGAGGCTTTATCTGTGACCCAAGATGTGATCTATCCTGGAGAATGTTCCATGTGCAGTTGAGAAGAACGTGTAATCTGCTGTTTTTGGATGGAATGTCCTATAAATATCAATGAACTCTATCTGGTCTATTGTGTCATTTAAAGCTTGTGTTTCCTTATTAATTTTCTGTCTGGCTGATCTCCACTGGTGTAAGTGAGCTGTTAAAGTCCCCCGCTATTATTGTGTTACTGTCGATTTCCTCTTTTATAGCTGTTAGCAGTTGCCTTATACATTGAGGTGCTCCTATGTTGGGTACATATATATTTATAATTGTTATATCTTCTTCTTGGATTGATCCCTTGACCATTATGTAGTGTCTTTCCTTGTCTCTTGTAACATTCTTTATTTTAAAGTCTATTTTATCTGATATGAGTATTGCTACTCCAGCTTTCTTTTGATTTTCATTAGCATAGAATATATTTTTCCATCGCCTCACTTTCAGTCTGTATGTGTCCCTAGGTCTGAAATGGGTCTCTTGTAGACAGCATATATATGGGTCTTGTTTTTGTATCCATTCAGCCAGTCTATGTCTTTTGGTTGGAACATTTAGTGCATTCACGTTTAAGGTAATTATCGATATGTATGTTCCTACTACTATTTTCTTAATTGTTATGGGTTTGTCTTGGTGGGTCCTTTTCTTCTCTTGTGTTTCCCACTTAGAGAAGTTCTTTTAGCATTTGGTGTAGAGCTGGTTGCATGGTGCTGAATTCTCTTAGCTTTTGCTTGTCTGTAAGGCTTTTGATTTCTCCATCAAATCTGAATGAGCTCTTTGCAGGGTGCAGTACCCTTGGTTGTAGGTTCTTCCCTTTCATCACTTTAAATTTATCATGCCACTTCCTTCTGGCTTGTAGATTTTCTGCTGAGAAATCAGCTGTTATCCTTATGGGATTTCCCTTGTATGTTATTTGTCATTTTTCCCTTGCTGCTTTCAATAATTTTTCTTTGTCGTTAATTTTTGTCAATTTGATTACTATGTGTCTTGTCATTTTTCTCCTTTGGTTTCTCCTGCCTGGGACACTCTGTGCTTCTGGACTTGGGTGGCTATTTCTTTTCCCATGCTAGGGAAGTTTTTGACCATAATCTCTTCAAATATATTCTCGGGTCCTTTCTCTCTCTCTTCTCCTTCTGGGACCCCTATAATGCGAATGTTGTTGCGTTTAATGTTGTCCCAGAGGACTCTTGGGGTGTCTTCATTTATTTTCATTCTTTTTCTTTATTCTGTTCCATGGCAGTGATTTCCACCTTTCTGTCTTCCAGGCCACTTATCCGTTCTTCTGCCACAGTTATTCTGCTACTGATTCCTTCTAGTGTATTTTTCATTTCAGTTATTACATTGTTCACCTCTGTTTGTTTGTTCTTTAACTCTTCTAGGTGTTTGTTCCTTAATTCTTCTAGGTCTTTGTTAAGCATTTCTTGTGTCTTCTCGATCTTTGCCTCCTTTCTTTTTCTAAGGTCTTGGCTCAACTTCACTATCATTATTCTGAATTCTTTTTCTGGAAGGTTCCCTATCTCCACCTCATTCCGTTTTTTTTCTGGGGTTTTATCTTGTTCCTTGATCTGGTATAAAGTCCTCTGCCTTTTCATTTTGTCTATCTTTCTGTGAATGTGGTTTTCCTTCCACAGGCTGCAGAATTGTAGTTCTTCTTGCTTCTGCTGTCTGCTCTCTGGTGGATGAGTCTATCTTAGAGGCTTGTGCAAGCTTCCTGATGGGAGGGACTGGTGGTGGGTAGAGCTGGGTGTTGCTTTGGTGGGCAGAGCTTTAATCCGCTTGTCTACGGATTAAATAAAACTTTAATAAAAAGTTGAATCTGCTTGTCTGCTGATGCATGGGGCTGGGTTCCCTCCCTGTTGGTTGTTTGGCCTGAGGCGACCCAGCACTGGAGCCTACCTTGCTCTTGGTGGGGCTAATGGCGGACTCTGGGAGGGCTCACACCAAGGAGTATTTCCCAGAACTTCTGCTGCCAGTGTTGTTGTCCTCACGGTGAGCCACAGCCACAGCCACCAGCTGCCTCTGCAGGAGACCCTCTAAAAGTAGCAGGTAGTTCTGGTCATTCCCCTACGGGGTCACTGCTCCTTCCCCTGGGTCCTGATGTGCACACTACTTTGTGTGTGCCCTCCAAGAGTGGAGTATCTGAGTGGAGTTGAGACTCTGAGACTCTGTGTGGAGTCGCACAGACTCTGGGTCCTGTGAAGCTTCGATGTTTTGTGATTCTAGAAATCCTATAGGAGACGGTCCACAGCAGGTGAAGCTAATGTTGTCAGTAGAGGTGTTGAAGCCAAAGATCTGCAGTTCCGGCTATAGGTGCCGATGTACATACAGGACAAAATCATCTCGTGTGAATGTAGTTCAGGCATGTTTAAGATGAATGCAGTCATGTTAATGCCTACCATATTCTATCTTGAGCCTCTCCTCAGGGACCTCCTCCTCAGTTCCTGAGGCTCCTGTAAGTCATGTACAGGGGACTGGAGAGTGGGCTCTGTCCAGTCTGAGCCCTGAGTTACCCTGTGTGTATCTTAGGATACTTTGTATTTCTGTGGTGTCTGTTGTAACATCATCTCTTTCATTTCAGATTTATTTGGGCCCTCTCTTTTTTAACAAAACATACTACTGTTGTCTTTTATTCTTTACAGAAGTTTAATCAGTGTTTGATCTACTATCCTTACCCTATGTATACTTTTTGCAGTGAGATTTTTACTTTTCTTTGTTTCCTTGTTACTATCAATAATTAGTGAGACTTCTTTTAAGCTACCTTCAACATTGCTTATAAAGCTGCTTTATTAGTGATGACAGAGCCTTAATGGAAGTCATGTTCTGGTTGTAAATTAGAATGCAATGTGCCAGCACAAAGCCCCTTAAGTTTATGTCTCATTACTTCTTGTTCTTTTTTTAATTTAATTTTTATTTTTTGTCAGAGCAAATTTGATTAAAATGTTTTGTTTCTTCTAGGTGTGCAAGATGTGGTTCTTTTAAACATATACATATATCTATTCTTCTTTGGATCATTTTCCCATGTAGGTTATGACACCATGTTGAGTAGTCTTGTCTTGGTATTACGTAGGTCTTTGGTGATTACATATTTCACATGTGTTTCTATATCTATCTTAACCCCAATATCCTAATGTATCCAATCCTCACACCTTTCCATTTGGTGAACCCTAAGTTTGTTTAATGAATCTGTGATTGCATTTCTCTGTGGAAATATCTTCATTGGTATCAGTTTTTAGCTAAGACCTATAAGTGATATTATAGGATATGTGTCTTTTGCTTTCTGACTTAGTACAATTTGCCTGATTAACTCAAGAATCATACACAGTGCTGCAAATGGCATTGTTTTGTTTTTTTCCCTGGCTAATATTCCACCTGTACGTGTACCAGTTATTCTTTGGCCACGCACCTCTTGATGGACTTTTTGGTTGCCTCCATGTCTTGGTTATTGTAATACTGCTGCAATGCACATTTGCTTGCCTGTGTCTTTCCAGTTCTATCTCCTTATGTTATAGGCCAAGGAGTGGGCTTGCTGTATCATATGGTAGCTCAGTGTGTACGTTTTAAAGGCACCACCATTCAGTTCTCATTAGTGGCTCTTTCCAGGTTATGTCCCACTTAAAATTGAGGGTATGCATTTCTCCAAAACACCTTCAATATTTATTGTTTGTAGTTTGCTTGCTGCTGGTTATTCTAACAGGTGCGAGCTGATACCTCTGTGTGGCTGAATTTGCATGTGTCCCATAATCTGTTGAAATTGATCTTTAAAGCATGCTCTTTTTATTTATCAAACTGTGATTACAGCTTAGTTCTTCAAATTGTTTTCTTAAAGTAAGTGTCACATTTTGAAAAGTTTTGGCCACTACCTCCCTCAAGACATTTTGAGGGCAGGTTTCATTTACAGCCCTGAAGTACTTGTTCATATGAAGTGACCATTAACACAGATTTTAAAGCTGCATTTGCAGGTAACGGCCAGAGGGCGGCAGCCTTTTTACGTTCCCCAATCTGGTAACTAGGGAAAGAGTCCTTCAGCTGCAAGAGTGTCCAGCTTTATTTCTCATCCAGCTGTGGGTCTAGATATGATCAAACAAGGTTGCATCACAGCCCAGGAACGAATTATGTAAAATTTCCTCTCTCTATCACTGTCTTATTTTTTTGGGTTTTTTAAAGTTATTTAATTTAAAATGGGGATTCGCTACTTTTCACTGCTGTGTTTATGCCGCTTTACACCCACTTGACTCACTTCCAGACAGATATCAATACATAGGTTTTAAGATTCTTACTAGTCACATATATTCTTGTGCGGTGAATAGGGGGTGTTGAGTCCAGTTCACTGAGCAAGGAGTAGGTCTTGTCTATTACATATTGGGTGTATGGAACGGTATCTGAGCGAATTTGAAACCCTTGTTTTATGCATCACACCACCTCACCTTTCCCGTTAAGCAGCCATAGTGTGTTTTCTAAACGTGTGACTCTGTTCTGTTTTGTAATTCAGTTCAAGTGTAGCGGTTTTTACATTCCCTCTATAAGTGATAGCTTATGATAAGTGTCTTTTTCTGTGTGACTTATTTCACTTAGAATTGTCATACCTAAATCCAATCATCTTGCTTCTACTAGCCTTATGACATTGATTTCATGTCTGAGTGATATTCCTTTGTACATAAGGAACACAACTTCTTTATCCATTTTTCTCTTTCCTGGGATATTTAAGGTGTCATGAAGTGGAGGTTCTTGTCAACAGAGCAGCCCTAAACATTGGGGTGCCTGTGTCTTGCTGATTTTTAGTTTTCCCAATTTATACGCCCATGAGTGGACGTGCCCTATGCTCCCTAAGCTGTGTTTTTTCGATGTTTCAGGACACACCGTACACTTCTTCAGAGTGGCTGTTGGCAATTTACATCCCGCCCATCAGCGTAGCAAGGCTGCCATTTCTCCATGGCCTGTCCTGCATTTCTGGTTTTGACACTTTATGCAGCATGGCCCTTTTGACCGATGGGAAGCGAGACTTCATTGTAGCGCTGATTTGCCTTTCCAGGTTGCTTGGTTGGCAAAAAAGGGTGTATGCGTTTTTTCCTGAATATATTCAGGAAAAAACACATACGCCCTTTTTGGCCAAGGGCATCATTGTCGAAGATTTGCCACTTTTCATGTGCTTTAAAGGCGATTCGAATCTACCTCCTGAAACCTGTTTCCTGCAATTCTGCCTTGCTTTCAAATACTCTTCGTTGCCTTCCCTCAATACATTTGTGGATGAGAGTTATCATTTATAACTCTGCGGGTTTGTGAACTGCAGTGTGCCTGAGTTCCATTTTTCAACTCGCTTTTTTGGGAGCTGGCCGGAAAAGCGCGGGATTGCCTCAGGCCCTATTCTGGTTCCTGGCGGCAGGCTGAGCCTGTGGTTAATTCTTCTTCCTGATGGGAAAATAGAGTGACCTGGGCCTGTCCCAACACCTAGATCTAGTCTCTCATTGGTTGCCCCTCTTCCCGTTCATCCTCAGGAGAAATTGCAACCTGTAGGGAACAGGAGCTTAAAGGTGCTGATTCCCCAAGTACAGAGATTGCTAGTAAAGTAGCTGGAAAGGCGAACCGGAGTACAAGGAGATGAGAAATTGGGTGCGTTTTAGAAACCTTTCAAAATCACACGGTGTACCATCTTCTGGGTTTCTCATGCATGTTTTCGATGTAGGAAGATGCCCTTGAACCTGGAGATTTGGGACCCATGGGATGGGTACCACACAGTATTACTTTAAAGGTTGTGCGTTTGCTCACCCAACCTCACCCAACCTGTAAGCCCCAAGAGTGTCCACCCTTATGTCTCATCCAGCTGTGGGTCTAGATATGGTCAATCCAGGTTGCATCACAGCCTCTGAACGAATTTTGTAAGAATTTCTCTCTCTTTCACTGTCTTTGTTTTACGGGTTTTTAAAAGTAATTTATTTTTATAATGGGGTTTAGCTGCTTTTCACGGCTGTGTTTATGCGGCTTTACACCCACTTGGCTCACTTCCAGAGAGATATCAATACATAGGTTTTAAGATTCTTACTAGTCACATATATTCTTGTGCGGTGAATAGGGGGTGTTGAGTCCAGTTCACTGAGCAAGGAGTAGGTCTTGTCTATTACATATTGGGTGTATGGAACAGTATCTGAGCGAATTTGAAACCCTTGTTTTATGCATCACCCCACCTCACCTTTCCCGTTAAGCAGCCATAGTGTGTTTTCTAAACGTGTGACTCTGTTCTGTTTTGTAATTCAGTTCAAGTGTAGCGGTTTTTACATTCCCTCTATAAGTGATAGCTTATGATAAGTGTCTTTTTCTGTGTGACTTATTTCACTTAGAATCGTCGTACTTAAGTCCACTCATCTTGCTTCTACTAGCCTTATGACATTGATTTCATGTCTGAGTGATATTCCATTGTACATAAGGACCACAACTTCTTTATCCATTTTTCTCTTTCCTGGGATATTTAAGTTGTCATGAAGTGGAGGTTCTTGTCAACAGAGCAGCCCTAAACTTTGGGGTGCCTGTGTCTTGCTGATTTTTAGTTTTCCCAATTTATACGCCCATGAGTGGACGTGCCCTATGCTCCCTAAGCTGTGTTTTTTCGATGTTTCAGGACACACCGTACACTTCTCCAGAGTGGCTGTTGGCAATTTACATCCCGCCCATCAGCGTAGCAAGGCTGCCATTTCTCCATGGCCTGTCCTGCATTTCTGGTTTTGACACTTTTTGCAGCATCACCCTTTTGACTGATGGGAAGCGAAACTTCTTTGAAGCGCTGATTTCCCTTTCCAGGTTGCTTGGTTGGCCAAAAAGGGCGTATGCGTTTTTTCCTGAATATATTCAGGAAAAAACGCATACGCCCTTTTTGGCCAAGGGCATCATTGTCGACGTTTTGCCGCTTTTCATGTGCTTTAAAGGCGATTGGAATCTACCTCCTGAAATCTGTTTCCTGCAATTCTGCCTTGCTTTCAAATCCTCTTCGTTGCCTTCCCTCAATATATCTGTGGATGAGAGTTATCATTTATAACTCTGCGGGTTTGTGAATTGCAGTGTCCCTGAGCTCCATTTTTCAACTCGCTTTTTTGGTAGCTGGCCGCAAAAGCGCGGGATTGCCTCAGTCCCTATTCTGGTTCCTGGCGGCAGGCTGAGCCTGTGGTTAATTCTTCTTCCTGATGGGAAAATAGAGTGACCTGGGCCTGTCCCAACACCTAGATCTAGTCTCTCATTGGTTGCCCCTCTTCCCGTTCATCCTCAGGATAAATTGCAACCTGTAGGGAACAGGAGCTTAAAGGTGCTGATTCTCCAAGTAGGGAGATTTCTAGTAAAATAGCTGGAAAGGCGAACCCGAGCACAAGAAGATGAGAAATGGGGTGCGTTTTAGAAACCTTTCAAAATCACACGGTGTACCATCTTCTGGGTTTCTCATGCATGTTTTCGATGTAGGAAGATGCCCTTGAACCTGGAGATTTGGGACCCATGGGATGGGTACCACACAGTATTACTTTAAAGGGTCTGCGTTTGCTCACCCAACCTCACCCAACCTCTCAGCCCCAAGAGTGTCCACCCTTATGTCTCATCCAGCTGTGGGTCTAGATATGGTCAATCCAGGTTGCATCACAGCCCCTGAACGAATTTTGTAAGAATTTCTCTCTCTTTCACTGTCTTTGTTTTACGGGTTTTTAAAAGTAATTTATTTTTATAATGGGGTTTAGCTGCTTTTCACGGCTGTGTTTATGCGGCTTAACACCCACTTGGCTCACTTCCAGAGAGATATCAATACATAGGTTTTACGATTCTTACTAGTCAGATATATTCTTGTGCGGTGAATAGGGGGTGTTGAGTCCAGTTCACTGAGCAAGGAGTAGGTCTTGTCTATTACATATTGGGTGTATGGAACAGTATCTGAGCGAATTTGAAAACCTTGTTTTATGCATCACCCCACCTCACCTTTCCCGTTAAGCAGCCATAGTGTGTTTTCTAAACGTGTGACTCTGTTCTGTTTTGTAATTCAGTTCAAGTGTAGCGGTTTTTACATTCCCTCTATAAGTGATAGCTTATGATAAGTGTCTTTTTCTGTGTGACTTATTTCACTTAGAATCGTCATACCTAAATCCACTCATCTTGCTTCTACTAGCCTTATGACATTGATTTCATGTCTGAGTGATATTCCATTGTACATAAGAACTACAACTTCTTTATCCATTTTTCTCTTTCCTGGGATATTTAAGGTGTCATGAAGTGGAGGTTCTTGTCAACAGAGCAGCCCTAAACTTTTGGGTGCCTGTGTCTTGCTGATTTTTAGTTTTCCCAATTTATACGCCCATGAGTGGAGGTGCCCTATGCTCCCTAAGCTGTGTTTTTTCAATGTTTCAGGACACACCGTACACTTCTCCAGAGTGGCTGTTGGCAATTTACATCCCGCCCATCAGCGTAGCAAGGCTGCCATTTCTCCATGGCCTGTCCTGCATTTCTGGTTTTGACACTTTTTGCAGCATGACCCTTTTGACCGATGGGTAGCGAAACTTCTTTGAAGCGCTGATTTGCCTTTCCAGGTTGCTTGGTTGGCCAAAAAGGGCGTATGCGTTTTTTCCTGAATATATTCAGGAAAAAACGCATACGCCTTTTTTGGCCAAGGGCATCATTGTCGACGTTTTGCCGCTTTTCATGTGCTTTAAAGGCGATTCGAATCTACCTCCTGAAATCTGTTTCCTGCAATTCTGCCTTGCTTTCAAATCCTCTTCGTTGCCTTCCCTCAATATATCTGTGGATGAGAGTTATCATTTATAACTCTGCGGGTTTGTGAATTGCAGTGTCCCTGAGCTCCATTTTTCAACTCGCTTTTTTGGTAGCTGGCCGCAAAAGCGCGGGATTGCCTCAGGCCCTATTCTGGTTCCTGGCGGCATGCTGAGCCTGTGGTTAATTCTTCTTTCTGATGGGAAAATAGAGTGACCTGGGCCTGTCCCAACACCTAGATCTAGTCTCTCATTGGTTGCCCCTCTTCCCGTTCATCCTCAGGACAAATTGCAACCTGTAGGGAACAGGAGCTTAAAGGTGCTGATTCTCCAAGTAGGGAGATTGCTAGTAAAATAGCTGGAAAGGCGAACCCGAGCACAAGAAGATGAGAAATGGGGTGCGTTTTAGAAACCTTTCAAAATCACACGGTGTACCATCTTCTGGGTTTCTCATGCATGTTTTCGATGTAGGAAGATGCCCTTGAACCTGGAGATTTGGGACCCATGGGATGGGTACCACACAGTATTACTTTAAAGGGTCTGCGTTTGCTCACCCAACCTCACCCAACCTCTCAGCCCCAAGAGTGTCCACCCTTATGTCTCATCCAGCTGTGGGTCTAGATATGGTCAATCCAGGTTGCATCACAGCCCCTGAACGAATTTTGTAAGAATTTCTCTCTCTTTCACTGTCTTTGTTTTACGGGTTTTTAAAAGTAATTTATTTTTATAATGGGGTTTAGCTGCTTTTCACGGCTGTGTTTATGCGGCTTTACACCCACTTGGCTCACTTCCAGAGAGATATCAATACATAGGTTTTACGATTCTTACTAGTCAGATATATTCTTGTGCGGTGAATAGGGGGTGTTGAGTCCAGTTCACTGAGCAAGGAGTAGGTCTTGTCTATTACATATTGGGTGTATGGAACAGTATCTGAGCGAATTTGAAACCCTTGTTTTATGCATCACACCACCTCACCTTTCCCGTTAAGCAGCCATAGTGTGTTTTCTAAACGTGTGACTCTGTTCTGTTTTGTAATTCAGTTCAAGTGTAGCGGTTTTTACATTCCCTCTATAAGTGATAGCTTATGATAAGTGTCTTTTTCTGTGTGACTTATTTCACTTAGAATCGTCATACCTAAATCCACTCATCTTGCTTCTACTAGCCTTATGACATTGATTTCATGTCTGAGTGATATTCCATTGTACATAAGGACCACAACTTCTTTATCCATTTTTCTCTTTCCTGGGATATTTAAGGTGTCATGAAGTGGAGGTTCTTGTCAACATAGCAGCCCTAAACATTGGGGTGCCTGTGTCTTGCTGATTTTCAGTTTTCCCAATTTATACGCCAATGAGTGGACGTGCCCTATGCTCCCTAAGCTGTGTTTTTTCGATGTTTCAGGACACACCGTACACTCCTCCAGAGTGGCTGTTGGCAATTTACATCCCGCCCATCAGCGTAGCAAGGCTGCCATTTCTCCATGGCCTGTCCTGCATTTCTGGTTTTGACACTTTTTGCAGCATGGCCCTTTTGACCGATGGGAAGCGAGACTTCTTTGTAGCGCTGATTTGCATTTCCAGTTTGCTTGGTTGGCCAAAAAGGGCGTATGCGTTTTTTCCTGAATATATTCAGGAAAAAACGCATACGCCCTTTTTGGCCAAGGGCATCACTGTCGACGTTTTGCCACTTTTCATGTGCTTTAAAGGCGATTCGAATCTACATCCTGAAACCTGTTTCCTGCAATTCTGCCTTGCTTTCAAATCCTCTTCGTTGCCTTCCCTCAATATATCTGTGGACGAGAGTTATCATTTATAACTCAGCAGGTTTGTGAATTGCAGTGCCCCTGAGCTCCATTTTTCAACTGTCTTTTTTGGGAGCTGGCCGCAAAAGCGCGGGATTGCCTCAGGCCCTATTCTGGTTCCCGGCGGCAGGCTGAGCCTGTGTTTAATTCTTCTTCCTGATGGGAAAATAGAGTGACCTGTGCCTGTCCCAACACCTAGATCTAGTCTCTCATTATTTGCCCCTCTTCCCGTTCATTCTCAGGACAAATTGCAACCTGTAGGGAACAGGAGCTTAAAGGTGCTGATTCTCCAAGTAGGGAGATTGCTAGTAAAGTAGCTGGAAAGGCGAACCCGAGCACAAGGAGATGAGAAATTGGGTGCGTTTTAGAAACCTTTCAAAATCACACGGTGTACCATCTTCTGGGTTTCTCATGCATGTTTTCGATGTAGGAAGATGCCTTTGAACCTGGAGATTTGGGACCCATGGAATGGGTACCACGCAGTATTAATTTAAAGGGTCTGAGTTTGCTCACCCAACCTCTCAGCCCCAAGAGTGTCCACCCTTATGTCTCATCCCAGTGTGGGTCTAGATATGATCAATCCAGGTTGCATCACAGCCCGTGAACGAATTGTGTAAGAATTTCTCTCTCTTTCACTCTTTGTTTTACGGGTTTTTAAAAGTAATTTATTTTTATAATGGGGTTTAGCTGCTTTTCACGGCTGTGTTTATGCGGCTTTACACCCACTTGACTCACTTCCAGACAGATATCAATACATAGGTTTTAAGATTCTTACTAGTCACATATATTCTTGTGCGGTGAATAGGGGGTGTTGAGTCCAGTTCACTGAGCAAGGAGTAGGTCTTGTCTATTACATATTGGGTGTATGGAACAGTATCTGAGCGAATTTGAAACCCTTGTTTTATGCATCACCCCACCTCACCTTTCCCGTTAAGCAGCCATAGTGTGTTTTCTAAACGTGTGACTCTGTTCTGTTTTGTAATTCAGTTCAAGTGTAGCGGTTTTTACATTCCCTCTATAAGTGATAGCTTATGATAAGTGTCTTTTTCTGTGTGACTTATTTCACTTAGAATCGTCATACCTAAATCCACTCATCTTGCTTCTACTAGCCTTATGACATTGATTTCATGTCTGAGTGATATTCCATTGTACATAAGGACCACAACATCTTTATCCATTTTTCTCTTTCCTGGGATATTTAAGTTGTCATGAAGTGGAGGTTCTTGTCAACAGAGCAGCCCTAAACTTTGGGGTGCCTGTGTCTTGCTGATTTTTAGTTTTCCCAATTTATACGCCCATGAGTGGACGTGCCCTATGCTCCCTAAGCTGTGTTTTTTCGATGTTTCAGGACACACCGTACACTTCTCCAGAGTGGCTGTTGGCAATTTACATCCCGCCCATCAGCGTAGCAAGGCTGCCATTTCTCCATGGCCTGTCCTGCATTTCTGGTTTTGACACTTTTTGCAGCATCACCCTTTTGACTGATGGGAAGCGAAACTTCTTTGAAGCGCTGATTTGCCTTTCCAGGTTGCTTGGTTGGCCAAAAAGGGCGTATGCGTTTTTTCCTGAATATATTCAGGAAAAAACGCATACGCCCTTTTTGGCCAAGGGCATCATTGTCGACGTTTTGCCGCTTTTCATGTGCTTTAAAGGCGATTCGAATCTACCTCCTGAAATCTGTTTCCTGCAATTCTGCCTTGCTTTCAAATCCTCTTCGTTGCCTTCCCTCAATATATCTGTGGATGAGAGTTATCATTTATAACTCTGCGGGTTTGTGAATTGCAGTGTCCCTGAGCTCCATTTTTCAACTCGCTTTTTTGGTAGCTGGCCGCAAAAGCGCGGGATTGCCTCAGGCCCTATTCTGGTTCCTGGCGGCAGGCTGAGCCTGTGGTTAATTCTTCTTCCTGATGGGAAAATAGAGTGACCTGGGCCTGTCCCAACACCTAGATCTAGTCTCTCATTGTTTGCCCCTCTTCCCGTTCATCCTCAGGACAAATTGCAACCTGTAGGGAACAGGAGCTTAAAGGTGCTGATTCTCCAAGTAGGGAGATTGCTAGTAAAATAGCTGGAAAGGCGAACCCGAGCACAAGAAGATGAGAAATGGGGTGCGTTTTAGAAACCTTTCAAAATCACACGGTGTACCATCTTCTGGGTTTCTCATGCATGTTTTCGATGTAGGAAGATGCCCTTGAACCTGGAGATTTGGGACCCATGGGATGGGTACCACACACTATTACTTTAAAGGGTCTGCGTTTGCTCACCCAACCTCACCCAACCTCTCAGCCCCAAGAGTGTCCACCCTTATGTCTCATCCAGCTGTGGGTCTAGATATGGTCAATCCAGGTGTCATCACAGCCCCTGAACGAATTTTGTAAGAATTTCTCTCTCTTTCACTGTCTTTGTTTTACGGGTTTTTAAAGTAATTTATTTTTATAATGGGGTTTAGCTGCTTTTCACGGCTGTGTTTATGCGGCTTTACACCCACTTGGCTCACTTCCAGAGAGATATCAATACATAGGTTTTACGATTCTTACTAGTCAGATATATTCTTGTGCGGTGAATAGGGGGTGTTGAGTCCAGTTCACTGAGCAAGGAGTAGGTCTTGTCTATTACATATTGGGTGTATGGAACAGTATCTGAGCGAATTTGAAACCCTTGTTTTATGCATCACCCCACCTCACCTTTCCCGTTAAGCAGCCATAGTGTGTTTTCTAAACGTGTGACTCTGTTCTGTTTTGTAATTCAGTTCAAGTGTAGCGGTTTTTACATTCCCTCTATAAGTGATAGCTTATGATAAGTGTCTTTTTCTGTGTGACTTATTTCACTTAGAATCGTCATACCTAAATCCACTCATCTTGCTTCTACTAGCCTTATGACATTGATTTCATGTCTGAGTGATATTCCTTTGTACATAAGGACCACAACTTCTTTATCCATTTTTCTCTTTCCTGGGATATTTAAGGTGTCATGAAGTGGAGGTTCTTGTCAACATAGCAGCCCTAAACATTGGGGTGCCTGTGTCTTGCTGATTTTTAGTTTTCCCAATTTATACGCCAATGAGTGGACGTGCCCTATGCTCCCTAAGCTGTGTTTTTTCGATGTTTCAGGACACACCGTACACTTCTCCAGAGTGGCTGTTGGCAATTTACATCCCGCCCATCAGCGTAGCAAGGCTGCCATTTCTCCATGGCCTGTCCTGCATTTCTGGTTTTGACACTTTTTGCAGCATGGCCCTTTTGACCGATGGGAAGCGAGACTTCTTTGTAGCGCTGATTTGCCTTTCCAGGTTGCTTGGTTGGCCAAAAAGGGCGTATGCGTTTTTTCCTGAATATATTCAGGAAAAAACGCATACGCCCTTTTTGGCCAAGGGCATCACTGTCGACGTTTTGCCACTTTTCATGTGCTTTAAAGGCGATTCGAATCTACATCCTGAAACCTGTTTCCTGCATTTCTGCCTTGCTTTCAAATCCTCTTCGTTGCCTTCCCTCAATATATTTGTGGACGAGAGTTATCATTTATAACTCAGCAGGTTTGTGAATTGCAGTGCCCCTGAGCTCCATTTTTCAACTGTCTTTTTTGGGAGCTGGCCGCAAAAGCACGGGATTGCCTCAGGCCCTATTCTGGTTCCCGGCGGCAGGCTGAGCCTGTGTTTAATTCTTCTTCCTGATGGGAAAATAGAGTGACCTGTGCCTGTCCCAACACCTAGATCTAGTCTCTCATTATTTGCCCCTCTTCCCGTTCATTCTCAGGACAAATTGCAACCTGTAGGGAACAGGAGCTTAAAGGTGCTGATTCTCCAAGTAGGGAGATTGCTAGTAAAGTAGCTGGAAAGGTGAACCCGAGCACAAGGAGATGAGAAATTGGGTGCGTTTTAGAAACCTTTCAAAATCACACGGTGTACCATCTTCTGGGTTTCTCATGCATGTTTTCTATGTAGGAAGATGCCTTTGAACCTGGAGATTTGGGACCCATGGGATGGGTACCACGCAGTATTACTTTAAAGGGTCTGAGTTTGCTCACCCAACCTCTCAGCCCCAAGAGTGTCCACCCTTATGTCTCATCCCAGTGTGGGTCTAGATATGGTCAATCCAGGTTGCATCACAGCCCCTGAACGAATTTTGTAAGAATTTCTCTCTCTTTCACTGTCTTTGTTTTACGGGTTTTTAAAAGTAATTTATTTTTATAATGGGGTTTAGCTGCTTTTCACGGCTGTGTTTATGCGGCTTTACACCCACTTGGCTCACTTCCAGAGAGATATCAATACATAGGTTTTACGATTCTTACTAGTCAGATATATTCTTGTGCGGTGAATAGGGGGTGTTGAGTCCAGTTCAGTGAGCAAGGAGTACGTCTTGTCTATTACATATTGGGTGTATGGAACAGTATCTGAGCGAATTTGAAACCCTTGTTTTATGCATCACCCCACCTCACCTTTCCCGTTAAGCAGCCATAGTGTGTTTTCTAAACGTGTGACTCTGTTCTGTTTTGTAATTCAGTTCAAGTGTAGCGGTTTTTACATTCCCTCTATAAGTGATAGCTTATGATAAGTGTCTTTTTCTGTGTGACTTATTTCACTTAGAATCGTCATACCTAAATCCACTCATCTTGCTTCTACTAGCCTTATGACATTGATTTCATGTCTGAGTGATATTCCTTTGTACATAAGGACCACAACTTCTTTATCCATTTTTCTCTTTCCTGGGATATTTAAGGTGTCATGAAGTGGAGGTTCTTGTCAACAGAGCAGCCCTAAACTTTTGGGTGCCTGTGTCTTGCTGATTTTTAGTTTTCCCAATTTATACGCCCATGAGTGGAGGTGCCCTATGCTCCCTAAGCTGTGTTTTTTCGATGTTTCAGGACACACCGTACACTTCTCCAGAGTGGCTGTTGGCAATTTACATCCCGCCCATCAGCGTAGCAAGGCTGCCATTTCTCCATGGCCTGTCCTGCATTTCTGGTTTTGACACTTTTTGCAGCATGACCCTTTTGACCGATGGGAAGCGAAACTTCTTTGAAACGCTGATTTGCCTTTCCAGGTTGCTTGGTGGGCCAAAAAGGGCGTATGCGTTTTTTCCTGAATATATTCAGGAAAAAACGCATACGCCTTTTTTGGCCAAGGGCATCATTGTCGACGTTTTGCCGCTTTTCATGTGCTTTAAAGGCGATTCGAATCTACCTCCTGAAATCTGTTTCCTGCAATTCTGCCTTGCTTTCAAATCCTCTTCGTTGCCTTCCCTCAATATATCTGTGGATGAGAGTTATCATTTATAACTCTGCGGGTTTGTGAATTGCAGTGTCCCTGAGCTCCATTTTTCAACTCGCTTTTTTGGGAGCTGGCCGCAAAAGCGTGGGATTGCCTCAGGCCCTATTCTGGTTCCTGGCGGCAGGCTGATCCTGTGGTTAATTCTTCTTCCTGATGGGAAAATAGAGTGACCTGGGCCTGTCCCAACACCTAGATCTAGTCTCTCATTGGTTGCCCCTCTTCCCGTTCATCCTCAGGACAAATTGCAACCTGTAGGGAACAGGAGCTTAAAGGTGCTGATTCTCCAAGTAGGGAGATTGCTAGTAAAGTAGCTGGAAAGGCGAACCCGAGCACAAGGAGATGAGAAATTGGGTGCGTTTTATAAACCTTTCAAAATCACACGGTGTACCATCTTCTGGGTTTCTCATGCATGTTTTCTATGTAGGAAGATGCCTTTGAACCTGGAGATTTGGGACCCATGGGATGGGTACCACGCAGTATTACTTTAAAGGGTCTGAGTTTGCTCACCCAACCTCACCCAACCTCTCAGCCCCAAGAGTGTCCACCCTTATGTCTCATCCCGGTGTGGGTCTAGATATGGTCAATCCAGGTTGCATCACAGCCCCTGAACGAATTTTGTAAGAATTTCTCTCTCTTTCACTGTCTTTGTTTTACGGGTTTTTAAAAGTAATTTATTTTTATAATGGTGTTTAGCTGCTTTTCACGGCTGTGTTTATGCGGCTTTACACCCACTTGGCTCACTTCCAGAGAGATATCAATACATAGGTTTTAAGATTCTTACTAGTCAGATATACTCTTGTGCGGTGAATAGGGGGTGTTGAGTCCAGTTCACTGAGCAAGGAGTAGGTCTTGTCTATTACATATTGGGTGTATGGAACGGTATCTGAGCGAATTTGAAATCCTTGTTTTATGCATCACCCCACCTCACCTTTCCCGTTAAGCAGCCATAGTGTGTTTTCTAAACGTGTGACTCTGTTATGTTTTGTAATTCATTTCAGGTGTAGCGGTTTTTACATTCCCTCTATAAGTGATAGCTTATGATAAGTGTCTTTTTCTGTGTCACTTATTTCACTTAGAATCGTCGTACCTAAATCCACTCATCTTGCTTCTACTAGCCTTATGACATTGATTTCATGTCTGAGGGATATTCCTTTGTACATAAGGACCACAACTTCTTTATCCATTTTTCTCTTTCCTGGGATATTTAAGGTGTCATGAAGTGGAGGTTCTTGTCAACATAGCAGCACTAAACATTGGGGTGCCTGTGCCTTGCTGATTTTTAGTTTTCCCAATTTATACGCCCATGAGTGGACGTGCCCTATGCTCCCTAAGCTGTGTTTTTTCGATGTTTCAGGACACACCGTACATTTCTCCAGAGTGGCTTTTGGCAATTTACATCCCACCCATCAGCGTAGCAAGGCTGCCATTTCTCCATGACCTGTCCTGCATTTCTGGTTTTGACACTTTTTGCAGCATGACCCTTTTGACCGATGGGAAGCGAGACTTCTTTGTAGCGCTGATTTGCCTGTCCAGGTTGCTTGGTTGGCCAAAAAGGGCGTATGCGTTTTTTCCTGAATATATTCAGGAAAAAACGCATACGCCCTTTTTGGCCAAGGGCATCATTGTCGACGTTTTGCCGCTTTTCATGTGCTTTAAAGGCGATTCGAATCTACCTCCTGAAATCTGTTTCCTGCAATTCTGCCTTGCTTTCAAATCCTCTTCGTTGCCTTCCCTCAATATAACTGTGGATGAGAGTTATCATTTATAACTCTGCAGGTTTGTGAATTGCAGTGTCCCTGAGCTCCATTTTTCAACTCGCTTTTTTGGTAGCTGGCCGCAAAAGCGCGGGATGGCCTCAGGGCCTATTCTGGTTCCTGGCGGCAGGCTGAGCCTGTGGTTAATTCTTCTTCCTGATGGGAAAATAGAGTGACCTGGGCCTGTCCCAACACCTAGATCTAGTCTCTCATTGGTTGCCCCTCTTCCCGTTCATCCTCAGGACAAATTGCAACCTGTAGGGAACAGGAGCTTAAAGGTGCTGATTCTCCAAGTAGGGAGATTGCTAGTAAAGTAGCTGGAAAGGCGAACCCGAACACAGGGAGATGAGAAATTGGGTGCGTTTTAGAAACCTTTCAAAATCACATGGTGTACCATCTTCTGGGATTCTCATGCATGTTTTCGATGTAGGAAGATGCCTTTGAACCTGGAGATTTGGGACCCATGGGATGGGTACCACGCAGTATTACTTTAAAGGGTCTGAGTTTGCTCACCCAACCTCTCAGCCCCAAGAGTGTCCACCCTTATGTCTCATCCCAGTGTGGGTCTAGATATGGTCAATCCAGGTTGCATCACAGCCCCTGAACGAATTTTGTAAGAATTTCTCTCTCTTTCACTGTCTTTGTTTTACGGGTTTTTAAAAGTAATTTATTTTTATAATGGGGTTTAGCTGCTTTTCACGGCTGTGTTTATGCGGCTTTACACCCACTTGGCTCACTTCCAGAGAGATATCAATACATAGGTTTTACGATTCTTACTAGTCAGATATATTCTTGTGCGGTGAATAGGGGGTGTTGAGTCCAGTTCACTGAGCAAGGAGTAGGTCTTGTCTATTACATATTGGGTGTATGGAACAGTATCTGAGCGAATTTGAAACCCTTGTTTTATGCATCACCCCACCTCACCTTTCCCGTTAAGCAGCCATAGTGTGTTTTCTAAACGTGTGACTCTGTTCTGTTTTGTAATTCAGTTCAAGTGTAGCGGTTTTTACATTCCCTCTATAAGTGATAGCTTATGATAAGTGTCTTTTTCTGTGTGACTTATTTCACTTAGAATCGTCATACCTAAATCCACTCATCTTGCTTCTACTAGCCTTATGACATTGATTTCATGTCTGAGTGATATTCCATTGTACATAAGAACTACAACTTCTTTATCCATTTTTCTCTTTCCTGGGATATTTAAGGTGTCATGAAGTGGAGGTTCTTGTCAACAGAGCAGCCCTAAACTTTTGGGTGCCTGTGTCTTGCTGATTTTTAGTTTTCCCAATTTATACGCCCATGAGTGGAGGTGCCCTATGCTCCCTAAGCTGTGTTTTTTCGATGTTTCAGGACACACCGTACACTTCTCCAGAGTGGCTGTTGGCAATTTACATCCCGCCCATCAGCGTAGCAAGGCTGCCATTTCTCCATGGCCTGTCCTGCATTTCTGGTTTTGACACTTTTTGCAGCATGACCCTTTTGACCGATGGGAAGCGAAACTACTTTGAAGCGCTGATTTGCCTTTCCAGGTTGCTTGGTTGGCCAAAAAGGGCGTATGCGTTTTTTCCTGAATATATTCAGGAAAAAACGCATACGCCCTTTTTGGCCAAGGGCATCATTGTCGACGTTTTGCCGCTTTTCATGTGCTTTAAAGGCGATTCGAATCTACCTCCTGAAATCTGTTTCCTGCAATTCTGCCTTGCTTTCAACTCCTCTTCGTTGCCTTCCCTCAATATATTTGTGGACGAGAGTTATCATTTATAACTCAGCAGGTTTGTGAATTGCAGTGCCCCTGAGCTCCATTTTTCAACTGTCTTTTTTGGGAGCTGGCCGCAAAAGCTCGGGATTGCCTCAGGCCCTATTCTGGTTCCCGGCGGCAGGCTGAGCCTGTGTTTAATTCTTCTTCCTGATGGGAAAATAGAGTGACCTGTGCCTGTCCCAACACCTAGATCTAGTCTCTCATTTGTTTCCCCTCTTCCCGTTCATCCTCAGGACAAATTGCAACCTGTAGGGAACAGGAGGTTAAAGGTGCTGATTCTCCAAGTAGGGAGATTGCTAGTAAAGTAGCTGGAAAGGTGAACCCGAGCACAAGGAGATGAGAAATTGGGTGCGTTTTAGAAACCTTTCAAAATCACACGGTGTACCATCTTCTGGGTTTCTCATGCATGTTTTCTATGTAGGAAGATGCCTTTGAACCTGGAGATTTGGGACCCATGGGATGGGTACCATGCAGTATTACTTTAAAGGGTCTGAGTTTGCTCACCCAACCTCACCCAACCTCTCAGCCCCAAGAGTGTCCACCCTTATGTCTCATCCCGGTGTGGGTCTAGATATGGTCAATCCAGGTTGCATCACAGCCCCTGAACGAATTTTGTAAGAATTTCTCTCTCTTTCACTGTCTTTGTTTTACGGGTTTTTAAAAGTAATTTATTTTTATAATGGTGTTTAGCTGCTTTTCACGGCTGTGTTTATGCGGCTTTACACCCACTTGGCTCACTTCCAGAGAGATATCAATACATAGGTTTTAAGATTCTTACTAGTCAGATATATTCTTGTGCGGTGAATAGGGGGTGTTGAGTCCAGTTCACTGAGCAAGGAGTAGGTCTTGTCTATTACATATTGGGTGTATGGAACGGTATCTGAGCGAATTTGAAACCCTTGTTTTATGCATCACCCCACCTCACCTTTCCCGTTAAGCAGCCATAGTGTGTTTTCTAAACGTGTGACTCTGTTATGTTTTGTAATTCATTTCAGGTGTAGCGGTTTTTACATTCCCTCTATAAGTGATAGCTTATGATAAGTGTCTTTTTCTGTGTCACTTATTTCACTTAGAATCGTCGTACCTAAATCCACTCATCTTGCTTCTACTAGCCTTATGACATTGATTTCATGTCTGAGGGATATTCCTTTGTATATAAGGACCACAACTTCTTTATCCATTTTTCTCTTTCCTGGGATATTTAAGGTGTCATGAAGTGGTGGTTCTTGTCAACATAGCAGCCCTAAACATTGGGGTGCCTGTGTCTTGCGGATTTTTAGTTTTCCCAATTTATACGCCCATGAGTGGACGTGCCCTATGCTCCCTAAGCTGTGTTTTTTCGATGTTTCAGGACACACCGTACATTTCTCCAGAGTGGCTTTTGGCAATTTACATCCCGCCCATCAGCGTAGCAAGGCTGCCATTTCTCCATGGCCTGTCCTGCATTTCTGGTTTTGACACTTTTTGCAGCATCACCCTTTTGACTGATGGGAAGCGAAACTTCTTTGAAGCGCTGATTTGCCTTTCCAGGTTGCTTGGTTGGCCAAAAAGGGCGTATGCGTTTTTTCCTGAATATATTCAGGAAAAAACGCATACGCCCTTTTTGGCCAAGGGCATCATTGTCGACGTTTTGCCGCTTTTCATGTGCTTTAAAGGCGATTCGAATCTACCTCCTGAAATCTGTTTCCTGCAATTCTGCCTTGCTTTCAAATCCTCTTCGTTGCCTTCCCTCAATATATCTGTGGATGAGAGTTATCATTTATAACTCTGCGGGTTTGTGAATTGCAGTGTCGCTGAGCTCCATTTTTCAACTCGCTTTTTTGGGAGCTGGCCGCAAAAGCGCGGGATTGCCTCAGGCCCTATTCTGGTTCCTGGCGGCAGGCTGAGCCTGTGGTTAATTCTTCTTCCTGATGGGAAAATAGAGTGACCTGGGCCTGTCCCAACATCTAGATCTAGTCTCTCATTGGTTGCCCCTCTTCCCGTTCATCCTCAGGACAAATTGCAACCTGTAGGGAACAGGAGCTTAAAGGTGCTGATTCTCCAAGTAGGGAGATTGCTAGTAAAATAGCTGGAAAGGCGAACCCGAGCACAAGAAGATGAGAAATGGGGTGCGTTTTAGAAACCTTTCAAAATCACACGGTGTACCATCTTCTGGGTTTCTCATGCATGTTTTCGATGTAGGAAGATGCCCTTGAACCTGGAGATTTGGGACCCATGGGATGGGTACCACACAGTATTACTTTAAAGGGTCTGCGTTTGCTCACCCAACCTCACCCAACCTCTCAGCCCCAAGAGTGTCCACCCTTATGTCTCATCCAGCTGTGGGTCTAGATATGGTCAATCCAGGTTGCATCACAGCCCCTGAACGAATTTTGTAAGAATTTCTCTCTCTTTCACTGTCTTTGTTTTACGGGTTTTTAAAAGTAATTTATTTTTATAATGGGGTTTAGCTGCTTTTCACGGCTGTGTTTATGCGGCTTTACACCCACTTGGCTCACTTGCAGAGAGATATCAATACATAGATTTTACGATTCTTACTAGTCAGATATATTCTTGTGCGGTGAATAGGGGGTGTTGAGTCCAGTTCACTGAGCAAGGAGTAGGTCTTGTCTATTACATATTGGGTGTATGGAACAGTATCTGAGCGAATTTGAAACCCTTGTTTTATGCATCACCCCACCTCACCTTTCCCGTTAAGCAGCCATAGTGTGTTTTCTAAACGTGTGACTCTGTTCTGTTTTGTAATTCAGTTCAAGTGTAGCGGTTTTTACATTCCCTCTATAAGTGATAGCTTATGATAAGTGTCTTTTTCTGTGTGACTTATTTCACTTAGAATCGTCATACCTAAATCCACTCATCTTGCTTCTACTAGCCTTATGACATTGATTTCATGTCTGAGTGATATTCCTTTGTACATAAGGACCACAACTTCTTTATCCATTTTTCTCTTTCCTGGGATATTTAAGGTGTCATAAAGTGGAGGTTCTTGTCAACATAGCAGCCCTAAACATTGGGGTGCCTGTGTCTTGCTGATTTTTAGTTTTCCCAATTTATACGCCCATGAGTGGAGGTGCCCTATGCTCCCTAAGCTGTGTTTTTTCGATGTTTCAGGACACACCATACACTTCTCCAGAGTGGCTGTTGGCAATTTACATCCCGCCCATCAGCGTAGCAAGGCTGCCATTTCTCCATGGCCTGTCCTGCATTTCTGGTTTTGACACTTTTTGCAGCATGACCCTTTTGACCGATGGGAAGCGAAACTTCTTTGAAGCGCTGATTTGCCTTTCCAGGTTGCTTGGTTGGCCAAAAAGGGCGTATGCGTTTTTTCCTGAATATATTCAGGAAAAAACGCATACGCCTTTTTTGGCCAAGGGCATCATTGTCGACGTTTTGCCGCTTTTCATGTGCTTTAAAGGCGATTCGAATCTACCTCCTGAAATCTGTTTCCTGCAATTCTGCCTTGCTTTCAAATCCTCTTCGTTGCCTTCCCTCAATATATCTGTGGATGAGAGTTATCATTTATAACTCTGCGGGTTTGTGAATTGCAGTGTCCCTGAGCTCCATTTTTCAACTCGCTTTTTTGGGAGCTGGCCGCAAAAGCACGGGATTGCCTCAGGCCCTATTCTGGTTCCTGGCAGCAGGCTGAGCCTGTGGTTAATTCTTCTTCCTGATGGGAAAATAGAGTGACCTGGGCCTGTCCCAACACCTAGATCTAGTCTCTCATTGGTTGCCCCTCTTCCCGTTCATCCTCAGGACAAATTGCAACCTGTAGGGAACAGGAGCTTAAAGGTGCTGATTCTCCAAGTAGGGAGATTGCTAGTAAAGTAGCTGGAAAGGCGAACCCGAGCACAAGGAGATGAGACATTGTGTGCGTTTTAGAAATCTTTCAAAATCACACGGTGTACCATCATCTGGGTTTCTCATGCATGTTTTCGATGTAAGAAGATGCCCTTGAACCTGGAGATTTGGGACACATGGGATGGGTACCACACAGTATTACTTTAAAGGGTCTGCGTTTGCTCACCCAACCTCACCCAACCTCTCAGCCCCAAGAGTGTCCACCCTTATGTCTCATCCAGGTGTGTGTCTAGATATGGTCAATCCAGGTTGCATCACAGCCCCTGAACGAATTTTGTGAGAATTTCTCTCTCTTTCACTGTCTTTGTTTTACGGGTTTTTAAAAGTAATTTATTTTTATAATGGGGTTTAGCTGCTTTTCACGGCTGTGTTTATGCGGCTTTACACCCACTTGGCTCACTTCCAGAGAGATATCAATACATAGGTTTTACGATTCTTACTAGTCACATATATTCTTGTGCGGTGAATAGGGGGTGTTGAGTCCAGTTCACTGAGCAAGGAGTACGTCTTGTCTATTACATATTGGGTGTATGGAACGGTATCTGAGCGAATTTGAAACCCTTGTTTTATGCATCACCCCACCTCATCTTTCCCGTTAAGCAGCCATAGTGTGTTTTCTAAACGTGTGACTCTGTTCTGTTTTGTAATTCAGTTCAAGTGTAGCGGTTTTTACATTCCCTCTATAAGTGATAGCTTATGATAAGTGTCTTTTTCTGTGTGACTTATTTCACTTAGAATCGTTATACCTAAATCCACTCATCTTGCTTCTACTAGCCTTATGACATTGATTTCATGTCTGAGTGATATTCCTTTGTTCATAAGGACCACAACTTCTTTATCCATTTTTCTCTTTCCTGGGATATTTAAGGTGTCATGAAGTGGAGGTTCTTGTCAACATAGCAGCCCTAAACATTGGGGTGCCTGTGTCTTGCTGATTTTTAGTTTTCCCAATTTATACGCCCATGAGTGGAGGTGCCCTATGCTCCCTAAGCTGTGTTTTTTCGATGTTTCAGGACACACCATACACTTCTCCAGAGTGGCTGTTGGCAATTTACATCCCGCCCATCAGCGTAGCAAGGCTGCCATTTCTCCATGGCCTGTCCTGCATTTCTGGTTTTGACACTTTTTGCAGCATCACCCTTTTGACTGATGGGAAGCGAAACTTCTTTGAAGCGCTGATTTGCCTTTCCAGGTTGCTTGGTTGGCCAAAAAGGGCGTATGCGTTTTTTCCTGAATATATTCAGGAAAAAACGCATACGCCCTTTTTGGCCAAGGGCATCATTGTCGACGTTTTGCCGCTTTTCATGTGCTTTAAAGGCGATTCGAATCTACCTCCTGAAATCTGTTTCCTGCAATTCTGCCTTGCTTTCAAATCCTCTTCGTTGCCTTCCCTCAATATATCTGTGGATGAGAGTTATCATTTATAACTCTGCGGGTTTGTGAATTGCAGTGTCCCTGAGCTCCATTTTTCAACTCGCTTTTTTGGTAGCTGGCCGCAAAAGCGCGGGATTGCCTCAGGCCCTATTCTGGTTCCTGGCGGCAGGCTGAGCCTGTGGTTAATTCTTCTTCCTGATGGGAAAATAGAGTGACCTGGGCCTGTCCCAACATCTAGATCTAGTCTCTCATTGGTTGCCCTCTTCCCGTTCATCCTCAGGACAAATTGCAACCTGTAGGGAACAGGAGCTTAAAGGTGCTGATTCTCCAAGTAGGGAGATTGCTAGTAAAATAGCTGGAAAGGCGAACCCGAGCACAAGAAGATGAGAAATGGGGTGCGTTTTAGAAACCTTTCAAAATCACACGGTGTACCATCTTCTGGGTTTCTCATGCATGTTTTCGATGTAGGAAGATGCCCTTGAACCTGGAGATTTGGGACCCATGGGATGGGTACCACACAGTATTACTTTAAAGGGTCTGCGTTTGCTCACCCAACCTCACCCAACCTCTCAGCCCCAAGAGTGTCCACCCTTATGTCTCATCCCGGTGTGGGTCTAGATATGGTCAATCTGGGTTGCATCACAGCCCCTGAAGGAATTTTGTAAGAATTTCTCTCTCTTTCACTGTCTTTGTTTTACGGGTTTTTAAAAGTAATTTATTTTTATAATGGTGTTTAGCTGCTTTTCACGGCTGTGTTTATGCGGCTTTACACCCACTTGGCTCACTTCCAGAGAGATATCAATACATAGGTTTTAAGATTCTTACTAGTCAGATATATTCTTGTGCGGTGAATAGGGGGTGTTGAGTCCAGTTCACTGAGCAAGGAGTAGGTCTTGTCTATTACATATTGGGTGTATGGAACGGTATCTGAGCGAATTTGAAACCGTTGTTTTATGCATCACCCCACCTCACCTTTCCCGTTAAGCAGCCATAGTGTGTTTTCTAAACGTGTGACTCTGTTATGTTTTGTAATTCATTTCAGGTGTAGCGGTTTTTACATTCCCTCTATAAGTGATAGCTTATGATAAGTGTCTTTTTCTGTGTCACTTATTTCACTTAGAATCGTCGTACCTAAATCCACTCATCTTGCTTCTACTAGCCTTATGACATTGATTTCATGTCTGAGGGATATTCCTTTGTATATAAGGACCACAACTTCTTTATCCATTTTTCTCTTTCCTGGGATATTTAAGGTGTCATGAAGTGGAGGTTCTTGTCAACATAGCAGCCCTAAACATTGGGGTGCCTGTGTCTTGCTGATTTTTAGTTTTCCCAATTTATACGCCCATGAGTGGACGTGCCCTATGCTCCCTAAGCTGTGTTTTTTCGATGTTTCAGGACACACCGTACATTTCTCCAGAGTGGCTTTTGGCAATTTACATCCCGCCCATCAGCGTAGCAAGGCTGCCATTTCTCCATGGCCTGTCGTGCATTTCTGGTTTTGACACTTTTTGCAGCATCACCCTTTTGACTGATGGGAAGCGAAACTTCTTTGAAGCGCTGATTTGCCTTTCCAGGTTGCTTGGTTGGCCAAACAGGGCGTATGCGTTTTTTCCTGAATATATTCAGGAAAAAACGCATACGCCCTTTTTGGCCAAGGGCATCATTGTCGACGTTTTGCCGCTTTTCATGTGCTTTAAAGGCGATTCGAATCTACCTCCTGAAATCTGTTTCCTGCAATTCTGCCTTGCTTTCAAATCCTCTTCGTTGCCTTCCCTCAATATATCTGTGGATGAGAGTTATCATTTATAACTCTGCGGGTTTGTGAATTGCAGTGTCCCTGAGCTCCATTTTTCAACTCGCTTTTTTGGTAGCTGGCCGCAAAAGCGCGGGATTGCCTCAGGCCCTATTCTGGTTCCTGGCGGCAGGCTGAGCCTGTGGTTAATTCTTCTTCCTGATGGGAAAATAGAGTGACCTGGGCCTGTCCCAACATCTAGATCTAGTCTCTCATTGGTTGCCCCTCTTCCCGTTCATCCTCAGGACAAATTGCAACCTGTAGGGAACAGGAGCTTAAAGGTGCTGATTCTCCAAGTAGGGAGATTGCTAGTAAAATAGCTGGAAAGGCGAACCCGAGCACAAGAAGATGAGAAATGGGGTGCGTTTTAGAAACCTTTCAAAATCACACGGTGTACCATCTTCTGGGTTTCTCATGCATGTTTTCGATGTAGGAAGATGCCCTTGAACCTGGAGATTTGGGACCCATGGGATGGGTACCACACAGTATTACTTTAAAGGGTCTGCGTTTGCTCACCCAACCTCACCCAACCTCTCAGCCCCAAGAGTGTCCACCCTTATGTCTCATCCAGCTGTGGGTCTAGATATGGTCAATCCAGGTTTCATCACAGCCCCTGAACGAATTTTGTAAGAATTTCTCTCTCTTTCACTGTCTTTGTTTTACGGGTTTTTAAAAGTAATTTATTTTTATAATGGGGTTTAGCTGCTTTTCACGGCTGTGTTTATGCGGCTTTACACCCACTTGGCTCACTTCCAGAGAGATATCAATACATAGGTTTTACGATTCTTACTAGTCAGATATATTCTTGTGCGGTGAATAGGGGGTGTTGAGTCCAGTTCACTGAGCAAGGAGTAGGTCTTGTCTATTACATATTGGGTGTATGGAATGGTATCTGAGCAAATTTGGACCCCTTGTTTTATGCATCACCCCACCTCACCTTTCCCGTTAAGCAGCCATAGTGTGTTTTCTAAACGTGTGACTCTGTTCTGTTTTGTAATTCAGTTCAAGTGTTGCGGTTTTTACATTCCCTCTATAAGTGATAGCTTATGATAAGTGTCTTTTTCTGTGTGACTTATTTCACTTAGAATCGTCGTACCTAAATCCACTCATCTTGCTTCTACTAGCCTTATGACATTGATTTCATGTCTGAGTGATATTCCTTTGTACATAAGGACCACAACTTCTTTATCCATTTTTCTCTTTCCTGGGATATTTAAGGTGTCATGAAGTGGAGGTTCTTGTCAACATAGCAGCCCTAAACATTGGGGTGCCTGTGTCTTGCTGATTTTTAGTTTTCCCAATTTATACGCCAATGAGTGGACGTGCCCTATGCTCCCTAAGCTGTGTTTTTTCGATGTTTCAGGACACACCGTACACTTCTCCAGAGTGGCTGTTGGCAATTTACATCCCGCCCATCAGCGTAGCAAGGCTGCCATTTCTCCATGGCCTGTCCTGCATTTCTGGTTTTGACACTTTTTGCAGCATGGCCCTTTTGACCGATGGGAAGCGAGACTTCTTTGTAGCGCTGATTTGCCTTTCCAGTTTGCTTGGTTGGCCAAAAAGGGCGTATGCGTTTTTTCCTGAATATATTCAGGAAAAAACGCTTACGCCCTTTTTGGCCAAGGGCATCACTGTCGACCTTTTGCCACTTTTCATGTGCTTTAAAGGCGATTCGAATCTACCTCCTGAAACCTGTTTCCTGCAATTCTGCCTTGCTTTCAAATCCTCTTCGTTGCCTTCCCTCAATATATTTGTGGACGAGAGTTATCATTTATAACTCAGCAGGTTTGTGAATTGCAGTGCCCCTGAGCTCCATTTTTCAACTGTCTTTTTTGGGAGCTGGCCGCAAAAGCACGGGATTGCCTCAGGCCCTATTCTGGTTCCCGGCGGCAGGCTGAGCCTGTGGTTAATTCTTCTTCCTGATGGGAAAATAGAGTGACCTGTGCCTGTCCCAACACCTAGATCTAGTCTCTCATTATTTGCCCCTCTTCCCGTTCATCCTCAGGACAAATTGCAACCTGTAGGGAACAGGAGCTTAAAGGTGCTGATTCTCCAAGTAGGGAGATTGCTAGTAAAGTAGCTGGAAAGGCGAACCCGAGCACAAGGAGATGAGAAATTGGGTGCGTTTTAGAAAACTTTCAAAATCACACGGTGTACCATCTTCTGGGTTTCTCATGCATGTTTTCGATGTAGGAAGATGCCTTTGAACCTGGAGATTTGGGACCCATGGGATGGGTACCACGCAGTATTACTTTAAAGGGTCTGAGTTTGCTCACCCAACCTCACCCAACCTCTCAGCCCCAAGAGTGTCCACCCTTATGTCTCATCCCGGTGTGGGTCTAGATATGGTCAATCCAGGTTGCATCACAGCCCCTGAACGAATTTTGTAAGAATTTCTCTCTCTTTCACTGTCTTTGTTTTACGGGTTTTTAAAAGTAATTTATTTTTATAATGGTGTTTAGCTGCTTTTCACGGCTGTGTTTATGCGGCTTTACACCCACTTGGCTCACTTCCAGAGAGATATCAATACATAGGTTTTAAGATTCTTACTAGTCAGATATATTCTTGTGCGGTGAATAGGGGGTGTTGAGTCCAGTTCACTGAGCAAGGAGTAGGTCTTGTCTATTACATATTGGGTGTATGGAACGGTATCTGAGCGAATTTGAAATCCTTGTTTTATGCATCACCCCACCTCACCTTTCCCGTTAAGCAGCCATAGTGTGTTTTCTAAACGTGTGACTCTGTTATGTTTTGTAATTCATTTCAGGTGTAGCGGTTTTTACATTCCCTCTATAAGTGATAGCTTATGATAAGTGTCTTTTTCTGTGTCACTTATTTCACTTAGAATCGTCGTACCTAAATCCACTCATCTTGCTTCTACTAGCCTTATGACATTGATTTCATGTCTGAGGGATATTCCTTTGTATATAAGGACCACAACTTCTTTATCCATTTTTCTCTTTCCTGGGATATTTAAGGTGTCATGAAGTGGAGGTTCTTGTCAACATAGCAGCCCTAAACATTGGGGTGCCTGTGTCTTGCTGATTTTTAGTTTTCCCAATTTATACGCCCATGAGTGGACGTGCCCTATGCTCCCTAAGCTGTGTTTTTTCGATGTTTCAGGACACACCGTACATTTCTCCAGAGTGGCTTTTGGCAATTTACATCCCGCCCATCAGCGTAGCAAGGCTGCCATTTCTCCATGGCCTGTCCTGCATTTCTGGTTTTGACACTTTTTGCAGCATCGCCCTTTTGACTGATGGGAAGCGAGACTTCTTTGAAGCGCTGATTTGCCTTTCCAGGTTGCTTGGTTGGCCAAAAAGGGCGTATGCGTTTTTTCCTGAATATATTCAGGAAAAAACGCATACGCCCTTTTTGGCCAAGGGCATCATTGTCGACGTTTTGCCGCTTTTCATGTGCTTTAAAGGCGATTCGAATCTACCTCCTGAAATCTGTTTCCTGCAATTCTGCCTTGCTTTCAAATCCTCTTCGTTGCCTTCCCTCAATATATCTGTGGATGAGAGTTATCATTTATAACTCTGCGGGTTTGTGAATTGCAGTGTCCCTGAGCTCCATTTTTCAACTCGCTTTTTTGGTAGCTGGCCGCAAAAGCGCGGGATTGCCTCAGGCCCTATTCTGGTTCCTGGCGGCAGGCTGAGCCTGTGGTTAATTCTTCTTCCTGATGGGAAAATAGAGTGACCTGGGCCTGTCCCAACATCTAGATCTAGTCTCTCATTGGTTGCCCCTCTTCCCGTTCATCCTCAGGACAAATTGCAACCTGTAGGGAACAGGAGCTTAAAGGTGCTGATTCTCCAAGTAGGGAGATTGCTAGTAAAATAGCTGGAAAGGCGAACCCGAGCACAAGAAGATGAGAAATGGGGTGCGTTTTAGAAACCTTTCAAAATCACACGGTGTACCATCTTCTGGGTTTCTCATGCATGTTTTCGATGTAGGAAGATGCCCTTGAACCTGGAGATTTGGGACCCATGGGATGGGTACCACACAGTATTACTTTAAAGGGTCTGCGTTTGCTCACCCAACCTCACCCAACCTCTCAGCCCCAAGAGTGTCCACCCTTATGTCTCATTCAGCTGTGGGTCTAGATATGGTCAATCCAGGTTGCATCACAGCCCCTGAACGAATTTTGTAAGAATTTCTCTCTCTTTCACTGTCTTTGTTTTACGGGTTTTTAAAAGTAATTTATTTTTATAATGGGGTTTAGCTGCTTTTCACGGCTGTGTTTATGCGGCTTTACACCCACTTGGCTCACTTCCAGAGAGATATCAATACATAGGTTTTACGATTCTTACTAGTCAGATATATTCTTGTGCGGTGAATAGGGGGTGTTGAGTCCAGTTCACTGAGCAAGGAGTAGGTCTTGTCTATTACATATTGGGTGTATGGAACAGTATCTGAGCGAATTTGAAACCCTTGTTTTATGCATCACCCCACCTCACCTTTCCCGTTAAGCAGCCATAGTGTGTTTTCTAAACGTGTGACTCTGTTCTGTTTTGTAATTCAGTTCAAGTGTAGCGGTTTTTACATTCCCTCTATAAGTGATAGCTTATGATAAGTGTCTTTTTCTGTGTGACTTATTTCACTTAGAATCGTCATACCTAAATCCACTCATCTTGCTTCTACTAGCCTTATGACATTGATTTCATGTCTGAGTGATATTCCTTTGTACATAAGGACCACAACTTCTTTATCCATTTTTCTCTTTCCTGGGATATTTAAGGTGTCATGAAGTGGAGGTTCTTGTCAACATAGTAGCCCTAAACATTGGGGTGCCTGTGTCTTGCTGATTTTTAGTTTTCCCAATTTATACGCCCATGAGTGGAGGTGCCCTATGCTCCCTAAGCTGTGTTTTTTCGATGTTTCATGACACACCATACACTTCTCCAGAGTGGCTGTTGGCAATTTACATCCCGCCCATCAGCGTAGCAAGGCTGCCATTTCTCCATGGCCTGTCCTGCATTTCTGGTTTTGACACTTTTTGCAGCATGACCCTTTTGACCTATGGGAAGCGAAACTTCTTTGAAGCGCTGATTTGCCTTTCCAGGTTGCTTGGTTGGCCAAAAAGGGCGTATGCGTTTTTTCCTGAATATATTCAGGAAAAAACGCATACGCCCTTTTTGGCCAAGGGCATCATTGTCGACGTTTTGCCGCTTTTCATGTGCTTTAAAGGCGATTCGAATCTACCTCCTGAAATCTGTTTCCTGCAATTCTGCCTTGCTTTCAAATCCTCTTCGTTGCCTTCCCTCAATATATCTGTGGATGAGAGTTATCATTTATAACTCTGCGGGTTTGTGAATTGCAGTGTCCCTGAGCTCCATTTTTCAACTCGCTTTTTTGGGAGCTGGCCGCAAAAGCGCGGGATTGCCTCAGGCCCTATTCTGGTTCCTGGCGGCAGGCTGAGCCTGTGGTTAATTCTTCTTCCTGATGGGAAAATAGAGTGACCTGGGCCTGTCCCAACACCTAGATCTAGTCTCTCATTGGTTGCCCCTCTTCCCGTTCATCCTCAGGACAAATTGCAACCTGTAGGGAACAGGAGCTTAAAGGTGCTGATTCTCCAAGTAGGGAGATTGCTAGTAAAGTAGCTGGAAAGGCGAACCCGAGCACAAGGAGATGAGAAATTGGGTGCGTTTTAGAAACCTTTCAAAATCACACGGTGTACCATCTTCTGGGTTTCTCATGCATGTTTTCGATGTAGGAAGATGCCCTTGAACCTGGAGATTTGGGACCCATGGGATGGGTACCACACAGTATTACTTTAAAGGGTCTGCGTTTGCTCACCCAACCTCACCCAACCTCTCAGCCCCAAGAGTGTCCACCCTTATGTCTCATCCAGCTGTGGGTCTAGATATGGTCAATCCAGGTTGCATCACAGCCCCTGAACGAATTTTGTAAGAATTTCTCTCTCTTTCACTGTCTTTGTTTTACGGGTTTTTAAAAGTAATTTATTTTTATAATGGGGTTTAGCTGCTTTTCACGGCTGTGTTTATGCGGCTTTACACCCACTTGACTCACTTCCAGACAGATATCAATACATAGGTTTTAAGATTCTTACTACTCAGACATATTCTTGTGCGGTGAATAGGGGGTGTTGAGTCCTGTTCACTGAGCAAGGAGTAGGTCTTGTCTATTACATATTGGGTGTATGGAACGGTATCTGAGCGAATTTGAAACCCTTGTTTTATGCCTCACCCCACCTCACCTTTCCCGTTAAGCAGCCATAGTGTGTTTTCTAAACGTGTGACTCTGTTCTGTTTTGTAATTCAGTTCAAGTGTAGCGGTTTTTACATTCCCTCTATAAGTGATAGCTTATGATAAGTGTCTTTTTCTGTGTGACTTATTTCACTTAGAATCGTCGTACCTAAATCCACTCATCTTGCTTCTACTAGCCTTATGACATTGATTTCATGTCTGAGTGATATTCCATTGTACATAAGGACCACAACTTCTTTATCCATTTTTCTCTTTCCTGGGATATTTAAGGTGTCATGAAGTGGAGGTTCTTGTCAACAGAGCAGCCCTAAACTTTGGGGTGCCTGTGTCTTGCTGATTTTTAGTTTTCCCAATTTATACGCCCATGAGAGGACGTGCCCTATGCTCCTAGAGCTGTGTTTTTTCGATGTTTCAGGACACACCTTACACTTCTCCAGAGTGGCTGTTGGCAATTTACATCCCGCCCATCAGCGTAGCAAGGCTGCCATTTCTCCAGGGCCTGTCCTGCATTTCTGGTTTTGACACTTTTTGCAGCATGGCCCTTTTGACCGATGGGAAGCGAGACTTCTTTGTAGCGCTGATTAGCCTTTCCAGGTTGCTTGGTTGGCCAAACAGGGCGTATGCGTTTTTTCCTGAATATATTCAGGAAAAAACGCATACGCCCTGTTTGGCCAAGGGCATCATTGTCGACGTTTTACCACTTTTCATGTGCTTTAAAGGCGATTCGAATCTACCTCCTGAAACCTGTTTCCTGCAATCCTGCCTTGCTTTCAAATCCTCTTCGTTGCCTTCCCTCAATATATCTGTGGATGAGAGTTATCATTTATAGCTCTGCGGGTTTGTGAATTGCAGTGTCCCTGAGCTCCATTTTTCAACTGGCTTTTTTGGGAGCTGGCCGCAAAAGCGCGGGATTGCCTCAGGCCCTATTCAGCTTCTGGCCGGCAGGCTGAGCCTGTGGTTAATTCTTCTTCCCGATGGGAAAATAGAGTGACCTGTGCCTGTCCCAACACCAAGATCTAGTCTCTCATTGGTTTCCCCTCTTCCCGTTCATCCTCAGGACAAATTGCAACCTGTAGGGAACAGGAGCTTAAAGGTGCTGATTCTCCAAGTAGGGAGATTGCTAGTAAAGTAGCTGGAAAGGCGAACCCGAGCACAAGGAGATGAGAAATGAGGTGCGTATTAGAAACCTTTCAAAATCACACGGTGTACCATCTTCTGGGTTTCTCATGCATGTTTTCGATGTAGGAAGATGCCCTTGAACCTGGAGATTTGGGACCCATGGGATGGGTACCACGCAGTATTACTTTAAAGGGTCTGCGTTTGCTCACCCAACCTCACCCAACCGTTCAGCCCCAAGAGTGTCCACCCTTATGTCTCATCCAGCTGTGGGTCTAGATATGGTCAATCCAGGTTGCATCAGAGCCTCTGAACGAATTTTGTAATAATTTCTCTCGCTTTCACTGTCTTTGTTTTACGGGTTTTTAAAAGTAATTTATTTTTATAATGGGGTTTAGCTGCTTTTCACGGCTGTGTTTATGCAGCTTTACACCCACTTGACTCACTTCCAGACAGATATCAATACATAGGTTTTAAGATTCTTACTAGTCACATATATTCTTGTGCGGTGAATAGGGGGTGTTGAGTCCAGTTCACTGAGCAAGGAGTAGGTCTTGTCTATTACATATTGGGTGTATGGAACGGTATCTGAGCGAATTTGAAACCCTTGTTTTATGCCTCACCCCACCTCACCTTTCCCGTTAAGCAGGCATAGTGTGTTTTCTAAACGTGTGACTCTGTTCTGTTTTGTAATTCAGTTCAAGTGTAGCGGTTTTTACATTCCCTCTCTAAGTGATAGCTTATGATAAGTGTCTTTTTCTGTGTGACTTATTTCACTTAGAATCATCGTACCTAAATCCACTCATCTTGCTTCTACTAGCGTTATGACATTGATTTCATGTCTGAGTGATATTCCATTGTACATAAGGACCACAACTTCTTTATCCATTTTTCTCTTTCCTGGGATATTTAAGGTGTCATGAAGTGGAGGTTCTTGTCAACAGAGCAGCCCTAAACTTTGGGGTACCTGTGTCTTGCTGATTTTTAGTTTTCCCAATTTATACGCCCATGAGAGGACGTGCCCTATGCTCCCTAAGCTGTGTTTTTTCGATGTTTCAGGACACACCGTACACTTCTCCAGAGTGGCTGTTGGCAATTTACATCCCGCCCATCAGCGTAGCAAGGCTGCCATTTCTCCATGGCCTGTCCTGCATTTCTGGTTTTGACACTTTTTGCAGCATGGCCCTTTTGACCGATGGAAACGAGACTTCTTTGTAGCGCTGATTAGCCTTTCCAGGTTGCTTGGTTGGCCAAACAGGGCGTATGCGTTTTTTCCTGAATATATTCAGGAAAAAACGCATACGCCCTGTTTGGCCAAGGGCATTATTGTCGACGTTTTACCACTTTTCATGTGCTTTTAAGGCGATTTGAATCTACCTCCTGAAACCTGTTTCCTGCAATTCTGCCTTGCTTTCAAATCCTCTTCGTTGCCTTCCCTCAATATATCTGTGGATGAGAGTTATCATTTATAGCTCTGCGGGTTTGTGAATTGCAGTGTCCCTGAGCTCCATTTTTCAACTGGCTTTTTTGGGAGCTGGCCGCAAAAGCGCGGAATTGCCTCAGGCCCTATTCTGCTTCTGGGCAGCAGGCTGAGCCTGTGGTTAATTCTTCTTACCGATGGGAAAATAGAGTGAGCTGTGCCTGTCCCAACACCTATATCTAGTCTCTCATTGGTTGCCCCTCTTCCCGTTCATCCTCAGGACAAATTGCAACCTGTAGGGAACAGGAGCTTAAAGGTGCTGATTCTCCAAGTAGGGAGATTTCTAGTAAAATAGCTGGAAAGGCGAACCCGAGCACAAGGAGATGAGAAATGAGGTGCGTATTAGAAACCTTTGAAAATCACACGGTGTACCATCTTCTGGGTTTCTCATGCATGTTTTCGATGTAGGAAGATGCCCTTGAACCTGGAGATTTGGGACCCATGGGATGGGTACCAGGCAGTATTACTTTAAAGGGTCTGCGTTTGCTCACCCAACCTCACCCAACCTTTCAGCCCCAAGAGTGTCCACCCTTATGTCTCATCCAGCTGTGGGTCTAGATATGGTCAATCCAGGTTGCATCACAGCCTCTGAACGAATTTTGTAAGAATTTCTCTCTCTTTCACTGTCTTTGTTTTACGGGTTTTTAAAAGTAATTTATTTTTATAATGGGGTTTAGCTGCTTTTCACGGCTGTGTTTATGCAGCTTTACACCCACTTGACCCACTTCCTGACAGATATCAATACATAGGTTTTAAGATTCTTACTAGTCACATATATTCTTGTGCGGTGAATAGGGGGTGTTGAGTCCTGTTCACTGAGCAAGGCGTAGGTCTTGTCTATTACATATTGGGTGTATGGAACGGTATCTGAGCGAATTTGAAACCCTTGTTTTATGCCTCACCCCACCTCACCTTTCCCGTTAAGCAGCCATAGTGTGTTTTCTAAACGTGTGACTCTGTTCTGTTTTGTAATTCAGTTCAAGTGTAGCGGTTTTTACATTCCCTCTATAAGTGATAGCTTATGATAAGTGTCTTTTTCTGTGTGACTTATTTCACTTAGAATCGTCGTACCTAAATCCACTCATCTTGCTTCTACTAGCCTTATGACATTGATTTCATGTCTGAGTGATATTCCATTGTACATAAGGACCACAACTTCTTTATCCATTTTTCTCTTTCCTGGGATATTTAAGGTGTCATGAAGTGGAGGTTCTTGTCAACAGAGCAGCCCTAAACTTTGGGGTGCCTGTGTCTTGCTGATTTTTAGTTATCCCAATCTATACGCCCATGAGAGGACGTGCCCTATGCTCCCTAAGCTGTGTTTTTTCGATGTTTCAGGACACACCTTACACTTCTCCAGAGTGGCTGTTGGCAATTTACATCCCGCCCATCAGCGTAGCAAGGCTGCCATTTCTCCATGGCCTGTCCTGCATTTCTGGTTTTGACACTTTTTGCAGCATGGCCCTTTTGACCGATGGGAAGCGAGACTTCTTTGTAGCGCTGATTAGCCTTTCCAGGTTGCTTGGTTGGCCAAAAAGGGCGTATGCGTTTTTTCCTGAATATATTCAGGAAAAAACGCATACGCCCTGTTTGGCCAAGGGCATTATTGTCGACGTTTTACCACTTTTCATGTGCTTTTAAGGCGATTTGAATCTACCTCCTGAAACCTGTTTCCTGCAATTCTGCCTTGCTTTCAAATCCTCTTCGTTGCCTTCCCTCAATATATCTGTGGATGAGAGTTATCATTTATAGCTCTGCGGGTTTGTGAATTGCAGTGTCCCTGAGCTCCATTTTTCAACTGGCTTTTTTGGGAGCTGGCCGCAAAAGCGCGGAATTGCCTCAGGCCCTATTCTGCTTCTGGGCGGCAGGCTGAGCCTGTGGTTAATTCTTCTTACCGATGGGAAAATAGAGTGAGCTGTGCCTGTCCCAACACCTACATCTAGTCTCTCATTGGTTGCCCCTCTTCCCGTTCATCCTCAGGACAAATTGCAACCTGTAGGGAACAGGAGCTTAAAGGTGCTGATTCTCCAAGTAGGGAGATTGCTAGTAAAGTAGCTGGAAAGGTGAACCCGAGCACAAGGAGATGAGAAATGAGGTGCGTAATAGAAACCTTTCAAAATCACACGGTGTACCATCTTCTGGGTTTCTCATGCATGTTTTCGATGTAGGAAGATGCCCTTGAACCTGGAGATTTGGGACCCATGGGATGGGTACCAGGCAGTATTACTTTAAAGGGTCTGCGTTTGCTCACCCAACCTCACCCAACCTTTCAGCCCCAAGACTGTCCACCCTTATGTCTCATCCAGCTGTGGGTCTAGATATGGTCAATCCAGGTTGCATCACAGCCTCTGAATGAATTTTGTAAGAATTTCTCTCTCTTTCACTGTCTTTGTTTTACGGGTTTTTAAAAGTAATTTATTTTTATAATGGGGTTTAGCTGCTTTTCACGGCTGTGTTTATGCGGCTTTACACCCACTTGACTCACTTCCAGACAGATATCAATACATAGGTTTTAAGATTCTTACTAGTCACATATATTCTTGTGCGGTGAATAGGGGGTGTTGAGTCCTGTTCACTGAGCAAGGAGTAGGTCTTGTCTATTACATATTGGGTGTATGGAACGGTATCTGAGCGAATTTGAAACCCTTCTTTTATGCATCACCCCACCTCACCTTTCCCGTTAAGCAGCCATAGTGTGTTTTCTAAACGTGTGACTCTGTTCTGTTTTGTAATTCAGTTCAAGTGTAGCGGTTTTTACATTCCCTCTATAAGTGATAGCTTATGATAAGTGTCTTTTTCTGTGTGACTTATTTCACTTAGAATCGTCGTACCTAAATCCACTCATCTTGCTTCTACTAGCCTTATGACATTGATTTCATGTCTGAGTGATATTCCATTGTACATAAGGACCACAACTTCTTTATCCATTTTTCTCTTTCCTGGGATATTTAAGGTGTCATGAAGTGGAGGTTCTTGTCAACAGAGCAGCCCTAAACTTTGGGGTGCCTGTGTCTTGCTGATTTTTAGTTTTCCCAATTTATACGCCCATGAGAGGACGTGCCCTATGCTCCTAGAGCTGTGTTTTTTCGATGTTTCAGGACACACCTTACACTTCTCCAGAGTGGCTGTTGGCAATTTACATCCCGCCCATCAGCGTAGCAAGGCTGCCATTTCTCCATGGCCTGTCCTGCATTTCTGGTTTTGACACTTTTTGCAGCATGGCCCTTTTGACCGATGGGAAGCGAGACTTCTTTGTAGCGCTGATTAGCCTTTCCAGGTTGCTTGGTTGGCCAAACAGGGCGTATGCGTTTTTTCCTGAATATATTCAGGAAAAAATGCATACGCCCTGTTTGGCCAAGGGCATCATTGTCGACGTTTTACCACTTTTCATGTGCTTTAAAGGCGATTCGAATCTACCTCCTGAAACCTGTTTCCTGCAATCCTGCCTTGCTTTCAAATCCTCTTCGTTGCCTTCCCTCAATATATCTGTGGATGAGAGTTATCATTTATAGCTCTGCGGGTTTGTGAATTGCAGTGTCCCTGAGCTCCATTTTTCAACTGGCTTTTTTGGGAGCTGGCCGCAAAAGCGCGGGATTGCCTCAGGCCCTATTCAGCTTCTGGCCGGCAGGCTGAGCCTGTGGTTAATTCTTCTTCCCGATGGGAAAATAGAGTGACCTGTGCCTGTCCCAACACCAAGATCTAGTCTCTCATTGGTTTCCCCTCTTCCCGTTCATCCTCAGGACAAATTGCAACCTGTAGGGAACAGGAGCTTAAAGGTGCTGATTCTCCAAGTAGGGAGATTGCTAGTAAAGTAGCTGGAAAGGCGAACCCGAGCACAAGGAGATGAGAAATGAGGTGCGTATTAGAAACCTTTCAAAATCACACGGTGTACCATCTTCTGGGTTTCTCATGCATGTTTTCGATGTAGGAAGATGCCCTTGAACCTGGAGATTTGGGACCCATGGGATGGATACCAGGCAGTATTACTTTAAAGGGTCTGCGTTTGCTCACCCAACCTCACCCAACCGTTCAGCCCCAAGAGTGTCCACCCTTATGTCTCATCCAGCTGTGGGTCTAGATATGGTCAATCCAGGTTGCATCAGAGCCTCTGAACGAATTTTGTAATAATTTCTCTCGCTTTCACTGTCTTTGTTTTACGGGTTTTTAAAAGTAATTTATTTTTATAATGGGGTTTAGCTGCTTTTCACGGCTGTGTTTATGCAGCTTTACACCCACTTGACTCACTTCCAGACAGATATCAATACATAGGTTTTAAGATTCTTACTAGTCACATATATTCTTGTGCGGTGAATAGGGGGTGTTGAGTCCAGTTCACTGAGCAAGGAGTAGGTCTTGTCTATTACATATTGGGTGTATGGAACGGTATCTGAGCGAATTTGAAACCCTTGTTTTATGCCTCACCCCACCTCACCTTTCCCGTTAAGCAGCCATAGTGTGTTTTCTAAACGTGTGACTCTGTTCTGTTTTGTAATTCAGTTCAAGTGTAGCGGTTTTTACATTCCCTCTCTAAGTGATAGCTTATGATAAGTGTCTTTTTCTGTGTGACTTATTTCACTTAGAATCATCGTACCTAAATCCACTCATCTTGCTTCTACTAGCGTTATGACATTGATTTCATGTCTGAGTGATATTCCATTGTACATAAGGACCACAACTTCTTTATCCATTTTTCTCTTTCCTGGGATATTTAAGGTGTCATGAAGTGGAGGTTCTTGTCAACAGAGCAGCCCTAAACTTTGGGGTACCTGTGTCTTGCTGATTTTTAGTTTTCCCAATTTATACGCCCATGAGAGGACGTGCCCTATGCTCCCTAAGCTGTGTTTTTTCGATGTTTCAGGACACACCGTACACTTCTCCAGAGTGGCTGTTGGCAATTTACATCCCGCCCATCAGCGTAGCAAGGCTGCCATTTCTCCATGGCCTGTCCTGCATTTCTGGTTTTGACACTTTTTGCAGCATGGCCCTTTTGACCGATGGAAACGAGACTTCTTTGTAGCGCTGATTTGCCTTTCCAGGTTGCTTGGTTGGCCAAAAAGGGCGTATCCGTTTTTTCCTGAATATATTCAGGAAAAAACGCATACGCCCTTTTTGGCCAAGGGCATCATTGTCGACGTTTTGCCGCTTTTCATGTGCTTTAAAGGCGATTTGAATCTACCTCCTGAAACCTGTTTCCTGCAATTCTGCCTTGCTTTCAAATCCTCTTCGTTGCCTTCCCTCAATATATCTGTGGATGAGAGTTATCATTTATAGCTCTGCGGGTTTGTGAATTGCAGTGTCCCTGAGCTCCATTTTTCAACTGGCTTTTTTGGGAGCAGGCCGCAAAAGCGCGGAATTGCCTCAGGCCCTATTCTGCTTCTGGGCAGCAGGCTGAGCCTGTGGTTAATTCTTCTTACCGATGGGAAAATAGAGTGAGCTGTGCCTGTCCCAACACCTATATCTAGTCTCTCATTGGTTGCCCCTCTTCCCGTTCATCCTCAGGACAAATTGCAACCTGTAGGGAACAGGAGCTTAAAGGTGCTGATTCTCCAAGTAGGGAGATTTCTAGTAAAATAGCTGGAAAGGCGAACCCGAGCACAAGGAGATGAGAAATGAGGTGCGTATTAGAAACCTTTGAAAATCACACGGTGTACCATCTTCTGGGTTTCTCATGCATGTTTTCGATGTAGGAAGATGCCCTTGAACCTGGAGATTTGGGACCCATGGGATGGGTACCAGGCAGTATTACTTTAAAGTGTCTGCGTTTGCTCACCCAACCTCACCCAACCTTTCAGCCCCAAGAGTGTCCACCCTTATGTCTCATCCAGCTGTGGGTCTAGATATGGTCAATCCAGGTTGCATCACAGCCTCTGAACGAATTTTGTAAGAATTTCTCTCTCTTTCACTGTCTTTGTTTTACGGGTTTTTAAAAGTAATTTATTTTTATAATGGGGTTTAGCTGCTTTTCACGGCTGTGTTTATGCAGCTTTACACCCACTTGACCCACTTCCTGACAGATATCAATACATAGGTTTTAAGATTCTTACTAGTCACATATATTCTTGTGCGGTGAATAGGGGGTGTTGAGTCCTGTTCACTGAGCAAGGAGTAGGTCTTGTCTATTACATATTGGGTGTATGGAACGGTATCTGAGCGAATTTGAAACCCTTGTTTTATGCCTCACCCCACCTCACCTTTCCCGTTAAGCAGCCATAGTGTGTTTTCTAAACGTGTGACTCTGTTCTGTTTTGTAATTCAGTTCAAGTGTAGCGGTTTTTACATTCGCTCTATAAGTGATAGCTTATGATAAGTGTCTTTTTCTGTGTGACTTATTTCACTTAGAATCGTCGTACCTAAATCCACTCATCTTGCTTCTACTAGCCTTATGACATTGATTTCATGTCTGAGTGATATTCCATTGTACATAAGGACCACAACTTCTTTATCCATTTTTCTCTTTCCTGGGATATTTAAGGTGTCATGAAGTGGAGGTTCTTGTCAACAGAGCAGCCCTAAACTTTGGGGTGCCTGTGTCTTGCTGATTTTTAGTTTTCCCAATTTATACGCCCATGAGAGGACGTGCCCTATGCTCCTAGAGCTGTGTTTTTTCGATGTTTCAGGACACACCTTACACTTCTCCAGAGTGGCTGTTGGCAATTTACATCCCGCCCATCAGCGTAGCAAGGCTGCCATTTCTCCAGGGCCTGTCCTGCATTTCTGGTTTTGACACTTTTTGCAGCATGGCCCTTTTGACCGATGGGAAGCGAGACTTCTTTGTAGCGCTGATTAGCCTTTCCAGGTTGCTTGGTTGGCCAAACAGGGCGTATGCGTTTTTTCCTGAATATATTCAGGAAAAAACGCATACGCCCTGTTTGGCCAAGGGCATCATTGTCGACGTTTTACCAATTTTCATGTGCTTTAAAGGCGATTCGAATCTACCTCCTGAAACCTGTTTCCTGCAATCCTGCCTTGCTTTCAAATCCTCTTCGTTGCCTTCCCTCAATATATCTGTGGATGAGAGTTATCATTTATAGCTCTGCGGGTTTGTGAATTGCAGTGTCCCTGAGCTCCATTTTTCAACTGGCTTTTTTGGGAGCTGGCCGCAAAAGCGCGGGATTGCCTCAGGCCCTATTCAGCTTCTGGCCGGCAGGCTGAGCCTGTGGTTAATTCTTCTTCCCGATGGGAAAATAGAGTGACCTGTGCCTGTCCCAACACCAAGATCTAGTCTCTCATTGGTTTCCCCTCTTCCCGTTCATCCTCAGGACAAATTGCAACCTGTAGGGAACAGGAGCTTAAAGGTGCTGATTCTCCAAGTAGGGAGATTTCTAGTAAAATAGCTGGAAAGGCGAACCCGAGCACAAGGAGATGAGAAATGAGGTGCGTATTAGAAACCTTTGAAAATCACACGGTGTACCATCTTCTGGGTTTCTCATGCATGTTTTCGATGTAGGAAGATGCCCTTGAACCTGGAGATTTGGGACCCATGGGATGGGTACCAGGCAGTATTACTTTAAAGGGTCTGCGTTTGCTCACCCAACCTCACCCAACCTTTCAGCCCCAAGAGTGTCCACCCTTATGTCTCATCCAGCTGTGGGTCTAGATATGGTCAATCCAGGTTGCATCACAGCCTCTGAACGAATTTTGTAAGAATTTCTCTCTCTTTCACTGTCTTTGTTTTACGGGTTTTTAAAAGTAATTTATTTTTATAATGGGGTTTAGCTGCTTTTCACGGCTGTGTTTATGCAGCTTTACACCCACTTGACCCACTTCCTGACAGATATCAATACATAGGTTTTAAGATTCTTACTAGTCACATATATTCTTGTGCGGTGAATAGGGGGTGTTGAGTCCTGTTCACTGAGCAAGGCGTAGGTCTTGTCTATTACATATTGGGTGTATGGAACGGTATCTGAGCGAATTTGAAACCCTTGTTTTATGCCTCACCCCACCTCACCTTTCCCGTTAAGCAGCCATAGTGTGTTTTCTAAACGTGTGACTCTGTTCTGTTTTGTAATTCAGTTCAAGTGTAGCGGTTTTTACATTCCCTCTATAAGTGATAGCTTATGATAAGTGTCTTTTTCTGTGTGACTTATTTCACTTAGAATCGTCGTACCTAAATCCACTCATCTTGCTTCTACTAGCCTTATGACATTGATTTCATGTCTGAGTGATATTCCATTGTACATAAGGACCACAACTTCTTTATCCATTTTTCTCTTTCCTGGGATATTTAAGGTGTCATGAAGTGGAGGTTCTTGTCAACAGAGCAGCCCTAAACTTTGGGGTGCCTGTGTCTTGCTGATTTTTAGTTATCCCAATCTATACGCCCATGAGAGGACGTGCCCTATGCTCCCTAAGCTGTGTTTTTTCGATGTTTCAGGACACACCTTACACTTCTCCAGAGTGGCTGTTGGCAATTTACATCCCGCCCATCAGCGTAGCAAGGCTGCCATTTCTCCATGGCCTGTCCTGCATTTCTGGTTTTGACACTTTTTGCAGCATGGCCCTTTTGACCGATGGGAAGCGAGACTTCTTTGTAGCGCTGATTAGCCTTTCCAGGTTGCTTGGTTGGCCAAAAAGGGCGTATGCGTTTTTTCCTGAATATATTCAGGAAAAAACGCATACGCCCTGTTTGGCCAAGGGCATTATTGTCGACGTTTTACCACTTTTCATGTGCTTTTAAGGCGATTTGAATCTACCTCCTGAAACCTGTTTCCTGCAATTCTGCCTTGCTTTCAAATCCTCTTCGTTGCCTTCCCTCAATATATCTGTGGATGAGAGTTATCATTTATAGCTCTGCGGGTTTGTGAATTGCAGTGTCCCTGAGCTCCATTTTTCAACTGGCTTTTTTGGGAGCTGGCCGCAAAAGCGCGGAATTGCCTCAGGCCCTATTCTGCTTCTGGGCGGCAGGCTGAGCCTGTGGTTAATTCTTCTTACCGATGGGAAAATAGAGTGAGCTGTGCCTGTCCCAACACCTACATCTAGTCTCTCATTGGTTGCCCCTCTTCCCGTTCATCCTCAGGACAAATTGCAACCTGTAGGGAACAGGAGCTTAAAGGTGCTGATTCTCCAAGTAGGGAGATTGCTAGTAAAGTAGCTGGAAAGGTGAACCCGAGCACAAGGAGATGAGAAATGAGGTGCGTAATAGAAACCTTTCAAAATCACACGGTGTACCATCTTCTGGGTTTCTCATGCATGTTTTCGATGTAGGAAGATGCCCTTGAACCTGGAGATTTGGGACCCATGGGATGGGTACCAGGCAGTATTACTTTAAAGGGTCTGCGTTTGCTCACCCAACCTCACCCAACCTTTCAGCCCCAAGACTGTCCACCCTTATGTCTCATCCAGCTGTGGGTCTAGATATGGTCAATCCAGGTTGCATCACAGCCTCTGAATGAATTTTGTAAGAATTTCTCTCTCTTTCACTGTCTTTGTTTTACGGGATTTTAAAAGTAATTTATTTTTATAATGGGGTTTAGCTGCTTTTCACGGCTGTGTTTATGCGGCTTTACACCCACTTGACTCACTTCCAGACAGATATCAATACATAGGTTTTAAGATTCTTACTAGTCACATATATTCTTGTGCGGTGAATAGGGGGTGTTGAGTCCTGTTCACTGAGCAAGGAGTAGGTCTTGTCTATTACATATTGGGTGTATGGAACGGTATCTGAGCGAATTTGAAACCCTTCTTTTATGCATCACCCCACCTCACCTTTCCCGTTAAGCAGCCATAGTGTGTTTTCTAAACGTGTGACTCTGTTCTGTTTTGTAATTCAGTTCAAGTGTAGCGGTTTTTACATTCCCTCTATAAGTGATAGCTTATGATAAGTGTCTTTTTCTGTGTGACTTATTTCACTTAGAATCGTCGTACCTAAATCCACTCATCTTGCTTCTACTAGCCTTATGACATTGATTTCATGTCTGAGTGATATTCCATTGTACATAAGGACCACAACTTCTTTATCCATTTTTCTCTTTCCTGGGATATTTAAGGTGTCATGAAGTGGAGGTTCTTGTCAACAGAGCAGCCCTAAACTTTGGGGTGCCTGTGTCTTGCTGATTTTTAGTTTTCCCAATTTATACGCCCATGAGAGGACGTGCCCTATGCTCCTAGAGCTGTGTTTTTTCGATGTTTCAGGACACACCTTACACTTCTCCAGAGTGGCTGTTGGCAATTTACATCCCGCCCATCAGCGTAGCAAGGCTGCCATTTCTCCAGGGCCTGTCCTGCATTTCTGGTTTTGACACTTTTTGCAGCATGGCCCTTTTGACCGATGGGAAGCGAGACTTCTTTGTAGCGCTGATTAGCCTTTCCAGGTTGCTTGGTTGGCCAAACAGGGCGTATGCGTTTTTTCCTGAATATATTCAGGAAAAAATGCATACGCCCTGTTTGGCCAAGGGCATCATTGTCGACGTTTTACCACTTTTCATGTGCTTTAAAGGCGATTCGAATCTACCTCCTGAAACCTGTTTCCTGCAATCCTGCCTTGCTTTCAAATCCTCTTCGTTGCCTTCCCTCAATATATCTGTGGATGAGAGTTATCATTTATAGCTCTGCGGGTTTGTGAATTGCAGTGTCCCTGAGCTCCATTTTTCAACTGGCTTTTTTGGGAGCTGGCCGCAAAAGCGCGGGATTGCCTCAGGCCCTATTCAGCTTCTGGCCGGCAGGCTGAGCCTGTGGTTAATTCTTCTTCCCGATGGGAAAATAGAGTGACCTGTGCCTGTCCCAACACCAAGATCTAGTCTCTCATTGGTTTCCCCTCTTCCCGTTCATCCTCAGGACAAATTGCAACCTGTAGGGAACAGGAGCTTAAAGGTGCTGATTCTCCAAGTAGGGAGATTGCTAGTAAAGTAGCTGGAAAGGCGAACCCGAGCACAAGGAGATGAGAAATGAGGTGCGTATTAGAAACCTTTCAAAATCACACGGTGTACCATCTTCTGGGTTTCTCATGCATGTTTTCGATGTAGGAAGATGCCCTTGAACCTGGAGATTTGGGACCCATGGGATGGATACCAGGCAGTATTACTTTAAAGGGTCTGCGTTTGCTCACCCAACCTCACCCAACCGTTCAGCCCCAAGAGTGTCCACCCTTATGTCTCATCCAGCTGTGGGTCTAGATATGGTCAATCCAGGTTGCATCAGAGCCTCTGAACGAATTTTGTAATAATTTCTCTCGCTTTCACTGTCTTTGTTTTACGGGTTTTTAAAAGTAATTTATTTTTATAATGGGGTTTAGCTGCTTTTCACGGCTGTGTTTATGCAGCTTTACACCCACTTGACTCACTTCCAGACAGATATCAATACATAGGTTTTAAGATTCTTACTAGTCACATATATTCTTGTGCGGTGAATAGGGGGTGTTGAGTCCAGTTCACTGAGCAAGGAGTAGGTCTTGTCTATTACATATTGGGTGTATGGAACGGTATCTGAGCGAATTTGAAACCCTTGTTTTATGCCTCACCCCACCTCACCTTTCCCGTTAAGCAGCCATAGTGTGTTTTCTAAACGTGTGACTCTGTTCTGTTTTGTAATTCAGTTCAAGTGTAGCGGTTTTTACATTCCCTCTCTAAGTGATAGCTTATGATAAGTGTCTTTTTCTGTGTGACTTATTTCACTTAGAATCATCGTACCTAAATCCACTCATCTTGCTTCTACTAGCGTTATGACATTGATTTCATGTCTGAGTGATATTCCATTGTACATAAGGACCACAACTTCTTTATCCATTTTTCTCTTTCCTGGGATATTTAAGGTGTCATGAAGTGGAGGTTCTTGTCAACAGAGCAGCCCTAAACTTTGGGGTACCTGTGTCTTGCTGATTTTTAGTTTTCCCAATTTATACGCCCATGAGAGGACGTGCCCTATGCTCCCTAAGCTGTGTTTTTTCGATGTTTCAGGACACACCGTACACTTCTCCAGAGTGGCTGTTGGCAATTTACATCCCGCCCATCAGCGTAGCAAGGCTGCCATTTCTCCATGGCCTGTCCTGCATTTCTGGTTTTGACACTTTTTGCAGCATGGCCCTTTTGACCGATGGAAACGAGACTTCTTTGTAGCGCTGATTAGCCTTTCCAGGTTGCTTGGTTGGCCAAAAAGGGCGTATGCGTTTTTTCCTGAATATATTCAGGAAAAAACGCATACGCCCTGTTTGGCCAAGGGCATTATTGTCGACGTTTTACCACTTTTCATGTGCTTTTAAGGCGATTTGAATCTACCTCCTGAAACCTGTTTCCTGCAATTCTGCCTTGCTTTCAAATCCTCTTCGTTGCCTTCCCTCAATATATCTGTGGATGAGAGTTATCATTTATAGCTCTGCGGGTTTGTGAATTGCAGTGTCCCTGAGCTCCATTTTTCAACTGGCTTTTTTGGGAGCAGGCCGCAAAAGCGCGGAATTGCCTCAGGCCCTATTCTGCTTCTGGGCAGCAGGCTGAGCCTGTGGTTAATTCTTCTTACCGATGGGAAAATAGAGTGAGCTGTGCCTGTCCCAACACCTATATCTAGTCTCTCATTGGTTGCCCCTCTTCCCGTTCATCCTCAGGACAAATTGCAACCTGTAGGGAACAGGAGCTTAAAGGTGCTGATTCTCCAAGTAGGGAGATTTCTAGTAAAATAGCTGGAAAGGCGAACCCGAGCACAAGGAGATGAGAAATGAGGTGCGTATTAGAAACCTTTGAAAATCACACGGTGTACCATCTTCTGGGTTTCTCATGCATGTTTTCGATGTAGGAAGATGCCCTTGAACCTGGAGATTTGGGACCCATGGGATGGGTACCAGGCAGTATTACTTTAAAGTGTCTGCGTTTGCTCACCCAACCTCACCCAACCTTTCAGCCCCAAGAGTGTCCACCCTTATGTCTCATCCAGCTGTGGGTCTAGATATGGTCAATCCAGGTTGCATCACAGCCTCTGAACGAATTTTGTAAGAATTTCTCTCTCTTTCACTGTCTTTGTTTTACGGGTTTTTAAAAGTAATTTATTTTTATAATGGGGTTTAGCTGCTTTTCACGGCTGTGTTTATGCAGCTTTACACCCACTTGACCCACTTCCTGACAGATATCAATACATAGGTTTTAAGATTCTTACTAGTCACATATATTCTTGTGCGGTGAATAGGGGGTGTTGAGTCCTGTTCACTGAGCAAGGCGTAGGTCTTGTCTATTACATATTGGGTGTATGGAACGGTATCTGAGCGAATTTGAAACCCTTGTTTTATGCCTCACCCCACCTCACCTTTCCCGTTAAGCAGCCATAGTGTGTTTTCTAAACGTGTGACTCTGTTCTGTTTTGTAATTCAGTTCAAGTGTAGCGGTTTTTACATTCCCTCTATAAGTGATAGCTTATGATAAGTGTCTTTTTCTGTGTGACTTATTTCACTTAGAATCGTCGTACCTAAATCCACTCATCTTGCTTCTACTAGCCTTATGACATTGATTTCACGTCTGAGTGATATTCCATTGTACATAAGGACCACAACTTCTTTATCCATTTTTCTCTTTCCTGGGATATTTAAGGTGTCATGAAGTGGAGGTTCTTGTCAACAGAGCAGCCCTAAACTTTGGGGTGCCTGTGTCTTGCTGATTTTTAGTTTTCCCAATTTATACGCCCATGAGAGGACGTGCCCTATGCTCCTAGAGCTGTGTTTTTTCGATGTTTCAGGACACACCTTACACTTCTCCAGAGTGGCTGTTGGCAATTTACATCCCGCCCATCAGCGTAGCAAGGCTGCCATTTCTCCAGGGCCTGTCCTGCATTTCTGGTTTTGACACTTTTTGCAGCATGGCCCTTTTGACCGATGGGAAGCGAGACTTCTTTGTAGCGCTGATTAGCCTTTCCAGGTTGCTTGGTTGGCCAAACAGGGCGTATGCGTTTTTTCCTGAATATATTCAGGAAAAAATGCATACGCCCTGTTTGGCCAAGGGCATCATTGTCGACGTTTTACCACTTTTCATGTGCTTTAAAGGCGATTCGAATCTACCTCCTGAAACCTGTTTCCTGCAATCCTGCCTTGCTTTCAAATCCTCTTCGTTGCCTTCCCTCAATATATCTGTGGATGAGAGTTATCATTTATAGCTCTGCGGGTTTGTGAATTGCAGTGTCCCTGAGCTCCATTTTTCAACTGGCTTTTTTGGGAGCTGGCCGCAAAAGCGCGGGATTGCCTCAGGCCCTATTCAGCTTCTGGCCGGCAGGCTGAGCCTGTGGTTAATTCTTCTTCCCGATGGGAAAATAGAGTGACCTGTGCCTGTCCCAACACCAAGATCTAGTCTCTCATTGGTTTCCCCTCTTCCCGTTCATCCTCAGGACAAATTGCAACCTGTAGGGAACAGGAGCTTAAAGGTGCTGATTCTCCAAGTAGGGAGATTGCTAGTAAAGTAGCTGGAAAGGCGAACCCGAGCACAAGGAGATGAGAAATGAGGTGCGTATTAGAAACCTTTCAAAATCACACGGTGTACCATCTTCTGGGTTTCTCATGCATGTTTTCGATGTAGGAAGATGCCCTTGAACCTGGAGATTTGGGACCCATGGGATGGATACCAGGCAGTATTACTTTAAAGGGTCTGCGTTTGCTCACCCAACCTCACCCAACCGTTCAGCCCCAAGAGTGTCCACCCTTATGTCTCATCCAGCTGTGGGTCTAGATATGGTCAATCCAGGTTGCATCAGAGCCTCTGAACGAATTTTGTAATAATTTCTCTCGCTTTCACTGTCTTTGTTTTACGGGTTTTTAAAAGTAATTTATTTTTATAATGGGGTTTAGCTGCTTTTCACGGCTGTGTTTATGCAGCTTTACACCCACTTGACTCACTTCCAGACAGATATCAATACATAGGTTTTAAGATTCTTACTAGTCACATATATTCTTGTGCGGTGAATAGGGGGTGTTGAGTCCAGTTCACTGAGCAAGGAGTAGGTCTTGTCTATTACATATTGGGTGTATGGAACGGTATCTGAGCGAATTTGAAACCCTTGTTTTATGCCTCACCCCACCTCACCTTTCCCGTTAAGCAGCCATAGTGTGTTTTCTAAACGTGTGACTCTGTTCTGTTTTGTAATTCAGTTCAAGTGTAGCGGTTTTTACATTCCCTCTCTAAGTGATAGCTTATGATAAGTGTCTTTTTCTGTGTGACTTATTTCACTTAGAATCATCGTACCTAAATCCACTCATCTTGCTTCTACTAGCGTTATGACATTGATTTCATGTCTGAGTGATATTCCATTGTACATAAGGACCACAACTTCTTTATCCATTTTTCTCTTTCCTGGGATATTTAAGGTGTCATGAAGTGGAGGTTCTTGTCAACAGAGCAGCCCTAAACTTTGGGGTACCTGTGTCTTGCTGATTTTTAGTTTTCCCAATTTATACGCCCATGAGAGGACGTGCCCTATGCTCCCTAAGCTGTGTTTTTTCGATGTTTCAGGACACACCGTACACTTCTCCAGAGTGGCTGTTGGCAATTTACATCCCGCCCATCAGCGTAGCAAGGCTGCCATTTCTCCATGGCCTGTCCTGCATTTCTGGTTTTGACACTTTTTGCAGCATGGCCCTTTTGACCGATGGAAACGAGACTTCTTTGTAGCGCTGATTAGCCTTTCCAGGTTGCTTGGTTGGCCAAACAGGGCGTATGCGTTTTTTCCTGAATATATTCAGGAAAAAACGCATACGCCCTGTTTGGCCAAGGGCATTATTGTCGACGTTTTACCACTTTTCATGTGCTTTTAAGGCGATTTGAATCTACCTCCTGAAACCTGTTTCCTGCAATTCTGCCTTGCTTTCAAATCCTCTTCGTTGCCTTCCCTCAATATATCTGTGGATGAGAGTTATCATTTATAGCTCTGCGGGTTTGTGAATTGCAGTGTCCCTGAGCTCCATTTTTCAACTGGCTTTTTTGGGAGCTGGCCGCAAAAGCGCGGAATTGCCTCAGGCCCTATTCTGCTTCTGGGCAGCAGGCTGAGCCTGTGGTTAATTCTTCTTACCGATGGGAAAATAGAGTGAGCTGTGCCTGTCCCAACACCTATATCTAGTCTCTCATTGGTTGCCCCTCTTCCCGTTCATCCTCAGGACAAATTGCAACCTGTAGGGAACAGGAGCTTAAAGGTGCTGATTCTCCAAGTAGGGAGATTTCTAGTAAAATAGCTGGAAAGGCGAACCCGAGCACAAGGAGATGAGAAATGAGGTGCGTATTAGAAACCTTTGAAAATCACACGGTGTACCATCTTCTGGGTTTCTCATGCATGTTTTCGATGTAGGAAGATGCCCTTGAACCTGGAGATTTGGGACCCATGGGATGGGTACCAGGCAGTATTACTTTAAAGGGTCTGCGTTTGCTCACCCAACCTCACCCAACCTTTCAGCCCCAAGAGTGTCCACCCTTATGTCTCATCCAGCTGTGGGTCTAGATATGGTCAATCCAGGTTGCATCACAGCCTCTGAACGAATTTTGTAAGAATTTATCTCTCTTTCACTGTCTTTGTTTTACGGGTTTTTAAAAGTAATTTATTTTTATAATGGGGTTTAGCTGCTTTTCACGGCTGTGTTTATGCGGCTTTACACCCACTTGACTCACTTCCAGACAGATATCAATACATAGGTTTTAAGATTCTTACTAGTCACATATATTCTTGTGCGGTGAATAGGGGGTGTTGAGTCCTGTTCACTGAGCAAGGAGTAGGTCTTGTCTATTACATATTGGGTGTATGGAACGGTATCTGAGCGAATTTGAAACCCTTGTTTTATGCCTCACCCCACCTCACCTTTCCCGTTAAGCAGCCATAGTGTGTTTTCTAAACGTGTGACTCTGTTCTGTTTTGTAATTCAGTTCAAGTGTAGCGGTTTTTACATTCCCTCTATAAGTGATAGCTTATGATAAGTGTCTTTTTCTGTGTGACTTATTTCACTTAGAATCGTCGTACCTAAATCCACTCATCTTGCTTCTACTAGCCTTATGACATTGATTTCATGTCTGAGTGATATTGCATTGTACATAAGGACCACAACTTCTTTATCCATTTTTCTCTTTCCTGGGATATTTAAGGTGTCATGAAGTGGAGGTTCTTGTCAACAGAGCAGCCCTAAACTTTGGGGTGCCTGTGTCTTGCTGATTTTTAGTTTTCCCAATTTATACGCCCATGAGAGGACGTGCCCTATGCTCCTAGAGCTGTGTTTTTTCGATGTTTCAGGACACACCTTACACTTCTCCAGAGTGGCTGTTGGCAATTTACATCCCGCCCATCAGCGTAGCAAGGCTGCCATTTCTCCAGGGCCTGTCCTGCATTTCTGGTTTTGACACTTTTTGCAGCATGGCCCTTTTGACCGATGGGAAGCGAGACTTCTTTGTAGCGCTGATTAGCCTTTCCAGGTTGCTTGGTTGGCCAAACAGGGCGTATGCGTTTTTTCCTGAATATATTCAGGAAAAAACGCATACGCCCTGTTTGGCCAAGGGCATCATTGTCGACGTTTTACCACTTTTCATGTGCTTTAAAGGCGATTCGAATCTACCTCCTGAAACCTGTTTCCTGCAATCCTGCCTTGCTTTCAAATCCTCTTCGTTGCCTTCCCTCAATATATCTGTGGATGAGAGTTATCATTTATAGCTCTGCGGGTTTGTGAATTGCAGTGTCCCTGAGCTCCATTTTTCAACTGGCTTTTTTGGGAGCTGGCCGCAAAAGCGCGGGATTGCCTCAGGCCCTATTCAGCTTCTGGCCGGCAGGCTGAGCCTGTGGTTAATTCTTCTTCCCGATGGGAAAATAGAGTGACCTGTGCCTGTCCCAACACCAAGATCTAGTCTCTCATTGGTTTCCCCTCTTCCCGTTCATCCTCAGGACAAATTGCAACCTGTAGGGAACAGGAGCTTAAAGGTGCTGATTCTCCAAGTAGGGAGATTGCTAGTAAAGTAGCTGGAAAGGCGAACCCGAGCACAAGGAGATGAGAAATGAGGTGCGTATTAGAAACCTTTGAAAATCACACGGTGTACCATCTTCTGGGTTTCTCATGCATGTTTTCGATGTAGGAAGATGCCCTTGAACCTGGAGATTTGGGACCCATGGGATGGGTACCAGGCAGTATTACTTTAAAGGGTCTGCGTTTGCTCACCCAACCTCACCCAACCTTTCAGCCCCAAGAGTGTCCACCCTTATGTCTCATCCAGCTGTGGGTCTAGATATGGTCAATCCAGGTTGCATCACAGCCTCTGAACGAATTTTGTAAGAATTTATCTCTCTTTCACTGTCTTTGTTTTACGGGTTTTTAAAAGTAATTTATTTTTATAATGGGGTTTAGCTGCTTTTCACGGCTGTGTTTACGCGGCTTTACACCCACTTGACTCACTTCCTGACAGATATCAATACATAGGTTTTAAGATTCTTACTAGTCACATATATTCTTGTGCGGTGAATAGGGGGTGTTGAGTCCTGTTCACTGAGCAAGGCGTAGGTCTTGTCTATTACATATTGGGTGTATGGAACGGTATCTGAGCGAATTTGAAACCCTTGTTTTATGCCTCACCCCACCTCACCTTTCCCGTTAAGCAGCCATAGTGTGTTTTCTAAACGTGTGACTCTGTTCTGTTTTGTAATTCAGTTCAAGTGTAGCGGTTTTTACATTCCCTCTATAAGTGATAGCTTATGATAAGTGTCTTTTTCTGTGTGACTTATTTCACTTAGAATCGTCGTACCTAAATCCACTCATCTTGCTTCTACTAGCCTTATGACATTGATTTCATGTCTGAGTGATATTCCATTGTACATAAGGACCACAACTTCTTTATCCATTTTTCTCTTTCCTGGGATATTTAAGGTGTCATGAAGTGGAGGTTCTTGTCAACACAGCAGCCCTAAACTTTGGGGTGCCTGTGTCTTGCTGATTTTTAGTTATCCCAATCTATACGCCCATGAGAGGACGTGCCCTATGCTCCCTAAGCTGTGTTTTTTCGATGTTTCAGGACACACCTTACACTTCTCCAGAGTGGCTGTTGGCAATTTACATCCCGCCCATCAGCGTAGCAAGGCTGCCATTTCTCCATGGCCTGTCCTGCATTTCTGGTTTTGACACTTTTTGCAGCATGGCCCTTTTGACCGATGGGAAGCGAGACTTCTTTGTAGCGCTGATTAGCCTTTCCAGGTTGCTTGGTTGGCCAAAAAGGGCGTATGCGTTTTTTCCTGAATATATTCAGGAAAAAACGCATACGCCCTGTTTGGCCAAGGGCATTATTGTCGACGTTTTACCACTTTTCATGTGCTTTTAAGGCGATTTGAATCTACCTCCTGAAACCTGTTTCCTGCAATTCTGCCTTGCTTTCAAATCCTCTTCGTTGCCTTCCCTCAATATATCTGTGGATGAGAGTTATCATTTATAGCTCTGCGGGTTTGTGAATTGCAGTGTCCCTGAGCTCCATTTTTCAACTGGCTTTTTTGGGAGCTGGCCGCAAAAGCGCGGAATTGCCTCAGGCCCTATTCTGCTTCTGGGCGGCAGGCTGAGCCTGTGGTTAATTCTTCTTACCGATGGGAAAATAGAGTGAGCTGTGCCTGTCCCAACACCTACATCTAGTCTCTCATTGGTTGCCCCTCTTCCCGTTCATCCTCAGGACAAATTGCAACCTGTAGGGAACAGGAGCTTAAAGGTGCTGATTCTCCAAGTAGGGAGATTGCTAGTAAAGTAGCTGGAAAGGTGAACCCGAGCACAAGGAGATGAGAAATGAGGTGCGTATTAGAAACCTTTCAAAATCACACGGTGTACCATCTTCTGGGTTTCTCATGCATGTTTTCGATGTAGGAAGATGCCCTTGAACCTGGAGATTTGGGACCCATGGGATGGGTACCAGGCAGTATTACTTTAAAGGGTCTGCGTTTGCTCACCCAGCCTCACCCAACCTTTCAGCCCCAAGAGTGTCCACCCTTATGTCTCATCCAGCTGTGGGTCTAGATATGGTCAATCCAGGTTGCATCACAGCCTCTGAACGAATTTTGTAAGAATTTATCTCTCTTTCACTGTCTTTGTTTTACGGGTTTTTAAAAGTAATTTATTTTTATAATGGGGTTTAGCTGCTTTTCACGGCTGTGTTTATGCGGCTTTACACCCACTTGACTCACTTCCAGACAGATATCAATACATAGGTTTTAAGATTCTTACTAGTCACATATATTCTTGTGCGGTGAATAGGGGGTGTTGAGTCCTGTTCACTGAGCAAGGAGTAGGTCTTGTCTATTACATATTGGGTGTATGGAACGGTATCTGAGCGAATTTGAAACCCTTGTTTTATGCCTCACCCCACCTCACCTTTCCCGTTAAGCAGCCATAGTGTGTTTTCTAAACGTGTGACTCTGTTCTGTTTTGTAATTCAGTTCAAGTGTAGCGGTTTTTACATTCCCTCTATAAGTGATAGCTTATGATAAGTGTCTTTTTCTGTGTGACTTATTTCACTTAGAATCGTCGTACCTAAATCCACTCATCTTGCTTCTACTAGCCTTATGACATTGATTTCATGTCTGAGTGATATTCCATTGTACATAAGGACCACAACTTCTTTATCCATTTTTCTCTTTCCTGGGATATTTAAGGTGTCATGAAGTGGAGGTTCTTGTCAACAGAGCAGCCCTAAACTTTGGGGTGCCTGTGTCTTGCTGATTTTTAGTTTTCCCAATTTATACGCCCATGAGAGGACGTGCCCTATGCTCCTAGAGCTGTGTTTTTTCGATGTTTCAGGACACACCTTACACTTCTCCAGAGTGGCTGTTGGCAATTTACATCCCGCCCATCAGCGTAGCAAGGCTGCCATTTCTCCAGGGCCTGTCCTGCATTTCTGGTTTTGACACTTTTTGCAGCATGGCCCTTTTGACCGATGGGAAGCGAGACTTCTTTGTAGCGCTGATTAGCCTTTCCAGGTTGCTTGGTTGGCCAAAAAGGGCGTATGCGTTTTTTCCTGAATATATTCAGGAAAAAACGCATACGCCCTGTTTGGCCAAGGGCATTATTGTCGACGTTTTACCACTTTTCATGTGCTTTTAAGGCGATTTGAATCTACCTCCTGAAACCTGTTTCCTGCAATTCTGCCTTGCTTTCAAATCCTCTTCGTTGCCTTCCCTCAATATATCTGTGGATGAGAGTTATCATTTATAGCTCTGCGGGTTTGTGAATTGCAGTGTCCCTGAGCTCCATTTTTCAACTGGCTTTTTTGGGAGCTGGCCGCAAAAGCGCGGAATTGCCTCAGGCCCTATTCTGCTTCTGGGCAGCAGGCTGAGCCTGTGGTTAATTCTTCTTACCGATGGGAAAATAGAGTGAGCTGTGCCTGTCCCAACACCTATATCTAGTCTCTCATTGGTTGCCCCTCTTCCCGTTCATCCTCAGGACAAATTGCAACCTGTAGGGAACAGGAGCTTAAAGGTGCTGATTCTCCAAGTAGGGAGATTTCTAGTAAAATAGCTGGAAAGGCGAACCCGAGCACAAGGAGATGAGAAATGAGGTGCGTATTAGAAACCTTTGAAAATCACACGGTGTACCATCTTCTGAGTTTCTCATGCATGTTTTCGATGTAGGAAGATGCCCTTGAACCTGGAGATTTGGGACCCATGGGATGGGTACCAGGCAGTATTACTTTAAAGGGTCTGCGTTTGCTCACCCAACCTCACCCAACCTTTCAGCCCCAAGAGTGTCCACCCTTATGTCTCATCCAGCTGTGGGTCTAGATATGGTCAATCCAGGTTGCATCACAGCCTCTGAACGAATTTTGTAAGAATTTCTCTCTCTTTCACTGTCTTTGTTTTACGGGTTTTTAAAAGTAATTTATTTTTATAATGGGGTTTAGCTGCTTTTCACGGCTGTGTTTATGCAGCTTTACACCCACTTGACCCACTTCCTGACAGATATCAATACATAGGTTTTAAGATTCTTACTAGTCACATATATTCTTGTGCGGTGAATAGGGGGTGTTGAGTCCTGTTCACTGAGCAAGGCGTAGGTCTTGTCTATTACATATTGGGTGTATGGAACGGTATCTGAGCGAATTTGAAACCCTTGTTTTATGCCTCACCCCACCTCACCTTTCCCGTTAAGCAGCCATAGTGTGTTTTCTAAACGTGTGACTCTGTTCTGTTTTGTAATTCAGTTCAAGTGTAGCGGTTTTTACATTCCCTCTATAAGTGATAGCTTATGATAAGTGTCTTTTTCTGTGTGACTTATTTCACTTAGAATCGTCGTACCTAAATCCACTCATCTTGCTTCTACTAGCCTTATGACATTGATTTCATGTCTGAGTGATATTCCATTGTACATAAGGACCACAACTTCTTTATCCATTTTTCTCTTTCCTGGGATATTTAAGGTGTCATGAAGTGGAGGTTCTTGTCAACACAGCAGCCCTAAACTTTGGGGTGCCTGTGTCTTGCTGATTTTTAGTTATCCCAATCTATACGCCCATGAGAGGACGTGCCCTATGCTCCCTAAGCTGTGTTTTTTCGATGTTTCAGGACACACCTTACACTTCTCCAGAGTGGCTGTTGGCAATTTACATCCCGCCCATCAGCGTAGCAAGGCTGCCATTTCTCCATGGCCTGTCCTGCATTTCTGGTTTTGACACTTTTTGCAGCATGGCCCTTTTGACCGATGGGAAGCGAGACTTCTTTGTAGCGCTGATTAGCCTTTCCAGGTTGCTTGGTTGGCCAAAAAGGGCGTATGCGTTTTTTCCTGAATATATTCAGGAAAAAACGCATACGCCCTGTTTGGCCAAGGGCATTATTGTCGACGTTTTACCACTTTTCATGTGCTTTTAAGGCGATTTGAATCTACCTCCTGAAACCTGTTTCCTGCAATTCTGCCTTGCTTTCAAATCCTCTTCGTTGCCTTCCCTCAATATATCTGTGGATGAGAGTTATCATTTATAGCTCTGCGGGTTTGTGAATTGCAGTGTCCCTGAGCTCCATTTTTCAACTGGCTTTTTTGGGAGCTGGCCGCAAAAGCGCGGAATTGCCTCAGGCCCTATTCTGCTTCTGGGCGGCAGGCTGAGCCTGTGGTTAATTCTTCTTACCGATGGGAAAATAGAGTGAGCTGTGCCTGTCCCAACACCTACATCTAGTCTCTCATTGGTTGCCCCTCTTCCCGTTCATCCTCAGGACAAATTGCAACCTGTAGGGAACAGGAGCTTAAAGGTGCTGATTCTCCAAGTAGGGAGATTGCTAGTAAAGTAGCTGGAAAGGTGAACCCGAGCACAAGGAGATGAGAAATGAGGTGCGTATTAGAAACCTTTCAAAATCACACGGTGTACCATCTTCTGGGTTTCTCATGCATGTTTTCGATGTAGGAAGATGCCCTTGAACCTGGAGATTTGGGACCCATGGGATGGGTACCAGGCAGTATTACTTTAAAGGGTCTGCGTTTGCTCACCCAGCCTCACCCAACCTTTCAGCCCCAAGAGTGTCCACCCTTATGTCTCATCCAGCTGTGGGTCTAGATATGGTCAATCCAGGTTGCATCACAGCCTCTGAACGAATTTTGTAAGAATTTCTCTCTCTTTCACTGTCTTTGTTTTACGGGTTTTTAAAAGTAATTTATTTTTATAATGGGGTTTAGCTGCTTTTCACGGCTGTGTTTATGCGGCTTTACACCCACTTGACTCACTTCCAGACAGATATCAATACATAGGTTTTAAGATTCTTACTAGTCACATATATTCTTGTGCGGTGAATAGGGGGTGTTGAGTCCTGTTCACTGAGCAAGGAGTAGGTCTTGTCTATTACATATTGGGTGTATGGAACGGTATCTGAGCGAATTTGAAACCCTTGTTTTATGCCTCACCCCACCTCACCTTTCCCGTTAAGCAGCCATAGTGTGTTTTCTAAACGTGTGACTCTGTTCTGTTTTGTAATTCAGTTCAAGTGTAGCGGTTTTTACATTCCCTCTATAAGTGATAGCTTATGATAAGTGTCTTTTTCTGTGTGACTTATTTCACTTAGAATCGTCGTACCTAAATCCACTCATCTTGCTTCTACTAGCCTTATGACATTGATTTCATGTCTGAGTGATATTCCATTGTACATAAGGACCACAACTTCTTTATCCATTTTTCTCTTTCCTGGGATATTTAAGGTGTCATGAAGTGGAGGTTCTTGTCAACAGAGCAGCCCTAAACTTTGGGGTGCCTGTGTCTTGCTGATTTTTAGTTTTCCCAATTTATACGCCCATGAGAGGACGTGCCCTATGCTCCTAGAGCTGTGTTTTTTCGATGTTTCAGGACACACCTTACACTTCTCCAGAGTGGCTGTTGGCAATTTACATCCCGCCCATCAGCGTAGCAAGGCTGCCATTTCTCCAGGGCCTGTCCTGCATTTCTGGTTTTGACACTTTTTGCAGCATGGCCCTTTTGACCGATGGGAAGCGAGACTTCTTTGTAGCGCTGATTAGCCTTTCCAGGTTGCTTGGTTGGCCAAACAGGGCGTATGCGTTTTTTCCTGAATATATTCAGGAAAAAACGCATACGCCCTGTTTGGCCAAGGGCATCATTGTCGACGTTTTACCACTTTTCATGTGCTTTAAAGGCGATTCGAATCTACCTCCTGAAATCTGTTTCCTGCAATCCTGCCTTGCTTTCAAATCCTCTTCGTTGCCTTCCCTCAATATATCTGTGGATGAGAGTTATCATTTATAGCTCTGCGGGTTTGTGAATTGCAGTGTCCCTGAGCTCCATTTTTCAACTGGCTTTTTTGGGAGCTGGCCGCAAAAGCGCGGGATTGCCTCAGGCCCTATTCAGCTTCTGGCCGGCAGGCTGAGCCTGTGGTTAATTCTTCTTCCCGATGGGAAAATAGAGTGACCTGTGCCTGTCCCAACACCAAGATCTAGTCTCTCATTGGTTTCCCCTCTTCCCGTTCATCCTCAGGACAAATTGCAACCTGTAGGGAACAGGAGCTTAAAGGTGCTGATTCTCCAAGTAGGGAGATTGCTAGTAAAGTAGCTGGAAAGGCGAACCCGAGCACAAGGAGATGAGAAATGAGGTGCGTATTAGAAACCTTTCAAAATCACACGGTGTACCATCTTCTGGGTTTCTCATGCATGTTTTCGATGTAGGAAGATGCCCTTGAACCTGGAGATTTGGGACCCATGGGATGGATACCAGGCAGTATTACTTTAAAGGGTCTGCGTTTGCTCACCCAACCTCACCCAACCGTTCAGCCCCAAGAGTGTCCACCCTTATGTCTCATCCAGCTGTGGGTCTAGATATGGTCAATCCAGGTTGCATCAGAGCCTCTGAACGAATTTTGTAATAATTTCTCTCGCTTTCACTGTCTTTGTTTTACGGGTTTTTAAAAGTAATTTATTTTTATAATGGGGTTTAGCTGCTTTTCACGGCTGTGTTTATGCAGCTTTACACCCACTTGACTCACTTCCAGACAGATATCAATACATAGGTTTTAAGATTCTTACTAGTCACATATATTCTTGTGCGGTGAATAGGGGGTGTTGAGTCCAGTTCACTGAGCAAGGAGTAGGTCTTGTCTATTACATATGGGTGTATGTAACGGTATCTGAGCGAATTTGAAACCCTTGTTTTATGCCTCACCCCACCTCACCTTTCCCGTTAAGCAGCCATAGTGTGTTTTCTAAACGTGTGACTCTGTTCTGTTTTGTAATTCAGTTCAAGTGTAGCGGTTTTTACATTCCCTCTATAAGTGATAGCTTATGATAAGTGTCTTTTTCTGTGTGACTTATTTCACTTAGAATCATCGTACCTAAATCCACTCATCTTGCTTCTACTAGCGTTATGACATTGATTTCATGTCTGAGTGATATTCCATTGTACATAAGGACCACAACTTCTTTATCCATTTTTCTCTTTCCTGGGATATTTAAGGTGTCATGAAGTGGAGGTTCTTGTCAACAGAGCAGCCCTAAATTTTGGGGTACCTGTGTCTTGCTGATTTTTAGTTTTCCCAATTTATACGCCCATGAGAGGACGTGCCCTATGCTCCCTAAGCTGTGTTTTTTCGATGTTTCAGGACACACCGTACACTTCTCCAGAGTGGCTGTTGGCAATTTACATCCCGCCCATCAGCGTAGCAAGGCTGCCATTTCTCCATGGCCTGTCCTGCATTTCTGGTTTTGACACTTTTTGCAGCATGGCCCTTTTGACCGATGGAAACGAGACTTCTTTGTAGCGCTGATTAGCCTTTCCAGGTTGCTTGGTTGGCCAAACAGGGCGTATGCGTTTTTTCCTGAATATATTCAGGAAAAAACGCATACGCCCTGTTTGGCCAAGGGCATTATTGTCGACGTTTTACCACTTTTCATGTGCTTTTAAGGCGATTTGAATCTACCTCCTGAAACCTGTTTCCTGCAATTCTGCCTTGCTTTCAAATCCTCTTCGTTGCCTTCCCTCAATATATCTGTGGATGAGAGTTATCATTTATAGCTCTGCGGGTTTGTGAATTGCAGTGTCCCTGAGCTCCATTTTTCAACTGGCTTTTTTGGGAGCTGGCCGCAAAAGCGCGGAATTGCCTCAGGCCCTATTCTGCTTCTGGGCGGCAGGCTGAGCCTGTGGTTAATTCTTCTTACCGATGGGAAAATAGAGTGAGCTGTGCCTGTCCCAACACCTACATCTAGTCTCTCATTTGTTGCCCCTCTTCCCGTTCATTCTCAGGACAAATTGCAACCTGTAGGGAACAGGAGCTTAAAGGTGCTGATTCTCCAAGTAGGGAGATTGCTAGTAAAGTAGCTGGAAAGGTGAACCCGAGCACAAGGAGATGAGAAATGAGGTGCGTATTAGAAACCTTTCAAAATCACACGGTGTACCATCTTCTGGGTTTCTCATGCATGTTTTCGATGTAGGATGATGCCCTTGAACCTGGAGATTTGGGACCCATGGGATGGGTACCAGGCAGTATTACTTTAAAGGGTCTGCGTTTGCTCACCCAGCCTCACCCAACCTTTCAGCCCCAAGAGTGTCCACCCTTATGTCTCATCCAGCTGTGGGTCTAGATATGGTCAATCCAGGTTGCATCACAGCCTCTGAACGAATTTTGTAATAATTTCTCTCTCTTTCACTGTCTTTGTTTTACGGGTTTTTAAAAGTAATTTATTTTTATAATGGGGTTTAGCTGCTTTTCACAGCTGTGTTTATGCAGCTTTACACCCACTTGACTCACTTCCAGACAGATATCAATACATAGGTTTTAAGATTCTTACTAGTCACATATATTCTTGTGCGGTGAATAGGGGGTGTTGAGTCCTGTTCACTGAGCAAGGAGTAGGTCTTGTCTATTACATATTGGGTGTATGGAACGGTATCTGAGCGAATTTGAAACCCTTGTTTTATGCCTCACCCCACCTCACCTTTCCCGTTAAGCAGCCATAGTGTGTTTTCTAAACGTGTGACTCTGTTCTGTTTTGTAATTCAGTTCAAGTGTAGCGGTTTTTACATTCCCTCTATAAGTGATAGCTTATGATAAGTGTCTTTTTCTGTGTGACTTATTTCACTTAGAATCGTCGTACCTAAATCCACTCATCTTGCTTCTACTAGCGTTATGACATTGATTTCATGTCTGAGTGATATTCCATTGTACATAAGGACCACAACTTCTTTATCCATTTTTCTCTTTCCTGGGATATTTAAGGTGTCATGAAGTGGAGGTTCTTGTCAACAGAGCAGCCCTAAACTTTGGGGTGCCTGTGTCTTGCTGATTTTTAGTTTTCCCAATTTATACGCCCATGAGAGGACGTGCCCTATGCTCCTAGAGCTGTGTTTTTTCGATGTTTCAGGACACACCTTACACTTCTCCAGAGTGGCTGTTGGCAATTTACATCCCGCCCATCAGCGTAGCAAGGCTGCCATTTCTCCAGGGCCTGTCCTGCATTACTGGTTTTGACACTTTTTGCAGCATGGCCCTTTTGACCGATGGGAAGCGAGACTTCTTTGTAGCGCTGATTAGCCTTTCCAGGTTGCTTGGTTGGCCAAACAGGGCGTATGCGTTTTTTCCTGAATATATTCAGGAAAAAACGCATACGCCCTGTTTGGCCAAGGGCATCATTGTCGACGTTTTACCACTTTTCATGTGCTTTAAAGGCGATTCGAATCTACCTCCTGAAACCTGTTTCCTGCAATCCTGCCTTGCTTTCAAATCCTCTTCGTTGCCTTCCCTCAATATATCTGTGGATGAGAGTTATCATTTATAGCTCTGCGGGTTTGTGAATTGCAGTGTCCCTGAGCTCCATTTTTCAACTGGCTTTTTTGGGAGCTGGCCGCAAAAGCGCGGGATTGCCTCAGGCCCTATTCAGCTTCTGGCCGGCAGGCTGAGCCTGTGGTTAATTCTTCTTCCCGATGGGAAAATAGAGTGACCTGTGCCTGTCCCAACACCAAGATCTAGTCTCTCATTGGTTTCCCCTCTTCCCGTTCATCCTCAGGACAAATTGCAACCTGTAGGGAACAGGAGCTTAAAGGTGCTGATTCTCCAAGTAGGGAGATTGCTAGTAAAGTAGCTGGAAAGGCGAACCCGAGCACAAGGAGATGAGAAATGAGGTGCGTATTAGAAACCTTTCAAAATCACACGGTGTACCATCTTCTGGGTTTCTCATGCATGTTTTCGATGTAGGAAGATGCCCTTGAACCTGGAGATTTGGGACCCATGGGATGGATACCAGGCAGTATTACTTTAAAGGGTCTGCGTTTGCTCACCCAACCTCACCCAACCGTTCAGCCCCAAGAGTGTCCACCCTTATGTCTCATCCAGCTGTGGGTCTAGATATGGTCAATCCAGGTTGCATCAGAGCCTCTGAACGAATTTTGTAATAATTTCTCTCGCTTTCACTGTCTTTGTTTTACGGGTTTTTAAAAGTAATTTATTTTTATAATGGGGTTTAGCTGCTTTTCACGGCTGTGTTTATGCAGCTTTACACCCACTTGACTCACTTCCAGACAGATATCAATACATAGGTTTTAAGATTCTTACTAGTCACATATATTCTTGTGCGGTGAATAGGGGGTGTTGAGTCCAGTTCACTGAGCAAGGAGTAGGTCTTGTCTATTACATATTGGGTGTATGGAACGGTATCTGAGCGAATTTGAAACCCTTGTTTTATGCCTCACCCCACCTCACCTTTCCCGTTAAGCAGGCATAGTGTGTTTTCTAAACGTGTGACTCTGTTCTGTTTTGTAATTCAGTTCAAGTGTAGCGGTTTTTACATTCCCTCTCTAAGTGATAGCTTATGATAAGTGTCTTTTTCTGTGTGACTTATTTCACTTAGAATCATCGTACCTAAATCCACTCATCTTGCTTCTACTAGCGTTATGACATTGATTTCATGTCTGAGTGATATTCCATTGTACATAAGGACCACAACTTCTTTATCCATTTTTCTCTTTCCTGGGATATTTAAGGTGTCATGAAGTGGAGGTTCTTGTCAACAGAGCAGCCCTAAACTTTGGGGTACCTGTGTCTTGCTGATTTTTAGTTTTCCCAATTTATACGCCCATGAGAGGACGTGCCCTATGCTCCCTAAGCTGTGTTTTTTCGATGTTTCAGGACACACCGTACACTTCTCCAGAGTGGCTGTTGGCAATTTACATCCCGCCCATCAGCGTAGCAAGGCTGCCATTTCTCCATGGCCTGTCCTGCATTTCTGGTTTTGACACTTTTTGCAGCATGGCCCTTTTGACCGATGGAAACGAGACTTCTTTGTAGCGCTGATTAGCCTTTCCAGGTTGCTTGGTTGGCCAAAAAGGGCGTATGCGTTTTTTCCTGAATATATTCAGGAAAAAACGCATACGCCCTGTTTGGCCAAGGGCATTATTGTCGACGTGTTACCACTTTTCATGTGCTTTTAAGGCGATTTGAATCTACCTCCTGAAACCTGTTTCCTGCAATTCTGCCTTGCTTTCAAATCCTCTTCGTTGCCTTCCCTCAATATATCTGTGGATGAGAGTTATCATTTATAGCTCTGCGGGTTTGTGAATTGCAGTGTCCCTGAGCTCCATTTTTCAACTGGCTTTTTTGGGAGCTGGCCGCAAAAGCGCGGAATTGCCTCAGGCCCTATTCTGCTTCTGGGCAGCAGGCTGAGCCTGTGGTTAATTCTTCTTACCGATGGGAAAATAGAGTGAGCTGTGCCTGTCCCAACACCTATATCTAGTCTCTCATTGGTTGCCCCTCTTCCAGTTCATCCTCAGGACAAATTGCAACCTGTAGGGAACAGGAGCTTAAAGGTGCTGATTCTCCAAGTAGGGAGATTTCTAGTAAAATAGCTGGAAAGGCGAACCCGAACACAAGGAGATGAGAAATGAGGTGCGTATTAGAAACCTTTGAAAATCACACGGTGTACCATCTTCTGGGTTTCTCATGCATGTTTTCGATGTAGGAAGATGCCCTTGAACCTGGAGATTTGGGACCCATGGGATGGGTACCAGGCAGTATTACTTTAAAGGGTCTGCGTTTGCTCACCCAACCTCACCCAACCTTTCAGCCCCAAGAGTGTCCACCCTTATGTCTCATCCAGCTGTGGGTCTAGATATGGTCAATCCAGGTTGCATCACAGCCTCTGAACGAATTTTGTAAGAATTTCTCTCTCTTTCACTGTCTTTGTTTTACGGGTTTTTAAAAGTAATTTATTTTTATAATGGGGTTTAGCTGCTTTTCACGGCTGTGTTTATGCAGCTTTACACCCACTTGACCCACTTCCTGACAGATATCAATACATAGGTTTTAAGATTCTTACTAGTCACATATATTCTTGTGCGGTGAATAGGGGGTGTTGAGTCCTGTTCACTGAGCAAGGCGTAGGTCTTGTCTATTACATATTGGGTGTATGGAACGGTATCTGAGCGAATTTGAAACCCTTGTTTTATGCCTCACCCCACCTCACCTTTCCCGTTAAGCAGCCATACTGTGTTTTCTAAACGTGTGACTCTGTTCTGTTTTGTAATTCAGTTCAAGTGTAGCGGTTTTTACATTCCCTCTATAAGTGATAGCTTATGATAAGTGTCTTTTTCTGTGTGACTTATTTCACTTAGAATCGTCGTACCTAAATCCACTCATCTTGCTTCTACTAGCCTTATGACATTGATTTCATGTCTGAGTGATATTCCATTGTACATAAGGACCACAACTTCTTTATCCATTTTTCTCTTTCCTGGGATATTTAAGGTGTCATGAAGTGGAGGTTCTTGTCAACAGAGCAGCCCTAAACTTTGGGGTGCCTGTGTCTTGCTGATTTTTAGTTATCCCAATCTATACGCCCATGAGAGGACGTGCCCTATGCTCCCTAAGCTGTGTTTTTTCGATGTTTCAGGACACACCTTACACTTCTCCAGAGTGGCTGTTGGCAATTTACATCCCGCCCATCAGCGTAGCAAGGCTGCCATTTCTCCATGGCCTGTCCTGCATTTCTGGTTTTGACACTTTTTGCAGCATGGCCCTTTTGACCGATGGGAAGCGAGACTTCTTTGTAGCGCTGATTAGCCTTTCCAGGTTGCTTGGTTGGCCAAAAAGGGCGTATGCGTTTTTTCCTGAATATATTCAGGAAAAAACGCATACGCCCTGTTTGGCCAAGGGCATTATTGTCGACGTTTTACCACTTTTCATGTGCTTTTAAGGCGATTTGAATCTACCTCCTGAAACCTGTTTCCTGCAATTCTGCCTTGCTTTCAAATCCTCTTCGTTGCCTTCCCTCAATATATCTGTGGATGAGAGTTATCATTTATAGCTCTGCGGGTTTGTGAATTGCAGTGTCCCTGAGCTCCATTTTTCAACTGGCTTATTTGGGAGCTGGCCGCAAAAGCGCGGAATTGCCTCAGGCCCTATTCTGCTTCTGGGCGGCAGGCTGAGCCTGTGGTTAATTCTTCTTACCGATGGGAAAATAGAGTGAGCTGTGCCTGTCCCAACACCTACATCTAGTCTCTCATTGGTTGCCCCTCTTCCCGTTCATCCTCAGGACAAATTGCAACCTGTAGGGAACAGGAGCTTAAAGGTGCTGATTCTCCAAGTAGGGAGATTGCTAGTAAAGTAGCTGGAAAGGTGAACCCGAGCACAAGGAGATGAGAAATGAGGTGCGTATTAGAAACCTTTCAAAATCACACGGTGTACCATCTTCTGGGTTTCTCATGCATGTTTTCGATGTAGGAAGATGCCCTTGAACCTGGAGATTTGGGACCCATGGGATGGGTACCAGGCAGTATTACTTTAAAGGGTCTGCGTTTGCTCACCCAACCTCACCCAACCTTTCAGCCCCAAGAGTGTCCACCCTTATGTCTCATCCAGCTGTGGGTCTAGATATGGTCAATCCAGGTTGCATCACAGCCTCTGAACGAATTTTGTAAGAATTTCTCTCTCTTTCACTGTCTTTGTTTTACGGGTTTTTAAAAGTAATTTATTTTTATAATGGGGTTTAGCTGCTTTTCACGGCTGTGTTTATGCGGCTTTACACCCACTTGACTCACTTCCAGACAGATATCAATACATAGGTTTTAAGATTCTTACTAGTCACATATATTCTTGTGCGGTGAATAGGGGGTGTTGAGTCCTGTTCACTGAGCAAGGAGTAGGTCTTGTCTATTACATATTGGGTGTATGGAACGGTATCTGAGCGAATTTGAAACCCTTGTTTTATGCCTCACCCCACCTCACCTTTCCCGTTAAGCAGCCATAGTGTGTTTTCTAAACGTGTGACTCTGTTCTGTTTTGTAATTCAGTTCAAGTGTAGCGGTTTTTACATTCCCTCTATAAGTGAATAGCTTATGATAAGTGTCTTTTTCTGTGTGACTTATTTCACTTAGAATCGTCGTACCTAAATCCACTCATCTTGCTTCTACTAGCCTTATGACATTGATTTCATGTCTGAGTGATATTCCATTGTACATAAGGACCACAACTTCTTTATCCATTTTTCTCTTTCCTGGGATATTTAAGGTGTCATGAAGTGGAGGTTCTTGTCAACAGAGCAGCCCTAATCTTTGGGGTGCCTGTGTCTTGCTGATTTTTAGTTTTCCCAATTTATACGCCCATGAGAGGACGTGCCCTATGCTCCTAGAGCTGTGTTTTTTCGATGTTTCAGGACACACCTTACACTTCTCCAGAGTGGCTGTTGGCAATTTACATCCCGCCCATCAGCGTAGCAAGGCTGCCATTTCTCCAGGGCCTGTCCTGCATTTCTGGTTTTGACACTTTTTGCAGCATGGCCCTTTTGACCGATGGGAAGCGAGACTTCTTTGTAGCGCTGATTAGCCTTTCCAGGTTGCTTGGTTGGCCAAACAGGGCGTATGCGTTTTTTCCTGAATATATTCAGGAAAAAACGCATACGCCCTGTTTGGCCAAGGGCATCATTGTCGACGTTTTACCACTTTTCATGTGCTTTAAAGGCGATTCGAATCTACCTCCTGAAACCTGTTTCCTGCAATCCTGCCTTGCTTTCAAATCCTCTTCGTTGCCTTCCCTCAATATATCTGTGGATGAGAGTTATCATTTATAGCTCTGCGGGTTTGTGAATTGCAGTGTCCCTGAGCTCCATTTTTCAACTGGCTTTTTTGGGAGCTGGCCGCAAAAGCGCGGGATTGCCTCAGGCCCTATTCAGCTTCTGGCCGGCAGGCTGAGCCTGTGGTTAATTCTTCTTCCCGATGGGAAAATAGAGTGACCTGTGCCTGTCCCAACACCAAGATCTAGTCTCTCATTGGTTTCCCCTCTTCCCGTTCATCCTCAGGACAAATTGCAACCTGTAGGGAACAGGAGCTTAAAGGTGCTGATTCTCCAAGTAGGGAGATTGCTAGTAAAGTAGCTGGAAAGGCGAACCCGAGCACAAGGAGATGAGAAATGAGGTGCGTATTAGAAACCTTTCAAAATCACACGGTGTACCATCTTCTGGGTTTCTCATGCATGTTTTCGATGTAGGAAGATGCCCTTGAACCTGGAGATTTGGGACCCATGGGATGGATACCAGGCAGTATTACTTTAAAGGGTCTGCGTTTGCTCACCCAACCTCACCCAACCGTTCAGCCCCAAGAGTGTCCACCCTTATGTCTCATCCAGCTGTGGGTCTAGATATGGTCAATCCAGGTTGCATCAGAGCCTCTGAACGAATTTTGTAATAATTTCTCTCGCTTTCACTGTCTTTGTTTTACGGGTTTTTAAAAGTAATTTATTTTTATAATGGGGTTTAGCTGCTTTTCACAGCTGTGTTTATGCAGCTTTACACCCACTTGACTCACTTCCAGACAGATATCAATACATAGGTTTTAAGATTCTTACTAGTCACATATATTCTTGTGCGGTGAATAGGGGGTGTTGAGTCCAGTTCACTGAGCAAGGAGTAGGTCTTGTCTATTACATATTGGGTGTATGGAACGGTATCTGAGCGAATTTGAAACCCTTGTTTTATGCCTCACCCCACCTCACCTTTCCCGTTAAGCAGCCATAGTGTGTTTTCTAAACGTGTGACTCTGTTCTGTTTTGTAATTCAGTTCAAGTGTAGCGGTTTTTACATTCCCTCTCTAAGTGATAGCTTATGATAAGTGTCTTTTTCTGTGTGACTTATTTCACTTAGAATCATCGTACCTAAATCCACTCATCTTGCTTCTACTACCGTTATGACATTGATTTCATGTCTGAGTGATATTCCATTGTACATAAGGACCACAACTTCTTTATCCATTTTTCTCTTTCCTGGGATATTTAAGGTGTCATGAACTGGAGGTTCTTGTCAACAGAGCAGCCCTAAACTTTGGGGTACCTGTGTCTTGCTGATTTTTAGTTTTCCCAATTTATACGCCCATGAGAGGACGTGCCCTATGCTCCCTAAGCTGTGTTTTTTCGATATTTCAGGACACACCGTACACTTCTCCAGAGTGGCTGTTGGCAATTTACATCCCTCTCATCAGCGTAGCAAGGCTGCCATTTCTCCATGGCCTGTCCTGCATTTCTGGTTTTGACACTTTTTGCAGCATGGCCCTTTTGACCGATGGGAAGCGAGACTTCTTTGTAGCGCTGATTAGCCTTTCCAGGTTGCTTGGTTGGCCAAACAGGGCGTATGCGTTTTTTCCTGAATATATTCAGGAAAAAACGCATACGCCCTGTTTGGCCAAGGGCATTATTGTCGACGTTTTACCACTTTTCATGTGCTTTTAAGGCGATTTGAATCTACCTCCTGAAACCTGTTTCCTGCAATTCTGCCTTGCTTTCAAATCCTCTTTGTTGCCTTCCCTCAATATATCTGTGGATGAGAGTTATCATTTATAGCTCTGCGGGTTTGTGAATTGCAGTGTCCCTGAGCTCCATTTTTCAACTGGCTTTTTTGGGAGCTGGCCGCAAAAGCGCGGAATTGCCTCAGGCCCTATTCTGCTTCTGGGCGGCAGGCTGAGCCTGTGGTTAATTCTTCTTACCGATGGGAAAATAGAGTGAGCTGTGCCTGTCCCAACACCTACATCTAGTCTCTCATTTGTTGCCCCTCTTCCCGTTCATTCTCAGGACAAATTGCAACCTGTAGGGAACAGGAGCTTAAAGGTGCTGATTCTCCAAGTAGGGAGATTGCTAGTAAAGTAGCTGGAAAGGTGAACCCGAGCACAAGGAGATGAGAAATGAGGTGCGTATTAGAAACCTTTCAAAATCACACGGTGTACCATCTTCTGGGTTTCTCATGCATGTTTTCGATGTAGGATGATGCCCTTGAACCTGGAGATTTGGGACCCATGGGATGGGTACCAGGCAGTATTACTTTAAAGGGTCTGCGTTTGCTCACCCAGCCTCACCCAACCTTTCAGCCCCAAGAGTGTCCACCCTTATGTCTCATCCAGCTGTGGGTCTAGATATGGTCAATCCAGGTTGCATCACAGCCTCTGAACGAATTTTGTAATAATTTCTCTCTCTTTCACTGTCTTTGTTTTACGGGTTTTTAAAAGTAATTTATTTTTATAATGGGGTTTAGCTGCTTTTCACAGCTGTGTTTATGCAGCTTTACACCCACTTGACTCACTTCCAGACAGATATCAATACATAGGTTTTAAGATTCTTACTAGTCACATATATTCTTGTGCGGTGAATAGGGGGTGTTGAGTCCTGTTCACTGAGCAAGGAGTAGGTCTTGTCTATTACATATTGGGTGTATGGAACGGTATCTGAGCGAATTTGAAACCCTTGTTTTATGCCTCACCCCACCTCACCTTTCCCGTTAAGCAGCCATAGTGTGTTTTCTAAACGTGTGACTCTGTTCTGTTTTGTAATTCAGTTCAAGTGTAGCGGTTTTTACATTCCCTCTATAAGTGATAGCTTATGATAAGTGTCTTTTTCTGTGTGACTTATTTCACTTAGAATCGTCGTACCTAAATCCACTCATCTTGCTTCTACTAGCGTTATGACATTGATTTCATGTCTGAGTGATATTCCATTGTACATAAGGACCACAACTTCTTTATCCATTTTTCTCTTTCCTGGGATATTTAAGGTGTCATGAAGTGGAGGTTCTTGTCAACAGAGCAGCCCTAAACTTTGGGGTGCCTGTGTCTTGCTGATTTTTAGTTTTCCCAATTTATACGCCCATGAGAGGACGTGCCCTATGCTCCTAGAGCTGTGTTTTTTCGATGTTTCAGGACACACCTTACACTTCTCCAGAGTGGCTGTTGGCAATTTACATCCCGCCCATCAGCGTAGCAAGGCTGCCATTTCTCCAGGTCCTGTCCTGCATTACTGGTTTTGACACTTTTTGCAGCATGGCCCTTTTGACCGATGGGAAGCGAGACTTCTTTGTAGCGCTGATTAGCCTTTCCAGGTTGCTTGGTTGGCCAAACAGGGCGTATGCGTTTTTTCCTGAATATATTCAGGAAAAAACGCATACGCCCTGTTTGGCCAAGGGCATCATTGTCGACGTTTTACCACTTTTCATGTGCTTTAAAGGCGATTCGAATCTACCTCCTGAAACCTGTTTCCTGCAATCCTGCCTTGCTTTCAAATCCTCTTCGTTGCCTTCCCTCAATATATCTGTGGATGAGAGTTATCATTTATAGCTCTGCGGGTTTGTGAATTGCAGTGTCCCTGAGCTCCATTTTTCAACTGGCTTTTTTGGGAGCTGGCCGCAAAAGCGCGGGATTGCCTCAGGCCCTATTCAGCTTCTGGCCGGCAGGCTGAGCCTGTGGTTAATTCTTCTTCCCGATGGGAAAATAGAGTGACCTGTGCCTGTCCCAACACCAAGATCTAGTCTCTCATTGGTTTCCCCTCTTCCCGTTCATCCTCAGGACAAATTGCAACCTGTAGGGAACAGGAGCTTAAAGGTGCTGATTCTCCAAGTAGGGAGATTGCTAGTAAAGTAGCTGGAAAGGCGAACCCGAGCACAAGGAGATGAGAAATGAGGTGCGTATTAGAAACCTTTCAAAATCACACGGTGTACCATCTTCTGGGTTTCTCATGCATGTTTTCGATGTAGGAAGATGCCCTTGAACCTGGAGATTTGGGACCCATGGGATGGATACCAGGCAGTATTACTTTAAAGGGTCTGCGTTTGCTCACCCAACCTCACCCAACCGTTCAGCCCCAAGAGTGTCCACCCTTATGTCTCATCCAGCTGTGGGTCTAGATATGGTCAATCCAGGTTGCATCAGAGCCTCTGAACGAATTTTGTAATAATTTCTCTCGCTTTCACTGTCTTTGTTTTACGGGTTTTTAAAAGTAATTTATTTTTATAATGGGGTTTAGCTGCTTTTCACGGCTGTGTTTATGCAGCTTTACACCCACTTGACTCACTTCCAGACAGATATCAATACATAGGTTTTAAGATTCTTACTAGTCACATATATTCTTGTGCGGTGAATAGGGGGTGTTGAGTCCAGTTCACTGAGCAAGGAGTAGGTCTTGTCTATTACATATTGGGTGTATGGAACGGTATCTGAGCGAATTTGAAACCCTTGTTTTATGCCTCACCCCACCTCACCTTTCCCGTTAAGCAGGCATAGTGTGTTTTCTAAACGTGTGACTCTGTTCTGTTTTGTAATTCAGTTCAAGTGTAGCGGTTTTTACATTCCCTCTCTAAGTGATAGCTTATGATAAGTGTCTTTTTCTGTGTGACTTATTTCACTTAGAATCATCGTACCTAAATCCACTCATCTTGCTTCTACTAGCGTTATGACATTGATTTCATGTCTGAGTGATATTCCATTGTACATAAGGACCACAACTTCTTTATCCATTTTTCTCTTTCCTGGGATATTTAAGGTGTCATGAAGTGGAGGTTCTTGTCAACAGAGCAGCCCTAAACTTTGGGGTACCTGTGTCTTGCTGATTTTTAGTTTTCCCAATTTATACGCCCATGAGAGGACGTGCCCTATGCTCCCTAAGCTGTGTTTTTTCGATGTTTCAGGACACACCGTACACTTCTCCAGAGTGGCTGTTGGCAATTTACATCCCGCCCATCAGCGTAGCAAGGCTGCCATTTCTCCATGGCCTGTCCTGCATTTCTGGTTTTGACACTTTTTGCAGCATGGCCCTTTTGACCGATGGAAACGAGACTTCTTTGTAGCGCTGATTAGCCTTTCCAGGTTGCTTGGTTGGCCAAAAAGGGCGTATGCGTTTTTTCCTGAATATATTCAGGAAAAAACGCATACGCCCTGTTTGGCCAAGGGCATTATTGTCGACGTGTTACCACTTTTCATGTGCTTTTAAGGCGATTTGAATCTACCTCCTGAAACCTGTTTCCTGCAATTCTGCCTTGCTTTCAAATCCTCTTCGTTGCCTTCCCTCAATATATCTGTGGATGAGAGTTATCATTTATAGCTCTGCGGGTTTGTGAATTGCAGTGTCCCTGAGCTCCATTTTTCAACTGGCTTTTTTGGGAGCTGGCCGCAAAAGCGCGGAATTGCCTCAGGCCCTATTCTGCTTCTGGGCAGCAGGCTGAGCCTGTGGTTAATTCTTCTTACCGATGGGAAAATAGAGTGAGCTGTGCCTGTCCCAACACCTATATCTAGTCTCTCATTGGTTGCCCCTCTTCCAGTTCATCCTCAGGACAAATTGCAACCTGTAGGGAACAGGAGCTTAAAGGTGCTGATTCTCCAAGTAGGGAGATTTCTAGTAAAATAGCTGGAAAGGCGAACCCGAACACAAGGAGATGAGAAATGAGGTGCGTATTAGAAACCTTTGAAAATCACACGGTGTACCATCTTCTGGGTTTCTCATGCATGTTTTCGATGTAGGAAGATGCCCTTGAACCTGGAGATTTGGGACCCATGGGATGGGTACCAGGCAGTATTACTTTAAAGGGTCTGCGTTTGCTCACCCAACCTCACCCAACCTTTCAGCCCCAAGAGTGTCCACCCTTATGTCTCATCCAGCTGTGGGTCTAGATATGGTCAATCCAGGTTGCATCACAGCCTCTGAACGAATTTTGTAAGAATTTCTCTCTCTTTCACTGTCTTTGTTTTACGGGTTTTTAAAAGTAATTTATTTTTATAATGGGGTTTAGCTGCTTTTCACGGCTGTGTTTATGCAGCTTTACACCCACTTGACCCACTTCCTGACAGATATCAATACATAGGTTTTAAGATTCTTACTAGTCACATATATTCTTGTGCGGTGAATAGGGGGTGTTGAGTCCTGTTCACTGAGCAAGGCGTAGGTCTTGTCTATTACATATTGGGTGTATGGAACGGTATCTGAGCGAATTTGAAACCCTTGTTTTATGCCTCACCCCACCTCACCTTTCCCGTTAAGCAGCCATACTGTGTTTTCTAAACGTGTGACTCTGTTCTGTTTTGTAATTCAGTTCAAGTGTAGCGGTTTTTACATTCCCTCTATAAGTGATAGCTTATGATAAGTGTCTTTTTCTGTGTGACTTATTTCACTTAGAATCGTCGTACCTAAATCCACTCATCTTGCTTCTACTAGCCTTATGACATTGATTTCATGTCTGAGTGATATTCCATTGTACATAAGGACCACAACTTCTTTATCCATTTTTCTCTTTCCTGGGATATTTAAGGTGTCATGAAGTGGAGGTTCTTGTCAACAGAGCAGCCCTAAACTTTGGGGTGCCTGTGTCTTGCTGATTTTTAGTTATCCCAATCTATACGCCCATGAGAGGACGTGCCCTATGCTCCCTAAGCTGTGTTTTTTCGATGTTTCAGGACACACCTTACACTTCTCCAGAGTGGCTGTTGGCAATTTACATCCCGCCCATCAGCGTAGCAAGGCTGCCATTTCTCCATGGCCTGTCCTGCATTTCTGGTTTTGACACTTTTTGCAGCATGGCCCTTTTGACCGATGGGAAGCGAGACTTCTTTGTAGCGCTGATTAGCCTTTCCAGGTTGCTTGGTTGGCCAAAAAGGGCGTATGCGTTTTTTCCTGAATATATTCAGGAAAAAACGCATACGCCCTGTTTGGCCAAGGGCATTATTGTCGACGTTTTACCACTTTTCATGTGCTTTTAAGGCGATTTGAATCTACCTCCTGAAACCTGTTTCCTGCAATTCTGCCTTGCTTTCAAATCCTCTTCGTTGCCTTCCCTCAATATATCTGTGGATGAGAGTTATCATTTATAGCTCTGCGGGTTTGTGAATTGCAGTGTCCCTGAGCTCCATTTTTCAACTGGCTTTTTTGGGAGCTGGCCGCAAAAGCGCGGAATTGCCTCAGGCCCTATTCTGCTTCTGGGCGGCAGGCTGAGCCTGTGGTTAATTCTTCTTACCGATGGGAAAATAGAGTGAGCTGTGCCTGTCCCAACACCTACATCTAGTCTCTCATTGGTTGCCCCTCTTCCCGTTCATCCTCAGGACAAATTGCAACCTGTAGGGAACAGGAGCTTAAAGGTGCTGATTCTCCAAGTAGGGAGATTGCTAGTAAAGTAGCTGGAAAGGTGAACCCGAGCACAAGGAGATGAGAAATGAGGTGCGTATTAGAAACCTTTCAAAATCACACGGTGTACCATCTTCTGGGTTTCTCATGCATGTTTTCGATGTAGGAAGATGCCCTTGAACCTGGAGATTTGGGACCCATGGGATGGGTACCAGGCAGTATTACTTTAAAGGGTCTGCGTTTGCTCACCCAACCTCACCCAACCTTTCAGCCCCAAGAGTGTCCACCCTTATGTCTCATCCAGCTGTGGGTCTAGATATGGTCAATCCAGGTTGCATCACAGCCTCTGAACGAATTTTGTAAGAATTTCTCTCTCTTTCACTGTCTTTGTTTTACGGGTTTTTAAAAGTAATTTATTTTTATAATGGGGTTTAGCTGCTTTTCACGGCTGTGTTTATGCGGCTTTACACCCACTTGACTCACTTCCAGACAGATATCAATACATAGGTTTTAAGATTCTTACTAGTCACATATATTCTTGTGCGGTGAATAGGGGGTGTTGAGTCCTGTTCACTGAGCAAGGAGTAGGTCTTGTCTATTACATATTGGGTGTATGGAACGGTATCTGAGCGAATTTGAAACCCTTGTTTTATGCCTCACCGCACCTCACCTTTCCCGTTAAGCAGCCATAGTGTGTTTTCTAAACGTGTGACTCTGTTCTGTTTTGTAATTCAGTTCAAGTGTAGCGGTTTTTACATTCCCTCTATAAGTGATAGCTTATGATAAGTGTCTTTTTCTGTGTGACTTATTTCACTTAGAATCGTCGTACCTAAATCCACTCATCTTGCTTCTACTAGCCTTATGACATTGATTTCATGTCTGAGTGATATTCCATTGTACATAAGGACCACAACTTCTTTATCCATTTTTCTCTTTCCTGGGATATTTAAGGTGTCATGAAGTGGAGGTTCTTGTCAACAGAGCAGCCCTAAACTTTGGGGTGCCTGTGTCTTGCTGATTTTTAGTTTTCCCAATTTATACGCCCATGAGAGGACGTGCCCTATGCTCCTAGAGCTGTGTTTTTTCGATGTTTCAGGACACACCTTACACTTCTCCAGAGTGGCTGTTGGCAATTTACATCCCGCCCATCAGCGTAGCAAGGCTGCCATTTCTCCAGGGCCTGTCCTGCATTTCTGGTTTTGACACTTTTTGCAGCATGGCCCTTTTGACCGATGGGAAGCGAGACTTCTTTGTAGCGCTGATTAGCCTTTCCAGGTTGCTTGGTTGGCCAAACAGGGCGTATGCGTTTTTTCCTGAATATATTCAGGAAAAAACGCATACGCCCTGTTTGGCCAAGGGCATCATTGTCGACGTTTTACCACTTTTCATGTGCTTTAAAGGCGATTCGAATCTACCTCCTGAAACCTGTTTCCTGCAATCCTGCCTTGCTTTCAAATCCTCTTCGTTGCCTTCCCTCAATATATCTGTGGATGAGAGTTATCATTTATAGCTCTGCGGGTTTGTGAATTGCAGTGTCCCTGAGCTCCATTTTTCAACTGGCTTTTTTGGGAGCTGGCCGCAAAAGCGCGGGATTGCCTCAGGCCCTATTCAGCTTCTGGCCGGCAGGCTGAGCCTGTGGTTAATTCTTCTTCCCGATGGGAAAATAGAGTGACCTGTGCCTGTCCCAACACCAAGATCTAGTCTCTCATTGGTTTCCCCTCTTCCCGTTCATCCTCAGGACAAATTGCAACCTGTAGGGAACAGGAGCTTAAAGGTGCTGATTCTCCAAGTAGGGTGATTGCTAGTAAAGTAGCTGGAAAGGCGAACCCGAGCACAAGGAGATGAGAAATGAGGTGCGTATTAGAAACCTTTCAAAATCACACGGTGTACCATCTTCTGGGTTTCTCATGCATGTTTTCGATGTAGGAAGATGCCCTTGAACCTGGAGATTTGGGACCCATGGGATGGATACCAGGCAGTATTACTTTAAAGGGTCTGCGTTTGCTCACCCAACCTCACCCAACCGTTCAGCCCCAAGAGTGTCCACCCTTATGTCTCATCCAGCTGTGGGTCTAGATATGGTCAATCCAGGTTGCATCAGAGCCTCTGAACGAATTTTGTAATAATTTCTCTCGCTTTCACTGTCTTTGTTTTATGGGTTTTTAAAAGTAATTTATTTTTATAATGGGGTTTAGCTGCTTTTCACAGCTGTGTTTATGCAGCTTTACACCCACTTGACTCACTTCCAGACAGATATCAATACATAGGTTTTAAGATTCTTACTAGTCACATATATTCTTGTGCGGTGAATAGGGGGTGTTGAGTCCAGTTCACTGAGCAAGGAGTAGGTCTTGTCTATTACATATTGGGTGTATGGAACGGTATCTGAGCGAATTTGAAACCCTTGTTTTCTGCCTCACCCCACCTCACCTTTCCCGTTAAGCAGCCATAGTGTGTTCTCTAAACGTGTGACTCTGTTCTGTTTTGTAATTCAGTTTAAGTGTAGCGGTTTTTACATTCCCTCTCTAAGTGATAGCTTATGATAAGTGTCTTTTTCTGTGTGACTTATTTCACTTAGAATCATCGTACCTAAATCCACTCATCTTGCTTCTACTAGCGTTATGACATTGATTTCATGTCTGAGTGATATTCCATTGTACATAAGGACCACAACTTCTTTATCCATTTTTCTCTTTCCTGGGATATTTAAGGTGTCATGAAGTGGAGGTTCTTGTCAACAGAGCAGCCCTAAACTTTGGGGTACCTGTGTCTTGCTGATTTTTAGTTTTCCCAATTTATACGCCCATGAGAGGACGTGCCCTATGCTCCCTAAGCTGTGTTTTTTCGATGTTTCAGGACACACCGTACACTTCTCCAGAGTGGCTGTTGGCAATTTACATCCCGCCCATCAGCGTAGCAAGGCTGCCATTTCTCCATGGCCTGTCCTGCATTTCTGGTTTTGACACTTTTTGCAGCATGGCCCTTTTGACCGATGGAAACGAGACTTCTTTGTAGCGCTGATTAGCCTTTCCAGGTTGCTTGGTTGGCCAAAAAGGGCGTATGCGTTTTTTCCTGAATATATTCAGGAAAAAACGCATACGCCCTGTTTGGCCAAGGGCATTATTGTCGACGTTTTACCACTTTTCATGTGCTTTTAAGGCGATTTGAATCTACCTCCTGAAACCTGTTTCCTGCAATTCTGCCTTGCTTTCAAATCCTCTTCGTTGCCTTCCCTCAATATATCTGTGGATGAGAGTTATCATTTATAGCTCTGCGGGTTTGTGAATTGCAGTGTCCCTGAGCTCCATTTTTCAACTGGCTTTTTTGGGAGCTGGCCGCAAAAGCGCGGGATTGCCTCAGGCCCTATTCTGCTTCTGGGCGGCAGGCTGAGCCTGTGGTTAATTCTTTTTCCCGATGGGAAAATAGAGTGAGCTGTGCCTGTCCCAACACCTACATCTAGTCTCTCATTGGTTGCCCCTCTTCCCGATCATCCTCAGGACAAATTGCAACCTGTAGGGAACAGGAGCTTAAAGGTGCTGATTCTCCAAGTAGGGAGATTGCTAGTAAAGTAGCTGGAAAGGCAAACCCGAGCACAAGGAGATGAGAAATGAGGTGCGTATTAGAAACCTTTCAAAATCACACGGTGTACCATCTTCTGGGTTTCTCATGCATGTTTTCGATGTAGGAAGATGCCCTTGAACCTGGAGATTTGGGACCCATGGGATGGGTACCAGGCAGTATTACTTTAAAGGGTCTGCATTTGCTCACCCAGCCTCACCCAACCTTTCAGCCCCAAGAGTGTCCACCCTTATGTCTCATCCAGCTGTGGGTCTAGATATGGTCAATCCAGGTTGCATCACAGCCTCTGAACGAATTTTGTAAGAATTTCTCTCTCTTTCACTGTCTTTGTTTTACGGGTTTTTAAAAGTAATTTATTTTTATAATGGGGTTTAGCTGCTTTTCACGGCTGTGTTTATGCGGCTTTACACCCACTTGACTCACTTCCAGACAGATATCAATACATAGGTTTTAAGATTCTTACTAGTCACATATATTCTTGTGCGGTGAATAGGGGGTGTTGAGTCCTGTTCACTGAGCAAGGAGTAGGTCTTGTCTATTACATATTGGGTGTATGGAACGGTATCTGAGCGAATTTGAAACCCTTGTTTTATGCCTCACCCCACCTCACCTTTCCCGTTAAGCAGCCATAGTGTGTTTTCTAAACGTGTGACTCTGTTCTGTTTTGTAATTCAGTTCAAGTGTAGCGGTTTTTACATTCCCTCTATAAGTGATAGCTTATGATAAGTGTCTTTTTCTGTGTGACTTATTTCACTTAGAATCGTCGTACCTAAATCCACTCATCTTGCTTCTACTAGCCTTATGACATTGATTTCATGTCTGAGTGATATTCCATTGTACATAAGGACCAAAACTTCTTTATCCATTTTTCTCTTTCCTGGGATATTTAAGGTGTCATGAAGTGGAGGTTCTTGTCAACAGAGCAGCCCTAAACTTTGGGGTGCCTGTGTCTTGCTGATTTTTAGTTTTCCCAATTTATACGCCCATGAGAGGACGTGCCCTATGCTCCCTAAGCTGTGTTTTTTCGATGCTACAGGACACACCGTACACTTCTCCAGAGTGGCTGTTGGCAATTTACATCCCGCCCATCAGCGTAGCAAGGCTGCCATTTCTCCATGGCCTGTCCTGCATCTCTGGTTTTGACACTTTTTGCAGCATGGCCCTTTTGACCGATGGGAAGCGAGACTTCTTTGTAGCGCTGATTAGCCTTTCCAGGTTGCTTGGTTGGCCAAAAAGGGCGTATGCGTTTTTTCCTGAATATATTCAGGAAAAAACGCATACGCCCTGTTTGGCCAAGGGCATTATTGTCGACGTTTTACCACTTTTCATGTGCTTTTAAGGCGATTTGAATCTACCTCCTGAAACCTGTTTCCTGCAATTCTGCCTTGCTTTCAAATCCTCTTCGTTGCCTTCCCTCAATATATCTGTGGATGAGAGTTATCATTTATAGCTCTGCGGGTTTGTGAATTGCAGTGTCCCTGAGCTCCATTTTTCAACTGGCTTTTTTGGGAGCTGGCCGCAAAAGCGCGGAATTGCCTCAGGCCCTATTCTGCTTCTGGGCGGCAGGCTGAGCCTGTGGTTAATTCTTCTTACCGATGGGAAAATAGAGTGAGCTGTGCCTGTCCCAACACCTACATCTAGTCTCTCATTGGTTGCCCCTCTTCCCGTTCATCCTCAGGACAAATTGCAACCTGTAGGGAACAGGAGCTTAAAGGTGCTGATTCTCCAAGTAGGGAGATTGCTAGTAAAGTAGCTGGAAAGGTGAACCCGAGCACAAGGAGATGAGAAATGAGGTGCGTATTAGAAACCTTTCAAAATCACATGGTGTACCATCTTCTGGGTTTCTCATGCATGTTTTCGATGTAGGAAGATGCCCTTGAACCTGGAGATTTGGGACCCATGGGATGGGTACCAGGCAGTATTACTTTAAAGGGTCTGCGTTTGCTCACCCAACCTCACCCAACCTTTCAGCCCCAAGAGTGTCCACCCTTATGTCTCATCCAGCTGTGGGTCTAGATATGGTCAATCCAGGTTGCATCACAGCCTCTGAACGAATTTTGTAAGAATTTCTCTCTCTTTCACTGTCTTTGTTTTACGGGTTTTTAAAAGTAATTTATTTTTATAATGGGGTTTAGCTGCTTTTCACGGCTGTGTTTATGCGGCTTTACACCCACTTGACTCACTTCCAGACAGATATCAATACATAGGTTTTAAGATTCTTACTAGTCACATATATTCTTGTGCGGTGAATAGGGGGTGTTGAGTCCTGTTCACTGAGCAAGGAGTAGGTCTTGTCTATTACATATTGGGTGTATGGAACGGTATCTGAGCGAATTTGAAACCCTTGTTTTATGCCTCACCCCACCTCACCTTTCCCGTTAAGCAGCCATAGTGTGTTTTCTAAACGTGTGACTCTGTTCTGTTTTGTAATTCAGTTCAAGTGTAGCGGTTTTTACATTCCCTCTATAAGTGATAGCTTATGATAAGTGTCTTTTTCTGTGTGACTTATTTCACTTAGAATCGTCGTACCTAAATCCACTCATCTTGCTTCTACTAGCCTTATGACATTGATTTCATGTCTGAGTGATATTCCATTGTACATAAGGACCACAACTTCTTTATCCATTTTTCTCTTTCCTGGGATATTTAAGGTGTCATGAAGTGGAGGTTCTTGTCAACAGAGCAGCCCTAAACTTTGGGGTGCCTGTGTCTTGCTGAATTTTAGTTTTCCCAATTTATACGCCCATGAGAGGACGTGCCCTATGCTCCTAGAGCTGTGTTTTTTCAATGTTTCAGGACACACCTTACACTTCTCCAGAGTGGCTGTTGGCAATTTACATCCCGCCCATCAGAGTAGCAAGGCTGCCATTTCTCCAGGGCCTGTCCTGCATTTCTGGTTTTGACACTTTTTGCAGCATGGCCCTTTTGACCGATGGGAAGCGAGACTTCTTTGTAGCGCTGATTAGCCTTTCCAGGTTGCTTGGTTGGCCAAACAGGGCGTATGCGTTTTTTCCTGAATATATTCAGGAAAAAACGCATACGCCCTGTTTGGCCAAGGGCATCATTGTCGACGTTTTACCACTTTTCATGTGCTTTAAAGGCGATTCGAATCTACCTCCTGAAACCTGTTTCCTGCAATTCTGCCTTGCTTTCAAATCCTCTTCGTTGCCTTCCCTCAATATATCTGTGGATGAGAGTTATCATTTATAGCTCTGCGGGTTTGTGAATTGCAGTGTCCCTGAGCTCCATTTTTCAACTGGCTTTTTTGGGAGCTGGCCGCAAAAGCGCGGGATTGCCTCAGGCCCTATTCTGCTTCTGGCCGGCAGGCTGAGCCTGTGGTAAATTCTTCTTCCCGATGGGAAAATAGAGTGACCTGTGCCTGTCCCAACACCAAGATCTATTCTCTCATTGGTTTCCCCTCTTCCCGTTCATCCTCAGGACAAATTGCAACCTGTAGGGAACAGGAGCTTAAAGGTGCTGATTCTCCAAGTAGGGAGATTGCTCGTAAAGTAGCTGGAAAGGCGAACCCGAGCACAAGGAGATGAGAAATGAGGTGCGTATTAGAAACCTTTCAAAATCACACGGTGTACCATCTTCTGGGTTTCTCATGCATGTTTTCGATGTAGGAAGATGCCCTTGAACCTGGAGATTTGGGACCCATGGGATGGATACCAGGCAGTATTACTTTAAAGGGTCTGCGTTTGCTCACCCAACCTCACCCAACCGTTAAGCCCCAAGAGTGTCCACCCTTATGTCTCATCCAGCTGTGGGTCTAGATATGGTCAATCCAGGTTGCATCAGAACCTCTGAACGAATTTTGTAATAATTTCTCTCGCTTTCACTGTCTTTGTTTTACGGGTTTTTAAAAGTAATTTATTTTTATAATGGGGTTTAGCTGCTTTTCACGGCTGTGTTTATGCAGCTTTACACCCACTTGACTCACTTCCAGACAGATATCAATACATAGGTTTTAAGATTCTTACTAGTCACATATATTCTTGTGCGGTGAATAGGGGGTGTTGAGTCCAGTTCACTGAGCAAGGAGTAGGTCTTGTCTATTACATATGGGTGTATGGAACGGTATCTGAGCGAATTTGAAACCCTTGTTTTATGCCTCACCCCACCTCACCTTTCCCGTTAAGCAGCCATAGTGTGTTTTCTAAACGTGTGACTCTGTTCTGTTTTGTAATTCAGTTCAAGTGTAGCGGTTTTTACATTCCCTCTATAAGTGATAGCTTATGATAAGTGTCTTTTTCTGTGTGACTTATTTCACTTAGAATCATCGTACCTAAATCCACTCATCTTGCTTCTACTAGCGTTATGACATTGATTTCATGTCTGAGTGATATTCCATTGTACATAAGGACCACAACTTCTTTATCCATTTTTCTCTTTCCTGGGATATTTAAGGTGTCATGAAGTGGAGGTTCTTGTCAACAGAGCAGCCCTAAACTTTGGGGTACCTGTGTCTTGCTGATTTTTAGTTTTCCCAATTTATACGCCCATGAGAGGACGTGCCCTATGCTCCCTAAGCTGTGTTTTTTCGATGTTTCAGGACACACCGTACACTTCTCCAGAGTGGCTGTTGGCAATTTACATCCCGCCCATCAGCGTAGCAAGGCTGCCATTTCTCCATGGCCTGTCCTGCATTTCTGGTTTTGACACTTTTTGCAGCATGGCCCTTTTGACCGATGGAAACGAGACTTCTTTGTAGCGCTGATTAGCCTTTCCAGGTTGCTTGGTTGGCCAAAAAGGGCGTATGCGTTTTTTCCTGAATATATTCAGGAAAAAACGCATACGCCCTGTTTGGCCAAGGGCATTATTGTCGACGTTTTACCACTTTTCATGTGCTTTATGGCGATTTGAATCTACCTCCTGAAAACTGTTTCCTGCAATTCTGCCTTGCTTTCAAATCCTCTTCGTTGCCTTCCCTCAATATATCTGTGGATGAGAGTTATCATTTATAGCTCTGCGGGTTTGTGAATTGCAGTGTCCCTGAGCTCCATTTTTCAACTGGCTTTTTTGGGAGCTGGCCGCAAAAGCGCGGGATTGCCTCAGGCCCTATTCTGCTTCTGGGCGGCAGGCTGAGCCTGTGGTTAATTCTTTTTCCCGATGGGAAAATAGAGTGAGCTGTGCCTGTCCCAACACCTACATCTAGTCTCTCATTGGTTGCCCCTCTTCCCGTTCATCCTCAGGACAAATTGCAACCTGTAGGGAACAGGAGCTTAAAGGTGCTGATTCTCCAAGTAGGGAGATTGCTAGTAAAGTAGCTGGAAAGGCGAACCCGAGCACAAGGAGATGAGAAATGAGGTGCGTATTAGAAACCTTTCAAAATCACACGGTGTACCATCTTCTGGGTTTCTCATGCATGTTTTCGATGTAGGAAGATGCCCTTGAACCTGGAGATTTGGGACCCATGGGATGGGTACCAGGCAGTATTACTTTAAAGGGTCTGCGTTTGCTCACCCAGCCTCACCCAACCTTTCAGCCCCAAGAGTGTCCACCCTTATGTCTCATCCAGCTGTGGGTCTAGATATGGTCAATCCAGGTTGCATCACAGCCTCTGAACGAATTTTGTAAGAATTTCTCTCTCTTTCACTGTCTTTGTTTTACGGGTTTTTAAAAGTAATTTATTTTTATAATGGGGTTTAGCTGCTTTTCACGGCTGTGTTTATGCGGCTTTACACCCACTTGACTCACTTCCAGACAGATATCAATACATAGGTTTTAAGATTCTTACTAGTCACATATATTCTTGTGCGGTGAATAGGGGGTGTTGAGTCCTGTTCACTGAGCAAGGAGTAGGTCTTGTCTATTACATATTGGGTGTATGGAACGGTATCTGAGCGAATTTGAAACCCTTGTTTTATGCCTCACCCCACCTCACCTTTCCCGTTAAGCAGGCATAGTGTGTTTTCTAAACGTGTGACTCTGTTCTGTTTTGTAATTCAGTTCAAGTGTAGCGGTTTTTACATTCCCTCTATAAGTGATAGCTTATGATAAGTGTCTTTTTCTGTGTGACTTATTTCACTTAGAATCGTCGTAACTAAATACACTCATCTTGCGTCTACTAGCATTATGACATTGATTTCATGTCTGAGTGATATTCCTTTCTACATAAGGACCACAATTTCTTTATCCATTTTTCTCTTTCCTGGGATATTTAAGGTGTCATGAAGTGGAGGTTCTTGTCAACAGAGCAGCCCTAAACTTTGGGGTGCCTGTGTCTTGATGATTTTTAGTTTTCCCAATTTATACGCCCATGAGAGGACGTGCCCTATGCTCCTAGAGCTGTGTTTTTTCGATGTTTCAGGACACACCGTACACTTCTCCAGAGTGGCTGTTGGCAATTTACATCCCGCCCAACAGCGTAGCAAGGCTGCCATTTCTCCATAGCCTGTCCTGCATTTCTGGTTTTGACACTTTTTGCAGCATGGCCCTTTTGACCGATGGAAACGAGACTTCTTTGTAGCGCTGATTAGCCTTTCCAGGTTGCTTGGTTGGCCAAAAAGGGCGTATGCGTTTTTTCCTGAATATATTCAGGAAAAAACGCATACGCCCTGTTTGGCCAAGGGCATCATTGTCGACTTTTTACCACTTTTCATGTGCTTTAAAGGCGATTCGAATCAACCTCCTGAAACCTGTTTCCTGCAATTCTGCCTTGCTTTCAAATCCTCTTCGTTGCCTTCCCTCAATATATCTGTGGATGAGAGTTATCATTTATAGCTCTGCGGGTTTGTGATTTGCAGTGTCCCTGAGCTCCATTTTTTACTGGCTTTTTTGGGAGCTGGCCGAAAAAGCGCGGGATTGCCTCAGGCCCTATTCTGCTTCTGGGCGGCAGGCTGAGCCTGTGGTTAATTCTTCTTCCCGATGGGAAAATAGAGTGACCTGTGCCTGTCCCAACACCTAGATCTTGTCTCTCATTGGTTTCCCCTCTTCCCGTTCATCCTCAGGACACATTGCAACCTGTAGGGAACAGGAGTTTAAAGGTGCTGATTCTCCAAGTAGGGAGATTGCTAGTAAAGTAGCTGGAAAGGCGAACCCGAGCACAAGGAGATGAGAAATGAGGTGCGTATTAGAAACCTTTCAAAATCACACGGTGTACCATCTTCGGGGTTTCTCATGCATGTTTTCGATGTAGGAAGATGCCCTTGAACCTGGAGATTTGGGACCCATGGGATGGGTACCACGCAGTATTAGTTTAAAGGGTCTGCATTTGCTCACCCAACCTCACCCAACCTCTCAGCCCCAAGAGTGTCCACCCTTATGTCTCATCCCGGTGTGGGTCTAGATATGGTCAATCCAGGTTGCATCACAGCCTCTGAACGAATTTTGTAAGAATTTCTCTCTCTTTCACTGTCTTTGTTTTACGCGTTTTTAAAAGTAATTTATTTTTATAATGGGGTTTAGCTGCTTTTCACGGCTGTGTTTATGCGGCTTTACACCCACTTGACTCACTTCCAGACAGATATCAATACATAGGTTTTAAGATTCTTACTAGTCACATATATTCTTGTGCGGTGAATAGGGGGTGTTGAGTCCAGTTCACTGAGCAAGGAGTAGGTCTTGTCTATTACATATTGGGTGTATGGAACGGTATCTGAGCGAATTTGAAACCCTTGTTTTATGCATCACCCCACCTCACCTTTCCCGCTCAGCAGCCATAGTGTGTTTTCTAAACGTGTGACTCTGTTCTGTTTTGTAATTCAGTTCAAGTGTTGCGGTTTTTACATTCCCTCTATAAGTGATACCTTATGATAAGTGTCTTTTTCTGTGTGACTTATTTCACTTAGAATCGTCGTACCTAAATCCACTCATCTTGCTTCTACTAGCCTTATGACATTGATTTCATGTCTGAGTGATATTCCATTGTACATAAGGACCACAACTTCTTTATCCATTTTTCTCTTTCCTGGGATATTTAAGGTGTCATGAAGTGGAGGTTTTTGTCAACAGAGCAGCCCTAAACTTTGTGGTGCCTGTGTCTTGCTGATTTTTAGTTTTCCCAATTTATACGCCCATGAGTGGACGTGCCCTATGCTCCCTAACTGTGTTTTTTCGATGTTTCAGGACACACCGTACACTTCTTCAGAGTGGCTGTTGGCAATTTACATCCCGCCCATCAGCGTAGCAAGGCTGCCATTTCTCCATGGCCTGTCCTGCATTTCTGGTTTTGACACTTTTTGCAGCATGACCCTTTTGACCGATGGGAAGCGAAACTTCTTTGTAGCGCTTATTTGCCTTTCCATGTTGCTTGGTTGGCCAAAAAGGGCGTATGCGTTTTTTTCCTGAATATATTCAGGAAAAAACGCATACGCCCTTTTTGGCCAAGGGCATCATTGTCGACGTTTTGCCGCTTTTCATGTGCTTTAATGGCGATTCGAATATACCTCCTGAAATCTGTTTCCTGCAATTCTGCCTTGCTTTCAAATCCTCTTCGTTGCCTTCCCTCAATATATCTGTGGATGACAGTTATCATTTATAACTCTGCGGGTTTGTGAATTGCAGTGTCCCTGAGCTCCATTTTTCAACTCGCTTTTTTGGTAGCTGGCCGCAAAAGCGCGGCATTGCCTCAGGCCCTATTCTGGTTCCCGGCGGGAGGCTGAGCCTGTGTTTAATTCTTCTTCCTGATGTGAAAATAGAGTGACCTGTGCCTGTCCCAACACCTAGATCTAGTCTCTCATTGGTTGCCCCTCTTCCCGTTCATCCTCAGGACAAATTGCAACCTGTAGGGAACAGGAGCTTAAAGGTGCTGATTCTCCAAGTAGGGAGATTGCTAGTAAAGTAGCTGGAAAGGCGAACCCTAGCACAAGGAGATGAGAAATGGGGTGCGTTTTAGAAACCTTTCAAAATCACATGGTGTACCATCTTCTGGGTTTCTCATGCATGTTTTCGATGTAGGAAGATGCCCTTGAACCTGGAGATTTGGGACCCATGGGATGGGTACCACACAGTATTACTTTAAAGGGTCTGCGTTTGCTCACCCAACCTCACCCAACCTCTAAGCCCCAAGAGTGTCCACCCTTATGTCTCATCCAGCTGTGGGTGTTGATATGGTCAATCCAGGTTGCATCACAGCCTCTGAACGAATTTTGTAAGAATTTCTCTCTCTTTCACTGTCTTTGTTTTACGGGTTTTTAAAAGTAATTTATTTTTATAATGGGGTTTAGCTGCTTTTCACGGCTGTGTTTATGCGGCTTTACACCCACTTGACTCACTTCCAGACAGATATCAATACATAGGTTTTAAGATTCTTACTAGTCACATATATTCTTGTGCGGTGAATAGGGGGAGTTGAGTCCAGTTCACTGAGCAAGGAGTAGGTCTTGTCTATTACATATTGGGTGTATGGAACGGTATCTGAGCGAATTTGAAACCCTTGTTTTATGCATCACCCCACCTCACCTTTCCCGTTAAGCAGCCATAGTGTGTTTTCTAAACGTGTGACTCTGTTCTGTTTTGTAATTCAGTTCAAGTGTAGCGGTTTTTACATTCCCTCTATAAGTGAGAGGTTATGATAAGTGTCTTTTTCTGTGTGACTTATTTCACTTAGAATCGTCATACCTAAATCCACTCATCTTGCTTCTACTAGCCTTATGACATTGATATCATGTCTGAGTGATATTCCTTTGTACATAAGGACCACAACTTCTTTATCCATTTTTCTCTTTCCTGGGATATTTAAGGTGTCATGAAGTGGAGGTTCTTGTCAACAAAGCAGCCCTAAACATTGGGGTGCCTGTGTCTTGCTGATTTTTAGTTGTCCCAATTTATACGCCCATGAGTGGACGTGCCGTACGCTCCCTAAGCTGTGTTTTTTCGATGTTTCAGGACACACCGTACACTTCTCCAGAGTGGCTGTTGGCAAATTACATCCCGCCCATCAGCGTAGCAAGGCTGCCATTTCTCCATGGCCTGTCCTGCATTTCTGGTTTTGACACGTTTTGCAGCATGGCCCTTTTGACTGATGGGAAGCGAGACTTCTTTGTAGCGCTGATTTGCCTTTCCAGGTTGCTTGGTTGGCCAAAAAGGGCGTATGCGTTTTTTCCTGAATATATTCAGGAAAAAACTCATACGCCCTTTTTGGCCAAGGGCATCACTGTCGACGTTTTGCCACTTTTCATGTGCTTTAAAGGCGATTCGAATCTACCTCCTGAAACCTGTTTCCTGCAATTCTGCCTTGCTTTCAAATCCTCTTCGTTGCCTTCCCTCAATATATTTGTGGACGAGAGTTATCATTTATAACTCAGCAGGTTTGTAAATTGCAGTGCCCCTAAGCTCCATTTTTCAACTGTCTTTTTTGGGAGCTGGCCGCAAAAGCACGGGATTGCCTCAGGCCCTATTCTGGTTCCCTGCGGCAGGCTGAGCCTGTGTTTAATTCTTCTTCCTGATGGGAAAATAGAGTGAGCTGTGCCTGTCCCAACACCTAGATCTAGTCTCTCATTGGTTGCCCCTCTTGCCGTTCATCCTCAGGACAAATTGCAACCTGTAGGGAACAGGAGCTTAAAGGTGCTGATTCTCCAAGTAGGGAGATTGCTAGTAAAGTAGCTGGAAAGGCGAACCCTAGCACAAGGAGATGAGAAATGGGGTGCGTTTTAGATACCTTTCAAAATCACACGGTGTACCATCTTCTGGGTTTCTCATGCATGTTTTCGATGTAGGAAGATGCCCTTGAACCTGGAGATTTGGGACCCATGGGATGGGTACCACACAGTATTACTTTAAAGGGTCTGCGTTTGCTCACCCAACCTCACCCAAACTCTAAGCCCCAAGAGTGTCCACCCTTATGTCTCATCCAGCTGTGGGTCTAGATATGGTCAATCCAGGTTGCATCACAGCCTCTGAACGAATTTTGTAAGAATTTCTCTCTCTTTCACTGTCTTTGTTTTACGGGTTTTTAAAAGTAATTTATTTTTATAATGGGGTTTAGCTGCTTTTCACGGCTGTGTTTATGCGGCTTTACACCCACTTGACTCACTTCCAGACAGATATCAATACATAGGTTTTAAGATTCTTACTAGTCACATATATTCTTGTGCGGTGAATAGGGGGTGTTGAGTCCAGTTCACTGAGCAAGGAGTAGGTCTTGTCTATTACATATTGGGTGTATGGAACGGTATCTGAGCGAATTTGAAACCCTTGTTTTATGCATCACCCCACCTCACCTTTCCCGTTAAGCAGCCATAGTGTGTTTTCTAAACGTGTGACTCTGTTCTGTTTTGTAATTCAGTTCAAGTGTAGCGGTTTTTACATTCCCTCTATAAGTGAGAGCTTATGATAAGTGTCTTTTTCTGTGTGACTTATTTCACTTAGAATCGTCATACCTAAATCCACTCATCTTGCTTCTACTAGCCTTATGACATTGATATCATGTCTGAGTGATATTCCTTTGTACATAAGGACCACAACTTCTTTATCCATTTTTCTCTTTCCTGGGATATTTAAGGTGTCATGAAGTGGAGGTTCTTGTCAACAAAGCAGCCCTAAACATTGGGGTGCCTGTGTCTTGCTGATTTTTAGTTGTCCCAATTTATACGCCCATGAGTGGACGTGCCCTATGCTCCCTAAGCTGTGTTTTTTCGGTGTTTCAGGACACACCGTACACTTCTCCAGAGTGGCTGTTGGCAAATTACATCCCGCCCATCAGCGTAGCAAGGCTGCCATTTCTCCATGGCCTGTCCTGCATTTCTGGTTTTGACACGTTTTGCAGCATGGCCCTTTTGACTGATGGGAAGCGAGACTTCTTTGTAGCGCTGATTTGCCTTTCCAGGTTGCTTGGTTGGCCAAAAAGGGCGTATGCGTTTTTTCCTGAATATATTCAGGAAAAAACTCATACGCCCTTTTTGGCCAAGGGCATCACTGTCGACGTTTTGCCACTTTTCATGTGCTTTAAAGGCGATTCGAATCTACCTCCTGAAACCTGTTTCCTGCAATTCTGCCTTGCTTTCAAATCCTCTTCGTCGCCTTCCCTCAATATATTTGTGGACGAGAGTTATCATTTATAACTCAGCAGGTTTGTAAATTGCAGTGCCCCTAAGCTCCATTTTTCAACTGTCTTTTTTGGGAGCTGGCCGCAAAAGCACGGGATTGCCTCAGGCCCTATTCTGGTTCCCTGCGGCAGGCTGAGCCTGTGTTTAATTCTTCTTCCTGATGGGAAAATAGAGTGAGCTGTGCCTGTCCCAACACCTAGATCTAGTCTCTCATTGGTTGCCCCTCTTGCCGTTCATCCTCAGGACAAATTGCAACCTGTAGGGAACAGGAGCTTAAAGGTGCTGATTCTCCAAGTAGGGAGATTGCTAGTAAAGTAGCTGGAAAGGCGAACCCTAGCACAAGGAGATGAGAAATGGGGTGCGTTTTAGATACCTTTCAAAATCACACGGTGTACCATCTTCTGGGTTTCTCATGCATGTTTTCGATGTAGGAAGATGCCCTTGAACCTGGAGATTTGGGACCCATGGGATGGGTACCACACAGTATTACTTTAAAGGGTCTGCGTTTGCTCACCCAACCTCACCCAAACTCTAAGCCCCAAGAGTGTCCACCCTTATGTCTCATCCAGCTGTGGGTCTAGATATGGTCAATCCAGGTTGCATCACAGCCTCTGAACGAATTTTGTAAGAATTTCTCTCTCTTTCACTGTCTTTGTTTTACGGGTTTTTAAAAGTAATTTATTTTTATAATGGGGTTTAGCTGCTTTTCACGGCTGTGTTTATGCGGCTTTACACCCACTTGACTCACTTCCAGACAGATATCAATACATAGGTTTTAAGATTCTTACTAGTCACATATATTCTTGTGCGGTGAATAGGGGGTGTTGAGTCCAGTTCACTGAGCAAGGAGTAGGTCTTGTCTATTACATATTGGGTGTATGGAACGGTATCTGAGCGAATTTGAAACCCTTGTTTTATGCATCACCCCACCTCACCTTTCCCGTTAAGCAGCCATAGTGTGTTTTCTAAACGTGTGACTCTGTTCTGTTTTGTAATTCAGTTCAAGTGTAGCGGTTTTTACATTCCCTCTATAAGTGAGAGCTTATGATAAGTGTCTTTTTCTGTGTGACTTATTTCACTTAGAATCGTCATACCTAAATCCACTCATCTTGCTTCTACTAGCCTTATGACATTGATATCATGTCTGAGTGATATTCCTTTGTACATAAGGACCACAACTTCTTTATCCATTTTTCTCTTTCCTGGGATATTTAAGGTGTCATGAAGTGGAGGTTCTTGTCAACAAAGCAGCCCTAAACATTGGGGTGCCTGTGTCTTGCTGATTTTTAGTTGTCCCAATTTATACGCCCATGAGTGGACGTGCCCTATGCTCCCTAAGCTGTGTTTTTTCGGTGTTTCAGGACACACCGTACACTTCTCCAGAGTGGCTGTTGGCAAATTACATCCCGCCCATCAGCGTAGCAAGGCTGCCATTTCTCCATGGCCTGTCCTGCATTTCTGGTTTTGACACTTTTTGCAGCATGGCCCTTTTGACCGATGGGAAGCGAGACTTCTTTGTAGCGCTGATTTGCCTTTCCAGGTTGCTTGGTTGGCCAAAAAGGGCGTATGCGTTTTTTCCTGAATATATTCAGGAAAAAACGCATACGCCCTTTTTGGCCAAGGGCATCACTGTCGACGTTTTGCCACTTTTCATGTGCTTTAAAGGCGATTCGAATCTACCTCCTGAAACCTGTTTCCTGCAATTCTGCCTTGCTTTCAAATCCTCTTCGTTGCCTTCCCTCAATATATTTGTGGACGAGAGTTATCATTTATAACTCAGCAGGTTTGTAAATTGCAGTGCCCCTGAGCTCCATTTTTCAACTGTCTTTTTTGGGAGCTGGCCGCAAAAGCACGGGATTGCCTCAGGCACTATTCTGGTTCCCTGCGGCAGGCTGAGCCTGTGTTTAATTCTTCTTCCTGATGGGAAAATAGAGTGAGCTGTGCCTGTCCCAACACCTAGATCTAGTCTCTCATTGGTTGCCCCTATTCCCGTTCATCCTCAGGACAAATTGCAACCTGTAGGGAACAGGAGCTTAAAGGTGCTGATTCTCCAAGTAGGGAGATTGCTAGTAAAGTAGCTGGAAAGGCGAACCCGAGCACAAGGAGATGAGAAATGAGGTGCGTATTAGAAACCTTTCAAAATCACACGGTGTACCATCTTCTGGGTTTCTCATGCATGTTTTCGATGTAGGAAGATGCCCTTGAACCTGGAGATTTGGGACCCATGGGATGGGTACCAGGCAGTATTACTTTAAAGGGTCTGCGTTTGCTCACCCAACCTCACCCAACCTTTCAGCCCCAAGAGTGTCCACCCTTATGTCTCATCCAGCTGTGGGTCTAGATATGGTCAATCCAGGTTGCATCACAGCCTCTGAACGAATTTTGTAATAATTTCTCTCTCTTTCACTGTCTTTGTTTTACGGGTTTTTAAAAGTAATTTATTTTTATAATGGGGTTTAGCTGCTTTTCACGGCTGTGTTTATGCAGCTTTACACCCACTTGACTCACTTCGAGACAGATATCAATACATAGGTTTTAAGATTCTTACTAGTCACATACATTCTTGTGCGGTGAATAGGGGGTGTTGAGTCCTGTTCACTGAGCAAGGAGTAGGTCTTGTCTATTACATATTGGGTGTATGGAACGGTATCTGAGCGAATTTGAAACCCTTGTTTTATGCCTCACCCCACCTCACCTTTCCCGTTAAGCAGCCATAGTGTGTTTTCTAAACGTGTGACTCTGTTCTGATTTGTAATTCAGTTCAAGTGTAGCGGTTTTTATATTCCCTCTATAAGTGATAGCTTATGATAAGTGTCTTTTTCTGTGTGACTTATTTCACTTAGAATCGTCGTTCCTAAATCCACTCATCTTGCTTCTACTAGCCTTATGACATTGATTTCATGTCTGAGTGATATTCCATTGTACATAAGGACCACAACTTCTTTATCCATTTTTCTCTTTCCTGGGATACTTAAGGTGTCATGAAGTGGAGGTTCTTGTCAACAGAGCAGCCCTAAACTTTGGGGTGCCTGTGTCTTGCTGATTTTTAGTTTTCCCAATTTATACGCCCATGAGTGGACGTGCCCTACGCTCCCTAAGCTGTGTTTTTTTGATGTTTCAGGACACACCGTACACTTCTCCAGAGTGGCTGTTGGCAATTTACATCCCGCCCATCAGCGTAGCAAGGCTGCCATTTCTCCATGGTCTGTCCTGCATTTCTGGTTTTGACACATTTTGCAGCATGGCCCTTTTGACCGATGGGAAGCGAGACTTCTTTGTAGCGCTGATTTGCCATTCCAGGTTGCTTGGTTGGCCAAAAAGGGCGTATCCGTTTTTTCCTGAATATATTCAGGAAAAAACGCATACGCCCTTTTTGGCCAAGGGCATCATTGTCGACGTTTTGCCACTTTTCATGTGCTTTAAAGGTGATTCGAATCTACCTCCTGAAACCTGTTTCCTGCAATTCTGCCTTGCTTTCAAATCCTCTTCGTTGCCTTCCCTCAATATATTTGTGTACGAGAGTTATCATTTATAACTCAGCAGGTTTGTGAATTGCAGTGCCCCTGAGCTCCATTTTCAAACTGTCTTTTTTGGGAGCTGGCCGCAAAAGCACGGGATTGCCTCAGCCCCTATTCTGGTTCCTGGCGGCAGGCTGTGCCTGTGGTTAATTCTTCTTCCTGATGGGAAAATAGAGTGACCTGTGCCTGTCCCAACACCTAGATCTAATCTCTCATTGGTTGCCCCTCTTCCCGTTCATCCTCAGGACAAATTGCAACCTGTAGGGAACAGGAGCTTAAAGGTGCTGATTCTCCAAGTAGGGAGATTGCTAGTAAATTAGCTGGAAAGGCGAACCCGAGCACAAGGAGATGAGAAATGAGCTGCGTTTTAGAAACCTTTCAAAATCACACGGTATACCATCTTCTGGGTTTCTCATGCATGTTTTCGATGTAGGAAGATGCCCTTGAACCTGGAGATTTGGGACCCATGGAATGGGTACCACGCAGTATTACTTTAAAGGTTCTGCGTTTGCTCACCCAACCTCACCAAACCTCTCAGCCCCAAGAGTGTCCACCCTTATGTCTCATCCAGCTGTGGGTCTAGATATGGTCAATCCAGGTTGCATCACAGCCTCTGAACGAATTTTGTAAGAATTTCTCTCTCTTTCACTGTCTTTGTTTTACGGGTTTTTAAAAGTAATTTATTTTTTTAATGGGGTTTAGCTGCTTTTCACGGTTGTGTTTATGCGGCTTTACACCCACTTGACTCACTTCCAGAGAGATATCAATACATAGGTTTTACAATTCTTACTAGTCACATATATTCTTGTGCGGTGAATAGGGGGTGTTGAGTCCAGTTCACTGAGCAAGGAGTAGGTCTTGTCTATTACATATTGGGTGTATGGAACGGTGTCTGAGCGAATTTGAAACCCTTGTTTTATGCATCACCCCACCTCACCTTTCCCGTTAAGCAGCCATAGTGTGTTTTCTAAACGTGTGACTATGTTCTGTTTTGTAATTCAGTTCAAGTGTAGCGGTTTTTACATTCCCTCTATAAGTGATAGCTTATGATAAGTGTCTTTTTCTGTGTGACTTATTTCACTTAGAATCGTCGTTCCTAAATCCACTCATCTTGCTTCTACTTGCCTTATGACATTGATTTCATGTCTGAGTGATATTCCATTGTACATAAGGACCACAACTTCTTTATCCATTTTTCTCTTTCCTGGGATATTTAAGGTGTCATGAAGTGGAGGTTCTTGTCAACAGAGCAGCCCTAAACTTTGGGGTGCCTGTGTCTTGCTGATTTTTAGTTTTCCCAATTTATACGCCCATGAGTGGACGTGCCCTATGCTCCCTAAGCTGTTTTTTTTCGATGTTTCAGGACACACCGTACACTTCTCCAGTGTGGCTGTTGGCAATTTACATCCCGCCCATCAGCGTAGCAAGGCTGCCATTTCTCCATGGCCTGTCCTGCATTTCTGGTTTTTACACTTTTTGCAGCATGTCCCTTTTGACCGATGGGAAGCGAGACTTCATTGTAGCGCTGATTTGCCTTTCCAGGTTGCTTGGTTGGCCAAAAAGGGCGTATGCGTTTTTTCCTGAATATATTCAGGAAAAAACGCATACGCCCTTTTTGGCCAAGGGCATCATTGTCGACGTTTTGCCGCTTTTCATGTGCTTTAAAGCCGATTCGAATCTACCTCCTGAAACCTGTTTCCTGCAATTCTGCCTTGCTTTCAAATACTCTTCGTTGCCTTCCCTCAATATATTTGTGGACGAGAGTTATCATTTATAACTCAGCAGGTTTGTAAATCGCAGTGCCCCTGAGCTCCATTTTTCAACTGTCTTTTTTGGGAGCTGGCCGCAAAAGCACGGGATTGCCTCAGGCCCTATTCTGGTTCCCTGCGGCAGGCTGAGCCTGTGTTTAATTCTTCTTCCTGATGGGAGAATAGAGTGAGCTGTGCCTTTCCCAACACCTAGATCTAGTCTCTCATTGGTTGCCCCTATTCCCGTTCATCCTCAGGACAAATTGCAACCTGTAGGGTACAGGAGCTTAAAGGTGCTGATTCTCCAAGTAGGGAGATTGCTAGTAAAGTAGCTGGAAAGGCGAACCCGAGCACAAGGAGATGAGAAATGAGGTGCGTATTAGAAACCTTTCAAAATCACACGGTGTACCATCTTCTGGGTTTCTCATGCATGTTTTCGATGTAGGAAGATGCCCTTGAACCTGGAGATTTGGGACCCATGGGATGGGTACCAGGCAGTATTACTTTAAAGGGTCTGCGTTTGCTCACCCAACCTCACCCAACCTTTCAGCCCCAAGAGTGTCCACCCTTATGTCTCATCCAGCTGTGGGTCTAGATATGGTCAATCCAGGTTGCATCACAGCCTCTGAACGAATTTTGTAATAATTTCGCTCTCTTTCACTGTCTTTGTTTTACGGGTTTTTAAAAGTAATTTATTTTTATAATGGGGTTTAGCTGCTTTTCACGGCTGTGTTTATGCGGCTTTACACCCACTTGACTCACTTCCAGACAGATATCAATACATAGGTTTTAAGATTCTCACTAGTCACATATATTCTTGTGCGGTGAATAGGGGGTGTTGAGTCCTGTTCACTGAGCAAGGAGTAGGTCTTGTCTATTACATATTGGGTGTATGGAACGGTATCTGAGCGAATTTGAAACCCTTGTTTTATGCCTCACCCCACCTCACCTTTCCCGTTAAGCAGCCATAGTGTGTTTTCTAAACGTGTGACTCTGTTCTGATTTGTAATTCAGTTCAAGTGTAGCGGTTTTTATATTCCCTCTATAAGTGATAGCTTATGATAAGTGTCTTTTTCTGTGTGACTTATTTCACTTAGAATCGTCGTTCCTAAATCCACTCATCTTGCTTCTACTAGCCTTATGACATTGATTTCATGTCTGAGTGATATTCCATTGTACATAAGGACCACAACTTCTTTATCCATTTTTCTCTTTCCTGGGATACTTAAGGTGTCATGAAGTGGAGGTTCTTGTCAACAGAGCAGCCCTAAACTTTGGGGTGCCTGTGTCTTGCTGATTTTTAGTTTTCCCAATTTATACGCCCATGAGTGGACGTGCCCTACGCTCCCTAAGCTGTGTTTTTTTGATGTTTCAGGACACACCGTACACTTCTCCAGAGTGGCTGTTGGCAATTTACATCCCGCCCATCAGCGTAGCAAGGCTGCCATTTCTCCATGGTCTGTCCTGCATTTCTGGTTTTGACACTTTATGCAGCATGGCACTTTTGACCGATGGGAAGCGAGACTTCTTTGTAGCGCTGATTTGCCATTCCAGGTTGCTTGGTTGGCCAAAAAGGGCGTATCCGTTTTTTCCTGAATATATTCAGGAAAAAACGCATACGCCCTTTTTGGCCAAGGGCATCATTGTCGACGTTTTGCCACTTTTCATGTGCTTTAAAGGTGATTCGAATCTACCTCCTGAAACCTGTTTCCTGCAATTTTGCCTTGCTTTCAAATCCTCTTCGTTGCCTTCCCTCAATATATTTGTGTACGAGAGTTATCATTTATAACTCAGCAGGTTTGTGAATTGCAGTGCCCTTGAGCTCCATTTTCAAACTGTCTTTTTTGGGAGCTGGCCGCAAAAGAACGGGATTGCCTCAGCCCCTATTCTGGTTCCTGGCGGCAGGCTGAGCCTGTGGTTAATTCTTCTTCCTGATGGGAAAATAGAGTGACCTGTGCCTGTCCCAACACCTAGATCTAATCTCTCATTGGTTGCCCCTCTTCCCGTTCATCCTCAGGACAAATTGCAACCTGTAGGGAACAGGAGCTTAAAGGTGCTGATTCTCCAAGTAGGGAGATTGCTAGTAAATTAGCTGGAAAGGCGAACCCGAGCACAAGGAGATGAGAAATGAGCTGCGTTTTAGAAACCTTTCAAAATCACACGGTATACCATCTTCTGGGTTTCTCATGCATGTTTTCGATGTAGGAAGATGCCCTTGAACCTGGAGATTTGGGACCCATGGAATGGGTACCACGCAGTATTACTTTAAAGGTTCTGCGTTTGCTCACCCAACCTCACCAAACCTCTCAGCCCCAAGAGTGTCCACCCTTATGTCTCATCCAGCTGTGGGTCTAGATATGGTCAATCCAGGTTGCATCACAGCCTCTGAACGAATTTTGTAAGAATTTCTCTCTCTTTCACTGTCTTTGTTTTACGGGTTTTTAAAAGTAATTTATTTTTTTAATGGGGTTTAGCTGCTTTTCACGGTTGTGTTTATGCGGCTTTACACCCACTTGACTCACTTCCAGAGAGATATCAATACATAGGTTTTACAATTCTTACTAGTCACATATATTCTTGTGCGGTGAATAGGGGGTGTTGAGTCCAGTTCACTGAGCAAGGAGTAGGTCTTGTCTATTACATATTGGGTGTATGGAACGGTGTCTGAGCGAATTTGAAACCCTTGTTTTATGCATCACCCCACCTCACCTTTCCCGTTAAGCAGCCATAGTGTGTTTTCTAAACGTGTGACTATGTTCTGTTTTGTAATTCAGTTCAAGTGTAGCGGTTTTTACATTCCCTCTATAAGTGATAGCTTATGATAAGTGTCTTTTTCTGTGTGACTTATTTCACTTAGAATCGTCGTTCCTAAATCCACTCATCTTGCTTCTACTTGCCTTATGACATTGATTTCATGTCTGAGTGATATTCCATTGTACATAAGGACCACAACTTCTTTATCCATTTTTCTCTTTCCTGGGATATTTAAGGTGTCATGAAGTGGAGGTTCTTGTCAACAGAGCAGCCCTAAACTTTGGGGTGCCTGTGTCTTGCTGATTTTTAGTTTTCCCAATTTATACGCCCATGAGTGGACGTGCCCTATGCTCCCTAAGCTGTTTTTTTTCGATGTTTCAGGACACACCGTACACTTCTCCAGTGTGGCTGTTGGCAATTTACATCCCGCCCATCAGCGTAGCAAGGCTGCCATTTCTCCATGGCCTGTCCTGCATTTCTGGTTTTTACACTTTTTGCAGCATGTCCCTTTTGACCGATGGGAAGCGAGACTTCATTGTAGCGCTGATTTGCCTTTCCAGGTTGCTTGGTTGGCCAAAAAGGGCGTATGCGTTTTTCCCTGAATATATTCAGGAAAAAACGCATACGCCCTTTTTGGCCAAGGGCATCACTGTCGACGTTTTGCCGCTTTTCATGTGCTTTAAAGCCGATTCGAATCTACCTCCTGAAACCTGTTTCCTGCAATTCTGCCTTGCTTTCAAATACTCTTCGTTGCCTTCCCTCAATATATTTGTGGACGAGAGTTATCATTTATAACTCTGCAGGTTTGTGAATTTCAGTGCCCATGTGCTCCATTTTTCAACTGGCTTTTTTGGGAGGTGGCCGCAGAAGTGCGGGATTGCCTCAGGCACTATTCTGCTTCCCGGCGGCAGGCTGAGCCTGTGGTTAATTCTTCTTCCTGATGGGAAAATAGAGTGACATGTGCCTGTCCCAACACCTACATCTAGTCTCTCATTGGTTGCCCCTCTTCCCGTTCATCCTCAGGACAAATTGCAACCTGTACAGAACAGGAGGTTAAAGGTGCTGATTCTCCAAGTAGGGAGATTGCTAGTAAAGTAGCTGGAATGGCGAACCCGAGCACAAGGAGATGAGAAATGAGGTGCGTTTTAGAAACCTTTCCCGATCACACGGTGTACCATCTTCTGGGATTCTCATGCATGTTTTCGATGTAGGAAGATGCCCTTGAACCTGGAGATTTGGGACCCATGGGATGGGTACCACGCAGTATTACTTTAAAGGTTCTGCGTTTGCTCACCCAACCTCACCCAACCTCTCAGCCCCAAGAGTATCCACCCTTATGTCTCATCCAGCTGTGGGTCTAGATATGGTCAATCCAGGTTGCATCAAAGCCCCTGAACGAATTATGTAAGAATTTCTCTCTCTTTCACTGTCTTTCTTTTACGGGTTTTTAAAAGTAATTTATTTTTATTATGGGGTTTAGCTGCCTTTCACGGCTGTGTTTATGCGGCTTTACACCCACTTGGCTCACTTCCAGAGAGATATCAATACATAGGTTTTACGTTTATTACTAGTCAGATATATTCTTGTGCGGTGAATAGGGGGTGTTGATTCCAGTTCACTGAGCAAGGAGTAGGCCTTGTCTATTACATATTGGGTGTATGGAACGGTATCTGAGCGAATTTGAAACCCTTGTTTTATGCATCACCCCAACTCACCTTTCCCGTTAAGCAGCCATAGTGTGTTTTCTAAACGTTTGACTCTGTTCCCTTTGTAATTCAGTTCAAGTGTAGCGGTTTTTACATTCCCTCTATAAGTGATAGCTTATGATAAGTGTCTTTTTCTGTGTGACTTAGTTCACTTAGAATCGTCATACCTAAATCCACTCATCTTGCTTCTACTAGCCTTATGACATTGATTTCATGTCTGAGTGATATTCCTTTGTACATAAGGACCACAACTTCTTTATCCATTTTTCTCTTTCCTGGGATATTTAAGGTGTCATGAAGTGGAGGTTCTTGTCAACATAGCAGCCCTAAACATTGGGGTGCCTGTGTCTTGCTGATTTTTAGTTTTCCCAATTTATACGCCCATGAGTGCACGTGCCCTATGCTCCCTAAGCTGTTTTTTCGATGTTTCAGGACACACCGTACACTTCTCCAGAGTGGCTGTTGGCAATTTACATCCCGCCCATCAGCGTAGCAAGGCTGCCATTTCTCCATGGCCTGTCCTGCATTTCTCGGTTTGACACTTTTTGCAGCATGGCCCTTTTCACCGATGGGAAGCGAGACTTCTTTGTAGCGCTGATTTGCCTTTCCAGGTTGCTTGGTTGGCCAAAAAGGGCGTATGCGTTTTTTCCTGAATATATTCAGGAAAAAACGCATACGCCCTTTTTGGCCAAGGGCATCACTGTCGACGTTTTGCCACTTTTCATGTGCTTTAAAGGCGATTCGTATCTACCTCCTGAAACATGTTTCCTGCAATTCTGCCTTGCTTTCAAATCCTCTTCGTTGCCTTCCCTCAATATATTTGTGGACGAGAGTTACCATTTATAACTCTGCGGGTTTGTGAATGGCAGTGACCCTGAGCTCCATTTTTCAACTGTCTTTTTTGGGAGCTGGCCGCAAAAGCACGGGATTGCCTCAGGCCCTATTCAGGTTCCGGGGGGCAGGCTGAGCCTGTGGTTAATTCTTCATCCTGATGGAAAAATAGAGTGACCTGTGCCTGTCCCAACACCTAGATCTAGTCTCTCATTGGTTGCCCCTCTTCCCGTTCATCCTCAGGACAAATTGCAACCTGTACAGAACAGGAGGTTAAAGGTGCTGATTCTCCAAGTAGGGAGATTGCTAGTAAAGTACCTGGAATGGCGAACCCGAGCACAAGGAGATGAGAAATGAGGTGCGTATTAGAAACCTTTGAAAATCACACGGTGTACCATCTTCTGGGTTTCTCATGCATGTTTTCGATGTAGGAAGATGCCCTTGAACCTGGAGATTTGGGACCCATGGGATGGGTACCACGCAGTATTACTTTAAAGGTTCTGCGTTTGCTCACCCAACCTCACCCAACCTCTCAGCCCCAAGAGTGTCCACCCTTATGTCTCATCCAGCTGTGGGTCTAGATATGGTCAATCCAGGTTGCATCAAAGTCCCTGAACGAATTATGTAAGAATTTCTCTCTCTTTCACTGTCTTTCTTTTACGGGATTTTAAAAGTAATTTATTTTTATAATGGGGTTTAGCTGCCTTTCACGGCTGTGTTTATGCGGCTTTACACCCACTTGACTCACTTCCAGAGAGATATCAATACATAGGTTTTACGATTCTTACTAGTCAGACATATTATTGTGCGGTGAATAGGGGGTGTTGAGTCCAGTTCACTGAGCAAGGAGTTGGTCTTGTCTATTACATATTGGGTGTATGGAACGGTATCTGAGTGAATTTGAAACCCTTGTTTTATGCATCACCCCAACTCACCTTTCCCGTTAAGCAGCCATAGTGTGTTTTCTAAACGTGTGACTCTGTTCTGTTTTTTAATTCAGTTCAAGTGTAGCGGTTTTTACATTCCCTCTCTAAGTGATAGCTTATGATAAGTGTCTTTTTCTGTGTGACTTATTTCACTTAGAATCGTCGTTCCTAAATCCACTCATCTTGCTTCTACTAGCCTTATGACATTGATTTCATGTCTGAGTGATATTCCATTGTACATAAGGACCACAACTTCTTTATCCATTTTTCTCTTTCCTGGGATATTTACGGTGTCATGAAGTGGAGGTTCTTGTCAACAGAGCTGCCCTAAACTTTGGGGTGCCTGTGTCTTGCTGATTTTTAGTTTTCCCAATTTATACGCCCATGAGTGGACGTGCCCTATGCTCCCTAAGCTGTGTTTTTTTGATGTTTCAGGACACACCGTACACTTCTCCAGAGTGGCTGTTGGCAATTTACATCCCTCCCATCAGCGTAGCAAGGCTGCCATTTCTCCATGGCCTGTCCTGCATTTCTGGTTTTGAAAATTTTTGCAGCATGGCCCTTTTGACCGATGGGAAGCAAGAATTCTTGGTAGCGCTGATTTGCCTTTCCAGGTTGCTTGGTTGGCCAAAAAGGGCGTATGCGTTGTTTCCTGAATATATTCAGGAAACAACGCATACGCCCTTTTTGGCCAAGGTCATCATTGTCGACGTTTTGCCACCTTTCATGTGCTTTAAAGGCGATTCGAATCTACCCCCTGAAACCTGTTTCCTGCAATTCTGCCTTGCTTTCAAATCCTCTTCGTTGCCTTCCCTCAATATATTTGTGGACGAGAGTTATCATTTATAACTCAGCAGGTTTGTGAATTGCAGTGCCCCTGAGCTCCATTTTTCAACTGTCTTTTTTGGGAGCTGGCCGCAAAAGCACGGGATTGCCTCAGGCCCTATTCTGGTTCCCGGCGGCAGGCTGAACCTGTGTTTAATTCTTCTTCCTATTGGGAAAAAAGAGTGACCTGTGCCTGTCCCAACACCTAGATCTAGTCTCTCATTGGTTGCCCCTCTTCCCGTTCATCCTCAGGACAAATTGCAACCTGTAGGGAACAGGAGCTTAAAGGTGCTGATTCTCCAAGTAGGGAGATTGCTAGTAAAGTAGCTGGAAAGGCGAACCCCAGCACAAGGAGATGAGAAATGTGGTTCATTTTGGAAACCTTTCAAAATCACACGGTGTACCATCTTCTGGGTTTCTCATGCATGTTTTCGATGTAGGAAGATGCCCTTGAACCTGGAGATTTGGGACCCATGGGATGGGTACCACGCAGTATTACTTTAAAGGGTCTGCGTTTGCTCACCCAACCTCACCAAACCTCTCAGCCCCAAGAGTGTCCACCCTTATGTCTCATCCAGCTGTGGGTCTAGATATGGTCAATCCAGGTTGCATCACAGCCCCTGAACGAATTTTGTAAAATTTCTCTCTCTTTCACTGTCTTTGTTTTACGGGTTTTTAAAAGTAATTTATTTTTATAATGGGGTTTAGCTGCTTTTCACGGCTGTGTTTAAGCGGCTTTACACCCACTTGACTCACTTCCAGACACGTATCAATACATAGGTTTTAAGATTCTTACTAGTCACGTATATTCTTGTGCGGTGAATAGGGGGTGTTGTGTCCAGTTCACTGAGCAAGGAGTAGGTCTTTTTTATTACATATTGTGTGTATGGAACGGTATCTGAGCGAATTTGAAACCCTTGTTTTATGCATCACCCCACCTCACCTTTCCCGTTAAGCAGCCATAGTGTGTTTTCTAAACGTGTGACTCTGTTCTGTTTTGTAATTCAGTTCAAGTGTAGCGGTTTTTACATTCCCTCTATAAGTGATACCTTATGATAAGTGTCTTTTTCTGTGTGACTTATTTCACTTGGAATCGTCGTACCTAAATCCACTCATCTTGCTTCTCCTAGCCTTATGACATTGATTTCATGTCTGAGTGATATTCCTTTGTACATAATGACCACAACTTCTTTATCCATTTTTCTCTTTCCTGGGATATTTAAGGTGTCATGAACTGGAGGTTCTTGTCAACAGAGCAGCCCTAAACTTTGGGGTGCCTGTGTCTTGCTGATTTTTAGTTTTCCCAATTTATACGCCCATGAGTGGACGTGCCCTATGCTCCCTAAGCTGTGTTTTTTTGATGTTTCAGGACACACCGTACACTTCTCCAGAGTGGCTGTTGGCAATTTACATCCCTCCCATCAGCGTAGCAAGGCTGCCATTTCTCCATGGCCTGTCCTGCATTTCTGGTTTTGAAAATTTTTGCAGCATGGCCCTTTTGACCGATGGGAAGCGAGAATTCTTGGTAGCGCTGATTTGCCTTTCCAGGTTGCTTGGTTGGCCAAAAAGGGCGTATGCGTTGTTTCCTGAATATATTCAGGAAACAACGCATACGCCCTTTTTGGCCAAGGTCATCATTGTCGACGTTTTGCCACCTTTCATGTGCTTTAAAGGCGATTCGAATCTACCCCCTGAAACCTGTTTCCTGCAATTCTGCCTTGCTTTCAAATCCTCTTCGTTGCCTTCCCTCAATATATTTGTGGACGAGAGTTATCATTTATAACTCAGCAGGTTTGTGAATTGCAGTGCCCCTGAGCTCCATTTTTCAACTGTCTTTTTTGGGAGCTGGCCGCAAAAGCACGGGATTGCCTCAGGCCCTATTCTGGTTCCCGGCGGCAGGCTGAACCTGTGTTTAATTCTTCTTCCTATTGGGAAAAAAGAGTGACCTGTGCCTGTCCCAACACCTAGATCTAGTCTCTCATTGGTTGCCCCTCTTCCCGTTCATCCTCAGGACAAATTGCAACCTGTAGGGAACAGGAGCTTAAAGGTGCTGATTCTCCAAGTAGGGAGATTGCTAGTAAAGTAGCTGGAAAGGCGAACCCCAGCACAAGGAGATGAGAAATGTGGTTCATTTTGGAAACCTTTCAAAATCACACGGTGTACCATCTTCTGGGTTTCTCATGCATGTTTTCGATGTAGGAAGATGCCCTTGAACCTGGAGATTTGGGACCCATGGGATGGGTACCACGCAGTATTACTTTAAAGGGTCTGCGTTTGCTCACCCAACCTCACCAAACCTCTCAGCCCCAAGAGTGTCCACCCTTATGTCTCATCCAGCTGTGGGTCTAGATATGGTCAATCCAGGTTGCATCACAGCCCCTGAACGAATTTTGTAAAATTTCTCTCTCTTTCACTGTCTTTGTTTTACGGGTTTTTAAAAGTAATTTATTTTTATAATGGGGTTTAGCTGCTTTTCACGGCTGTGTTTAAGCGGCTTTACACCCACTTGACTCACTTCCAGACACGTATCAATACATAGGTTTTAAGATTCTTACTAGTCACGTATATTCTTGTGCGGTGAATAGGGGGTGTTGTGTCCAGTTCACTGAGCAAGGAGTAGGTCTTTTTTATTACATATTGTGTGTATGGAACGGTATCTGAGCGAATTTGAAACCCTTGTTTTATGCATCACCCCACCTCACCTTTCCCGTTAAGCAGCCATAGTGTGTTTTCTAAACGTGTGACTCTGTTCTGTTTTGTAATTCAGTTCAAGTGTAGCGGTTTTTACATTCCCTCTATAAGTGATACCTTATGATAAGTGTCTTTTTCTGTGTGACTTATTTCACTTGGAATCGTCGTACCTAAATCCACTCATCTTGCTTCTCCTAGCCTTATGACATTGATTTCATGTCTGAGTGATATTCCTTTGTACATAATGACCACAACTTCTTTATCCATTTTTCTCTTTCCTGGGATATTTAAGGTGTCATGAACTGGAGGTTCTTGTCAACAGAGCAGCCCTAAACTTTGGGGTGCCTGTGTCTTGCTGATTTTTAGTTTTCCCAATTTATACGCCCATGAGTGGACGTGCCCTATGCTCCCTAAGCTGTGTTTTTTCGATGTTTCAGGACACACCGTACACTTCTCCAGAGTGGCTGTTGGCAATTAACATCCCGCCTATCAGCGTAGCAAGGCTGCCATTTCTCCATGGCCTGTCCTGCATTTCTGGTTTTGACACTTTTTTAGCATGGCCCTTTTGACCGATGGGAAGCGAGACTTCTTTGTAGCGCTGATTTGCCTTTCCAGGTTGCTTGGTTGGCCAAAAAGGGCGTATGCGTTTTTTCCTGAATATATTCAGGAAAAAACGCATACGCCCTTTTTGTCCAAGGGCATCATTGTCGACGTTTTGCCGCTTTTCATGTGCTTTAAAGGCAATTCGAATCTACCTCCTGAAATCTGTTTCCTGCAATTCTGCCTTGCTTCCAAATCCTCTTCGTTGCCTTCCCTCAATATATTTTTGGACGAGACTTATCATTTATAACTCTGCGGGTTTGTGAATTGCAGTGTCCCTGAGCTCCATTTTTCAACTCGCTTTTTTGGGAGCTGGCCGCAAAAGCGCAGTATTGCCTCAGGCGCTATTGTGCTTCTGGGCAGCAGGCTGAGCCTGTGGTTAATTCTTCTTCCTGATGGGAAAATAGAGTGACCTGTGCCTGTCCCAACACCTAGATATAGTCTCTCATTGGTTGCCCCTCTTCCCGTTCATCCTCAGGACAATTTGCAACCTGTATGGATCAGGAGCTTAAAGGTGCTGATTCTGCAAGTAGGGAGATTGCTAGTAAAGTAGCTGGAAAGGCGAACCCGAGCACAAGGAGGTGAGAAATGGGGTGCGTTTTAGAAACCTTTCAAAATCACACGGTGTACCATCTTCTGAGTTTCTCATGCAAGTTTTCGATGTAGGAAGATGCCCTTGAACCTGGAGATTTGGGACCCATGGGATGGGTACCACGCAGTATTACTTTAAAGGGTCTGCGTTTGCTCACCCAACCTCACCCAACCTGTCAGCCCCAAGAGTGTCCAACCTTATGTCTCATCCAGCTGTGGGTCTAGATATGGTCAATCCAGGTTGCATCACAGCCCCTGAACGAATTTTGTAAGAATTTCACTGTCTTTGTTTTACGGGTTTTTAAAAGTAATTTATTTTTATAATGGGGTTTAGCTGCTTTTCACGGCTGTGTTTAAGCGGCTTTACACCCACTTGACTCACTTCCAGACACGTATCAATACATAGGTTTTAAGATTCTTACTAGTCACGTATATTCTTGTGCGGTGAATAGGGGGTGTTGTGTCCAGTTCACTGAGCAAGGAGTAGGTTTTGTCTATTACATATTGGGTGTATGGAACGGTATCTGAGCGAATTTGAAACCCTTGTTTTATGCATCACCCCACCTCACCTTTCCCGTTCAGCAGCCATAGTGTGTTTTCTAAACGTGTGACTCTGTTCTGTTTTGTAATTCAGTTCAAATGTAGCGGTTTTTACATTCCCTCTATAAGTGACAGCCTTTGATAAGTGTCTTTTTCTGTGTGACTTAGTTCACTTAGAATCGTCATACCTAAATCCACTCATCTTGCTTCTACTAGCCTTATGACATTGATTTCATGTCTGAGTGATATTCCTTTGTACATAAGGACCACAACTTCTTTATCCATTTTTCTCTTTCCTGGGATATTTAAGGTGTCATGAAGTGGAGGTTCTTGTCAACATAGCAGCCCTAAACATTGGGGTGCCTGTGTCTTGCTGATTTTTAGTTTTCCCAATTTATACGCCCATGAGTGCACTTGCGCTATGCTCCCTAAGCTGTTTTTTCGATGTTTCAGGACACACCGTACACTTCTCCAGAGTGGATGTTGGCAATTTACATCCCGCCCATCAGCGTAGCAAGGCTGCCATTTCTCCATGGCCTGTCCTGCATTTCTGGTTTTGACACTTTTTGCAGCATGGCCCTTTTGACCGATGGGAAGCGAGACTTCTTTGTAGCGCTGATTTGCCTTTCCAGGTTGCTTGGTTGGCCAAAAAGGGCGTATCCGTTTTTTCCTGAATATATTCAGGAAAAAACGCATACGCCCTTTTTGGCCAAGGGCATCACTGTCGACGTTTTGCCTCTTTTCATGTGCTTTAAAGGCGATTCGAATCTACCTCCTGAAACATGTTTCCTGCAATTCTGCCTTGCTTTCAAATCCTCTTCGTTGCCTTCCCTCAATATATTTGTTGACGAGAGTTACCATTTATAACTCTGCGGGTTTGTGAATGGCAGTGCCCCTGAGCTCCATTTTTCAACTGTCTTTTTTGGGAGCTGGCCGCAAAAGCACGGGATTGCCTCAGGCCCTATTCAGGTTTCGGGGGGCAGGCTGAGCCTGTGGTTAATTCTTCTTCCTGATGGGAAAATAGAGTGACCTGTGCCTGTCCCAACACCTAGATCTAGTCTCTCATTGGTTGCCCCTCTTCCCGTTCATCCTCAGGACAAATTGCAACCTGTACAGAACAGGAGGTTAAAGGTGCTGATTCTCCAAGAAGGGAGATTGCTAGTAAAGTAGCTGGAATGGCGAACCCGAGCACAAGGAGATGAGAAATGAGGTGCGTTTTAGAAACCTTTCCCGATCACACGGTGTACCATCTTCTGGGATTCTCATGCATGTTTTCGATGTAGGAAGATGCCCTTGAACCTGGAGATTTGGGACCCATGGGATGGGTACCACGCAGTATTACTTTAAAGGGTCTGAGTTTGCTCACCCAACCTCACCCAACCTCTCAGCCCCAAGAGTGTCCACCCTTATGTCTCATCCAGGTGTGGGTCTAGATATGGTCAATCCAGGTTGCATCACAGACCCTGAACGAATTTTGTAAGGATTTCTCTCTCTTTCACTGTCTTTGTTTTACGGTTTTTTAATAGTAATTTATTTTTATAATGGGGTTTAGCTGCTTTTCACGGCTGTGTTTATGCGGCTTTACACCCACTTGGCTCACTTCCAGAGAGATATCAATACATAGGTTTTACGATTATTACTAGTCAGATATATTCTTGTGCGGTGAATAGGGGGTGTTGAGTCCAGTTCACTGAGCAAGGAGCAGGCCTTGTCTATTACATATTGGGTGTATGGAACGGTATCTGAGCGAATTTGAAACCCTTGTTTTATGCATCACCCCACCTCACCTTTCCCGTTAAGCAGCCATAGTGTGTTTTCTAAACGTGTGAATCTGTTCCCTTTGTAATTCAGTTCAAGTGTAGCGGTTTTTACATTCCCTCTATAAGTGATAGCTTATGATAAGTGTCTTTTTCTGTGTGACTTAGTTCACTTAGAATCGTCATAACTAAATCCACTCATCTTGCTTCTACTAGCCTTATGACATTGATTTCATGTCTGAGAGATATTCCTTTGTACATAAGGACCACAACTTCTTTATCCATTTTTCTCTTTCCTGGGATATTTAAGGTGTCATGAAGTGGAGGTTCTTGTCAACATAGCAGCCCTAAACATTGGGGTGCCTGTGTCTTGCTGATTTTTAGTTTTCCCAATTTATACGCCCATGAGTGCACGTTCCCTATGCTCCCTAAGCTGTTTTTTCGATGTTTCAGGACACACCGTACACTTCTCCAGAGTGGCTGTTGGCAATTTACATCCCGCCCATCAGCGTAGCAAGGCTGCCATTTCTCCATGGCCTGTCCTGCATTTCTGGTTTTGACACTTTTTGCAGCATGGGCCTTTTGACCGATGGGAAGCGAGACTTCTTTGTAGCGCTGATTTGACTTTCCAGGTTGCTTGGTTGGCCAAAAAGGGCGTATGCGTTTTTTCCTGAATATATTCAGGAAAAAACGCATACGCCCTTTTTGGCCAAGGGCATCACTGTCGACGTTTTGCCACTTTTCATGTGCTTTAAAGGCGATTCGAATCTACCTCCTGAAACATGTTTCCTGCAATTCTGCCTTGCTTTCAAATCCTCTTCGTTGCCTTCCCTCAATATATTTGTGGACAAGAGTTACCATTTATAACTCTGCGGGTTTGTGAATGGCAGTGACCCTGAGCTCCATTTTTCAACTGTCTTTTTTGGGAGCTGGCCGCAAAAGCACGGGATTGCCTCAGGCCCTATTCAGGTTCCGGGGGGCAGGCTGAGCCTGTGGTTAATTCTTCATCCTGATGGGAAAATAGAGTGACCTGTGCCTGTCCCAACACCTAGATCTAGTCTCTCATTGGTTGCCCCTCTTCCCGTTCATCCTCAGGACAAATTGCAACCTGTACAGAACAGGAGGTTAAAGGTGCTGATTCTCCAAGTAGGGAGATTGCTAGTAAAGTACCTGGAATGGCGAACCCGAGCACAAGGAGATGAGAAATGAGGTGCGTTTTAGAAACCTTTCAAAATCACACGGTGTACCTTATTCTGGGTTCCTCATGCATGTTTTCGATGTAGGAAGATGCCCTTGAACCTGGAGATTTGGGACCCATGGGATGGGTACCACGCAGTATTACTTTAAAGGTTCTGCGTTTGCTCACCCAACCTCACCCAACCTCTCAGCCCCAAGAGTATCCACCCTTATGTCTCATCCAGCTGTGGGTCTAGATATGGTCAATCCAGGTTGCATCAAAGCCCCTGAACGAATTATGTAAGAATTTCTCTCTCTTTCACTGTCTTTCTTTTACGGGTTTTTAAAAGTAATTTATTTTTATTATGGGGTTTAGCTGCCTTTCACGGCTGTGTTTATGCGGCTTTACACCCACTTGGCTCACTTCCAGAGAGATATCAATACATAGGTTTTACGATTATTACTAGTCAGATATATTCTTGTGCGGTGAATAGGGGGTGTTGATTCCAGTTCACTGAGCAAGGAGTAGGCCTTGTCTATTACATATTGGGTGTATGGAACGGTATCTGAGCGAATTTGAAACCCTTGTTTTATGCATCACCCCACCTCACCTTTCCCGTTAAGCAGCCATAGTGTGTTTTCTAAACGTTTGACTCTGTTCCCTTTGTAATTCAGTTCAAGTGTAGCGGTTTTTACATTCCCTCTATAAGTGATAGCTTATGATAAGTGTCTTTTTCTGTGTGACTTAGTTCACTTAGAATCGTCATACCTAAATCCACTCATCTTGCTTCTACTAGCCTTATGACATTGATTTCATGTCTGAGTGATATTCCTTTGTACATAAGGACCACAACTTCTTTATCCATTTTTCTCTTTCCTGGGATATTTAAGGTGTCATGAAGTGGAGGTTCTTGTCAACATAGCAGCCCTAAACATTGGGGTGCCTGTGTCTTGCTGATTTTTAGTTTTCCCAATTTATACGCCCATGAGTGCACGTGCCCTATGCTCCCTAAGCTGTTTTTTCGATGTTTCAGGACACACCGTACACTTCTCCAGAGTGGCTGTTGGCAATTTACATCCCGCCCATCAGCGTAGCAAGGCTGCCATTTCTCCATGGCCTGTCCTGCATTTCTGGTTTTGACACTTTTTGCAGCATGGCCCTTTTGACCGATGGGAAGCGAGACTTCTTTGTAGCGCTGATTTGCCTTTCCAGGTTGCTTGGTTGGCCAAAAAGGGCGTATCCGTTTTTTCCTGAATATATTCAGGAAAAAACGCATACGCCCTATTTGGCCAAGGGCATCACTGTCGACGTTTTGCCACTTTTCATGTGCTTTAAAGGCGATTCGTATCTACCTCCTGAAACATGTTTCCTGCAATTCTGCCTTGCTTTCAAATCCTCTTCGTTGCCTTCCCTCAATATATTTGTGGACGAGAGTTACCATTTATAACTCTGCGGGTTTGTGAATGGCAGTGACCCTGAGCTCCATTTTTCAACTGTCTTTTTTGGGAGCTGGCCGCAAAAGCACGGGATTGCCTCAGGCCCTATTCAGGTTCCGGGGGGCAGGCTGAGCCTGTGGTTAATTCTTCATCCTGATGGGAAAATAGAGTGACCTGTGCCTGTCCCAACACCTAGATCTAGTCTCTCATTGGTTGCCCCTCTTCCCGTTCATCCTCAGGACAAATTGCAACCTGTACAGAACAGGAGGTTAAAGGTGCTGATTCTCCAAGTAGGGAGATTGCTAGTAAAGTACCTGGAATGGCGAACCCGAGCACAAGGAGATGAGAAATGAGGTGCGTTTTGGAAACCTTTCAAAATCACACGGTGTACCTTATTCTGGGTTTCTCATGCATGTTTTCGATGTAGGAAGATGCCCTTGAACCTGGAGATTTGGGACCCATGGGATGGGTACCACGCAGTATTACTTTAAAGGTTCTGCGTTTGCTCACCCAACCTCACCCAACCTCTCAGCCCCAAGAGTGTCCACCCTTATGTCTCATCCAGCTGTGGGTCTAGATATGGTCAATCCAGGTTGCATCAAAGCCCCTGAACGAATTATGTAAGAATTTCTCTCTCTTTCACTGTCTTTCTTTTACGGGATTTTAAAAGTAATTTATTTTTATAATGGGGTTTAGCTGCCTTTCACGGCTGTGTTTATGCGGCTTTACACCCACTTGACTCACTTCCAGAGAGATATCAATACATAGGTTTTACGATTCTTACTAGTCAGACATATTATTGTGCGGTGAATAGGGGGTGTTGAGTCCAGTTCACTGAGCAAGGAGTTGGTCTTGTCTATTACATATTGGGTGTATGGAACGGTATCTGAGTGAATTTGAAACCCTTGTTTTATGCATCACCCCAACTCACCTTTCCCGTTAAGCAGCCATAGTGTGTTTTCTAAACGTGTGACTCTGTTCTGTTTTTTAATTCAGTTCAAGTGTAGCGGTTTTTACATTCCCTCTCTAAGTGATAGCTTATGATAAGTGTCTTTTTCTGTGTGACTTATTTCACTTAGAATCGTCGTTCCTAAATCCACTCATCTTGCTTCTACTAGCCTTATGACATTGATTTCATGTCTGAGTGATATTCCATTGTACATAAGGACCACAACTTCTTTATCCATTTTTCTCTTTCCTGGGATATTTACGGTGTCATGAAGTGGAGGTTCTTGTCAACAGAGCTGCCCTAAACTTTGGGGTGCCTGTGTGTTGCTGATTTTTAGTTTTCCCAATTTATACGCCCATGAGTGGACGTGCCCTATGCTCCCTAAGCTGTGTTTTTTTGATGTTTCAGGACACACCGTACACTTCTCCAGAGTGGCTGTTGGCAATTTACATCCCTCCCATCAGCGTAGCAAGGCTGCCATTTCTCCATGGCCTGTCCTGCATTTCTGGTTTTGAAAATTTTTGCAGCATGGCCCTTTTGACCGATGGGAAGCAAGAATTCTTGGTAGCGCTGATTTGCCTTTCCAGGTTGCTTGGTTGGCCAAAAAGGGCGTATGCGTTGTTTCCTGAATATATTCAGGAAACAACGCATACGCCCTTTTTGGCCAAGGTCATCATTGTCGACGTTTTGCCACCTTTCATGTGCTTTAAAGGCGATTCGAATCTACCCCCTGAAACCTGTTTCCTGCAATTCTGCCTTGCTTTCAAATCCTCTTCGTTGCCTTCCCTCAATATATTTGTGGACGAGAGTTATCATTTATAACTCAGCAGGTTTGTGAATTGCAGTGCCCCTGAGCTCCATTTTTCAACTGTCTTTTTTGGGAGCTGGCCGCAAAAGCACGGGATTGCCTCAGGCCCTATTCTGGTTCCCGGCGGCAGGCTGAACCTGTGTTTAATTCTTCTTCCTATTGGGAAAAAAGAGTGACCTGTGCCTGTCCCAACACCTAGATCTAGTCTCTCATTGGTTGCCCCTCTTCCCGTTCATCCTCAGGACAAATTGCAACCTGTAGGGAACAGGAGCTTAAAGGTGCTGATTCTCCAAGTAGGGAGATTGCTAGTAAAGTAGCTGGAAAGGCGAACCCCAGCACAAGGAGATGAGAAATGTGGTTCATTTTGGAAACCTTTCAAAATCACAAGGTGTACCATCTTCTGGGTTTCTCATGCATGTTTTCGATGTAGGAAGATGCCCTTGAACCTGGAGATTTGGGACCCATGGGATGGGTACCACGCAGTATTACTTTAAAGGGTCTGCGTTTGCTCACCCAACCTCACCAAACCTCTCAGCCCCAAGAGTGTCCACCCTTATGTCTCATCCAGCTGTGGGTCTAGATATGGTCAATCCAGGTTGCATCACAGCCCCTGAACGAATTTTGTAAAATTTCTCTCTCTTTCACTGTCTTTGTTTTACGGGTTTTTAAAAGTAATTTATTTTTATAATGGGGTTTAGCTGCTTTTCACGGCTGTGTTTAAGCGGCTTTACACCCACTTGACTCACTTCCAGACACGTATCAATACATAGGTTTTAAGATTCTTACTAGTCACGTATATTCTTGTGCGGTGAATAGGGGGTGTTGTGTCCAGTTCACTGAGCAAGGAGTAGGTCTTGTCTATTACATATTGGGTGTATGGAACGGTATCTGAGCGAATTTGAAACCCTTGTTTTATGCATCACCCCACCTCACCTTTCCCGTTAAGCAGCCATAGTGTGTTTTCTAAACGTGTGACTCTGTTCTGTTTTGTAATTCAGTTCAAGTGTAGCGGTTTTTACATTCCCTCTATAAGTGATACCTTATGATAAGTGTCTTTTTCTGTGTGACTTATTTCACTTGGAATCGTCGTACCTAAATCCACTCATCTTGCTTCTCCTAGCCTTATGACATTGATTTCATGTCTGAGTGATATTCCATTGTACATAAGGACCACAACTTCTTTATCCATTTTTCTCTTTCCTGGGATATTTAAGGTGTCATGAACTGGAGGTTCTTGTCAACAGAGCAGCCCTAAACTTTGGGGTGCCTGTGTCTTGCTGATTTTTAGTTTTCCCAATTTATACGCCCATGAGTGGACGTGCCCTATGCTCCCTAAGCTGTGTTTTTTCGATGTTTCAGGACACACCGTACACTTCTCCAGAGTGGCTGTTGGCAATTAACATCCCGCCTATCAGCGTAGCAAGGCTGCCATTTCTCCATGGCCTGTCCTGCATTTCTGGTTTTGACACTTTTTTAGCATGGCCCTTTTGACCGATGGGAAGCGAGACTTCTTTGTAGCGCTGATTTGCCTTTCCAGGTTGCTTGGTTGGCCAAAAAGGGCGTATGCGTTTTTTTCTGAATATATTCAGGAAAAAACGCATACACCCTTTTTGTCCAAGGGCATCATTGTCGACGTTTTGCCGCTTTTCATGTGCTTTAAAGGCAATTCGAATCTACCTCCTGAAATCTGTTTCCTGCAATTCTGCCTTGCTTTCAAATCCTCTTCATTGCCTTCCCTCAATATATTTTTGGACGAGACTTATCATTTATAACTCTGCGGGTTTGTGAATTGCAGTGTCCCTGAGCTCCATTTTTCAACTCGCTTTTTTGGGAGCTGGCCGCAAAAGCGCAGTATTGCCTCAGGCGCTATTGTGCTTCTGGGCAGCAGGCTGAGCCTGTGGTTAATTCTTCTTCCTGATGGGAAAATAGAGTGACCTGTGCCTGTCCCAACACCTAGATATAGTCTTTCATTGGTTGCCCCTCTTCCCGTTCATCCTCAGGACAATTTGCAACCTGTATGGATCAGGAGCTTAAAGGTGCTGATTCTGCAAGTAGGGAGATTGCTAGTAAAGTAGCTGGAAAGGCGAACCCGAGCACAAGGAGGTGAGAAATGGGGTGCGTTTTAGAAACCTTTCAAAATCACACGGTGTACCATCTTCTGAGTTTCTCATGCATGTTTTCGATGTAGGAAGATGCCCTTGAACCTGGAGATTTGGGACCCATGGGATGGGTACCACGCAGTATTACTTTAAAGGGTCTGCGTTTGCTCACCCAACCTCACCCAACCTGTCAGCCCCAAGAGTGTCCAACCTTATGTCTCATCCAGCTGTGGGTCTAGATATGGTCAATCCAGGTTGCATCACAGCCCCTGAACGAATTTTGTAAGAATTTCACTGTCTTTGTTTTACGGGTTTTTAAAAGTAATTTATTTTTATAATGGGGTTTAGCTGCTTTTCACGGCTGTGTTTATGCGGCTTTACACCCACTTGGCTCACTTCCAGAGAGATATCAATACATAGGTTTTAAGATTCTTACTAGTCACGTATATTCTTGTGCGGTGAATAGGGGGTGTTGTGTCCAGTTCACTGAGCAAGGAGTAGGTCTTGTCTATTACATATTGGGTGTATGGAACGGTATCTGAGCGAATTTGAAACCCTTGTTTTATGCATCACCCCACCTCACCTTTCCCGTTAAGCAGCCATAGTTTGTTTTCTAAACGTGTGACTCTGTTCTGTTTTGTAATTCAGTTCAAATGTAGCGGTTTTTACATTCCCTCTATAAGTGACAGCCTTTGATAATTGTCTTTTTCTGTGTGACTTAGTTCACTTAGAATCGTCATACCTAAATCCACTCATCTTGCTTCTACTAGCCTTATGACATTGATTTCATGTCTGAGTGATATTCCTTTGTACATAAGGACCACAACTTCTTTATCCATTTTTCTCTTTCCTGGGATATTTAAGGTGTCATGAAGTGGAGGTTCTTGTCAACATAGCAGCCCTAAACATTGGGGTGCCTGTGTCTTGCTGATTTTTAGTTTTCCCAATTTATACGCCCATGAGTGCACTTGCCCTATGCTCCCTAAGCTGTTTTTTCGATGTTTCAGGACACACCGTACACTTCTCCAGAGTGGCTGTTGGCAATTTACATCCCGCCCATCAGCGTAGCAAGGCTGCCATTTCTCCATGGCCTGTCCTGCATTTCTGGTTTTGACACTTTTTGCAGCATGGCCCTTTTGACCGATGGGAAGCGAGACTTCTTTGTAGCGCTGATTTGCCTTTCCAGGTTGCTTGGTTGGCCAAAAAGGGCGTATCCGTTTTTTCCTGAATATATTCAGGAAAAAACGCATACGCCCTTTTTGGCCAAGGGCATCACTGTCGACGTTTTGCCACTTTTCATGTGCTTTAAAGGCGATTCGAATCTACCTCCTGAAATCTGTTTCCTGCAATTCTGCCTTGCTTTCAAATCCTCTTCGTTGCCTTCCCTCAATATATTTGTTGACGAGAGTTACCATTTATAACTCTGCGGGTTTGTGAATGGCAGTGCCCCTGAGCTCCATTTTTCAACTGTCTTTTTTGGGAGCTGGCCGCAAAAGCACGGGATTGCCTCAGGCCCTATTCAGGTTCCGGGGGGCAGGCTGAGCCTGTGGTTAATTCTTCTTCCTGATGGGAAAATAGAGTGACCTGTGCCTGTCCCAACACCTAGATCTAGTCTCTCATTGGTTGCCCCTCTTCCCGTTCATCCTCAGAACAAATTGCAACCTGTACAGAACAGGAGGTTAAAGGTGCTGATTCTCCAAGAAGGGAGATTGCTAGTAAAGTAGCTGGAATGGCGAACCCGAGCACAAGGAGATGAGAAATGAGGTGCGTTTTAGAAACCTTTCCCGATCACACGGTGTACCATCTTCTGGGATTCTCATGCATGTTTTCGATGTAGGAAGATGCCCTTGAACCTGGAGATTTGGGACCCATGGGATGGGTACCACGCAGTATTACTTTAAAGGGTCTGAGTTTGCTCACCCAACCTCACCCAACCTCTCAGCCCCAAGAGTGTCCACCCTTATGTCTCATCCAGGTGTGGGTCTAGATATGGTCAATCCAGGTTGCATCACAGCCCCTGAACGAATTTTGTAAGAATTTCTCTCTCTTTCACTGTCTTTGTTTTACGGTTTTTTAATAGTAATTTATTTTTATAATGGGGTTTAGCTGCTTTTCACGGCTGTGTTTATGCGGCTTTACACCCACTTGGCTCACTTCCAGAGAGATATCAATACATAGGTTTTACGATTATTACTAGTCAGATATATTCTTGTGCGGTGAATAGGGGGTGTTGAGTCCAGTTCACTGAGCAAGGAGCAGGCCTTGTCTATTACATATTGGGTGTATGGAACGGTATCTGAGCGAATTTGAAACCCTTGTTTTATGCATCACCCCACCTCACCTTTCCCGTTAAGCAGCCATAGTGTGTTTTCTAAACGTGTGAATCTGTTCCCTTTGTAATTCAGTTCAAGTGTAGCGGTTTTTACATTCCCTCTATAAGTGATAGCTTATGATAAGTGTCTTTTTCTGTGTGACTTAGTTCACTTAGAATCGTCATAACTAAATCCACTCATCTTGCTTCTACTAGCCTTATGACATTGATTTCATGTCTGAGAGATATTCCTTTGTACATAAGGACCACAACTTCTTTATCCATTTTTCTCTTTCCTGGGATATTTAAGGTGTCATGAAGTGGAGGTTCTTGTCAACATAGCAGCCCTAAACATTGGGGTGCCTGTGTCTTGCTGATTTTTAGTTTTCCCAATTTATACGCCCATGAGTGCACGTTCCCTATGCTCCCTAAGCTGTTTTTTCGATGTTTCAGGACACACCGTACACTTCTCCAGAGTGGCTGTTGGCAATTTACATCCCGCCCATCAGCGTAGCAAGGCTGCCATTTCTCCATGGCCTGTCCTGCATTTCTGGTTTTGACACTTTTTGCAGCATGGCCCTTTTGACCGATGGGAAGCGAGACTTCTTTGTAGCGCTGATTTGACTTTCCAGGTTGCTTGGTTGGCCAAAAAGGGCGTATGCGTTTTTTCCTGAATATATTCAGGAAAAAACGCATACGCCCTTTTTGGCCAAGGGCATCACTGTCGACGTTTTGCCACTTTTCATGTGCTTTAAAGGCGATTCGAATCTACCTCCTGAAACATGTTTCCTGCAATTCTGCCTTGCTTTCAAATCCTCTTCGTTGCCTTCCCTCAATATATTTGTGGACAAGAGTTACCATTTATAACTCTGCGGGTTTGTGAATGGCAGTGCCCCTGAGCTCCATTTTTCAACTGTCTTTTTTGGGAGCTGGCCGCAAAAGCACGGGATTGCCTCAGGCCCTATTCAGGTTCCGGGGGGCAGGCTGAGCCTGTGGTTAATTCTTCTTCCTGATGGGAAAATAGAGTGACCTGTGCCTGTCCCAACACCTAGATCTAGTCTCTCATTGGTTGCCCCTCTTCCCGTTCATCCTCAGGACAAATTGCAACCTGTACAGAACAGGAGGTTAAAGGTGCAGATTGTCCAAGTAGGGAGATTGCTAGTAAAGTACCTGGAATGGCGAACCCGAGCACAAGGAGATGAGAAATGAGGTGCGTTTTAGAAACCTTTCAAAATCACACGGTGTACCTTATTCTGGGTTTCTCATGCATGTTTTCGATGTAGGAAGATGCCCTTGAACCTGGAGATTTGGGACCCATGGGATGGGTACCACGCAGTATTACTTTAAAGGTTCTGCGTTTGCTCACCCAACCTCACCCAACCTCTCAGCCCCAAGAGTATCCACCCTTATGTCTCATCCAGCTGTGGGTCTAGATATGGTCAATCCAGGTTGCATCAAAGCCCCTGAACGAATTATGTAAGAATTTCTCTCTCTTTCACTGTCTTTCTTTTACGGGTTTTTAAAAGTAATTTATTTTTATTATGGGGTTTAGCTGCCTTTCACGGCTGTGTTTATGCGGCTTTACACCCACTTGGCTCACTTCCAGAGAGATATCAATACATAGGTTGTACGATTATTACTAGTCAGATATATTCTTGTGCGGTGAATAGGGGGTGTTGATTCCAGTTCACTGAGCAAGGAGTAGGCCTTGTCTATTACATATTGGGTGTATGGAACGGTATCTGAGCGAATTTGAAACCCTTGTTTTATGCATCACCCCACCTCACCTTTCCCGTTAAGCAGCCATAGTGTGTTTTCTAAACGTTTGACTCTGTTCCCTTTGTAATTCAGTTCAAGTGTAGCGGTTTTTACATTCCCTCTATAAGTGATAGCTTATGATAAGTGTCTTTTTCTGTGTGACTTAGTTCACTTAGAATCGTCATACCTAAATCCACTCATCTTGCTTCTACTAGCCTTATGACATTGATTTCATGTCTGAGTGATATTCCTTTGTACATAAGGACCACAACTTCTTTATCCATTTTTCTCTTTCCTGGGATATTTAAGGTGTCATGAAGTGGAGGTTCTTGTCAACATAGCAGCCCTAAACATTGGGGTGCCTGTGTCTTGCTGATTTTTAGTTTTCCCAATTTATACGCCCATGAGTGCACTTGCCCTATGCTCCCTAAGCTGTTTTTTCGATGTTTCAGGACACACCGTACACTTCTCCAGAGTGGCTGTTGGCAATTTACATCCCGCCCATCAGCGTAGCAAGGCTGCCATTTCTCCATGGCCTGTCCTGCATTTCTGGTTTTGACACTTTTTGCAGCATGGCCCTTTTGACCGATGGGAAGCGAGACTTCTTTGTAGCGCTGATTTGCCTTTCCAGGTTGCTTGGTTGGCCAAAAAGGGCGTATCCGTTTTTTCCTGAATATATTCAGGAAAAAACGCATACGCCCTTTTTGGCCAAGGGCATCACTGTCGACGTTTTGCCACTTTTCATGTGCTTTAAAGGCGATTCGAATCTACCTCCTGAAATCTGTTTCCTGCAATTCTGCCTTGCTTTCAAATCCTCTTCGTTGCCTTCCCTCAATATATTTGTTGACGAGAGTTACCATTTATAACTCTGCGGGTTTGTGAATGGCAGTGCCCCTGAGCTCCATTTTTCAACTGTCTTTTTTGGGAGCTGGCCGCAAAAGCACGGGATTGCCTCAGGCCCTATTCAGGTTCCGGGGGGCAGGCTGAGCCTGTGGTTAATTCTTCTTCCTGATGGGAAAATAGAGTGACCTGTGCCTGTCCCAACACCTAGATCTAGTCTCTCATTGGTTGCCCCTCTTCCCGTTCATCCTCAGGACAAATTGCAACCTGTACAGAACAGGAGGTTAAAGGTGCTGATTCTCCAAGAAGGGAGATTGCTAGTAAAGTAGCTGGAATGGCGAACCCGAGCACAAGGAGATGAGAAATGAGGTGCGTTTTAGAAACCTTTCCCGATCACACGGTGTACCATCTTCTGGGTTTCTCATGCATGTTTTCGATGTAGGAAGATGCCCTTGAACCTGGAGATTTGGGACCCATGGGATGGGTACCACGCAGTATTACTTTAAAGGGTCTGAGTTTGCTCACCCAACCTCACCCAACCTCTCAGCCCCAAGAGTGTCCACCCTTATGTCTCATCCATGTGTGGGTCTAGATATGGTCAATCCAGGTTGCATCACAGCCCCTGAACGAATTTTGTAAGAATTTCTCTCTCTTTCACTGTCTTTGTTTTACGGTTTTTTAATAGTAATTTATTTTTATAATGGGGTTTAGCTGCTTTTCACGGCTGTGTTTATGCGGCTTTACACCCACTTGGCTCACTTCCAGAGAGATATCAATACATAGGTTTTACGATTATTACTAGTCAGATATATTCTTGTGCGGTGAATAGGGGGTGTTGAGTCCAGTTCACTGAGCAAGGAGCAGGCCTTGTCTATTACATATTGGGTGTATGGAACGGTATCTGAGCGAATTTGAAACCCTTGTTTTATGCATCACCCCACCTCACCTTTCCCGTTAAGCAGCCATAGTGTGTTTTCTAAACATGTGAATCTGTTCCCTTTGTAATTCAGTTCAAGTGTAGCGGTTTTTACATTCCCTCTATAAGTGATAGCTTATGATAAGTGTCTTTTTCTGTGTGACTTAGTTCACTTAGAATCGTCATAACTAAATCCACTCATCTTGCTTCTACTAGCCTTATGACATTGATTTCATGTCTGAGAGATATTCCTTTGTACATAAGGACCACAACTTCTTTATCCATTTTTCTCTTTCCTGGGATATTTAAGGTGTCATGAAGTGGAGGTTCTTGTCAACATAGCAGCCCTAAACATTGGGGTGCCTGTGTCTTGCTGATTTTTAGTTTTCCCAATTTATACGCCCATGAGTGCACGTTCCCTATGCTCCCTAAGCTGTTTTTTCGATGTTTCAGGACACACCGTACACTTCTCCAGAGTGGCTGTTGGCAATTTACATCCCGCCCATCAGCGTAGCAAGGCTGCCATTTCTCCATGGCCTGTCCTGCATTTCTGGTTTTGACACTTTTTGCAGCATGGCCCTTTTGACCGATGGGAAGCGAGACTTCTTTGTAGCGCTGATTTGACTTTCCAGGTTGCTTGGTTGGCCAAAAAGGGCGTATGCGTTTTTTCCTGAATATATTCAGGAAAAAACGCATACGCCCTTTTTGGCCAAGGGCATCACTGTCGACGTTTTGCCACTTTTCATGTGCTTTAAAGGCGATTCGAATCTACCTCCTGAAACATGTTTCCTGCAATTCTGCCTTGCTTTCAAATCCTCTTCGTTGCCTTCCCTCAATATATTTGTGGACAAGAGTTACCATTTATAACTCTGCGGGTTTGTGAATGGCAGTGCCCCTGAGCTCCATTTTTCAACTGTCTTTTTTGGGAGCTGGCCGCAAAAGCACGGGATTGCCTCAGGCCCTATTCAGGTTCCGGGGGGCAGGCTGAGCCTGTGGTTAATTCTTCTTCCTGATGGGAAAATAGAGTGACCTGTGCCTGTCCCAACACCTAGATCTAGTCTCTCATTGGTTGCCCCTCTTCCCGTTCATCCTCAGGACAAATTGCAACCTGTACAGAACAGGAGGTTAAAGGTGCAGATTGTCCAAGTAGGGAGATTGCTAGTAAAGTACCTGGAATGGCGAACCCGAGCACAAGGAGATGAGAAATGAGGTGCGTTTTAGAAACCTTTCAAAATCACACGGTGTACCTTATTCTGGGTTTCTCATGCATGTTTTCGATGTAGGAAGATGCCCTTGAACCTGGAGATTTGGGACCCATGGGATGGGTACCACGCAGTATTACTTTAAAGGTTCTGCGTTTGCTCACCCAACCTCACCCAACCTCTCAGCCCCAAGAGTATCCACCCTTATGTCTCATCCAGCTGTGGGTCTAGATATGGTCAATCCAGGTTGCATCAAAGCCCCTGAACGAATTATGTAAGAATTTCTCTCTCTTTCACTGTCTTTCTTTTACGGGTTTTTAAAAGTAATTTATTTTTATTATGGGGTTTAGCTGCCTTTCACGGCTGTGTTTATGCGGCTTTACACCCACTTGGCTCACTTCCAGAGAGATATCAATACATAGGTTGTACGATTATTACTAGTCAGATATATTCTTGTGCGGTGAATAGGGGGTGTTGATTCCAGTTCACTGAGCAAGGAGTAGGCCTTGTCTATTACATATTGGGTGTATGGAACGGTATCTGAGTGAATTTGAAACCCTTGTTTTATGCATCACCCCAACTCACCTTTCCCGTTAAGCAGCCATAGTGTGTTTTCTAAACGTGTGACTCTGTTCTGTTTTTTAATTCAGTTCAAGTGTAGCGGTTTTTACATTCCCTCTCTAAGTGATAGCTTATGATAAGTGTCTTTTTCTGTGTGACTTATTTCACTTAGAATCGTCGTTCCTAAATCCACTCATCTTGCTTCTACTAGCCTTATGACATTGATTTCATGTCTGAGTGATATTCCATTGTACATAAGGACCACAACTTCTTTATCCATTTTTCTCTTTCCTGGGATATTTACGGTGTCATGAAGTGGAGGTTCTTGTCAACAGAGCTGCCCTAAACTTTGGGGTGCCTGTGTGTTGCTGATTTTTAGTTTTCCCAATTTATACGCCCATGAGTGGACGTGCCCTATGCTCCCTAAGCTGTGTTTTTTTGATGTTTCAGGACACACCGTACACTTCTCCAGAGTGGCTGTTGGCAATTTACATCCCTCCCATCAGCGTAGCAAGGCTGCCATTTCTCCATGGCCTGTCCTGCATTTCTGGTTTTGAAAATTTTTGCAGCATGGCCCTTTTGACCGATGGGAAGCAAGAATTCTTGGTAGCGCTGATTTGCCTTTCCAGGTTGCTTGGTTGGCCAAAAAGGGCGTATGCGTTGTTTCCTGAATATATTCAGGAAACAACGCATACGCCCTTTTTGGCCAAGGTCATCATTGTCGACGTTTTGCCACCTTTCATGTGCTTTAAAGGCGATTCGAATCTACCCCCTGAAACCTGTTTCCTGCAATTCTGCCTTGCTTTCAAATCCTCTTCGTTGCCTTCCCTCAATATATTTGTGGACGAGAGTTATCATTTATAACTCAGCAGGTTTGTGAATTGCAGTGCCCCTGAGCTCCATTTTTCAACTGTCTTTTTTGGGAGCTGGCCGCAAAAGCACGGGATTGCCTCAGGCCCTATTCTGGTTCCCGGCGGCAGGCTGAACCTGTGTTTAATTCTTCTTCCTATTGGGAAAAAAGAGTGACCTGTGCCTGTCCCAACACCTAGATCTAGTCTCTCATTGGTTGCCCCTCTTCCCGTTCATCCTCAGGACAAATTGCAACCTGTAGGGAACAGGAGCTTAAAGGTGCTGATTCTCCAAGTAGGGAGATTGCTAGTAAAGTAGCTGGAAAGGCGAACCCCAGCACAAGGAGATGAGAAATGTGGTTCATTTTGGAAACCTTTCAAAATCACACGGTGTACCATCTTCTGGGTTTCTCATGCATGTTTTCGATGTAGGAAGATGCCCTTGAACCTGGAGATTTGGGACCCATGGGATGGGTACCACGCAGTATTACTTTAAAGGGTCTGCGTTTGCTCACCCAACCTCACCAAACCTCTCAGCCCCAAGAGTGTCCACCCTTATGTCTCATCCAGCTGTGGGTCTAGATATGGTCAATCCAGGTTGCATCACAGCCCCTGAACGAATTTTGTAAAATTTCTCTCTCTTTCACTGTCTTTGTTTTACGGGTTTTTAAAAGTAATTTATTTTTATAATGGGGTTTAGCTGCTTTTCACGGCTGTGTTTAAGCGGCTTTACACCCACTTGACTCACTTCCAGACACGTATCAATACATAGGTTTTAAGATTCTTACTAGTCACGTATATTCTTGTGCGGTGAATAGGGGGTGTTGTGTCCAGTTCACTGAGCAAGGAGTAGGTCTTGTCTATTACATATTGGGTGTATGGAACGGTATCTGAGCGAATTTGAAACCCTTGTTTTATGCATCACCCCACCTCACCTTTCCCGTTAAGCAGCCATAGTGTGTTTTCTAAACGTGTGACTCTGTTCTGTTTTGTAATTCAGTTCAAGTGTAGCGGTTTTTACATTCCCTCTATAAGTGATACCTTATGATAAGTGTCTTTTTCTGTGTGACTTATTTCACTTGGAATCGTCGTACCTAAATCCACTCATCTTGCTTCTCCTAGCCTTATGACATTGATTTCATGTCTGAGTGATATTCCATTGTACATAAGGACCACAACTTCTTTATCCATTTTTCTCTTTCCTGGGATATTTAAGGTGTCATGAACTGGAGGTTCTTGTCAACAGAGCAGCCCTAAACTTTGGGGTGCCTGTGTCTTGCTGATTTTTAGTTTTCCCAATTTATACGCCCATGAGTGGACGTGCCCTATGCTCCCTAAGCTGTGTTTTTTCGATGTTTCAGGACACACCGTACACTTCTCCAGAGTGGCTGTTGGCAATTAACATCCCGCCTATCAGCGTAGCAAGGCTGCCATTTCTCCATGGCCTGTCCTGCATTTCTGGTTTTGACACTTTTTTAGCATGGCCCTTTTGACCGATGGGAAGCGAGACTTCTTTGTAGCGCTGATTTGCCTTTCCAGGTTGCTTGGTTGGCCAAAAAGGGCGTATGCGTTTTTTTCTGAATATATTCAGGAGAAAACGCATACGCCCTTTTTGTCCAAGGGCATCATTGTCGACGTTTTGCCGCTTTTCATGTGCTTTAAAGGCAATTCGAATCTACCTCCTGAAATCTGTTTCCTGCAATTCTGCCTTGCTTTCAAATCCTCTTCGTTGCCTTCCCTCAATATATTTTTGGACGAGACTTATCATTTATAACTCTGCGGGTTTGTGAATTGCAGTGTCCCTGAGCTCCATTTTTCAACTCGCTTTTTTGGGAGCTGGCCGCAAAAGCGCAGTATTGCCTCAGGCGCTATTGTGCTTCTGGGCAGCAGGCTGAGCCTGTGGTTAATTCTTCTTCCTGATGGGAAAATAGAGTGACCTGTGCCTGTCCCAACACCTAGATATAGTCTCTCATTGGTTGCCCCTCTTCCCGTTCATCCTCAGGACAATTTGCAACCTGTATGGATCAGGAGCTTAAAGGTGCTGATTCTGCAAGTAGGGAGATTGCTAGTAAAGTAGCTGGAAAGGCGAACCCGAGCACAAGGAGGTGAGAAATGGGGTGCGTTTTAGAAACCTTTCAAAATCACACGGTGTACCATCTTCTGAGTTTCTCATGCATGTTTTCGATGTAGGAAGATGCCCTTGAACCTGGAGATTTGGGACCCATGGGATGGGTACCACGCAGTATTACTTTAAAGGGTCTGCGTTTGCTCACCCAACCTCACCCAACCTGTCAGCCCCAAGAGTGTCCAACCTTATGTCTCATCCAGCTGTGGGTCTAGATATGGTCAATCCAGGTTGCATCACAGCCCCTGAACGAATTTTGTAAGAATTTCACTGTCTTTGTTTTACGGGTTTTTAAAAGTAATTTATTTTTATAATGGGGTTTAGCTGCTTTTCACGGCTGTGTTTATGCGGCTTTACACCCACTTGGCTCACTTCCAGAGAGATATCAATACATAGGTTTTAAGATTCTTACTAGTCACGTATATTCTTGTGCGGTGAATAGGGGGTGTTGTGTCCAGTTCACTGAGCAAGGAGTAGGTCTTGTCTATTACATATTGGGTGTATGGAACGGTATCTGAGCGAATTTGAAACCCTTGTTTTATGCATCACCCCACCTCACCTTTCCCGTTAAGCAGCCATAGTGTGTTTTCTAAACGTGTGAATCTGTTCCCTTTGTAATTCAGTTCAAGTGTAGCGGTTTTTACATTCCCTCTATAAGTGATAGCTTATGATAAGTGTCTTTTTCTGTGTGACTTAGTTCACTTAGAATCGTCATAACTAAATCCACTCATCTTGCTTCTACTAGCCTTATGACATTGATTTCATGTCTGAGAGATATTCCTTTGTACATAAGGACCACAACTTCTTTATCCATTTTTCTCTTTCCTGGGATATTTAAGGTGTCATGAAGTGGAGGTTCTTGTCAACATAGCAGCCCTAAACATTGGGGTGCCTGTGTCTTGCTGATTTTTAGTTTTCCCAATTTATACGCCCATGAGTGCACGTTCCCTATGCTCCCTAAGCTGTTTTTTCGATGTTTCAGGACACACCGTACACTTCTCCAGAGTGGCTGTTGGCAATTTACATCCCGCCCATCAGCGTAGCAAGGCTGCCATTTCTCCATGGCCTGTCCTGCATTTCTGGTTTTGACACTTTTTGCAGCATGGCCCTTTTGACCGATGGGAAGCGAGACTTCTTTGTAGCGCTGATTTGACTTTCCAGGTTGCTTGGTTGGCCAAAAAGGGCGTATGCGTTTTTACCTGAATATATTCAGGAAAAAACGCATACGCCCTTTTTGGCCAAGGGCATCACTGTCGACGTTTTGCCACTTTTCATGTGCTTTAAAGGCGATTCGAATCTACCTCCTGAAACATGTTTCCTGCAATTCTGCCTTGCTTTCAAATCCTCTTCGTTGCCTTCCCTCAATATATTTGTGGACAAGAGTTACCATTTATAACTCTGCGGGTTTGTGAATGGCAGTGCCCCTGAGCTCCATTTTTCAACTGTCTTTTTTGGGAGCTGGCCGCAAAAGCACGGGATTGCCTCAGGCCCTATTCAGGTTCCGGGGGGCAGGCTGAGCCTGTGGTTAATTCTTCTTCCTGATGGGAAAATAGAGTGACCTGTGCCTGTCCCAACACCTAGATCTAGTCTCTCATTGGTTGCCCCTCTTCCCGTTCATCCTCAGGACAAATTGCAACCTGTACAGAACAGGAGGTTAAAGGTGCAGATTGTCCAAGTAGGGAGATTGCTAGTAAAGTACCTGGAATGGCGAACCCGAGCACAAGGAGATGAGAAATGAGGTGCGTTTTAGAAACCTTTCAAAATCACACGGTGTACCTTATTCTGGGTTTCTCATGCATGTTTTCGATGTAGGAAGATGCCCTTGAACCTGGAGATTTGGGACCCATGGGATGGGTACCACGCAGTATTACTTTAAAGGTTCTGCGTTTGCTCACCCAACCTCACCCAACCTCTCAGCCCCAAGAGTATCCACCCTTATGTCTCATCCAGCTGTGGGTCTAGATATGGTCAATCCAGGTTGCATCAAAGCCCCTGAACGAATTATGTAAGAATTTCTCTCTCTTTCACTGTCTTTCTTTTACGGGTTTTTAAAAGTAATTTATTTTTATTATGGGGTTTAGCTGCCTTTCACGGCTGTGTTTATGCGGCTTTACACCCACTTGGCTCACTTCCAGAGAGATATCAATACATAGGTTGTACGATTATTACTAGTCAGATATATTCTTGTGCGGTGAATAGGGGGTGTTGATTCCAGTTCACTGAGCAAGGAGTAGGCCTTGTCTATTACATATTGGGTGTATGGAACGGTATCTGAGCGAATTTGAAACCCTTGTTTTATGCATCACCCCACCTCACCTTTCCCGTTAAGCAGCCATAGTGTGTTTTCTAAACGTTTGACTCTGTTCCCTTTGTAATTCAGTTCAAGTGTAGCGGTTTTTACATTCCCTCTATAAGTATTAGCTTATGATAAGTGTCTTTTTCTGTGTGACTTAGTTCACTTAGAATCGTCATACCTAAATCCACTCATCTTGCTTCTACTAGCCTTATGACATTGATTTCATGTCTGAGTGATATTCCTTTGTACATAAGGACCACAACTTCTTTATCCATTTTTCTCTTTCCTGGGATATTTAAGGTGTCATGAAGTGGAGGTTCTTGTCAACATAGCAGCCCTAAACATTGGGGTGCCTGTGTCTTGCTGATTTTTAGTTTTCCCAATTTATACGCCCATGAGTGCACGTGCCCTATGCTCCCTAAGCTGTTTTTTCGATGTTTCAGGACACACCGTACACTTCTCCAGAGTGGCTGTTGGCAATTTACATCCCGCCCATCAGCGTAGCAAGGCTGCCATTTCTCCATGGCCTGTCCTGCATTTCTGGTTTTGACACTTTTTGCAGCATGGCCCTTTTGACCGATGGGAAGCGAGACTTCTTTGTAGCGCTGATTTGCCTTTCCAGGTTGCTTGGTTGGCCAAAAAGGGCGTATCCGTTTTTTCCTGAATATATTCAGGAAAAAACGCATACGCCCTTTTTGGCCAAGGGCATCACTGTCGACGTTTTGCCACTTTTCATGTGCTTTAAATGCGATTCGTATCTACCTCCTGAAACATGTTTCCTGCAATTCTGCCTTGCTTTCAAATCCTCTTCGTTGCCTTCCCTCAATATATTTGTGGACGAGAGTTACCATTTATAACTCTGCGTGTTTGTGAATGGCAGTGACCCTGAGCTCCATTTTTCAACTGTCTTTTTTGGGAGCTGGCCGCAAAAGCACGGGATTGCCTCAGGCCCTATTCAGGTTCCGGGGGGCAGGCTGAGCCTGTGGTTAATTCTTCTTCCTGATGGGAAAATAGAGTGACCTGTGCCTGTCCCAACACCTAGATCTAGTCTCTCATTGGTTGCCCCTCTTCCCGTTCATCCTCAGGACAAATTGCAACCTGTACAGAACAGGAGGTTAAAGGTGCTGATTCTCCAAGTAGGGAGATTGCTAGTAAAGTACCTGGAATGGCGAACCCGAGCACAAGGAGATGAGAAATGAGGTGCGTTTTGGAAACCTTTCAAAATCACACGGTGTACCTTATTCTGGGTTTCTCATGCATGTTTTCGATGTAGGAAGATGCCCTTGAACCTGGAGATTTGGGACCCATGGGATGGGTACCACGCAGTATTACTTTAAAGGTTCTGCGTTTGCTCACCCAACCTCACCCAACCTCTCAGCCCCAAGAGTGTCCACCCTTATGTCTCATCCAGCTGTGGGTCTAGATATGGTCAATCCAGGTTGCATCAAAGCCCCTGAACGAATTATGTAAGAATTTCTCTCTCTTTCACTGTCTTTCTTTTACGGGATTTTAAAAGTAATTTATTTTTATAATGGGATTTACCTGCCTTTCACGGCTGTGTTTATGCGGCTTTACACCCACTTGACTCACTTCCAGAGAGATATCAATACATAGGTTTTACGATTCTTACTAGTCAGACATATTATTGTGCGGTGAATAGGGGGTGTTGAGTCCAGTTCACTGAGCAAGGAGTTGGTCTTGTCTATTACATATTGGGTGTATGGAACGGTATCTGAGTGAATTTGAAACCCTTGTTTTATGCATCACCCCAACTCACCTTTCCCGTTAAGCAGCCATAGTGTGTTTTCTAAACGTGTGACTCTGTTCTGTTTTTTAATTCAGTTCAAGTGTAGCGGTTTTTACATTCCCTCTCTAAGTGATAGCTTATGATAAGTGTCTTTTTCTGTGTGACTTATTTCACTTAGAATCGTCGTTCCTAAATCCACTCATCTTGCTTCTACTAGCCTTATGACATTGATTTCATGTCTGAGTGATATTCCATTGTACATAAGGACCACAAATTCTTTATCCATTTTTCTCTTTCCTGGGATATTTACGGTGTCATGAAGTGGAGGTTCTTGTCAACAGAGCTGCCCTAAACTTTGGGGTGCCTGTGTCTTGCTGATTTTTAGTTTTCCCAATTTATACGCCCATGAGTGGACGTGCCCTATGCTCCCTAAGCTGTGTTTTTTCGATGTTTCAGGACACACCGTACACTTCTCCAGAGTGGCTGTTGGCAATTTACATCCCTCCCATCAGCGTAGCAAGGCTGCCATTTCTCCATGGCCTGTCCTGCATTTCTGGTTTTGAAAATTTTTGCAGCATGGCCCTTTTGACCGATGGGAAGCAAGAATTCTTGGTAGCGCTGATTTGCCTTTCCAGGTTGCTTGGTTGGCCAAAAAGGGCGTATGCGTTGTTTCCTGAATATATTCAGGAAACAACGCATACGCCCTTTTTGGCCAAGGTCATCATTGTCGACGTTTTGCCACCTTTCATGTGCTTTAAAGGCGATTCGAATCTACCCCCTGAAACCTGTTTCCTGCAATTCTGCCTTGCTTTCAAATCCTCTTCGTTGCCTTCCCTCAATATATTTGTGGACGAGAGTTATCATTTATAACTCAGCAGGTTTGTGAATTGCAGTGCCCCTGAGCTCCATTTTTCAACTGTCTTTTTTGGGAGCTGGCCGCAAAAGCACGGGATTGCCTCAGGCCCTATTCTGGTTCCCGGCGGCAGGCTGAACCTGTGTTTAATTCTTCTTCCTATTGGGAAAAAAGAGTGACCTGTGCCTGTCCCAACACCTAGATCTAGTCTCTCATTGCTTGCCCCTCTTCCCGTTCATCCTCAGGACAAATTGCAACCTGTAGGGAACAGGAGCTTAAAGGTGCTGATTCTCCAAGTAGGGAGATTGCTATTAAAGTAGCTGGAAAGGCGAACCCCAGCACAAGGAGATGAGAAATGTGGTTCATTTTGGAAACCTTTCAAAATCACACGGTGTACCATCTTCTGGGTTTCTCATGCATGTTTTCGATGTAGGAAGATGCCCTTGAACCTGGAGATTTGGGACCCATGGGATGGGTACCACGCAGTATTACTTTAAAGGGTCTGCGTTTGCTCACCCAACCTCACCAAACCTCTCAGCCCCAAGAGTGTCCACCCTTATGTCTCATCCAGCTGTGGGTCTAGATATGGTCAATCCAGGTTGCATCACAGCCCCTGAACGAATTTTGTAAAATTTCTCTCTCTTTCACTGTCTTTGTTTTACGGGTTTTTAAAAGTAATTTATTTTTATAATGGGGTTTAGCTGCTTTTCACGGCTGTGTTTAAGCGGCTTTACACCCACTTGACTCACTTCCAGACACGTATCAATACATAGGTTTTAAGATTCTTACTAGTCACGTATATTCTTGTGCGGTGAATAGGGGGTGTTGTGTCCAGTTCACTGAGCAAGGAGTAGGTCTTGTCTATTACATATTGGGTGTATGGAACGGTATCTGAGCGAATTTGAAACCCTTGTTTTATGCATCACCCCACCTCACCTTTCCCGTTAAGCAGCCATAGTGTGTTTTCTAAACGTGTGACTCTGTTCTGTTTTGTAATTCAGTTCAAGTGTAGCGGTTTTTACATTCCCTCTATAAGTGATACCTTATGATAAGTGTCTTTTTCTGTGTGACTTATTTCACTTGGAATCGTCGTACCTAAATCCACTCATCTTGCTTCTCCTAGCCTTATGACATTGATTTCATGTCTGAGTGATATTCCATTGTACATAAGGACCACAACTTCTTTATCCATTTTTCTCTTTCCTGGGATATTTAAGGTGTCATGAACTGGAGGTTCTTGTCAACAGAGCAGCCCTAAACTTTGGGGTGCCTGTGTCTTGCTGATTTTTAGTTTTCCCAATTTATACGCCCATGAGTGGACGTGCCCTATGCTCCCTAAGCTGTGTTTTTTCGATGTTTCAGGACACACCGTACACTTCTCCAGAGTGGCTGTTGGCAATTAACATCCCGCCTATCAGCGTAGCAAGGCTGCCATTTCTCCATGGCCTGTCCTGCATTTCTGGTTTTGACACTTTTTTAGCATGGCCCTTTTGACCGATGGGAAGCGAGACTTCTTTGTAGCGCTGATTTGCCTTTCCAGGTTGCTTGGTTGGCCAAAAAGGGCGTATGCGTTTTTTCCTGAATATATTCAGGAAAAAACGCATACGCCCTTTTTGGCCAAGGGCATCATTGTCGACGTTTTGCCGCTTTTCATGTGCTTTAAAGGCAATTCGAATCTACCTCCTGAAATCTGTTTCCTGCAATTCTGCCTTGCTTTCAAATCCTCTTCGTTGCCTTCCCTCAATATATTTTTGGACGAGACTTATCATTTATAACTCTGCGGGTTTGTGAATTGCAGTGTCCCTGAGCTCCATTTTTCAACTCGCTTTTTTGGGAGCTGGCCGCAAAAGTGCAGTATTGCCTCAGGCGCTATTGTGCTTCTGGGCAGCAGGCTGAGCCTGTGGTTAAGTCTTCTTCCTGATGGGAAAATAGAGTGACCTGTGCCTGTCCCAACACCTAGATATAGTCTCTCATTGGTTGCCCCTCTTCCCGTTCATCCTCAGGACAATTTGCAACCTGTATGGATCAGGAGCTTAAAGGTGCTGATTCTGCAAGTAGGGAGATTGCTAGTAAAGTAGCTGGAAAGGCGAACCCGAGCACAAGGAGGTGAGAAATGGGGTGCGTTTTAGAAACCTTTCAAAATCACACGGTGTACCATCTTCTGAGTTTCTCATGCATGTTTTCGATGTAGGAAGATGCCCTTGAACCTGGAGATTTGGGACCCATGGGATGGGTACCACGCAGTATTACTTTAAAGGGTCTGCGTTTGCTCACCCAACCTCACCCAACCTGTCAGCCCCAAGAGTGTCCAACCTTATGTCTCATCCAGCTGTGGGTCTAGATATGGTCAATCCAGGTTGCATCACAGCCCCTGAACGAATTTTGTAAGAATTTCACTGTCTTTGTTTTACGGGTTTTTAAAAGTAATTTATTTTTATAATGGGGTTTAGCTGCTTTTCACGGCTGTGTTTAAGCGGCTTTACACCCACTTTACTCACTTCCAGACACGTATCAATACATAGGTTTTAAGATTCTTACTAGTCACGTATATTCTTGTGTGGTGAATAGGGGGTGTTGTGTCCAGTTCACTGAGCAAGGAGTAGGTCTTGTCTATTACATATTGGGTGTATGGAACGGTATCTGAGCGAATTTGAAACCCTTGTTTTATGCATCACCCCACCTCACCTTTCCCGTTAAGCAGCCATAGTGTGTTTTCTAAACGTGTGACTCTGTTCTGTTTTGTAATTCAGTTCAAGTGTAGCGGTTTTTACATTCCCTCTATAAGTGATACCTTATGATAAGTGTCTTTTTCTGTGTGACTTATTTCACTTGGAATCGTCGTACCTAAATCCACTCATCTTGCTTCTCCTATCCTTATGACATTGATTTCATGTCTGAGTGATATTCCATTGTACATAAGGACCACAACTTCTTTATCCATTTTTCTCTTTCCTGGGATATTTAAGGTGTCATGAACTGGAGGTTCTTGTCAACAGAGCAGCCCTAAACTTTGGGGTGCCTGTGTCTTGCTGATTTTTAGTTTTCCCAATTTATACGCCCATGAGTGGACGTGCCCTATGCTCCCTAAGCTGTGTTTTTTCGATGTTTCAGGACACACCGTACACTTCTCCAGAGTGGCTGTTGGCAATTAACATCCCGCCTATCAGCGTAGCAAGGCTGCCATTTCTCCATGGCCTGTCCTGCATTTCTGGTTTTGACACTTTTTTAGCATGGCCCTTTTGACCGATGGGAAGCGAGACTTCTTTGTAGCGCTGATTTGCCTTTCCAGGTTGCTTGGTTGGCCAAAAAGGGCGTATGCGTTTTTTCCTGAATATATTCAGGAAAAAACGCATACGCCCTTTTTGGCCAAGGGCATCATTGTCGACCTTTTGCCGCTTTTCATGTGCTTTAAAGGCAATTCGAATCTACCTCCTGAAATCTGTTTCCTGCAATTCTGCCTTGCTTTCAAATCCTCTTCGTTGCCTTCCCTCAATATATTTTTGGACGAGACTTATCATTTATAACTCTGCGGGTTTGTGAATTGCAGTGTCCCTGAGCTCCATTTTTCAACTCGCTTTTTTGGGAGCTGGCCGCAAAAGCGCAGTATTGCCTCAGGCGCTATTGTGCTTCTGGGCAGCAGGCTGAGCCTGTGGTTAATTCTTCTTCCTAATGGGAAAATAGAGTGACCCGTGCCTGTCCCAACACCTAGATATAGTCTCTCATTGGTTGCCCCTCTTCCCGTTCATCCTCAGGACAAATTGCAACCTGTATGGATCAGGAGCTTAAAGGTGCTGATTCTGCAAGTAGGGAGATTGCTAGTAAAGTAGCTGGAAAGGCGAACCCGAGCACAAGGAGGTGAGAAATGGGGAGCGTTTTAGAAACCTTTCAAAATCACACGGTGTACCATCTTCTGAGTTTCTCATGCATGTTTTCGATGTAGGAAGATGCCCTTGAACCTGGAGATTTGGGACCCATGGGATGGGTACCACGCAGTATTACTTTAAAGGGTCTGAGTTTGCTCACCCAACCTCACCCAACCTGTCAGCCCCAAGAGTGTCCAACCTTATGTCTCATCCAGCTGTGGGTCTAGATATGGTCAATCCAGGTTGCATCACAGCCCCTGAACGAATTTTGTAAGAATTTCTCTCTCTTTCACTGTCTTTGTTTTACGGGTTTTTAAAAGTAATTTATTTTTATAATGGGGTTTAGCTGCTTTTCACGGCTGTGTTTATGCGGCTTTACACCCACTTGACTCACTTCCAGAGAGATATCAATACATAGGTTTTACGATTATTACTAGTCAGATATATTCTTGTGCGGTGAATAGGGGGTGTTGAGTCCAGTTCACTGAGCAAGGAGTAGGCCTTGTCTATTACATATTGGGTGTATGGAACGGTATCTGAGCGAATTTGAAACCCTTGTTTTATGCATCACCCCACCTCACCTTTCCCGTTAAGCAGCCATAGTGTGTTTTCTAAACGTGTGACTCTGTTCCCTTTGTAATTCAGTTCAAGTGTAGCGGTTTTTACATTCCCTCTATAAGTGATAGCTTATGATAAGTGTCTTTTTCTGTGTGACTTAGTTCACTTAGAATCGTCATACCTAAATCCACTCATCTTGCTTCTACTAGCCTTATGACATTGATTTCATGTCTGAGTGATATTCCTTTGTACATAAGGACCACAACTTCTTTATCCATTTTTCTCTTTCCTGGGATATTTAAGGTGTCATGAAGTGGAGGTTCTTGTCAACATAGCAGCCCTAAACATTGGGGTGCCTGTGTCTTGCTGATTTTTAGTTTTCCCAATTTATACGCCCATGAGTGCACTTGCCCTATGCTCCCTAAGCTGTTTTTTCGATGTTTCAGGACACACCGTACACTTCTCCAGAGTGGCTGTTGGCAATTTACATCCCGCCCATCAGCGTAGCAAGGCTGCCATTTCTCCATGGCCTGTCCTGCATTTCTGGTTTTGACACTTTTTGCAGCATGGGCCTTTTGACCGATGGGAAGCGAGACTTCTTTGTAGCGCTGATTTGACTTTCCAGGTTGCTTGGTTGGCCAAAAAGGGCGTATGCGTTTTTTCCTGAATATATTCAGGAAAAAACGCATACGCCCTTTTTGGCCAAGGGCATCACTGTCGACTTTTTGCCACTTTTCATGTGCTTTAAAGGCGATTCGAATCTACCTCCTGAAACATGTTTCCTGCAATTCTGCCTTGCTTTCAAATCCTCTTCGTTGCCTTCCCTCAATATATTTGTTGACGAGAGTTACCATTTATAACTCTGCGGGTTTGTGAATGGCAGTGCCCCTGAGCTCCATTTTTCAACTGTCTTTTTTGGGAGCTGGCCGCAAAAGCACGGGATTGCCTCAGGCCCTATTCAGGTTCCGGGGGGCAGGCTGAGCCTGTGGTTAATTCTTCTTCCTGATGGGAAAATAGAGTGACCTGTGCCTGTCCCAACACCTAGATCTAGTCTCTCATTGGTTGCCCCTCTTCCCGTTCATCCTCAGGACAAATTGCAATCTGTACAGAACAGGAGGTTAAAGGTGCTGATTCTCCAAGAAGGGAGATTGCTAGTAAAGTAGCTGGAATGGCGAACCCGAGCACAAGGAGATGAGAAATGAGGTGCGTTTTAGAAACCTTTCCCGATCACACGGTGTACCATCTTCTGGGATTCTCATGCATGTTTTCGATGTAGGAAGATGCCCTTGAACCTGGAGATTTGGGACCCATGGGATGGGTACCACGCAGTATTACTTTAAAGGGTCTGAGTTTGCTCACCCAACCTCACCCAACCTCTCAGCCCCAAGAGTGTCCACCCTTATGTCTCATCCAGGTGTGGGTCTAGATATGGTCAATCCAGGTTGCATCACAGCCCCTGAACGAATTTTGTAAGGATTTCTCTCTCTTTCACTGTCTTTGTTTTACGGTTTTTTAATAGTAATTTATTTTTATAATGGGGTTTAGCTGCTTTTCACGGCTGTGTTTATGCGGCTTTACACCCACTTGGCTCACTTCCAGAGAGATATCAATACATAGGTTTTACGATTATTACTAGTCAGATATATTCTTGTGCGGTGAATAGGGGGTGTTGATTCCAGTTCACTGAGCAAGGAGTAGGCCTTGTCTATTACATATTGGGTGTATGGAACGGTATCTGAGCGAATTTGAAACCCTTGTTTTATGCATCACCCCACCTCACCTTTCCCGTTAAGCAGCCATAGTGTGTTTTCTAAACGTTTGACTCTGTTCCCTTTGTAATTCAGTTCAAGTGTAGCGGTTTTTACATTCCCTCTATAAGTGATAGCTTATGATAAGTGTCTTTTTCTGTGTGACTTAGTTCACTTAGAATCGTCATACCTAAATCCACTCATCTTGCTTCTACTAGCCTTATGACATTGATTTCATGTCTGAGTGATATTCCTTTGTACATAAGGACCACAACTTCTTTATCCATTTTTCTCTTTCCTGGGATATTTAAGGTGTCATGAAGTGGAGGTTCTTGTCAACATAGCAGCCCTAAACATTGGGGTGCCTGTGTCTTGCTGATTTTTAGTTTTCCCAATTTATACGCCCATGAGTGCACGTGCCCTATGCTCCCTAAGCTGTTTTTTCGATGTTTCAGGACACACCGTACACTTCTCCAGAGTGGCTGTTGGCAATTTACATCCCGCCCATCAGCGTAGCAAGGCTGCCATTTCTCCATGGCCTGTCCTGCATTTCTGGTTTTGACACTTTTTTCAGCATGGCCCTTTTGACCGATGGGAAGCGAGACTTCTTTGTAGCGCTGATTTGCCTTTCCAGGTTGCTTGGTTGGCCAAAAAGGGCGTATCCGTTTTTTCCTGAATATATTCAGGAAAAAACGCATACGCCCTTTTTGGCCAAGGGCATCACTGTCGACGTTTTGCCACTTTTCATGTGCTTTAAAGGCGATTCGTATCTACCTCCTGAAACATGTTTCCTGCAATTCTGCCTTGCTTTCAAATCCTCTTCGTTGCCTTCCCTCAATATATTTGTGGACGAGAGTTACCATTTATAACTCTGCGGGTTTGTGAATGGCAGTGACCCTGAGCTCCATTTTTCAACTGTCTTTTTTGGGAGCTGGCCGCAAAAGCACGGGATTGCCTCAGGCCCTATTCAGGTTCCGGGGGGCAGGCTGAGCCTGTGGTTAATTCTTCATCCTGATGGGAAAATAGAGTGACCTGTGCCTGTCCCAACACCTAGATCTAGTCTCTCATTGGTTGCCCCTCTTCCCGTTCATCCTCAGGACAAATTGCAACCTGTACAGAACAGGAGGTTAAAGGTGCTGATTCTCCAAGTAGGGAGATTGCTAGTAAAATACCTGGAATGGCGAACCCGAGCACAAGGAGATGAGAAATGAGGTGCGTTTTGGAAACCTTTCAAAATCACACGGTGTACCTTATTCTGGGTTTCTCATGCATGTTTTCGATGTAGGAAGATGCCCTTGAACCTGGAGATTTGGGACCCATGGGATGGGTACCACGCAGTATTACTTTAAAGGTTCTGCGTTTGCTCACCCAACCTCACCCAACCTCTCAGCCCCAAGAGTGTCCACCCTTATGTCTCATCCAGCTGTGGGTCTAGATATGGTCAATCCAGGTTGCATCAAAGCCCCTGAACGAATTATGTAAGAATTTCTCTCTCTTTCAATGTCTTTCTTTTACGGGATTTTAAAAGTAATTTATTTTTATAATGGGGTTTAGCTGCCTTTCACGGCTGTGTTTATGCGGCTTTACACCCACTTGACTCACTTCCAGAGAGATATCAATACATAGGTTTTACGATTCTTACTAGTCAGACATATTATTGTGCGGTGAATAGGGGGTGTTGAGTCCAGTTCACTGAGCAAGGAGTTGGTCTTGTCTATTACATATTGGGTGTATGGAACGGTATCTGAGTGAATTTGAAACCCTTGTTTTATGCATCACCCCAACTCACCTTTCCCGTTAAGCAGCCATAGTGTGTTTTCTAAACGTGTGACTCTGTTCTGTTTTTTAATTCAGTTCAAGTGTAGCGGTTTTTACATTCCCTCTCTAAGTGATAGCTTATGATAAGTGTCTTTTTCTGTGTGACTTATTTCACTTAGAATCGTCGTTCCTAAATCCACTCATCTTGCTTCTACTAGCCTTATGACATTGATTTCATGTCTGAGTGATATTCCATTGTACATAAGGACCACAACTTCTTTATCCATTTTTCTCTTTCCTGGGATATTTACGGTGTCATGAAGTGGAGGTTCTTGTCAACAGAGCAGCCCGAAACTTTGGGGTGCCTGTGTCTTGCTGATTTTTAGTTTTCCCAATTTATACGCCCATGAGTGGACGTGCCCTATGCTCCCTAAGCTGTGTTTTTTTGATGTTTCAGGACACACCGTACACTTCTCCAGAGTGGCTGTTGGCAATTTACATCCCTCCCATCAGCGTAGCAAGGCTGCCATTTCTCCATGGCCTGTCCTGCATTTCTGGTTTTGAAAATTTTTGCAGCATGGCCCTTTTGACCGATGGGAAGCAAGAATTCTTGGTAGCGCTGATTTGCCTTTCCAGGTTGCTTGGTTGGCCAAAAAGGGCGTATGCGTTGTTTCCTGAATATATTCAGGAAACAACGCATACGCCCTTTTTGGCCAAGGTCATCATTGTCGACGTTTTGCCACCTTTCATGTGCTTTAAAGGCGATTCGAATCTACCCCCTGAAACCTGTTTCCTGCAATTCTGCCTTGCTTTCAAATCCTCTTCGTTGCCTTCCCTCAATATATTTGTGGACGAGAGTTATCATTTATAACTCAGCAGGTTTGTGAATTGCAGTGCCCCTGAGCTCCATTTTTCAACTGTCTTTTTTGGGAGCTGGCCGCAAAAGCACGGGATTGCCTCAGGCCCTATTCTGGTTCCCGGCGGCAGGCTGAACCTGTGTTTAATTCTTCTTCCTATTGGGAAAAAAGAGTGACCTGTGCCTGTCCCAACACCTAGATCTAGTCTCTCATTGGTTGCCCCTCTTCCCGTTCATCCTCAGGAAAAATTGCAACCTGTAGGGAACAGGAGCTTAAAGGTGCTGATTCTCCAAGTAGGGAGATTGCTAGTAAAGTAGCTGGAAAGGCGAACCCCAGCACAAGGAGATGAGAAATGTGGTTCATTTTGGAAACCTTTCAAAATCACACGGTGTACCATCTTCTGGGTTTCTCATGCATGTTTTCGATGTAGGAAGATGCCCTTGAACCTGGAGATTTGGGACCCATGGGATGGGTACCACGCAGTATTACTTTAAAGGGTCTGCGTTTGCTCACCCAACCTCACCAAACCTCTCAGCCCCAAGAGTGTCCACCCTTATGTCTCATCCAGCTGTGGGTCTAGATATGGTCAATCCAGGTTGCATCACAGCCCCTGAACGAATTTTGTAAAATTTCTCTCTCTTTCACTGTCTTTGTTTTACGGGTTTTTAAAAGTAATTTATTTTTATAATGGGGTTTAGCTGCTTTTCACGGCTGTGTTTAAGCGGCTTTACACCCACTTGACTCACTTCCAGACACGTATCAATACATAGGTTTTAAGATTCTTACTAGTCACGTATATTCTTGTGCGGTGAATAGGGGGTGTTGTGTCCAGTTCACTGAGCAAGGAGTAGGTCTTTTTTATTACATATTGTGTGTATGGAACAGTATCTGAGCGAATTTGAAACCCTTGTTTTATGCATCACCCCACCTCACCTTTCCCGTTAAGCAGCCATAGTGTGTTTTCTAAACGTGTGACTCTGTTCTGTTTTGTAATTCAGTTCAAGTGTAGCGGTTTTTACATTCCCTCTATAAGTGATACCTTATGATAAGTGTCTTTTTCTGTGTGACTTATTTCACTTGGAATCGTCGTACCTAAATCCACTCATCTTGCTTCTACTAGCCTTATGACATTGATTTCATGTCTGAGTGATATTCCATTGTACATAAGGACCACAACTTCTTTATCCATTTTTCTCTTTCCTGGGATATTTAAGGTGTCATGAACTGGAGGTTCTTGTCAACAGAGCAGCCCTAAACTTTGGGGTGCCTGTGTCTTGCTGATTTTTAGTTTTCCCAATTTATACGCCCATGAGTGGACGTGCCCTATGCTCCCTAAGCTGTGTTTTTTCGATGTTTCAGGACACACCGTACACTTCTCCAGAGTGGCTGTTGGCAATTAACATCCCGCCTATCAGCGTAGCAAGGCTGCCATTTCTCCATGGCCTGTCCTGCATTTCTGGTTTTGACACTTTTTTAGCATGGCCCTTTTGACCGATGGGAAGCGAGACTTCTTTGTAGCGCTGATTTGCCTTTCCAGGTTGCTTGGTTGGCCAAAAAGGGCGTATGCGTTTTTTCCTGAATATATTCAGGAAAAAACGCATACGCCCTTTTTGGCCAAGGGCATCATTGTCGACGTTTTGCCGCTTTTCATGTGCTTTAAAGGCAATTCGAATCTACCTCCTGAAATCTGTTTCCTGCAATTCTGCCTTGCTTTCAAATCCTCTTCGTTGCCTTCCCTCAATATATTTTTGGACGAGACTTATCATTTATAACTCTGCGGGTTTGTGAATTGCAGTGTCCCTGAGCTCCATTTTTCAACTCGCTTTTTTGGGAGCTGGCCGCAAAAGCGCAGTATTGCCTCAGGCGCTATTGTGCTTCTGGGCAGCAGGCTGAGCCTGTGGTTAATTCTTCTTCCTGATGGGAAAATAGAGTGACCTGTGCCTGTCCCAACACCTAGATATAGTCTCTCATTGGTTGCCCCTCTTCCCGTTCATCCTCAGGACAATTTGCAACCTGTATGGATCAGGAGCTTAAAGGTGCTGATTCTGCAAGTAGGGAGATTGCTAGTAAAGTAGCTGGAAAGGCGAACCCGAGCACAAGGAGGTGAGAAATGGGGGGCGTTTTAGAAACCTTTCAAAATCACACGGTGTACCATCTTCTGAGTTTCTCATGCATGTTTTCGATGTAGGAAGATGCCCTTGAACCTGGAGATTTGGGACCCATGGGATGGGCACCACGCAGTATTACTTTAAAGGGTCTGCGTTTGCTCACCCAACCTCACCCAACCTGTCAGCCCCAAGAGTGTCCAACCTTATGTCTCATCCAGCTGTGGGTCTAGATATGGTCAATCCAGGTTGCATCACAGCCCCTGAACGAATTTTGTAAGAATTTCACTGTCTTTGTTTTACGGGTTTTTAAAAGTAATTTATTTTTATAATGGGGTTTAGCTGCTTTTCACGGCTGTGTTTAAGCGGCTTTACACCCACTTGACTCACTTCCAGACACGTATCAATACATAGGGTTTAAGATTCTTACTAGTCACGTATATTCTTGTGCGGTGAATAGGGGGTGTTGTGTCCAGTTCACTGAGCAAGGAGTAGGTCTTGTCTATTACATATTGGGTGTATGGAACGGTATCTGAGCGAATTTGAAACCCTTGTTTTATGCATCACCCCACCTCACCTTTCCCGTTAAGCAGCCATAGTGTGTTTTCTAAACGTGTGACTCTGTTCTGTTTTGTAATTCAGTTCAAATGTAGCGGTTTTTACATTCCCTCTATAAGTGACAGCCTTTGATAAGTGTCTTTTTCTGTGTGACTTAGTTCACTTAGAATCGTCATACCTAAATCCACTCATCTTGCTTCTACTAGCCTTATGACATTGATTTCATGTCTGAGTGATATTCCTTTGTACATAAGGACCACAACTTCTTTATCCATTTTTCTCTTTCCTGGGATATTTAAGGTGTCATGAAGTGGAGGTTCTTGTCAACATAGCAGCCCTAAACATTGGGGTGCCTGTGTCTTGCTGATTTTTAGTTTTCCCAATTTATACGCCCATGAGTGCACTTGCCCTATGCCCCTAAGCTGTTTTTTCGATGTTTCAGGACACACCGTACACTTCTCCAGAGTGGCTGTTGGCAATTTACATCCCGCCCATCAGCGTAGCAAGGCTGCCATTTCTCCATGGCCTGTCCTGCATTTCTGGTTTTGACACTTTTTGCAGCATGGCCCTTTTGACCGATGGGAAGCGAGACTTCTTTGTAGCGCTGATTTGCCTTTCCAGGTTGCTTGGTTGGCCAAAAAGGGCGTATCCGTTTTTTCCTGAATATATTCAGGAAAAAACGCATACGCCCTTTTTGGCCAAGGGCATCACTGTCGACGTTTTGCCACTTTTCATGTGCTTTAAAGGCGATTCGAATCTACCTCCTGAAACATGTTTCCTGCAATTCTGCCTTGCTTTCAAATCCTCTTCGATGCCTTCCCTCAATATATTTGTTGACGAGAGTTACCATTTATAACTCTGCGGGTTTGTGAATGGCAGTGCCCCTGAGCTCCATTTTTCAACTGTCTTTTTTGGGAGCTGGCCGCAAAAGCACGGGATTGCCTCAGGCCCTATTCAGGTTCCGGGGGGCAGGCTGAGCCTGTGGTTAATTCTTCTTCCTGATGGGAAAATAGAGTGACCTGTGCCTGTCCCAACACCTAGATCTAGTCTCTCATTGGTTGCCCCTCTTCCCGTTCATCCTCAGGACAAATTGCAACCTGTACAGAACAGGAGGTTAAAGGTGCTGATTCTCCAAGAAGGGAGATTGCTAGTAAAGTAGCTGGAATGGCGAACCCGAGCACAAGGAGATGAGAAATGAGGTGCGTTTTAGAAACCTTTCCCGATCACACGGTGTACCATCTTCTTGGATTCTCATGCATGTTTTCGATGTAGGAAGATGCCCTTGAACCTGGAGATTTGGGACCCATGGGATGGGTACCACGCAGTATTACTTTAAAGGGTCTGAGTTTGCTCACCCAACCTCACCCAACCTCTCAGCCCCAAGAGTGTCCACCCTTATGTCTCATCCAGGTGTGGGTCTAGATATGGTCAATCCAGGTTGCATCACAGCCCCTGAACGAATTTTGTAAGAATTTCTCTCTCTTTCACTGTCTTTGTTTTACGGTTTTTTAATAGTAATTTATTTTTATAATGGGGTTTAGCTGCTTTTCACGGCTGTGTTTATGCGGCTTTACACCCACTTGGCTCACTTCCAGAGAGATATCAATACATAGGTTTTACGATTATTACTAGTCAGATATATTCTTGTGCGGTGAATAGGGGGTGTTGAGTCCAGTTCACTGAGCAAGGAGCAGGCCTTGTCTATTACATATTGGGTGTATGGAACGGTATCTGAGCGAATTTGAAACCCTTGTTTTATGCATCACCCCACCTCACCTTTCCCGTTAAGCAGCCATAGTGTGTTTTCTAAACGTGTGAATCTGTTCCCTTTGTAATTCAGTTCAAGTGTAGCGGTTTTTACATTCCCTCTATAAGTGATAGCTTATGATAAGTGTCTTTTTCTGTGTGACTTAGTTCACTTAGAATCGTCATAACTAAATCCACTCATCTTGCTTCTACTAGCCTTATGACATTGATTTCATGTCTGAGAGATATTCCTTTGTACATAAGGACCACAACTTCTTTATCCATTTTTCTCTTTCCTGGGATATTTAAGGTGTCATGAAGTGGAGGTTCTTGTCAACATAGCAGCCCTAAACATTGGGGTGCCTGTGTCTTGCTGATTTTTAGTTTTCCCAATTTATACGCCCATGAGTGCACGTTCCCTATGCTCCCTAAGCTGTTTTTTCGATGTTTCAGGACACACCGTACACTTCTCCAGAGTGGCTGTTGGCAATTTACATCCCGCCCATCAGCGTAGCAAGGCTGCCATTTCTCCATGGCCTGTCCTGCATTTCTGGTTTTGACACTTTTTGCAGCATGGCCCTTTTGACCGATGGGAAGCGAGACTTCTTTGTAGCGCTGATTTGACTTTCCAGGTTGCTTGGTTGGCCAAAAAGGGCGTATGCGTTTTTTCCTGAATATATTCAGGAAAAAACGCATACGCCCTTTTTGGCCAAGGGCATCACTGTCGACGTTTTGCCACTTTTCATGTGCTTTAAAGGCGATTCGAATCTACCTCCTGAAACATGTTTCCTGCAATTCTGCCTTGCTTTCAAATCCTCTTCGTTGCCTTCCCTCAATATATTTGTGGACAAGAGTTACCATTTATAACTCTGCGGGTTTGTGAATGGCAGTGCCCCTGAGCTCCATTTTTCAACTGTCTTTTTTGGGAGCTGGCCGCAAAAGCACGGGATTGCCTCAGGCCCTATTCAGGTTCCGGGGGGCAGGCTGAGCCTGTGGTTAATTCTTCTTCCTGATGGGAAAATAGAGTGACCTGTGCCTGTCCCAACACCTAGATCTAGTCTCTCATTGGTTGCCCCTCTTCCCGTTCATCCTCAGGACAAATTGCAACCTGTACAGAACAGGAGGTTAAAGGTGCAGATTGTCCAAGTAGGGAGATTGCTAGTAAAGTACCTGGAATGGCGAACCCGAGCACAAGGAGATGAGAAATGAGGTGCGTTTTAGAAACCTTTCAAAATCACACGGTGTACCTTATTCTGGGTTTCTCATGCATGTTTTCGATGTAGGAAGATGCCCTTGAACCTGGAGATTTGGGACCCATGGGATGGGTACCACGCAGTATTACTTTAAAGGTTCTGCGTTTGCTCACCCAACCTCACCCAACCTCTCAGCCCCAAGAGTATCCACCCTATGTCTCATCCAGCTGTGGGTCTAGATATGGTCAATCCAGGTTGCATCAAAGCCCCTGAACGAATTATGTAAGAATTTCTCTCTCTTTCACTGTCTTTCTTTTACGGGTTTTTAAAAGTAATTTATTTTTATTATGGGGTTTAGCTGCCTTTCACGGCTGTGTTTATGCGGCTTTACACCCACTTGGCTCACTTCCAGAGAGATATCAATACATAGGTTTTACGATTATTACTAGTCAGATATATTCTTGTGCGGTGAATAGGGGGTGTTGATTCCAGTTCACTGAGCAAGGAGTAGGCCTTGTCTATTACATATTGGGTGTATGGAACGGTATCTGAGCGAATTTGAAACCCTTGTTTTATGCATCACCCCACCTCACCTTTCCCGTTAAGCAGCCATAGTGTGTTTTCTAAACGTTTGACTCTGTTCCCTTTGTAATTCAGTTCAAGTGTAGCGGTTTTTACATTCCCTCTATAAGTGATAGCTTATGATAAGTGTCTTTTTCTGTGTGACTTAGTTCACTTAGAATCGTCATACCTAAATCCACTCATCTTGCTTCTACTAGCCTTATGACATTGATTTCATGTCTGAGTGATATTCCTTTGTACATAAGGACCACAACTTCTTTATCCATTTTTCTCTTTCCTGGGATATTTAAGGTGTCATGAAGTGGAGGTTCTTGTCAACATAGCAGCCCTAAACATTGGGGTGCCTGTGTCTTGCTGATTTTTAGTTTTCCCAATTTATACGCCCATGAGTGCACGTGCCCTATGCTCCCTAAGCTGTTTTTTCGATGTTTCAGGACACACCGTACACTTCTCCAGAGTGGCTGTTGGCAATTTACATCCCGCCCATCAGCGTAGCAAGGCTGCCATTTCTCCATGGCCTGTCCTGCATTTGTGGTTTTGACACTTTTTTCAGCATGGCCCTTTTGACCGATGGGAAGCGAGACTTCTTTGTAGCGCTGATTTGCCTTTCCAGGTTGCTTGGTTGGCCAAAAAGGGCGTATCCGTTTTTTCCTGAATATATTCAGGAAAAAACGCATACGCCCTTTTTGGCCAAGGGCATCACTGTCGACGTTTTGCCACTTTTCATGTGCTTTAAATGCGATTCGTATCTACCTCCTGAAACATGTTTCCTGCAATTCTGCCTTGCTTTCAAATCCTCTTCGTTGCCTTCCCTCAATATATTTGTGGACGAGAGTTACCATTTATAACTCTGCGGGTTTGTGAATGGCAGTGACCCTGAGCTCCATTTTTCACCTGTCTTTTTTGGGAGCTGGCCGCAAAAGCACGGGATTGCCTCAGGCCCTATTCAGGTTCCGGGGGGCAGGCTGAGCCTGTGGTTAATTCTTCATCCTGATGGGAAAATAGAGTGACCTGTGCCTGTCCCAACACCTAGATCTAGTCTCTCATTGGTTGCCCCTCTTCCCGTTCATCCTCAGGACAAATTGCAACCTGTACAGAACAGGAGGTTAAAGGTGCTGATTCTCCAAGTAGGGAGATTGCTAGTAAAGTACCTGGAATGGCGAACCCGAGCACAAGGAGATGAGAAATGAGGTGCGTTTTGGAAACCTTTCAAAATCACACGGTGTACCTTATTCTGGGTTTCTCATGCATGTTTTCGATGTAGGAAGATGCCCTTGAACCTGGAGATTTGGGACCCATGGGATGGGTACCACGCAGTATTACTTTAAAGGTTCTGCGTTTGCTCACCCAACCTCACCCAACCTCTCAGCCCCAAGAGTGTCCACCCTTATGTCTCATCCAGCTGTGGGTCTAGATATGGTCAATCCAGGTTGCATCAAAGCCCCTGAACGAATTATGTAAGAATTTCTCTCTCTTTCACTGTCTTTCTTTTACGGGATTTTAAAAGTAATTTATTTTTATAATGGGGTTTACCTGCCTTTCACGGCTGTGTTTATGCGGCTTTACACCCACTTGACTCACTTCCAGAGATATATCAATACATAGGTTTTACGATTCTTACTAGTCAGACATATTATTGTGCGGTGAATAGGGGGTGTTGAGTCCAGTTCACTGAGCAAGGAGTTGGTCTTGTCTATTACATATTGGGTGTATGGAACGGTATCTGAGTGAATTTGAAACCCTTGTTTTATGCATCACCCCAACTCACCTTTCCCGTTAAGCAGCCATAGTGTGTTATCTAAACGTGTGACTCTGTTCTGTTTTTTAATTCAGTTCAAGTGTAGCGGTTTTTACATTCCCTCTCTAAGTGATAGCTTATGATAAGTGTCTTTTTCTGTGTGACTTATTTCACTTAGAATCGTCGTTCCTAAATCCACTCATCTTGCTTCTACTAGCCTTATGACATTGATTTCATGTCTGAGTGATATTCCATTGTACATAAGGACCACAACTTCTTTATCCATTTTTCTCTTTCCTGGGATATTTACGGTGTCATGAAGTGGAGGTTCTTGTCAACAGAGCTGCCCTAAACTTTGGGGTGCCTGTGTCTTGCTGATTTTTAGTTTTCCCAATTTATACGCCCATGAGTGGACGTGCCCTATGCTCCCTAAGCTGTGTTTTTTTGATGTTTCAGGACACACCGTACACTTCTCCAGAGTGGCTGTTGGCAATTTACATCCCTCCCATCAGCGTAGCAAGGCTGCCATTTCTCCATGGCCTGTCCTGCATTTCTCGTTTTGACACTTTTTGCAGCATGGCCCTTTTGACCGATGGGAAGCGAGACTTCTTTGTAGCGCTGATTTGCCTTTCCAGGTTGCTTGGTTGGCCAAAAAGGGCGTATGCGTTGTTTCCTGAATATATTCAGGAAACAACGCATACGCCCTTTTTGGCCAAGGTCATCATTGTCGACGTTTTGCCACCTTTCATGTGCTTTAAAGGCGATTCGAATCTACCCCCTGAAACCTGTTTCCTGCAATTCTGCCTTGCTTTCAAATCCTCTTCGTTGCCTTCCCTCAATATATTTGTGGACGAGAGTTATCATTTATAACTCAGCAGGTTTGTGAATTGCAGTGCCCCTGAGCTCCATTTTTCAACTGTCTTTTTTGGGAGCTGGCCGCAAAAGCACGGGATTGCCTCAGGCCCTATTCTGGTTCCCGGCGGCAGGCTGAACCTGTGTTTAATTCTTCTTCCTATTGGGAAAAAAGAGTGACCTGTGCCTGTCCCAACACCTAGATCTAGTCTCTCATTGGTTGCCCCTCTTCCCGTTCATCCTCAGGAAAAATTGCAACCTGTAGGGAACAGGAGCTTAAAGGTGCTGATTCTCCAAGTAGGGAGATTGCTAGTAAAGTAGCTGGAAAGGCGAACCCCAGCACAAGGAGATGAGAAATGTGGTTCATTTTGGAAACCTTTCAAAATCACACGGTGTACCATCTTCTGGGTTTCTCATGCATGTTTTCGATGTAGGAAGATGCCCTTGAACCTGGAGATTTGGGACCCATGGGATGGGTACCACGCAGTATTACTTTAAAGGGTCTGCGTTTGCTCACCCAACCTCACCAAACCTCTCAGCCCCAAGAGTGTCCACCCTTATGTCTCATCCAGCTGTGGGTCTAGATATGGTCAATCCAGGTTGCATCACAGCCCCTGAACGAATTTTGTAAAATTTCTCTCTCTTTCACTGTCTATGTTTTACGGGTTTTTAAAAGTAATTTATTTTTATAATGGGGTTTAGCTGCTTTTCACGGCTGTGTTTAAGCGGCTTTACACCCACTTGACTCACTTCCAGACACGTATCAATACATAGGTTTTAAGATTCTTACTAGTCACGTATATTCTTGTGCGGTGAATAGGGGGTGTTGTGTCCAGTTCACTGAGCAAGGAGTAGGTCTTTTTTATTACATATTGTGTGTATGGAACGGTATCTGAGCGAATTTGAAACCCTTGTTTTATGCATCACCCCACCTCACCTTTCCCGTTAAGCAGCCATAGTGTGTTTTCTAAACGTGTGACTCTGTTCTGTTTTGTAATTCAGTTCAAGTGTAGCGGTTTTTACATTCCCTCTATAAGTGATACCTTATAATAAGTGTCTTTTTCTGTGTGACTTATTTCACTTGGAATCGTCGTACCTAAATCCACTCATCTTGCTTCTCCTAGCCTTATGACATTGATTTCATGTCTGAGTGATATTCCATTGTACATAAGGACCACAACTTCTTTATCCATTTTTCTCTTTCCTGGGATATTTAAGGTGTCATGAACTGGAGGTTCTTGTCAACAGAGCAGCCCTAAACTTTGGGGTGCCTGTGTCTTGCTGATTTTTAGTTTTCCCAATTTATACGCCCATGAGTGGACGTGCCCTATGCTCCCTAAGCTGTGTTTTTTCGATGTTTCAGGACACACCGTACACTTCTCCAGAGTGGCTGTTGGCAATTAACATCCCGCCTATCAGCGTAGCAAGGCTGCCATTTCTCCATGGCCTGTCCTGCATTTCTGGTTTTGACACTTTTTTAGCATGGCCCTTTTGACCGATGGGAAGCGAGACTTCTTTGTAGCGCTGATTTGCCTTTCCAGGTTGCTTGGTTGGCCAAAAAGGGCGTATGCGTTTTTTCCTGAATATATTCAGGAAAAAACGCATACGCCCTTTTTGTCCAAGGGCATCATTGTCGACGTTTTGCCGCTTTTCATGTGCTTTAAAGGCAATTCGAATCTACCTCCTGAAATCTGTTTCCTGCAATTCTGCCTTGCTTTCAAATCCTCTTCGTTGCCTTCCCTCAATATATTTTTGGACGAGACTTATCATTTATAACTCTGCGGGTTTGTGAATTGCAGTGTCCCTGAGCTCCATTTTTCAACTCGCTTTTTTGGGAGCTGGCCGCAAAAGCGCAGTATTGCCTCAGGCGCTATTGTGCTTCTGGGCAGCAGGCTGAGCCTGTGGTTAATTCTTCTTCCTGATGGGAAAATAGAGTGAGCTGTGCCTGTCCCAACACCTATATCTAGTCTCTCATTGGTTGCCCCTCTTCCCGTTCATCCTCAGGACAAATTGCAACCTGTATGGATCAGGAGCTTAAAGGTGCTGATTCTGCAAGTAGGGAGATTGCTAGTAAAGTAGCTGGAAAGGCGAACCCGAGCACAAGGAGGTGAGAAATGGGGTGCGTTTTAGAAACCTTTCAAAATCACACGGTGTACCATCTTCTGAGTTTCTCATGCATGTTTTCGATGTAGGAAGATGCCCTTGAACCTGGAGATTTGGGACCCATGGGATGGGTACCACGCAGTATTACTTTAAAGGGTCTGCGTTTGCTCACCCAACCTCACCCAACCTGTCAGCCCCAAGAGTGTCCAACCTTATGTCTCATCCAGCTGTGGGTCTAGATATGGTCAATCCAGGTTGCATCACAGCCCCTGAACGAATTTTGTAAGAATTTCACTGTCTTTGTTTTACGGGTTTTTAAAAGTAATTTATTTTTATAATGGGGTTTAGCTGCTTTTCACGGCTGTGTTTAAGCGGCTTTACACCCACTTGACTCACTTCCAGACACGTATCAATACATAGGTTTTAAGATTCTTACTAGTCACGTATATTCTTGTGCGGTGAATAGGGGGTGTTGTGTCCAGTTCACTGAGCAAGGAGTAGGTCTTGTCTATTACATATTGGGTGTATGGAACGGTATCTGAGCGAATTTGAAACCCTTGTTTTATGCATCACCCCACCTCACCTTTCCCGTTAAGCAGCCATAGTGTGTTTTCTAAACGTGTGACTCTGTTCCCTTTGTAATTCAGTTCAAGTGTAGCGGTTTTTACATTCCCTCTATAAGTGATAGCTTATGATAAGTGTCTTTTTCTGTGTGACTTAGTTCACTTAGAATCGTCATACCTAAATCCACTCATCTTGCTTCTACTAGCCTTATGACATTGATTTCATGTCTGAGTGATATTCCTTTGTACATAAGGACCACAACTTCTTTATCCATTTTTCTCTTTCCTGGGATATTTAAGGTGTCATGAAGTGGAGGTTCTTGTCAACATAGCAGCCCTAAACTTTGGGGTGCCTGTGTCTTGCTGATTTTTAGTTTTCCCAATTTATACGCCCATGAGTGCACTTGCCCTATGCTCCCTAAGCTGTTTTTTCGATGTTTCAGGACACACCGTACACTTCTCCAGAGTGGCTGTTGGCAATTTACATCCCGCCCATCAGCGTAGCAAGGCTGCCATTTCTCCATGGCCTGTCCTGCATTTCTGGTTTTGACACTTTTTGCAGCATGGCCCTTTTGACCGATGGGAAGCGAGACTTCTTTGTAGCGCTGATTTGCCTTTCCAGGTTGCTTGGTTGGCCAAAAAGGGTGTATCCGTTTTTTCCTGAATATATTCAGGAAAAAACGCATACGCCCTTTTTGGCCAAGGGCATCACTGTCGACGTTTTGCCACTTTTCATGTGCTTTAAAGGCGATTCGAATCTACCTCCTGAAACATGTTTCCTGCAATTCTGCCTTGCTTTCAAATCCTCTTCGTTGCCTTCCCTCAATATATTTGTTGACGAGAGTTACCATTTATAACTCTGCGGGTTTGTGAATGGCAGTGCCCCTGAGCTCCATTTTTCAACTGTCTTTTTTGGGAGCTGGCCGCAAAAGCACGGGATTGCCTCAGGCCCTATTCAGGTTCCGGGGGGCAGGCTGAGCCTGTGGTTAATTCTTCTTCCTGATGGGAAAATAGAGTGACCTGTGCCTGTCCCAACACCTAGATCTAGTCTCTCATTGGTTGCCCCTCTTCCCGTTCATCCTCAGGACAAATTGCAACCTGTACAGAACAGGAGGTTAAAGGTGCTGATTCTCCAAGTAGGGAGATTGCTAGTAAAGTACCTGGAATGGCGAACCCGAGCACAAGGAGATGAGAAATGAGGTGCGTTTTAGAAACCTTTCAAAATCACACGGTGTACCTTATTCTGGGTTTCTCAGCATGTTTTCGATGTAGGAAGATGCCCTTGAACCTGGAGATTTGGGACCCATGGGATGGGTACCACGCAGTATTACTTTAAAGGTTCTGCGTTTGCTCACCCAACCTCACCCAACCTCTCAGCCCCAAGAGTGTCCACCCTTATGTCTCATCCAGCTGTGGGTCTAGATATGGTCAATCCAGGTTGCATCAAAGCCCCTGAACGAATTATGTAAGAATTTCTCTCTCTTTCACTGTCTTTCTTTTACGGGTTTTTAAAAGTAATTTATTTTTATAATGGGGTTTAGCTGCCTTTCACGGCTGTGTTTATGCGGCTTTACACCCACTTGACTCACTTCCAGAGAGATATCAATACATAGGTTTTACGCTTCTTACTAGTCAGACATATTATTGTGCGGTGAATAGGGGGTGTTGAGTCCAGTTCACTGAGCAAGGAGTTGGTCTTGTCTATTACATATTGGGTGTATGGAACGGTATCTGAGTGAATTTGAAACCCTTGTTTTATGCATCACCCCAACTCACCTTTCCCGTTAAGCAGCCATAGTGTGTTTTCTAAACGTGTGACTCTGTTCTGTTTTGTAATTCAGTTCAAGTGTAGCGGTTTTTACATTCCCTCTCTAAGTGATAGCTTATGATAAGTGTCTTTTTCTGTGTGACTTATTTCACTTAGAATCGTCGTTCCTAAATCCACTCATCTTGCTTCTACTAGCCTTATGACATTGATTTCATGTCTGAGTGATATTCCATTGTACATAAGGACCACAACTTCTTTATCCATTTTTCTCTTTCCTGGGGTATTTACGGTGTCATGAAGTGGAGGTTCTTGTCAACAGAGCTGCCCTAAACTTTGGGGTGCCTGTGTCTTGCTGATTTTTAGTTTTCCCAATTTATACGCCCATGAGTGGACGTGCCCTATGCTCCCTAAGCTGTGTTTTTTTGATGTTTCAGGACACACCGTACACTTCTCCAGAGTGGCTGTTGGCAATTTACATCCCTCCCATCAGCGTAGCAAGGCTGCCATTTCTCCATGGCCTGTCCTGCATTTCTGGTTTTGAAAATTTTTGCAGCATGGCCCTTTTGACCGATGGGAAGCGAGAATTCTTGGTAGCGCTGATTTGCCTTTCCAGGTTGCTTGGTTGGCCAAAAAGGGCGTATGCGTTTTTTCCTGAATATATTCAGGAAACAACGCATACGCCCTTTTTGGCCAAGGTCATCATTGTCGACGTTTTGCCACCTTTCATGTGCTTTAAAGGCGATTCGAATCTACCTCCTGAAACCTGTTTCCTGCAATTCTGCCTTGCTTTCAAATCCTCTTCGTTGCCTTCCCTCAATATATTTGTGGACGAGAGTTATCATTTATAACTCAGCAGGTTTGTGAATTGCAGTGCCCCTGAGCTCCATTTTTCAACTGTCTTTTTTGGGAGCTGGCCGCAAAAGCACGGGATTGCCTCAGGCCCTATTCTGGTTCCCGGCGGCAGGCTGAACCTGTGTTTAATTCTTCTTCCTGATGGGAAAATAGAGTGACCTGTTCCTGTCCCAACACCTAGATCTAGTCTCTCATTGGTTGCCCGTCTTCCCGTTCATCCTCAGGACAAATTGCAACCTGTAGGGAACAGGAGCTTAAAGGTGCTGATTCTCCAAGTAGGGAGATTGCTAGTAAAGTAGCTGGAAAGGCGAACCCCAGCACAAGGAGATGAGAAATGTGGTTCATTTTGGAAACCTTTCAAAATCACACGGTGTACCATCTTCTGGGTTTCTCATGCATGTTTTCGATGTAGGAAGATGCCCTTGAACCTGGAGATTTGGGACCCATGGGATGGGTACCACGCAGTATTACTTTAAAGGGTCTGCGTTTGCTCACCCAACCTCACCAAACCTCTCAGCCCCAACAGTGTCCACCCTTATGTCTCATCCAGCTGTGGGTCTAGATATGGTCAATCCAGGTTGCATCACAGCCCCTGAACGAATTTTGTAAGAATTTCTCTCTCTTTCACTGTCTTTGTTTTACGGGTTTTTAAAAGTAATTTATTTTTATAATGGGGTTTAGCTGCTTTTCACGGCTGTGTTTAAGCGGCTTTACACCCACTTGACTCACTTCCAGACACGTATCAATACATAGGTTTTAAGATTCTTACTAGTCACGTATATTCTTGTGCGGTGAATAGGGGGTGTTGTGTCCAGTTCACTGAGCAAGGAGTAGGTCTTGTCTATTACATATTGGGTGTATGGAACGGTATCTGAGCGAATTTGAAACCCTTGTTTTATGCATCACCCCACCTCACCTTTCCCGTTAAGCAGCCATAGTGTGTTTTCTAAACGTGTGACTCTGTTCTGTTTTGTAATTCAGTTCAAGTGTAGCAGTTTTTACATTCCCTCTATAAGTGATACCTTATGATAAGTGTCTTTTTCTGTGTGACTTATTTCACTTGGAATCGTCGTACCTAAATCCACTCATCTTGCTTCTACTAGCCTTATGACATTGATTTCATGTCTGAGTGATATTCCATTGTACATAAGGACCACAACTTCTTTATCCATTTTTCTCTTTCCTGGGATATTTAAGGTGTCATGAAGTGGAGGTTCTTGTCAACATAGCAGCCCTAAACTTTGGGGTGCCTGTGTCTTGCTGATTTTTAGTTTTCCCAATTTATACGCCCATGAGTGGACGTGCCCTATGCTCCCTAAGCTGTGTTTTTTCGATGTTTCAGGACACACCGTACACTTCTCCAGAGTGGCTGTTGGCAATTAACATCCCGCCTATCAGCGTAGCAAGGCTGCCATTTCTCCATGGCCTGTCCTGCATTTCTGGTTTTGACACTTTTTTAGCATGGCCCTTTTGACCGATGGGAAGCGAGACTTCTTTGTAGCCCTGATTTGCATTTCCAGGTTGCTTGGTTGGCCAAAAAGGGCGTATGCGTTTTTTCCTGAATATATTCAGGAAAAAACGCATACGCCCTTTTTGGCCAAGGGCATCATTGTCGACCTTTTGCCGCTTTTCATGTGCTTTAAATGCAATTCGAATCTACCTCCTGAAATCTGTTTCCTGCAATTCTGCCTTGCTTTCAAATCCTCTTCGTTGCCTTCCCTCAATATATTTTTGGACGAGACTTATCATTTATAACTCTGCGGGTTTGTGAATTGCAGTGTCCCTGAGCTCCATTTTTCAACTCGCTTTTTTGGGAGCTGGCCGCAAAAGCGCAGTATTGCCTCAGGCGCTATTGTGCTTCTGGGCAGCAGGCTGAGCCTGTGGTTAATTCTTCTTCCTGATGGGAAAATAGAGTGAGCTGTGCCTGTCCCAACACCTATATCTAGTCTCTCATTGGTTGCCCCTTTTCCCGTTCATCCTCAGGACAAATTGCAACCTGTATGGATCAGGAGCTTAAAGGTGCTGATTCTGCAAGTAGGGAGATTGCTAGTAAAGTAGCTGGAAAGGCGAACCCGAGCACAAGGAGGTGAGAAATGGGGTGCGTTTTAGAAACCTTTCAAAATCACACGGTGTACCATCTTCTGAGTTTCTCATGCATGTTTTCGATGTAGGAAGATGCCCTTGAACCTGGAGATTTGGGACCCATGGGATGGGTACCACGCAGTATTACTTTAAAGGGTCTGCGTTTGCTCACCCAACCTCACCCAACCTGTCAGCCCCAAGAGTGTCCAACCTTATGTCTCATCCAGCTGTGGGTCTAGATATGGTCAATCCAGGTTGCATCACAGCCCCTGAACGAATTTTGTAAGAATTTCTCTCTCTTTCACTGTCTTTGTTTTACGGGTTTTTAAAAGTAATTTATTTTTATAATGGGGTTTAGCTGCTTTTCACGGCTGTGTTTATGCGGCTTTACACACACTTGACTCACTTCCAGAGAGATATCAATACATAGGTTTTACGATTATTACTAGTCAGATATATTCTTGTGCGGTGAATAGGGGGTGTTGAGTCCAGTTCACTGAGCAAGGAGTAGGCCTTGTCTATTACATATTGGGTGTATGGAACGGTATCTGAGCGAATTTGAAACCCTTGTTTTATGCATCACCCCACCTCACCTTTCCCGTTAAGCAGCCATAGTGTGTTTTCTAAACGTGTGACTCTGTTCCCTTTGTAATTCAGTTCAAGTGTAGCGGTTTTTACATTCCCTCTATAAGTGATAGCTTATGATAAGTGTCTTTTTCTGTGTGACTTAGTTCACTTAGAATCGTCATACCTAAATCCACTCATCTTGCTTCTACTAGCCTTATGACATTGATTTCATGTCTGAGTGATATTCCTTTGTACATAAGGACCACAACTTCTTTATCCATTTTTCTCTTTCCTGGGATATTTAAGGTGTCATGAAGTGGAGGTTCTTGTCAACATAGCAGCCCTAAACATTGGGGTGCCTGTGTCTTGCTGATTTTTAGTTTTCCCAATTTATACGCCCATGAGTGCACTTGCCCTATGCTCCCTAAGCTGTTTTTTCGATGTTTCAGGACACACCGTACACTTCTCCAGAGTGGCTGTTGGCAATTTACATCCCGCCCATCAGCGTAGCAAGGCTGCCATTTCTCCATGGCCTGTCCTGCATTTCTGGTTTTGACACTTTTTGCAGCATGGCCCTTTTGACCGATGGGAAGCGAGACTTCTTTGTAGCGCTGATTTGCCTTTCCAGGTTGCTTGGTTGGCCAAAAAGGGCGTATCCGTTTTTTCCTGAATATATTCAGGAAAAAACGCATATGCCCTTTTTGGCCAAGGGCATCACTGTCGACGTTTTGCCACTTTTCATGTGCTTTAAAGGCGATTCGAATCTACCTCCTGAAACATGTTTCCTGCAAATCTGCCTTGCTTTCAAATCCTCTTCGTTGCCTTCCCTCAATATATTTGTTGACGAGAGTTACCATTTATAACTCTGCGGGTTTGTGAATGGCAGTGCCCCTGAGCTCCATTTTTCAACTGTCTTTTTTGAGAGCTGGCCGCAAAAGCACGGGATTGCCTCAGGCCCTATTCAGGTTCCGGGGGGCAGGCTGAGCCTGTGGTTAATTCTTCTTCCCAATGGGAAAATAGAGTGACCTGTGCCTGTCCCAACACCTAGATCTAGTCTCTCATTGGTTGCCCCTCTTCCCGTTCATCCTCAGGACAAATTGCAACCTGTACAGAACAGGAGGTTAAAGGTGCTGATTCTCCAAGTAGGGAGATTGCTAGTAAAGTACCTGGAATGGCGAACCCGAGCACAAGGAGATGAGAAATGAGGTGCGTTTTAGAAACCTTTCAAAATCACACGGTGTACCTTATTCTGGGTTTCTCATGCATGTTTTCGATGTAGGAAGATGCCCTTGAACCTGGAGATTTGGGACCCATGGGATGGGTACCACGCAGTATTACTTTAAAGGTTCTGCGTTTGCTCACCCAACCTCACCCAACCTCTCAGCCCCAAGAGTGTCCACCCTTATGTCTCATCCAGCTGTGGGTCTAGATATGGTCAATCCAGGTTGCATCAAAGCCCCTGAACGAATTATGTAAGAATTTCTCTCTCTTTCACTGTCTTTCTTTTACGGGTTTTTAAAAGTAATTTATTTTTATAATGGGGTTTAGCTGCCTTTCACGGCTGTGTTTATGCGGCTTTACACCCACTTGACTCACTTCCAGAGAGATATCAATACATAGGTTTTACGCTTCTTACTAGTCAGACATATTATTGTGCGGTGAATAGGGGGTGTTGAGTCCAGTTCACTGAGCAAGGAGTTGGTCTTGTCTATTACATATTGGGTGTATGGAACGGTATCTGAGTGAATTTGAAACCCTTGTTTTATGCATCACCCCAACTCACCTTTCCCGTTAAGCAGCCATAGTGTGTTTTCTAAACGTGTGACTCTGTTCTGTTTTGTAATTCAGTTCAAGTGTAGCGGTTTTTACATTCCCTCTATAAGTGAGAGCTTATGATAAGTGTCTTTTTCTGTGTGACTTATTTCACTTAGAATCGTCATACCTAAATCCACTCATCTTGCTTCTACTAGCCTTATGACATTGATATCATGTCTGAGTGATATTCCTTTGTACATAAGGACCACAACTTCTTTATCCATTTTTCTCTTTCCTGGGGTATTTACGGTGTCATGAAGTAGAGGTTCTTGTCAACAGAGCTGCCCTAAACTTTGGGGTGCCTGTGTCTTGCTGATTTTTAGTTTTCCCAATTTATACGCCCATGAGTGGACGTGCCCTATGCTCCCTAAGCTGTGTTTTTTTGATGTTTCAGGACACACCGTACACTTCTCCAGAGTGGCTGTTGGCAATTTACATCCCTCCCATCAGCGTAGCAAGGCTGCCATTTCTCCATGGCCTGTCCTGCATTTCTGGTTTTGAAAATTTTTGCAGCATGGCCCTTTTGACCGATGGGAAGCGAGAATTCTTGGTAGCGCTGATTTGCCTTTCCAGGTTGCTTGGTTGGCCAAAAAGGGCGTATGCGTTGTTTCCTGAATATATTCAGGAAACAACGCATACGCCCTTTTTGGCCAAGGTCATCATTGTCGACGTTTTGCCACCTTTCATGTGCTTTAAAGGCGATTCGAATCTACCTCCTGAAACCTGTTTCCTGCAATTCTGCTTTGCTTTCAAATCCTCTTCGTTGCCTTCCCTCAATATATTTGTGGACGAGAGTTATCATTTATAACTCTGCGGGTTTGTGAATTGCAGTGCCCATGTGCTGCATTTTTCAACTGGCTTTTTTGGGAGCTGGCCGCAAAAGCACGGGATTGCCTCAGGCCCTATTCTGGTTCCCGGCGGCAGGCTGAACCTGTGTTTAATTCTTCTTCCTGATGGGAAAATAGAGTGACCTGTTCCTGTCCCAACACCTAGATCTAGTCTCTCATTGGTTGCCCGTCTTCCCGTTCATCCTCAGGACAAATTGCAACCTGTAGGGAACAGGAGCTTAAAGGTGCTGATTCTCCAAGTAGGGAGATTGCTAGTAAAGTAGCTGGAAAGGCGAACCCCAGCACAAGGAGATGAGAAATGTGGTTCATTTTGGAAACCTTTCAAAATCACACGGTGTACCATCTTCTGGGTTTCTCATGCATGTTTTCGATGTAGGAAGATGCCCTTGAACCTGGAGATTTGGGACCCATGGGATGGGTACCACGCAGTATTACTTTAAAGGGTCTGCGTTTGCTCACCCAACCTCACCAAACCTCTCAGCCCCAACAGTGTCCACCCTTATGTCTCATCCAGCTGTGGGTCTAGATATGGTCAATCCAGGTTGCATCACAGCCCCTGAACGAATTTTGTAAGAATTTCTCTCTCTTTCACTGTCTTTGTTTTACGGGTTTTTAAAAGTAATTTATTTTTATAATGGGGTTTAGCTGCTTTTCACGGCTGTGTTTAAGCGGCTTTACACCCACTTGACTCACTTCCAGACACGTATCAATACATAGGTTTTAAGATTCTTACTAGTCACGTATATTCTTGTGCGGTGAATAGGGGGTGTTGTGTCCAGTTCACTGAGCAAGGAGTAGGTCTTGTCTATTACATATTGGGTGTATGGAACGGTATCTGAGCGAATTTGAAACCCTTGTTTTATGCATCACCCCACCTCACCTTTCCCGTTAAGCAGCCATAGTGTGTTTTCTAAACGTGTGACTCTGTTCTGTTTTGTAATTCAGTTCAAGTGTAGCGGTTTTTACATTCCCTCTATAAGTGATACCTTATGATAAGTGTCTTTTTCTGTGTGACTTATTTCACTTGGAATCGTCGTACCTAAATCCACTCATCTTGCTTCTACTAGCCTTATGACATTGATTTCATGTCTGAGTGATATTCCATTGTACATAAGGACCACAACTTCTTTATCCATTTTTCTCTTTCCTGGGATATTTAAGGTGTCATGAACTGGAGGTTCTTGTCAACAGAGCAGCCCTAAACTTTGGGGTGCCTGTGTCTTGCTGATTTTTAGTTTTCCCAATTTATACGCCCATGAGTGGACGTGCCCTATGCTCCCTAAGCTGTGTTTTTTCGATGTTTCAGGACACACCGTACACTTCTCCAGAGTGGCTGTTGGCAATTAACATCCCGCCTATCAGCGTAGCAAGGCTGCCATTTCTCCATGGCCTGTCCTGCATTTCTGGTTTTGACACTTTTTTAGCATGGCCCTTTTGACCGATGGGAAGCGAGACTTCTTTGTAGCCCTGATTTGCATTTCCAGGTTGCTTGGTTGGCCAAAAAGGGCGTATGCGTTTTTTCCTGAATATATTCAGGAAAAAACGCATACGCCCTTTTTGGCCAAGGGCATCATTGTCGACCTTTTGCCGCTTTTCATGTGCTTTAAAGGCAATTCGAATCTACCTCCTGAAATCTGTTTCCTGCAATTCTGCCTTGCTTTCAAATCCTCTTCGTTGCCTTCCCTCAATATATTTTTGGACGAGACTTATCATTTATAACTCTGCGGGTTTGTGAATTGCAGTGTCCCTGAGCTCCATTTTTCAACTCGCTTTTTTGGGAGCTGGCCGCAAAAGCGCAGTATTGCCTCAGGCGCTATTGTGCTTCTGGGCAGCAGGCTGAGCCTGTGGTTAATTCTTCTTCCTGATGGGAAAATAGAGTGAGCTGTGCCTGTCCCAACACCTATATCTAGTCTCTCATTGGTTGCCCCTCTTCCCGTTCATCCTCAGGACAAATTGCAACCTGTATGGATCAGGAGCTTAAAGGTGCTGATTCTGCAAGTAGGGAGATTGCTAGTAAAGTAGCTGGAAAGGCGAACCCGAGCACAAGGAGGTGAGAAATGGGGTGCGTTTTAGAAACCTTTCAAAATCACACGGTGTACCATCTTCTGAGTTTCTCATGCATGTTTTCGATGTAGGAAGATGCCCTTGAACCTGGAGATTTGGGACCCATGGGATGGGTACCACGCAGTATTACTTTAAAGGGTCTGCGTTTGCTCACCCAACCTCACCCAACCTGTCAGCCCCAAGAGTGTCCAACCTTATGTCTCATCCAGCTGTGGGTCTAGATATGGTCAATCCAGGTTGCATCACAGCCCCTGAACGAATTTTGTAAGAATTTCTCTCTCTTTCACTGTCTTTGTTTTACGGGTTTTTAAAAGTAATTTATTTTTATAATGGGGTTTAGCTGCTTTTCACGGCTGTGTTTATGCGGCTTTACACCCACTTGACTCACTTCCAGAGAGATATCAATACATAGGTTTTACGATTATTACTAGTCAGATATATTTTTGTGCGGTGAATAGGGGGTGTTGAGTCCAGTTCACTGAGCAAGGAGTAGGCCTTGTCTATTACATATTGGGTGTATGGAACGGTATCTGAGCGAATTTGAAACCCTTGTTTTATGCATCACCCCACCTCACCTTTCCCGTTAAGCAGCCATAGTGTGTTTTCTAAACGTGTGACTCTGTTCCCTTTGTAATTCAGTTCAAGTGTAGCGGTTTTTACATTCCCTCTATAAGTGATAGCTTATGATAAGTGTCTTTTTCTGTGTGACTTAGTTCACTTAGAATCGTCATACCTAAATCCACTCATCTTGCTTCTACTAGCCTTATGACATTGATTTCATGTCTGAGTGATATTCCTTTGTACATAAGGACCACAACTTCTTTATCCATTTTTCTCTTTCCTGGGATATTTAAGGTGTCATGAAGTGGAGGTTCTTGTCAACATAGCAGCCCTAAACATTGGGGTGCCTGTGTCTTGCTGATTTTTAGTTTTCCCAATTTATACGCCCATGAGTGCACTTGCCCTATTCTCCCTAAGCTGTTTTTTCGATGTTTCAGGACACACCGTACACTTCTCCAGAGTGGCTGTTGGCAATTTACATCCCGCCCATCAGCGTAGCAAGGCTGCCATTTCTCCATGGCCTGTCCTGCATTTCTGGTTTTGACACTTTTTGCAGCATGGCCCTTTTGACCGATGGGAAGCGAGACTTCTTTGTAGCACTGATTTGCCTTTCCAGGTTGCTTGGTTGGCCAAAAAGTGCGTATCCGTTTTTTCCTGAATATATTCAGGAAAAAACGCATACGCCCTTTTTGGCCAAGGGCATCACTGTCGACGTTTTGCCACTTTCATGTGCTTTAAAGGCGATTCGAATCTACCTCCTGAAACATGTTTCCTGCAAATCTGCCTTGCTTTCAAATCCTCTTCGTTGCCTTCCCTCAATATATTTGTTGACGAGAGTTACCATTTATAACTCTGCGGGTTTGTGAATGGCAGTGCCCCTGAGCTCCATTTTTCAACTGTCTTTTTTGAGAGCTGGCCGCAAAAGCACGGGATTGCCTCAGGCCCTATTCAGGTTCCGGGGGGCAGGCTGAGCCTGTGGTTAATTCTTCTTCCCGATGGGAAAATAGAGTGACCTGTGCCTGTCCCAACACCTAGATCTAGTCTCTCATTGGTTGCCCCTCTTCCCGTTCATCCTCAGGACAAATTGCAACCTGTACAGAACAGGAGGTTAAAGGTGCTGATTCTCCAAGTAGGGAGATTGCTAGTAAAGTACCTGGAATGGCGAACCCGAGCACAAGGAGATGAGAAATGAGGTGCGTTTTAGAAACCTTTCAAAATCACACGGTGTACCTTATTCTGGGTTTCTCATGCATGTTTTCGATGTAGGAAGATGCCCTTGAACCTGGAGATTTGGGACCCATGGGATGGGTACCACGCAGTATTACTTTAAAGGTTCTGCGTTTGCTCACCCAACCTCACCCAACCTCTCAGCCCCAAGAGTGTCCACCCTTATGTCTCATCCAGCTGTGGGTCTAGATATGGTCAATCCAGGTTGCATCAAAGCCCCTGAACGAATTATGTAAGAATTTCTCTCTCTTTCACTGTCTTTCTTTTACGGGTTTTTAAAAGTAATTTATTTTTATAATGGGGTTTAGCTGCCTTTCACGGCTGTGTTTATGCGGCTTTACACCCACTTGACTCACTTCCAGAGAGATATCAATACATAGGTTTTACGCTTCTTACTAGTCAGACATATTATTGTGCGGTGAATAGGGGGTGTTGAGTCCAGTTCACTGAGCAAGGAGTTGGTCTTGTCTATTACATATTGGGTGTATGGAACGGTATCTGAGTGAATTTGAAACCCTTGTTTTATGCATCACCCCAACTCACCTTTCCCGTTAAGCAGCCATAGTGTGTTTTCTAAACGTGTGACTCTGTTCTGTTTTGTAATTCAGTTCAAGTGTAGCGGTTTTTACATTCCCTCTCTAAGTGATAGCTTATGATAAGTGTCTTTTTCTGTGTGACTTATTTCACTTAGAATCGTCGTTCCTAAATCCACTCATCTTGCTTCTACTAGCCTTATGACATTGATTTCATGTCTGAGTGATATTCCATTGTACATAAGGACCACAACTTCTTTATCCATTTTTCTCTTTCCTGGGGTATTTACGGTGTCATGAAGTGGAGGTTCTTGTCAACAGAGCTGCCCTAAACTTTGGGGTGCCTGTGTCTTGCTGATTTTTAGTTTTCCCAATTTATACGCCCATGAGTGGACGTGCCCTATGCTCCCTAAGCTGTGTTTTTTTGATGTTTCAGGACACACCGTACACTTCTCCAGAGTGGCTGCTGGCAATTTACATCCCTCCCATCAGCGTAGCAAGGCTGCCATTTCTCCATGGCCTGTCCTGCATTTCTGGTTTTGAAAATTTTTGCAGCATGGCCCTTTTGACCGATGGGAAGCGAGAATTCTTGGTAGCGCTGATTTGCCTTTCCAGGTTGCTTGGTTGGCCAAAAAGGGCGTATGCGTTGTTTCCTGAATATATTCAGGAAACAACGCATACGCCCTTTTTGGCCAAGGTCATCATTGTCGACGTTTTGCCACCTTTCATGTGCTTTAAAGGCGATTCGAATCTACCTCCTGAAACCTGTTTCCTGCAATTCTGCCTTGCTTTCAAATCCTCTTCGTTGCCTTCCCTCAATATATTTGTGGACGAGAGTTATCATTTATAACTCAGCAGGTTTGTGAATTGCAGTGCCCCTGAGCTCCATTTTTCAACTGTCTTTTTTGGGAGCTGGCCGCAAAAGCACGGGATTGCCTCAGGCCCTATTCTGGTTCCCGGCGGCAGGCTGAACCTGTGTTTAATTCTTCTTCCTGATGGGAAAATAGAGTGACCTGTGCCTGTCCCAACACCTAGATCTAGTCTCTCATTGGTTGCCCGTCTTCCCGTTCATCCTCAGGACAAATTGCAACCTGTAGGGAACAGGAGCTTAAAGGTGCTGATTCTCCAAGTAGGGAGATTGCTAGTAAAGTAGCTGGAAAGGCGAACCCCAGCACAAGGAGATGAGAAATGTGGTTCATTTTGGAAACCTTTCAAAATCACACGGTGTACCATCTTCTGGGTTTCTCATGCATGTTTTCGATGTAGGAAGATGCCCTTGAACCTGGAGATTTGGGACCCATGGGATGGGTACCACGCAGTATTACTTTAAAGGGTCTGCGTTTGCTCACCCAACCTCACCAAAACTCTCAGCCCCAACAGTGTCCACCCTTATGTCTCATCCAGCTGTGGGTCTAGATATGGTCAATCCAGGTTGCATCACAGCCCCTGAACGAATTTTGTAAGAATTTCTCTCTCTTTCACTGTCTTTGTTTTACGGGTTTTTAAAAGTAATTTATTTTTATAATGGGGTTTAGCTGCTTTTCACGGCTGTGTTTTAGCGGCTTTACACCCACTTGACTCACTTCCAGAGAGATATCAATACATAGGTTTTACGATTATTACTAGTCACGTATATTTTGTGCGGTGAATAGGGGGTGTTGTGTCCAGTTCACTGAGCAAGGAGTAGGTCTTGTCTATTACATATTGGGTGTATGGAACGGTATCTGAGCGAATTTGAAACCCTTGTTTTATGCATCACCCCACCTCACCTTTCCCGTTAAGCAGCCATAGTGTGTTTTCTAAACGTGTGACTCTGTTCTGTTTTGTAATTCAGTTCAAGTGTAGCGGTTTTTACATTCCCTCTATAAGTGATACCTTATGATAAGTGTCTTTTTCTGTGTGACTTATTTCACTTGGAATCGTCGTACCTAAATCCACTCATCTTGCTTCTCCTATCCTTATGACATTGATTTCATGTCTGAGTGATATTCCATTGTACATAAGGACCACAACTTCTTTATCCATTTTTCTCTTTCCTGGGATATTTAAGGTGTCATGAACTGGAGGTTCTTGTCAACAGAGCAGCCCTAAACTTTGGGGTGCCTGTGTCTTGCTGATTTTTAGTTTTCCCAATTTATACGCCCATGAGTGGACGTGCCCTATGCTCCCTAAGCTGTGTTTTTTCGATGTTTCAGGACACACCGTACACTTCTCCAGAGTGGCTGTTGGCAATTAACATCCCGCCTATCAGCGTAGCAAGGCTGCCATTTCTCCATGGCCTGTCCTGCATTTCTGGTTTTGACACTTTTTTAGCATGGCCCTTTTGACCGATGGGAAGCGAGACTTCTTTGTAGCGCTGATTTGCCTTTCCAGGTTGCTTGGTTGGCCAAAAAGGGCGTATGCGTTTTTTCCTGAATATATTCAGGAAAAAACGCATACGCCCTTTTTGGCCAAGGGCATCATTGTCGACCTTTTGCCGCTTTTCATGTGCTTTAAAGGCAATTCGAATCTACCTCCTGAAATCTGTTTCCTGCAATTCTGCCTTGCTTTCAAATCCTCTTCGTTGCCTTCCCTCAATATATTTTTGGACGAGACTTATCATTTATAACTCTGCGGGTTTGTGAATTGCAGTGTCCCTGAGCTCCATTTTTCAACTCGCTTTTTTGGGAGCTGGCCGCAAAAGCGCAGTATTGCCTCAGGCGCTATTGTGCTTCTGGGCAGCAGGCTGAGCCTGTGGTTAATTCTTCTTCCTGATGGGAAATTAGAGTGAGCTGTGCCTGTCCCAACACCTATATCTAGTCTCTCATTGGTTGCCCCTCTTCCCGTTCATCCTCAGGACAAATTGCAACCTGTATGGATCAGGAGCTTAAAGGTGCTGATTCTGCAAATAGGGAGATTGCTAGTAAAGTAGCTGGAAAGGCGAACCCGAGCACAAGGAGGTGAGAAATGGGGTGCGTTTTAGAAACCTTTCAAAATCACACGGTGTACCATCTTCTGAGTTTCTCATGCATGTTTTCGATGTAGGAAGATGCCCTTGAACCTGGAGATTTGGGACCCATGGGATGGGTACCACGCAGTATTACTTTAAAGGGTCTGCGTTTGCTCACCCAACCTCACCCAACCTGTCAGCCCCAAGATTGTCCAACCTTATGTCTCATCCAGCTGTGGGTCTAGATATGGTCAATCCAGGTTGCATCACAGCCCCTGAACGAATTTTGTAAGAATTTCTCTCTCTTTCACTGTCTTTGTTTTACGGGTTTTTAAAATTAATTTATTTTTATAATGGGGTTTAGCTGCTTTTCACGGCTGTGTTTATGCGGCTTTACACCCACTTGACTCACTTCCAGAGAGATATCAATACATAGGTTTTACGATTATTACTAGTCAGATATATTCTTGTGCGGTGAATAGGGGGTGTTGAGTCCAGTTCACTGAGCAAGGAGTAGGCCTTGTCTATTACATATTGGGTGTATGGAACGGTATCTGAGCGAATTTGAAACCCTTGTTTTATGCATCACCCCACCTCACCTTTCCCGTTAAGCAGCCATAGTGTGTTTTCTAAACGTGTGACTCTGTTCCCTTTGTAATTCAGTTCAAGTGTAGCGGTTTTTACATTCCCTCTATAAGTGATAGCTTATGATAAGTGTCTTTTTCTGTGTGACTTAGTTCACTTAGAATCGTCATACCTAAATCCACTCATCTTGCTTCTACTAGCCTTATGACATTGATTTCATGTCTGAGTGATATTCCTTTGTACATAAGGACCACAACTTCTTTATCCATTTTTCTCTTTCCTGGCATATTTAAGGTGTCATGAAGTGGAGGTTCTTGTCAACATAGCAGCCCTAAACATTGGGGTGCCTGTGTCTTGCTGATTTTTAGTTTTCCCAATTTATACGCCCATGAGTGCACTTGCCCTATGCTCCCTAAGCTGTTTTTTCGATGTTTCAGGACACACCGTACACTTCTCCAGAGTGGCTGTTGGCAATTTACATCCCGCCCATCAGCGTAGCAAGGCTGCCATTTCTCCATGGCCTGTCCTGCATTTCTGGTTTTGACACTTTTTGCAGCATGGCCCTTTTGACCGATGGGAAGCGAGACTTCTTTGTAGCGCTGATTTGCCTTTCCAGGTTGCTTGGTTGGCCAAAAAGGGCGTATCCGTTTTTTCCTGAATATATTCAGGAAAAAACGCATACGCCCTTTTTGGCCAAGGGCATCACTGTCGACGTTTTGCCACTTTTCATGTGCTTTAAAGGCGATTCGAATCTACCTCCTGAAACATGTTTCCTGCAATTCTGCCTTGCTTTCAAATCCTCTTCGTTGCCTTCCCTCAATATATTTGTTGACGAGAGTTACCATTTATAACTCTGCGGGTTTGTGAATGGCAGTGCCCCTGAGCTCCATTTTTCAACTGTCTTTTTTGAGAGCTGGCCGCAAAAGCACGGGATTGCCTCAGGCCCTATTCAGGTTCCGGGGGGCAGGCTGAGCCTGTGGTTAATTCTTCTTCCCGATGGGAAAATAGAGTGACCTGTGCCTGTCCCAACACCTAGATCTAGTCTCTCATTGGTTGCCCTTCTTCCCGTTCATCCTCAGGACAAATTGCAACCTGTACAGAACAGGAGGTTAAAGGTGCTGATTCTCCAAGTAGGGAGATTGCTAGTAAAGTACCTGGAATGGCGAACCCGAGCACAAGGAGATGAGAAATGAGGTGCGTTTTAGAAACCTTTCAAAATCACACGGTGTACCTTATTCTGGGTTTCTCATGCATGTTTTCGATGTAGGAAGATGCCCTTGAACCTGGAGATTTGGGACCCATGGGATGGGTACCACGCAGTATTACTTTAAAGGTTCTGCGTTTGCTCACCCAACCTCACCCAACCTCTCAGCCCCAAGAGTGTCCACCCTTATGTCTCATCCAGCTGTGGGTCTAGATATGGTCAATCCAGGTTGCATCAAAGCCCCTGAACGATTTATGTAAGAATTTCTCTCTCTTTCACTGTCTTTCTTTTACGGGTTTTTAAAAGTAATTTATTTTTATAATGGGGTTTAGCTGCCTTTCATGGCTGTGTTTATGCGGCTTTACACCCACTTGACTCACTTCCAGAGAGATATCAATACATAGGTTTTACGCTTCTTACTAGTCAGACATATTATTGTGCGGTGAATAGGGGGTGTTGAGTCCAGTTCACTGAGCAAGGAGTTGGTCTTGTCTATTACATATTGGGTGTATGGAACGGTATCTGAGTGAATTTGAAACCCTTGTTTTATGCATCACCCCAACTCACCTTTCCCGTTAAGCAGCCATAGTGTGATTTCTAAACGTGTGACTCTGTTCTGTTTTGTAATTCAGTTCAAGTGTAGCGGTTTTTACATTCCCTCTCTAAGTGATAGCTTATGATAAGTGTCTTTTTCTGTGTGACTTATTTCACTTAGAATCGTCGTTCCTAAATCCACTCATCTTGCTTCTACTAGCCTTATGACATTGATTTCATGTCTGAGTGATATTCCATTGTACATAAGGACCACAACTTCTTTATCCATTTTTCTCTTTCCTGGGATATTTAAGGTGTCATGAACTGGAGGTTCTTGTCAACAGAGCAGCCCTAAACTTTGGGGTGCCTGTGTCTTGCTGATTTTTAGTTTTCCCAATTTATACGCCCATGAGTGGACGTGCCCTATGCTCCCTAAGCTGTGTTTTTTCGATGTTTCAGGACACACCGTACACCTCTCCAGAGTGGTTGTTGGCAATTAACATCCCGCCTATCAGCGTAGCAAGTCTGCCATTTCTCCATGGCCTGTCCTGCATTTCTGGTTTTGACACTTTTTGCAGCATGGCCCTTTTGACCGATGGGAAGCGAGACTTCTTTGTAGCGCTGATTTGCCTTTCCAGGGTGCTTGGTTGGCCAAAAAGGGCGTATGCGTTTTTTCCTGAATATATTCAGGAAAAAACGCATAGGCACTTTTTGGCCAAGGGCATCATTGTGGACCTTTTGCCGCTTTTCATGTGCTTTAAAGGCAATTCGAATCTACCTCCTGAAATCTGTTTCGTGCAATTCTGCCTTGCTTTCAAATCCTCTTCGTTCCATTCCCTCAATATATCTGTGGATGAGAGTTATCATTTATAACTCTGCGGGTTTGTGAATTGCAGTGTCCCTGAGCTCCATTTTTCAACTCGCTTTTTTGGGAGCTGGCCGCAAAAGCGCAGTATTGCCTCAGGCGCTATTGTGCTTCTGGGCGGCAGGCTGAGCCTGTGGTTAATTCTTCTTCCTGATGGGAAAATAAAGTAACCTGTGCCTGTCCCAACACCTAGATCTAGTCTCTCATTGGTTGCCCCTCTTCCCGTTCATCCTCAGGACAAATTGCAACCTGTATGGTCAGGAGCTTAAAGGTGCTGATTCTGCAAGTAGGGAGATTGCTAGTAAAGTAGCTGGAAAGGCGAACCCGAGCACAAGGAGGTGAGAAATGGGGTGCGTTTTAGAAACCTTTCAAAATCACACGGTGTACCATCTTCTGAGTTTCTCATGCATGTTTTCGATGTAGGAAGATGCCCTTGAACCTGGAGATTTGGGACCCATGGGATGGGTACCACGCAGTATTACTTTAAAGGGTCTGCGTTTGCTCACCCAACCTCACCCAACCTGTCAGCCCCAAGAGTGTCCAACCTTATGTCTCATCCAGCTGTGGGTCTAGATATGGTCAATCCAGGTTGCATCACAGCCCCTGAACGAATTTTGTAAGAATTTCTCTCTCTTTCACTGTCTTTGTTTTACGGGTTTTTAAAAGTAATTTATTTTTATAATGGGGTTTAGCTGCTTTTCACGGCTGTGTTTATGCGGCTTTACACCCACTTGAATCACTTCCAGAGAGATATCAATACATAGGTTTTACGATTCTTACTAGTCAGATATATTCTTGTGCGGTGAATAGGGGGTGTTGAGTCCAGTTCACTGAGCAAGGAGTAGGCCTTGTCTATTACATATTGGGTGTATGGAACGGTATCTGAGCGAATTTGAAACCCTTGTTTTATGCATCACCCCACCTCACCTTTCCCGTTAAGCAGCCATAGTGTGTTTTCTAAACGTGTGACTCTGTTCCCTTTGTAATTCAGTTCAAGTGTAGCGGTTTTTACATTCCCTCTATAAGTAATAGCTTATGATAAGTGTCTTTTTCTGTGTGACTTAGTTCACTTAGAATCGTCATACCTAAATCCACTCATCTTGCTTCTACTAGCCTTATGACATTGATTTCATGTCTGAGTGATATTCCTTTGTACATAAGGACCACAACTTCTTTATCCATTTTTCTCTTTCCTGGGATATTTAAGGTGTCATGAAGTGGAGGTTCTTGTCAACATAGCAGCCCTAAACATTGGGGTGCCTGTGTCTTGCTGATTTTTAGTTTTCCCAATTTATACGCCCATGAGTGCACGTGCCCTATGCTCCCTAAGCTGTTTTTTCGATGTTTCAGGACACACCGTACACTTCTCCAGAGTGGCTCTTGGCAATTTACATCCCGCCCATCAGCGTAGCAAGGCTGCCATTTCTCCATGGCCTGTCCTGCATTTCTGGTTTTGACACTTTTTGCAGCATGGCCCTTTTGACCGATGGGAAGCGAGACTTCTTTGTAGCGCTGATCTGCCTTTCCAGGTTGCTTGGTTGGCCAAAAAGGGCGTATCCGTCTTTTCCTGAATATATTCAGGAAAAAACGCATACGCCCTTTTTGGCCAAGGGAATCACTGTCGACGTTTTGCCACTTTTCATGTGCTTTAAAGGCGATTCGAATCTACCTCTTGAAACATGTTTCCTGCAATTCTGCCTTGCTTTCAAATCCTCTTCGTTGCCTTCCCTCAATATATTTGTTGAAGAGAGTTACCATTTATAACTCTGCGGGTTTGTGAATGGCAGTGCCCCTGAGCTCCATTTTTCAACTGTCTTTTTTGGGAGCTGGCCGCAAAAGCACGGGATTGCCTCAGGCCCTATTCAGGTTCCGGGGGGCAGGCTGAGCCTGTGGTTAATTCTTCTTCCTGATGGGAAAATAGAGTGACCTGTGCCTGTCCCAACACCTAGATCTAGTCTCTCATTGGTTGCCCCTCTTCCCGTTCATCCTCAGGACAAATTGCAACCTGTACAGAACAGGAGGTTAAAGGTGCTGATTCTCCAAGTAGGGAGATTGCTAGTAAAGTACCTGGAATGGCGAACCCGAGCACAAGGAGATGAGAAATGAGGTGCGTTTTAGAAACCTTTCAAAATCACACGGTGTACCTTATACTGGGTTTCTCATGCATGTTTTCGATGTAGGAAGATGCCCTTGAACCTGGAGATTTGGGACCCATGGGATGGGTACCACGCAGTATTACTTTAAAGGTTCTGCGTTTGCTCACCCAACCTCACCCAGCCTCTCAGCCCCAAGAGTGTCCACCCTTATGTCTCATCCAGCTGTGGGTCTAGATATGGTCAATCCAGGTTGCATCAAAGCCCCTGAACGAATTATGTAAGAATTTCTCTCTCTTTCACTGTCTTTGTTTTACGGGTTTTTAAAAGTAATTTATTTTTATAATGGGGTTTAGCTGCCATTCACGGCTGTGTTTATGCGGCTTTACACCCACTTGACTCACTTCCAGAGAGATATCAATACATAGGTTTTACGATTCTTACTAGTCAGACATATTATTGTGCGGTGAATAGGGGGTGTTGAGTCCAGTTCACTGAGCAAGGAGTAGGTCTTGTCTATTACATATTGGGTGTATGGAACGGTATCTGAGCGAATTTGAAGCCCTTGTTTTATGCAACACCCCACCTCACCTTTCCCGTTAAGCAGCCATAGTGTGTTTTCTAAACGTGTGACTCTGTTCTGTTTTGTAATTCAGTTCAAGTGTAGCGGTTTTTACATTCCCTCTCTAAGTGATAGCTTATGATAAGTGTCTTTTTCTGTGTGACTTATTTCACTTAGAATCGTCGTTCCTAAATCCACTCATCTTGCTTCTACTAGCCTTATGACATTGATTTCATGTCTGAGTGATATTCCATTGTACATAAGGACCACAACTTCTTTATCCATTTTTCTCTTTCCTGGGATATTTACGGTGTCATGAAGTGGAGGTTCTTGTCAACAGAGCTGCCCTAAACTTTGGGGTGCCTGTGTCTTGCTGATTTTTATTTTTCCCAATTTATACGCCCATGAGTGGACGTGCCCTATGCTCCCTAAGCTGTGTTTTTTCGATGTTTCAGGACACACCGTACACTTCTCCAGAGTGGCTGTTGGCAATTTACATCCCTCCCATCAGCGTAGCAAGGCTGCCATTTCTCCATGGCCTGTCCTGCATTTCTGGTTTTGAAAATTTTTGCAGCATGGCCCTTTTGACCGATGGGAAGCGAGAATTCTTGGTAACGCTGATTTGCCTTTCCAGGTTGCTTGGTTGGCCAAAAAGGGCGTATGCGTTGTTTCCTGAATATATTCAGGAAACAACGCATACGCCCTTTTTGGCCAAGGTCATCATTGTCGACGTTTTGCCACCTTTCATGTGCTTTAAAGGCGATTCGAATCTACCTCCTGAAACCTGTTTCCTGCAATTCTGCCTTGCTTTCAAATCCTCTTCGTTGCCTTCCCTCAATATATTTGTGGACGAGAGTTATCATTTATATCTCAGCAGGTTTGTGAATTGCAGTGCCCCTGAGCTCCATTTTTCAACTGTCTTTTTTGGGAGCTGGCCGCAAAAGCACGGGATTGCCTCAGGCCCTATTCTGGTTCCCGGCGGCAGGCTGAACCTGTGTTTAATTCTTCTTCCTGATGGGAAAATAGAGTGACCTGTGCCTGTCCCAACACCTAGATCTAGTCTCTCATTGGTTGCCCGTCTTCCCGTTCATCCTCAGGACAAATTGCAACCTGTAGGGAACAGGAGCTTGAAGGTGCTGATTCTCCAAGTAGGGAGATTGCTAGTAAAGTAGCTGGAAAGGCGAACCCCAGCACAAGGAGATGAGAAATGTGGTTCATTTTGGAAACCTTTCAAAATCACACGGTGTACCATCTTCTGGGTTTCTCATGCATGTTTTCGACGTAGGAAGATGCCCTTGAACCTGGAGATTTGGGACCCATGGGATGGGTACCACGCAGTATTACTTTAAAGGGTCTGCGTTTGCTCACCCAACCTCACCAAACCTCTCAGCCCCAAGAGTGTCCACCCTTATGTCTCATCCAGCTGTGGGTCTAGATATGGTCAATCCAGGTTGCATCACAGCCCCTGAACGAATTTTGTAAGAATTTCTCTCTCTTTCACTGTCTTTGTTTTACGGGTTTTTAAAAGTAATTTATTTTTATAATGGGGTTTAGCTGCTTTTCACGGCTGTGTTTAAGCTGCTTTACACCCACTTGACTCACTTCCAGACACATATCAATACATAGGTTTTAAGATTCTTACTAGTCACGTATATTCTTGTGCGGTGAATAGGGGGTGTTGTGTCCAGTTCACTGAGCAAGGAGTAGGTCTTTTCTATTACATATTGGGTGTATGGAACGGTATCTGAGCGAATTTGAAACCCTTGTTTTATGCATCACCCCACCTCACCTTTCCCGTTAAGCAGCCATAGTGTGTTTTCTAAACGTGTGACTCTGTTCTGTTTTGTAATTCAGTTCAAGTGTAGCGGTTTTTACATTCCCTCTATAAGTGATACCTTATGATAAGTGTCTTTTTCTGTGTGACTTATTTCACTTGGAATCGTCGTACCTAAATCCACTCATCTTGTTTCTCCTAGCCTTATGACATTGATTTCATGTCTGAGTGATATTCCATTGTACATAAGGACCACAACTTCTTTATCCATTTTTCTCTTTCCTGGGATATTTAAGGTGTCATGAACTGGAGGTTCTTGTCAACAGAGCAGCCCTAAACTTTGGGGTGCCTGTGCCTTGCTGATTTTTAGTTTTCCCAATTTATACGCCCATGAGTGGACGTGCCCTATGCTCCCTAAGCTGTGTTTTTTCGATGTTTCAGGACACACCGTACACTTATCCAGAGTGGCTGTTTGCAATTAACATCCCGCCTATCAGCGTAGCAAGGCTGCCATTTCTCCATGGCCTGTCCTGCATTTCTGGTTTTGACACTTTTTTAGCATGGCCCTTTTGACCGATGGGAAGCGAGACTTCTTTGTAGCGCTGATTTGCCTTTCCAGGGTGCTTGGTTGGCCAAAAAGGGCGTATGCGTTTTTTCCTGAATATATTCAGGAAAAAACGCATACGCCCTTTTTGCCCAAGGGCATCATTGTCCACGTTTGGCCGATTTTCATGTGCTTTAAAGGCGATTCGAATCTACCTCCTGAAATCTGTTTCCTGCAATTCTGCCTTGCTTTCAAATCCTCTTCGTTCCATTCCCTCAATATATCTGTGGATGAGAGTTATCATTTATAACTCTGCGGGTTTGTGAATTGCAGTGTCCCTGAGCTCCATTTTTCAACTCGCTTTTTTGGGAGCTGGCCGCAAAAGCACAGTATTGCCTCAGGCGCTATTGTGCTTCTGGGCGGCAGGCTGAGCCTGTGGTTAATTGTTCTTCCTGATGGGAAATTAGAGTGACCTGTGCCTGTCCCAACACCTAGATATAGTCTCTCATTGGTTGCCCCTCTTCCCGTTCATCCTCAGGACAAATTGCAACCTGTATGGATCAGGAGCTTAACGGTGCTGATTCTGCAAGTAGGGAGATTGCTAGTAAAGTAGCTGGAAAGGCGAACCCGAGCACAAAGAGGTGAGAAATGGGGTGCGTTTTAGAAACCTTTCAAAATCACACGGTGTACCATCTTCTGAGATTCTCATGCATGTTTTCGATGTAGGAAGATGCCCTTGAAACTGGAGATTTGGGACCCATGGGATGGGTACCACGCAGTATTACTTTAAAGGGTCTGCGTTTGCTCACCCAACCTCACCCAACCTGTCAGCCCCAAGAGTGTCCAACCTTATGTCTCATCCAGCTGTGGGTCTAGATATGGTCAATCCAGGTTGCATCACAGCCCCTGAACGAATTTTGTAAGAATTTCTCTCTCTTTCACTGTCTTTGTTTTACGGGTTTTTCAAAGTAATTTATTTTTATAATGGGGTTTAGCTGCTTTTCACGGCTGTGTTTATGCGGCTTTACACCCACTTGACTCACTTCCAGAGAGATATCAATACATAGGTTTTACGATTCTTACTAGTCAGATATATTCTTGTGCGGTGAATAGGGGGTGTTGAGTCCAGTTCACTGAGCAAGGTGTAGGTCTTGTCTATTACATATTGGGTGTATGGAACGGTATCTGAGCGAATTTGAAACCCTTGTTTTATGCATCACCCCACCTCACCTTTCCCGTTAAGCAGCCATAGTGTGTTTTCTAAAAGTGTGACTCTGTTCTGTTTTGTAATTCAGTTCAAGTGTAGCAGTTTTTACATTCCCTCTATAAGTGATAGCTTATGATAAGTGACTTTTTCTGTATGACTTATTTCACTTAGAATCGTCGTACCTAAATCCACTCATCTTGCTTCTAATAGCCTTATGACATTGATTTCATGTCTGAGTGATATTCCATTGTACATAAGGACCACAACTTCTTTATCCATTTTTCTCTTTCCTGGGATATTTAAGGTGTCATGAAGTGGAGGTTCTTGTCAACAGAGCAGCCCTAAACTTTGGGGTGCCTGTGTCTTGCTGATTTTTAGTTTTCCCAATTTATACGCCCATGAGTGGACGTGCCCTATGCTCCCTAAGCTGTGTTTTTTCGATGTTTCAGGACACACCGTACACTTCTCCAGAGTGGCTGTTGGCAATTTACATCCCTCCCATCAGCGTAGCAAGGCTGCCATTTCTCCATGGCCTGTCCTGCATTTCTGGTTTTGACACTTTTTGCAGCATGGCCCTTTTGACCGATGGGAAGCGAGACTTCATTGTAGCGCTGATTTGCCTTTCCAGGTTGCTTGGTTGGCCAAAAAGGGCGTATGCGTTTTTTCCTGAATATATTCAGGAAAAAACGCATACGCCCTTTTTGGCCAAGGGCATCATTGTCGACGTTATGCCACCTTTCATGTGCTTTAAAGGTGATTCGAATCTACCTCCTGAAACCTGTTTCCTGCAATTCTGCTTTGCTTTCAAATCCTCTTCGTTGCCTTCCCTCAATATATTTGTGGACGAGAGTTATCATTTATAACTCTGCGGGTTTGTGAATTGCAGTGCCCATGTGCTGCATTTTTCAACTGGCTTTTTTGGGAGCTGGCCGCAAAAGCGCGGGATTGCCTCAGGCCCTATTCTGGTTCCGGGCGGCAGGCTGAGCCTGTGGTTAATTCTTCTTCCTGACGGGAAAATAGAGTGACCTGTGCCTGTCCCAACACCTAGATCTAGTCTCTCATTGGTTGCCCCTCTTCCCGTTCTTCCTCAGGACAAATTGCAACCTGTACAGATCAGGAGGTTAAAGGTGCTTTTTCTCCAAGAAGGGAGATTGCTAGTAAAGTAGCTGGAATGGCGAACCCGAGCACAAGGAGATGAGAAATGAGGTGCGTTTTAGAAACCTTTCCCGATCACACGGTGTACCATCTTCTGGGTTTCTCATGCATGTTTTCGATGCAGGAAGATGCCCTTGAAACTGGAGATTTGGGACCCATGGGATGGGTACCACACAGTATTATTTTAAAGGGTCTGCGTTTGCTCACCCAACCTCACCAAACCTGTCAGCCCCAAGAGTGTCCACCCTTAGGTCTCATCCAGCTGTTGGTCTAGATATGGTCAATCCAGGTTGCATCACAACCCCTGAACGAATTGTGTAAGAATTTCTCTTCTTTCACTGTCTTTGTTTTACGGGTTTTTACAAGTAATTTATTTTTATAATGGGGTTTAGCTGCTTTTCACGGCTGTGTTTATGCGGCTTTACACCCACTTGACACACTTCCAGAGAGATATCAATACATAGGTTTTAAGAATCTTACTAGTCAGATATATACTTGTGCGGTGAATAGGGGGTGTTGAGTCCAGTTCACTGAGCAAGGAGTAGGTCTTGTCTATTACATATTGGGTGTATGGAACGGTATCTGAGCTAATTTGAAACCCTTGTTTTATGCATCACACCACCTCACCTTTCCCGTTAAGCAGCCATAGTGTGTTTTCTAAACCTGTGACTCTGTTCTCTTTTGTAATTCAGTTCATGTGTAGCAGTTTTTACATTCCCTCTATAAGTGATAGCTTATGATAAGTGTCTATTTCGGTGTGACTTATTTCACTTAGAGTCATCGTACCTAAATCCACTCATCATGCTGCTTCTAGCCTTATGACATTGATTTCATGGCTGAGTGATATTCCATTGTACATAAGGACCACAACTTCTTTATCCATTTTTCTCTTTCCTGGGATATTTAAGGTGTCATGAAGTGGAGGTTCTTGTCAACAGAGCAGCCCTAAACTTTGGTTTGCCTGTGTCTTGCTGATTTTTAATTTTCCCAATTTATACGCCCATGAGTGGAAGTGCCCTATGCTCCATAAGCTGTGTTTTTTCGATGTTTAAGGCCACACCGTACACTTCTCCAGAGTGGTTGCTGGCAATTTACGTCCCGCCCATCAGCGTAGCAAGGCTCCCATTTCTCCATGGCCCGTCCTGCTTTTGTGGTTTTGACACATTTTTCAGCATGGCCCTTTTGACCGATGGGAAGCGAGACTTCTTTGTAGCGCTGATTTGCCTTTCCAGGTTGCTTGGTTGGCCAAAAAGGGCGTATGCGTTTTTTCCTGAATATATTCAGGAAAAAACGCATACGCCCTTTTTGGCCAAGGGCATCATTGTCGACGTTTTGCCGCTTTTCATGTGCTTTAAAGCCGATTCGAATCTACCTCCTGAAACCAGTTTCCTGCAATTCTGCCTTGCTTTCAAATGCTCTTCGTTGCCTTCCCTCAATATATTTGTGGACGAGAGTTATTATTTATAACTCTGCAGGTTTGTGAATTGCAGTACCCATGTGCTCCATTTTTCAACTGGCTTTTTTGGGAGGTGGCCGCAGAAGCGCGGGATTGCCTCAGGCCCTATTCTGGTTCCTGGCGGCAGGCTGAGCCTGTGGTTAATTCTTCTTCCTGATGTGAAAATAGAGTGACCTGTGCCTGTCCCAACACCTAGATCTAGTATCTCATTGGTTGCCCCTCTTCCCGTTCATCCTCAGGACAAAGTGCAACCTGTATGGAACAGGAGGTTAAGGTGCTGTTTCTCCAAGTAGGGAGATTACTAGTTAAGAAGCTGGAATGGCGAACCCGAGCACAAGGAGATGAGAAATGAGGTGCGTTTCAGAAACCTTTCCCGTTCAGACGGTGTACCATCTTCTAGGTTTATCATGCATGTTTTCGATGTAGGAAGATTCCCTTGAACCTGGACATTTGGGACCCATGGGATGGGTACCACACAGTATTACTTTAAAGGGTCTGCGTTTGCTCACCCAACCTCACCAAACCTCTCATCCCCAAGAGTGTCCACCCTTATGTCTCATCCAGCTGTGGGTCTAGATATGGTCAATCCAGGTTGCATCACAGCCTCTGAACGAATTTTGTAAGAATTTCTCTCTCTTTCACTGTCTTTGTTTTACGGGTTTTTAAAAGTAATTTATTTTTATAATGGGGTTTAGCTGCTTTTCACGGCTGTGTTTATGCGGATTTACACTCACTTGACTCACTTCCAGAGAGATATCAATACATAGGTTTTAAGATTCTTACTAGTCACATATATTCTTGTGCGGTGAATAGGGGGTGTTGAGTCCAGTTCACTGAGCAAGGAGTAGGTCTTGTCTATTACATATTGGGTGTATGGAACGGTATCTGAGCGAATTTGAAACCCTTGTTTTATGCATCACCCCACCTCACCTTTCCCGTTAAGCAGCCATAGTGTGTTTTCTAAACGTGTGAGTCTGTTCTGTTTTGTAATTCAGTTCAACTGTAGTGGTTTTTACATTCCCTCTATAAGTGATAGCTTATGATAAGTGTCTTTTTCTGTGTGACTTATTTCACTTAGAATCGTCGTACCTAAGTTCACTCATCTTGCTTCTACTTGCCTTATGACATTGATTTCATATCTGAGTGATATTCCATTGTACATAAGGACCACAACTTCTTTATCCATTTTTCTCTTTCCGGGGATATTTAAGGTGTCATGAAGTGGAGGTTCTTGTCAACAGAGCAGCCCTAAACTTTGGGGTGCCTGTGTCTTGCTGATTTTTAGTTTTCCCAATTTATACGCCCATGAGTGGACGTTCCCTATGCTCCCTAAGCTGTGTTTTTTCGATGTTTCAGGACACACCGTACACTTCTCCAGAGTGGCTGCTGGCAATTTACATCCCGCCCATCAGCGTAGCAAGGCTCCAATTTCTCCATGGCCTGTCCTGCATTTGTTGTTTTGACACTTTTATCAGCATGGCCCTTTAGACCAATGGGAAGCGAGACTTCTTTGTAGCGCTGATTTGCCTTTCCAGGTTGCTTGCTTGGCCAAAAAGGGCGTATGCGTTTTTTCCTGAATATATTCAGGAAAAAACGCATACGCCCTTTTTGGCCAAGGGCATCATTGTCGACGTTTTGCCGCTTTTCATGTGCTTTAAAGGCGATTTGAATCTACCTCCTGAAATCTGTTTCCTGCAGTTCTGCCTTGCTTTCAAATCCTCTTCGTTGCCTTCCCTCAATATATTTGTGGACGAGAGTTATCATTTATAATTCTGCAGGTTTGTGAATTGCAGTGCCCCTCAGCTCTATTTTTCAACTCGCTTTTTTGGGAGCTGGCCTCAAATCGCGGGATTGCCTCAGGCACTATTCTGATTCCGGGCGGCAGGCTGAGCCTGTGCTTAATTCTTCTTCCTGATGGGAAAATAGAGTGACCTGTGCCTGTCCCAACACCTAGATCTAGTCTCTCATTGGTTGCCCCTCTTCCCGTTCATCCTCAGGACAAATTGCAACCTGTATGGATCAGGAGCTTAAAGGTGCTGATTCTGCAAGTAGGGAGATTGCTAGTAAATTAGCTGGAAAGGCGAACCCGAGCTCAAAGAGATGAGAAATGGGGTGCGTTTTAGAAACCTTTCAAAATCACACGGTGTACCATCTTCTGAGTTTCTCATGCATGTTTTCGATGTAGGAAGATGCCCTTGAAACTGGAGATTTGGGACCCATGGGATGGGTACCACGCAGTATTACTTTAAAGGGTCTGCGTTTGCTCACCCAACCTCACCCAACCTGTCAGCCCCAAGAGTGTCCAACCTTATTTCTCATCCAGCTGTGGGTCTAGATATGGTCAATCCAGGTTGCATCACAGCCCCTGAACGAATTTTGTAAGAATTTCTCTCTCTTTCACTGTCTTTGTTTTACGGGTTTTTAAAACTAATTTATTTTTATAATGGGGTTTAGCTGCTTTTCACGGCTGTGTTTATGCGGCTTTACACCCAATTGACACACTTCCAGAGAGATATCAATACATAGGTTTTAAGATTCTTACTAGTCAGATATATACTTGTGCGGTGAATAGGGGGTGTTGAGTCCAGTTCACTGAGCAAGGAGTAGGTCTTGTCTATTACATATTGGGTGTATGGAACGGTATCTGAGCTAATTTGAAACCCTTGTTTTATGCATCACCCCACCTCACCTTTCCCGTTAAGCAGCCATAGTGTGTTTTCTAAACGTGTGACTCTGTTCTGTTTTGTAATTCAGTTCAAGTGTAGCGGTTTTTACATTCCCTCTATAAGTGATAGCTTACGATAAGTCTCTTTTTCTGTGTGACTTATTTCACTTAGAATTTTCGTACCTAAGTTCACTCATCTTGCTTCTACTTGCCTTATGACATTGATTTCATATCTGAGTGATATTCCATTGTACATAAGGACCACAACTTCTTTATCCATTTTTCTCTTTCCGGGGATATTTAAGGTGTCATGAAGTGGAGGTTCTTGTCAACAGAGCAGCCCTAAACTTTGGGGTGCCTGTGTCTTGCTGATTTTTATTTTTCCCAATTTATACGCCCATGAGTGGACGTTCCCTATGCTCCCTAAGCTGTGTTTTTTCGATGTTTCAGGACACACCGTACACTTCTCCAGAGTGGCTGCTGGCAATTTACATCCCGCCCATCAGCGTAGCAAGGCTCCAATTTCTCCATGGCCTGTCCTGCATTTGTGGTTTTGACACTTTTATCAGCATGGCCCTTTAGACCGATGGGAAGCGAGACTTCTTTGTAGCGCTGATTTGCCTTTCCAGGTTGCTTGGTTGGCCAAAAAGGGCGTATGCGTTTTTTACTGAATATATTCAGGAAAAAACGCATACGTCCTTTTTGGACAAGGGCATCATTGTCGACGTTTTGCCGCTTTTCATGTGCTTTAAAGGCGAATTGAATCTACCTCCTGAAATCTGTTTCCTGCAGTTCTGCCTTGCTTTCAAATCCTCTTCGTTGCCTTCCCTCAATATATTTGTGGACGAGAGTTATCATTTATAATTCTGCAGGTTTGTGAATTGCAGTGCCCCTCAGCTCCATTTTTCAACTCGCTATTTTGGGAGCTGGCCTCAAATCGCGGTATTGCCTCAGGCACTATTCTGATTCCGGGCGGCAGGCTGAGCCTGTGCTTAATTCTTCTTCCTGATGGGAAAATAGAGTGACCTGTGCCTGTCCCAACACCTAGATCTAGTCTCTCATTGGTTGCCCCTCTTCCCGTTCATCCTCAGGACACATTGCAACCTGTACAGAACAGGAGGTTAAAGGTGCTGATTCTCCAAGAAGGGAGATTGCTAGTAAAGTATCTGGAATGGCGAACCCGAGCACAAGGAGATGAGAAACGAGGTGCGTTTTAGAAACCTTTCCCGATCACACGGTGTACCATCTTCTGGGTTTCTCATGCATGTTTTCGATGCAGGAAGACGCCCTTGAAACTGGAGATTTGGGACCCATGGGATGGGTACCACACAGTATTACTTTAAAGGGTCTGCGTTTGCTCACCCAACCTCACCAAACCTCTCAGCCCCAAGAGTGTCCACCCTTATGTCTCATCCAGCTGTGGCTCTAGATATGGTCAATCCAGGTTGCGTCACAGCCACTGAATGAATTTTGTAAGAATTTCTCTCTCTTTCACTGTCTTTGTTTCATGGGTTTTTAAAACTAATTTATTTTTATAATGGGGTTTAGCTGCTTTTCACGGCTGTGTTTATGCGGCTTTACACCCAATTGACACACTTCCAGAGAGATATCAATACATAGGTTTTTCGATTATTACTAGTCACATATATTCTTGTGCGGTGAATAGGGGGTGTTGAGTCCAGTTCACTGAGCAAGGAGTAGGTCTTGTCTATTACATATTGGGTGTATTGAACGGTGTCTGAGCGAATTTGAAACCCTTGTTTTATGCATCACCCCACCTCACCTTTCCCGTTAAGCAGCCATAGTGTGTTTTCTAAACGTGTGACTATGTTCTGTTTTGTAATTCAGTTCAAGTGTAGCGGTTTTTACATTCCCTCTATAAGTGATAGCTTACGATAAGTCTCTTTTTCTGTGTGACTTATTTCCCTTAGAGTCGTCATACCTAAATCCACCCATCATGCTGCTACTAGCCTTATGACATTGATTTCATGTCTGAGTGATATTCCATTGTACATAAGGACCACAACTTCTTTATCCATTTTTCTCTTTCCTGGGATATTTAAGGTGTCATGAAGTGGAGGTTCTTGTCAACAGAGCAGCCCGAAACTTTGGGGTGCCTGTGTCTTGCTGATTTTTAGTTTTCCCAGTTTATACGCCCATGAGTGGAAGTGCCATATGCTCCCTAAACTGTGTTTTTTCGATGTTTCAGGGCACACCGTACACTTCTCCAGAGTGGCTGTTCGCAATTTATATCCCGCCCATCAGCGTAGCAAGGCTCCAATTTCTCCATGGCCTGTCCTGCATTTGTGATTTTGACACTTTAATTAGCATGGCCCTTTTGATGGATGGGAAGCGAGACTTCTTTGTAGCGCTGATTTGCCTTTCCAGGTTGCTTGGTTGGCCAAAAAGGGCGTATGCGTTTTTTCCTGAATATATTCAGGAAAAAACGCATACGCCCTTTTTGCCCAAGGGCATCATTGTCCACGTTTGGCCGATTTTCATGTGCTTTAAAGGCGATTCGAATCTACCTCCTGAAATCTGTTTCCTGCAATTCTGCCTTGCTTTCAAATCCTCTTCGTTGCCTTCCCTCAATATATTTTTGGACGAGACTTATCATTTATAACTCTGCAGGTTTGTGAATTGCAGTGCCCCTGAGCTCCATTTTTCAACTCGCTTTTTTGGGAGCTGGCCGCAAAAGCGCGGGTATGCCTCAGGCCCTATGCTGGTTCTGGGTGGCAGGCTGAGCCTGTGGTTATTTCTTTTTCCTGATGGGAAAATAGAGTGACCTGTGCCTGTCCCAACACCTAGATCTAGTCTCTCATTGGTTGCCCCTCTTCCCGTTCATCCTCAGGACAAATTGCAACCTGTACGGAACAGGAGGTTAAAGGTGCTGATTCTCCAAGTAGGGTGATTGCTACTAAAATAGCTGGAATGGCGAACCCGAGCACAAGGAGATGAGAAATGAGGTGCGTTTTAGAAACCTTTCAAAATCACACGGTGTACCATCTTCTGGGTTCCTCATGCAAGTTTTCGATGTAGGAAGATGCCCTTGAACCTGGAGATTTGGGACCCATGGGATGGGTACCACGCAGTATTACCTTAAAGGGTCTGTGTTGGCTCACCCAACCTCACCAAACCTCTCAGCCCCAAGAGTGTCCACCCTATGTCTCATCCAGCTGTGGCTCTAGATATGGTCAATCCAGGTTGCGTCACACCCCTGAATGAATTTTGTAAGAATTTCTCTCTCTTTCACTGTCTTTGTTTCATGGGTTTTTAAAACTAATTTATTTTTATAATGGGGTTTAGCTGCTTTTCACAGCTGTGTTTTTGCGGCTTTACAAACACTTGACTCACTTCCGGAGAGATATCAATACATAGGTTTTAAGATTCTCACTAGTCAGATATATTCTTGTGCGGTGAATAGGGGGTGTTGAGTCCAGTTCACTGAGCAAGGAGTAGGTCTTGTCTATTACATATTGGGTGTATGGAACGGTATCTGAGCTAATTTGAAATCCTTGTTTTATGCATCACACCACCTCATCTTTCCCGTTAAGCAGCCATAGTGTGTTTTCTACACGTGTGACTCTGTTCTCTTTTGTAATTCAGTTCAAGTGTAGCAGTTTTTACATTCCCTCTATACGTGATAGCTTATGATAAGTGTCTTTTTCTGTGTGACTTATTTCACTTAGAGTCGTCGTACCTAAATCCACTCATCATGCTGCTACTAGCCTTATGACATTGATTTCATGGCTGAGTGATATTCCATTGTACATAAGGACCACAACTTCTTTATCCATTTTTCACTTTCCTGGGATATTTAAGGTGTCATGAAGTGGAGGTTCTTGTCAACAGAGCAGCCCTAAACGTTGGGGTGCCTGTGTCTTGCTGAATTTTAGTTTTCCCAATTTATACGCCCATGAGTGGAAGTGCCCTATGCTCCCTAAGCTGTGTTTTTTCGATGTTTAAGGCCACACCGTACACTTCTCCAGAGTGGCTGCTGGCAATTTACATCCCGCCCATCAGTGTAGCAAGGCTCCCATTTCTCCATGGCCTGTCCTGCTTTTGTGGTTTTGACACATTTTTCAGCTTGGCCCTTTTGACCGATTCGAAGCGAGACTCCTTTGTAGTGCTGATTTGCCTTTCCATGTTGCTTGGTTGGCCTAAAAGGGCGTATGCGTTTTTTCCTGAATATATTCAGGAAAAAACGCATACGCCCTTTTTGGCCAAGGGCATCATTGTCAACGTTTTGCCGCTTTTCATGTGCTTTAAAGCCGATTCGAATCTACCTCCTGAAACCAGTTTCCTGCAATTCTGCCTAGCTTTCAAATGCTCTTCGTTGCCTTCCCTCAATATATTTGTGGACGAGAGTTATCATTTATAACTCTGCAGGTTTGTGAATTGCAGTACCCATGTGCTCCATTTTTCAACTGGCTTTTTTGGGACGTGGCCGCAGAAGCGCGGGATTGCCTCAGGCCCTATTCTGGTTCCTGGCGGCAGGCTGAGCCTGTGGTTAATTCTTCTTCCTGATGTGAAAATAGAGTGACCTGTGCCTGTCCCAACACCTAGATCTAGTCTCTCATTGGTTGCCCCTCTTCCCGTTCATCCTCAGGACAAAGTGCAACCTGTATGGAACAGGAGGTTAAAGGTGCTGTTTCTCCAACTAGGGAGATTACTAGTTAAGAAGCTGGAATGGCGAACCCGAGCACAAGGAGATGAGAAATGAGGTGCGTTTCAGAAACCTTTCCCGTTCAGACGGTGTACCATCTTCTAGGTTTCTCATGCATGTTTTCGATGTAGGAAGATTCCCTTGAACCTGGACATTTGGGACCCATGGGATGGGTACCACACAGTATTACTTTAAAGGGTCTGCGTTTGCTCACCCAACCTCACCAAACCTCTCATCCCCAAGAGTGTCCACCCTTATGTCTCATCCAGCTGTGGGTCTAGATATGGTCAATCCAGGTTGCATCACAGCCTCTGAACGAATTTTGTAAGAATTTCTCTCTCTTTCACTGTCTTTGTTTTACGGGTTTTTAAAAGTAATTTATTTTTATAATGGGGTTTAGCTGCTTTTCACGGCTGTGTTTATGCGGATTTACACTCACTTGACTCACTTCCAGAGAGATATCAATACATAGGTTTTAAGATTCTTACTAGTCACATATATTCTTGTGCGGTGAATAGGGGGTGTTGAGTCCAGTTCACTGAGCAAGGAGTAGGTCTTGTCTATTACATATTGGGTGTATGGAACGGTATCTGAGCGAATTTGAAACCCTTGTTTTATGCATCACCCCACCTCACCTTTCCCGTTAAGCAGCCATAGTGTGTTTTCTAAACGTGTGAGTCTGTTCTGTTTTGTAATTCAGTTCAACTGTAGCGGTTTTTACATTCCCTCTATAAGTGATAGCTTATGATAAGTGTCTTTTTCTGTGTGACTTATTTCACTTAGAATCGTCGTACCTAAGTTCACTCATCTTGCTTCTACTTGCCTTATGACATTGATTTCATATCTGAGTGATATTCCATTGTACATAAGGACCACAACTTCTTTATCCATTTTTCTCTTTCCGGGGATATTTAAGGTGTCATGAAGTGGAGGTTCTTGTCAACAGAGCAGCCCTAAACTTTGGGGTGCCTGTGTCTTGCTGATTTTTAGTTTTCCCAATTTATACGCCCATGAGTGGACGTGCCCTATGCTCCCTAAGCTGTGTTTTTTCGATGTTTCAGGACACACCGTACACTTCTCCAGAGTGGCTGTTGGCAATTTACATCCCTCCCATCAGCGTAGCAAGGCTGCCATTTCTCCATGGCCTGTCCTGCATTTCTGGTTTTGACACTTTTTGCAGCATGGCCCTTTTGACCGATGGGAAGCGAGACTTCATTGTAGCGCTGATTTGCCTTTCCAGGTTGCTTGGTTGGCCAAAAAGGGCGTATGCGTTTTTTCCTGAATATATTCAGGAAAAAACGCATACGCCCTTTTTGGCCAAGGGCATCATTGTCGACGTTATGCCACCTTTCATGTGCTTTAAAGGTGATTCGAATCTACCTCCTGAAACCTGTTTCCTGCAATTCTGCTTTGCTTTCAAATCCTCTTCGTTGCCTTCCCTCAATATATTTGTGGACGAGAGTTATCATTTATAACTCTGCGGGTTTGTGAATTGCAGTGCCCATGTGCTGCATTTTTCAACTGGCTTTTTTGGGAGCTGGCCGCAAAAGCGCGGGATTGCCTCAGGCCCTATTCTGGTTCCGGGCGGCAGGCTGAGCCTGTGGTTAATTCTTCTTCCTGACGGGAAAATAGAGTGACCTGTGCCTGTCCCAACACCTAGATCTAGTCTCTCATTGGTTGCCCCTCTTCCCGTTCTTCCTCAGGACAAATTGCAACCTGTACAGATCAGGAGGTTAAAGGTGCTTTTTCTCCAAGAAGGGAGATTGCTAGTAAAGTAGCTGGAATGGCGAACCCGAGCACAAGGAGATGAGAAATGAGGTGCGTTTTAGAAACCTTTCCCGATCACACGGTGTACCATCTTCTGGGTTTCTCATGCATGTTTTCGATGCAGGAAGATGCCCTTGAAACTGGAGATTTGGGACCCATGGGATGGGTACCACACAGTATTATTTTAAAGGGTCTGCGTTTGCTCACCCAACCTCACCAAACCTGTCAGCCCCAAGAGTGTCCACCCTTAGGTCTCATCCAGCTATTGGTCTAGATATGGTCAATCCAGGTTGCATCACAACCCCTGAACGAATTGTGTAAGAATTTCTCTTCTTTCACTGTCTTTGTTTTACGGGTTTTTACAAGTAATTTATTTTTATAATGGGGTTTAGCTGCTTTTCACGGCTGTGTTTATGCGGCTTTACACCCACTTGACACACTTCCAGAGAGATATCAATACATAGGTTTTAAGATTCTTACTAGTCAGATATATACTTGTGCGGTGAATAGGGGGTGTTGAGTCCAGTTCACTGAGCAAGGAGTAGGTCTTGTCTATTACATATTGGGTGTATGGAACGGTATCTGAGCTAATTTGAAACCCTTGTTTTATGCATCACACCACCTCACCTTTCCCGTTAAGCAGCCATAGTGTGTTTTCTAAACCTGTGACTCTGTTCTCTTTTGTAATTCAGTTCATGTGTAGCAGTTTTTACATTCCCTCTATAAGTGATAGCTTATGATAAGTGTCTATTTCGGTGTGACTTATTTCACTTAGAGTCATCGTACCTAAATCCACTCATCATGCTGCTTCTAGCCTTATGACATTGATTTCATGGCTGAGTGATATTCCATTGTACATAAGGACCACAACTTCTTTATCCATTTTTCTCTTTCCTGGGATATTTAAGGTGTCATGAAGTGGAGGTTCTTGTCAACAGAGCAGCCCTAAACTTTGGTTTGCCTGTGTCTTGCTGATTTTTAATTTTCCCAATTTATACGCCCATGAGTGGAAGTGCCCTATGCTCCATAAGCTGTGTTTTTTCGATGTTTAAGGCCACACCGTACACTTCTCCAGAGTGGTTGCTGGCAATTTACGTCCCGCCCATCAGCGTAGCAAGGCTCCCATTTCTCCATGGCCCGTCCTGCTTTTGTGGTTTTGACACATTTTTCAGCATGGCCCTTTTGACCGATGGGAAGCGAGACTTCTTTGTAGCGCTGATTTGCCTTTCCAGGTTGCTTGGTTGGCCAAAAAGGGCGTATGCGTTTTTTCCTGAATATATTCAGGAAAAAACGCATACGCCCTTTTTGGCCAAGGGCATCATTGTCGACGTTTTGCCGCTTTTCATGTGCTTTAAAGCCGATTCGAATCTACCTCCTGAAACCAGTTTCCTGCAATTCTGCCTTGCTTTCAAATGCTCTTCGTTGCCTTCCCTCAATATATTTGTGGACGAGAGTTATTATTTATAACTCTGCAGGTTTGTGAATTGCAGTACCCATGTGCTCCATTTTTCAACTGGCTTTTTTGGGAGGTGGCCGCAGAAGCGCGGGATTGCCTCAGGCCCTATTCTGGTTCCTGGCGGCAGGCTGAGCCTGTGGTTAATTCTTCTTCCTGATGTGAAAATAGAGTGACCTGTGCCTGTCCCAACACCTAGATCTAGTATCTCATTGGTTGCCCCTCTTCCCGTTCATCCTCAGGACAAAGTGCAACCTGTATGGAACAGGAGGTTAAAGGTGCTGTTTCTCCAAGTAGGGAGATTACTAGTTAAGAAGCTGGAATGGCGAACCCGAGCACAAGGAGATGAGAAATGAGGTGCGTTTCAGAAACCTTTCCCGTTCAGACGGTGTACCATCTTCTAGGTTTATCATGCATGTTTTCGATGTAGGAAGATTCCCTTGAACCTGGACATTTGGGACCCATGGGATGGGTACCACACAGTATTACTTTAAAGGGTCTGCGTTTGCTCACCCAACCTCACCAAACCTCTCATCCCCAAGAGTGTCCACCCTTATGTCTCATCCAGCTGTGGGTCTAGATATGGTCAATCCAGGTTGCATCACAGCCTCTGAACGAATTTTGTAAGAATTTCTCTCTCTTTCACTGTCTTTGTTTTACGGGTTTTTAAAAGTAATTTATTTTTATAATGGGGTTTAGCTGCTTTTCACGGCTGTGTTTATGCGGATTTACACTCACTTGACTCACTTCCAGAGAGATATCAATATATAGGTTTTAAGATTCTTACTAGTCACATATATTCTTGTGCGGTGAATAGGGGGTGTTGAGTCCAGTTCACTGAGCAAGGAGTAGGTCTTGTCTATTACATATTGGGTGTATGGAACGGTATCTGAGCGAATTTGAAACCCTTGTTTTATGCATCACCCCACCTCACCTTTCCCGTTAAGCAGCCATAGTGTGTTTTCTAAACGTGTGAGTCTGTTCTGTTTTGTAATTCAGTTCAACTGTAGTGGTTTTTACATTCCCTCTATAAGTGATAGCTTATGATAAGTGTCTTTTTCTGTGTGACTTATTTCACTTAGAATCGTCGTACCTAAGTTCACTCATCTTGCTTCTACTTGCCTTATGACATTGATTTCATATCTGAGTGATATTCCATTGTACATAAGGACCACAACTTCTTTATCCATTTTTCTCTTTCCGGGGATATTTAAGGTGTCATGAAGTGGAGGTTCTTGTCAACAGAGCAGCCCTAAACTTTGGGGTGCCTGTGTCTTGCTGATTTTTAGTTTTCCCAATTTATACGCCCATGAGTGGACGTTCCCTATGCTCCCTAAGCTGTGTTTTTTCGATGTTTCAGGACACACCGTACACTTCTCCAGAGTGGCTGCTGGCAATTTACATCCCGCCCATCAGCGTAGCAAGGCTCCAATTTCTCCATGGCCTGTCCTGCATTTGTTGTTTTGACACTTTTATCAGCATGGCCCTTTAGACCAATGGGAAGCGAGACTTCTTTGTAGCGCTGATTTGCCTTTCCAGGTTGCTTGCTTGGCCAAAAAGGGCGTATGCGTTTTTTCCTGAATATATTCAGGAAAAAACGCATACGCCCTTTTTGGCCAAGGGCATCATTGTCGACGTTTTGCCGCTTTTCATGTGCTTTAAAGGCGATTTGAATCTACCTCCTGAAATCTGTTTCCTGCAGTTCTGCCTTGCTTTCAAATCCTCTTCGTTGCCTTCCCTCAATATATTTGTGGACGAGAGTTATCATTTATAATTCTGCAGGTTTGTGAATTGCAGTGCCCCTCAGCTCTATTTTTCAACTCGCTTTTTTGGGAGCTGGCCTCAAATCGCGGGATTGCCTCAGGCACTATTCTGATTCCGGGCGGCAGGCTGAGCCTGTGCTTAATTCTTCTTCCTGATGGGAAAATAGAGTGACCTGTGCCTGTCCCAACACCTAGATCTAGTCTCTCATTGGTTGCCCCTCTTCCCGTTCATCCTCAGGACAAATTGCAACCTGTATGGATCAGGAGCTTAAAGGTGCTGATTCTGCAAGTAGGGAGATTGCTAGTAAATTAGCTGGAAAGGCGAACCCGAGCTCAAAGAGATGAGAAATGGGGTGCGTTTTAGAAACCTTTCAAAATCACACGGTGTACCATCTTCTGAGTTTCTCATGCATGTTTTCGATGTAGGAAGATGCCCTTGAAACTGGAGATTTGGGACCCATGGGATGGGTACCACGCAGTATTACTTTAAAGGGTCTGCGTTTGCTCACCCAACCTCACCCAACCTGTCAGCCCCAAGAGTGTCCAACCTTATTTCTCATCCAGCTGTGGGTCTAGATATGGTCAATCCAGGTTGCATCACAGCCCCTGAACGAATTTTGTAAGAATTTCTCTCTCTTTCACTGTCTTTGTTTTACGGGTTTTTAAAACTAATTTATTTTTATAATGGGGTTTAGCTGCTTTTCACGGCTGTGTTTATGCGGCTTTACACCCAATTGACACACTTCCAGAGAGATATCAATACATAGGTTTTAAGATTCTTACTAGTCAGATATATACTTGTGCGGTGAATAGGGGGTGTTGAGTCCAGTTCACTGAGCAAGGAGTAGGTCTTGTCTATTACATATTGGGTGTATGGAACGGTATCTGAGCTAATTTGAAACCCTTGTTTTATGCATCACCCCACCTCACCTTTCCCGTTAAGCAGCCATAGTGTGTTTTCTAAACGTGTGACTCTGTTCTGTTTTGTAATTCAGTTCAAGTGTAGCGGTTTTTACATTCCCTCTATAAGTGATAGCTTACGATAAGTCTCTTTTTCTGTGTGACTTATTTCACTTAGAATTTTCGTACCTAAGTTCACTCATCTTGCTTCTACTTGCCTTATGACATTGATTTCATATCTGAGTGATATTCCATTGTACATAAGGACCACAACTTCTTTATCCATTTTTCTCTTTCCGGGGATATTTAAGGTGTCATGAAGTGGAGGTTCTTGTCAACAGAGCAGCCCTAAACTTTGGGGTGCCTGTGTCTTGCTGATTTTTATTTTTCCCAATTTATACGCCCATGAGTGGACGTTCCCTATGCTCCCTAAGCTGTGTTTTTTCGATGTTTCAGGACACACCGTACACTTCTCCAGAGTGGCTGCTGGCAATTTACATCCCGCCCATCAGCGTAGCAAGGCTCCAATTTCTCCATGGCCTGTCCTGCATTTGTGGTTTTGACACTTTTATCAGCATGGCCCTTTAGACCGATGGGAAGCGAGACTTCTTTGTAGCGCTGATTTGCCTTTCCAGGTTGCTTGGTTGGCCAAAAAGGGCGTATGCGTTTTTTACTGAATATATTCAGGAAAAAACGCATACGCCCTTTTTGGACAAGGGCATCATTGTCGACGTTTTGCCGCTTTTCATGTGCTTTAAAGGCGAATTGAATCTACCTCCTGAAATCTGTTTCCTGCAGTTCTGCCTTGCTTTCAAATCCTCTTCGTTGCCTTCCCTCAATATATTTGTGGACGAGAGTTATCATTTATAATTCTGCAGGTTTGTGAATTGCAGTGCCCCTCAGCTCCATTTTTCAACTCGCTATTTTGGGAGCTGGCCTCAAATCGCGGTATTGCCTCAGGCACTATTCTGATTCCGGGCGGCAGGCTGAGCCTGTGCTTAATTCTTCTTCCTGATGGGAAAATAGAGTGACCTGTGCCTGTCCCAACACCTAGATCTAGTCTCTCATTGGTTGCCCCTCTTCCCGTTCATCCTCAGGACACATTGCAACCTGTACAGAACAGGAGGTTAAAGGTGCTGATTCTCCAAGAAGGGAGATTGCTAGTAAAGTATCTGGAATGGCGAACCCGAGCACAAGGAGATGAGAAACGAGGTGCGTTTTAGAAACCTTTCCCGATCACACGGTGTACCATCTTCTGGGTTTCTCATGCATGTTTTCGATGCAGGAAGACGCCCTTGAAACTGGAGATTTGGGACCCATGGGATGGGTACCACACAGTATTACTTTAAAGGGTCTGCGTTTGCTCACCCAACCTCACCAAACCTCTCAGCCCCAAGAGTGTCCACCCTTATGTCTCATCCAGCTGTGGCTCTAGATATGGTCAATCCAGGTTGCGTCACAGCCACTGAATGAATTTTGTAAGAATTTCTCTCTCTTTCACTGTCTTTGTTTCATGGGTTTTTAAAACTAATTTATTTTTATAATGGGGTTTAGCTGCTTTTCACGGCTGTGTTTATGCGGCTTTACACCCAATTGACACACTTCCAGAGAGATATCAATACATAGGTTTTTCGATTATTACTAGTCACATATATTCTTGTGCGGTGAATAGGGGGTGTTGAGTCCAGTTCACTGAGCAAGGAGTAGGTCTTGTCTATTACATATTGGGTGTATTGAACGGTGTCTGAGCGAATTTGAAACCCTTGTTTTATGCATCACCCCACCTCACCTTTCCCGTTAAGCAGCCATAGTGTGTTTTCTAAACGTGTGACTATGTTCTGTTTTGTAATTCAGTTCAAGTGTAGCGGTTTTTACATTCCCTCTATAAGTGATAGCTTACGATAAGTCTCTTTTTCTGTGTGACTTATTTCCCTTAGAGTCGTCATACCTAAATCCACCCATCATGCTGCTACTAGCCTTATGACATTGATTTCATGTCTGAGTGATATTCCATTGTACATAAGGACCACAACTTCTTTATCCATTTTTCTCTTTCCTGGGATATTTAAGGTGTCATGAAGTGGAGGTTCTTGTCAACAGAGCAGCCCGAAACTTTGGGGTGCCTGTGTCTTGCTGATTTTTAGTTTTCCCAGTTTATACGCCCATGAGTGGAAGTGCCATATGCTCCCTAAACTGTGTTTTTTCGATGTTTCAGGGCACACCGTACACTTCTCCAGAGTGGCTGTTCGCAATTTATATCCCGCCCATCAGCGTAGCAAGGCTCCAATTTCTCCATGGCCTGTCCTGCTTTTGTGGTTTTGACACATTTTTCAGCTTGGCCCTTTTGACCGATTCGAAGCGAGACTCCTTTGTAGTGCTGATTTGCCTTTCCATGTTGCTTGGTTGGCCTAAAAGGGCGTATGCGTTTTTTCCTGAATATATTCAGGAAAAAACGCATACGCCCTTTTTGGCCAAGGGCATCATTGTCAACGTTTTGCCGCTTTTCATGTGCTTTAAAGCCGATTCGAATCTACCTCCTGAAACCAGTTTCCTGCAATTCTGCCTAGCTTTCAAATGCTCTTCGTTGCCTTCCCTCAATATATTTGTGGACGAGAGTTATCATTTATAACTCTGCAGGTTTGTGAATTGCAGTACCCATGTGCTCCATTTTTCAACTGGCTTTTTTGGGACGTGGCCGCAGAAGCGCGGGATTGCCTCAGGCCCTATTCTGGTTCCTGGCGGCAGGCTGAGCCTGTGGTTAATTCTTCTTCCTGATGTGAAAATAGAGTGACCTGTGCCTGTCCCAACACCTAGATCTAGTCTCTCATTGGTTGCCCCTCTTCCCGTTCATCCTCAGGACAAAGTGCAACCTGTATGGAACAGGAGGTTAAAGGTGCTGTTTCTCCAACTAGGGAGATTACTAGTTAAGAAGCTGGAATGGCGAACCCGAGCACAAGGAGATGAGAAATGAGGTGCGTTTCAGAAACCTTTCCCGTTCAGACGGTGTACCATCTTCTAGGTTTCTCATGCATGTTTTCGATGTAGGAAGATTCCCTTGAACCTGGACATTTGGGACCCATGGGATGGGTACCACACAGTATTACTTTAAAGGGTCTGCGTTTGCTCACCCAACCTCACCAAACCTCTCATCCCCAAGAGTGTCCACCCTTATGTCTCATCCAGCTGTGGGTCTAGATATGGTCAATCCAGGTTGCATCACAGCCTCTGAACGAATTTTGTAAGAATTTCTCTCTCTTTCACTGTCTTTGTTTTACGGGTTTTTAAAAGTAATTTATTTTTATAATGGGGTTTAGCTGCTTTTCACGGCTGTGTTTATGCGGATTTACACTCACTTGACTCACTTCCAGAGAGATATCAATACATAGGTTTTAAGATTCTTACTAGTCACCTATATTCTTGTGCGGTGAATAGGGGGTGTTGAGTCCAGTTCACTGAGCAAGGAGTAGGTCTTGTCTATTACATATTGGGTGTATGGAACGGTATCTGAGCGAATTTGAAACCCTTGTTTTATGCATCACCCCACCTCACCTTTCCCGTTAAGCAGCCATAGTGTGTTTTCTAAACGTGTGAGTCTGTTCTGTTTTGTAATTCAGTTCAACTGTAGCGGTTTTTACATTCCCTCTATAAGTGATAGCTTATGATAAGTGTCTTTTTCTGTGTGACTTATTTCACTTAGAATCGTCGTACCTAAATCCACCCATCATGCTTCTACTTGCCTTATGACATTGATTTCATGTCTGAGTGATATTCCATTGTACATAAGGACCACAACTTCTTTATCCATTTTTCTCTTTCCTGGGATATTTAAGGTGTCATGAAGTGGAGGTTCTTGTCAACAGAGCAGCCCTAAACTTTGGGGTGCCTGTGTCTTGCTGATTTTTATTTTTCCCAATTTATACGCCCATGAGTGGACGTTCCCTATGCTCCCTAAGCTGTGTTTTTTCGATGTTTCAGGACACACCGTACACTTCTCCAGAGTGGCTGCTGGCAATTTACATCCCGCCCATCAGCGTAGCAAGGCTCCAATTTCTCCATGGCCTGTCCTGCATTTGTGGTTTTGACACTTTTATCAGCATGGCCCTTTAGACCGATGGGAAGCGAGACTTCTTTGTAGCGCTGATTTGCCTTTCCAGGTTGCTTGGTTGGCCAAAAAGGGCGTATGCGTTTTTTCCTGAATATATTCAGGAAAAAACGCATACGCCCTTTTTGGCCAAGGGCATCATTTTCGACGTTTTGCCGCTTTTCATGTGCTTTAAAGGCGAATTGAATCTACCTCCTGAAATCTGTTTCCTGCAGTTCTGCCTTGCTTTCAAATCCTCTTCGTTGCCTTCCCTCAATATATTTGTGGACGAGACTTATCATTTATAATTCTGCAGGTTTGTGAATTGCAGTGCCCCTCAGCTCCATTTTTCAACTCGCTATTTTGGGAGCTGGCCTCAAATCGCGGGATTGCCTCAGGCACTATTCTGATTCCGGGCGGCAGGCTGAGCCTGTGCTTAATTCTTCTTCCTGATGGGAAAATAGAGTGACCTGTGCCTGTCCCAACACCTAGATCTAGTCTCTCATTGGTTGCCCCTCTTCCCGTTCATCCTCAGGACACATTGCAACCTGTACAGAACAGGAGGTTAAAGGTGCTGATTCTCCAAGTAGGGAGATTGCTAGTAAAGTATCTGGAATGGCGAACCCGAGCACAAGGAGATGAGAAACGAGGTGCGTTTTAGAAACCTTTCCCGATCACACGGTGTACCATCTTCTGGGTTTCTCATGCATGTGTTCGATGCAGGAAGACGCCCTTGAAACTGGAGATTTGGGACCCATGGGATGGGTACCACACAGTATTACTTTAAAGGGTCTGCGTTTGCTCACCCAACCTCACCAAACCTCTCAGCCCCAAGAGTGTCCACCCTTATGTCTCATCCAGCTGTGGCTCTAGATATGGTCAATCCAGGTTGCGTCACAGCCACTGAATGAATTTTGTAAGAATTTCTCTCTCTTTCACTGTCTTTGTTTCATGGGTTTTTAAAACTAATTTATTTTTATAATGGGGTTTAGCTGCTTTTCACGGCTGTGTTTATGCGGCTTTACACCCAATTGACACACTTCCAGAGAGATATCAATACATAGGTTTTACGATTATTACTAGTCACATATATTCTTGTGCGGTGAATAGGGGGTGTTGAGTCCAGTTCACTGAGCAAGGAGTAGGTCTTGTCTATTACATATTGGGTGTATGGAACGGTGTCTGAGCGAATTTGAAACCCTTGTTTTATGCATCACCCCACCTCACCTTTCCCGTTAAGCAGCCATAGTGTGTTTTCTAAACGTGTGACTATGTTCTGTTTTGTAATTCAGTTCAAGTGTAGCGGTTTTTACATTCCCTCTATAAGTGATAGCTTACGATAAGTCTCTTTTTCTGTGTGACTTATTTCCCTTAGAGTCGTCATACCTAAATCCACCCATCATGCTGCTACTAGCCTTATGACATTGATTTCATGTCTGAGTGATATTCCATTGTACATAAGGACCACAACTTCTTTATCCATTTTTCTCTTTCCTGGGATATTTAAGGTGTCATGAAGTGGAGGTTCTTGTCAACAGAGCAGCCCAAAACTTTGGGGTGCCTGTGTCTTGCTGATTTTTAGTTTTCCCAGTTTATACGCCCATGAGTGGAAGTGCCATATGCTCCCTAAACTGTGTTTTTTCGATGTTTCAGGGCACACCGTACACTTCTCCAGAGTGGCTGTTCGCAATTTATATCCCGCCCATCAGCGTAGCAAGGCTCCAATTTCTCCATGGCCTGTCCTGCATTTGTGGTTTTGACACTTTAATTAGCATGGCCCTTTTGATGGATGGGAAGCGAGACTTCTTTGTAGCGCTGATTTGCCTTTCCAGGTTGCTTGGTTGGCCAAAAAGGGCGTATGCGTTTTTTCCTGAATATATTCAGGAAAAAACGCATACGCCCTTTTTGCCCAAGGGCATCATTGTCCACGTTTGGCCGATTTTCATGTGCTTTAAAGGCGATTCGAATCTACCTCCTGAAATCTGTTTCCTGCAATTCTGCCTTGCTTTCAAATCCTCTTCGTTGCCTTCCCTCAATATATTTTTGGACGAGACTTATCATTTATAACTCTGCAGGTTTGTGAATTGCAGTGCCCCTGAGCTCCATTTTTCAACTCGCTTTTTTGGGAGCTGGCCGCAAAAGCGCGGGTATGCCTCAGGCCCTATGCTGGTTCTGGGTGGCAGGCTGAGCCTGTGGTTATTTCTTTTTCCTGATGGGAAAATAGAGTGACCTGTGCCTGTCCCAACACCTAGATCTAGTCTCTCATTGGTTGCCCCTCTTCCCGTTCATCCTCAAGACAAATTGCAACCTGTACGGAACAGGAGGTTAAAGGTGCTGATTCTCCAAGTAGGGTGATTGCTACTAAAATAGCTGGAATGGCGAACCCGAGCACAAGGAGATGAGAAATGAGGTGCGTTTTAGAAACCTTTCAAAATCACACGGTGTACCATCTTCTGGGTTCCTCATGCAAGTTTTCGATGTAGGAAGATGCCCTTGAACCTGGAGATTTGGGACCCATGGGATGGGTACCACGCAGTATTACCTTAAAGGGTCTGTGTTGGCTCACCCAACCTCACCAAACCTCTCAGCCCCAAGAGTGTCCACCCTATGTCTCATCCAGCTGTGGCTCTAGATATGGTCAATCCAGGTTGCGTCACACCCCTGAATGAATTTTGTAAGAATTTCTCTCTCTTTCACTGTCTTTGTTTCATGGGTTTTTAAAACTAATTTATTTTTATAATGGGGTTTAGCTGCTTTTCACAGCTGTGTTTTTGCGGCTTTACACACACTTGACTCACTTCCGGAGAGATATCAATACATAGGTTTTAAGATTCTCACTAGTCAGATATATTCTTGTGCGGTGAATAGGGGGTGTTGAGTCCAGTTCACTGAGCAAGGAGTAGGTCTTGTCTATTACATATTGGGTGTATGGAACGGTATCTGAGCTAATTTGAAATCCTTGTTTTATGCATCACACCACCTCATCTTTCCCGTTAAGCAGCCATAGTGTGTTTTCTACACGTGTGACTCTGTTCTCTTTTGTAATTCAGTTCAAGTGTAGCAGTTTTTACATTCCCTCTATACGTGATAGCTTATGATAAGTGTCTTTTTCTGTGTGACTTATTTCACTTAGAGTCGTCGTACCTAAATCCACTCATCATGCTGCTACTAGCCTTATGACATTGATTTCATGGCTGAGTGATATTCCATTGTACATAAGGACCACAACTTCTTTATCCATTTTTCACTTTCCTGGGATATTTAAGGTGTCATGAAGTGGAGGTTCTTGTCAACAGAGCAGCCCTAAACGTTGGGGTGCCTGTGTCTTGCTGATTTTTAGTTTTCCCAATTTATACGCCCATGAGTGGAAGTGCCCTATGCTCCCTAAGCTGTGTTTTTTCGATGTTTAAGGCCACACCGTACACTTCTCCAGAGTGGCTGCTGGCAATTTACATCCCGCCCATCAGTGTAGCAAGGCTCCCATTTCTCCATGGCCTGTCCTGCTTTTGTGGTTTTGACACATTTTTCAGCTTGGCCCTTTTGACCGATTCGAAGCGAGACTCCTTTGTAGTGCTGATTTGCCTTTCCATGTTGCTTGGTTGGCCTAAAAGGGCGTATGCGTTTTTTCCTGAATATATTCAGGAAAAAACGCATACGCCCTTTTTGGCCAAGGGCATCATTGTCAACGTTTTGCCGCTTTTCATGTGCTTTAAAGCCGATTCGAATCTACCTCCTGAAACCAGTTTCCTGCAATTCTGCCTAGCTTTCAAATGCTCTTCGTTGCCTTCCCTCAATATATTTGTGGACGAGAGTTATCATTTATAACTCTGCAGGTTTGTGAATTGCAGTACCCATGTGCTCCATTTTTCAACTGGCTTTTTTGGGACGTGGCCGCAGAAGCGCGGGATTGCCTCAGGCCCTATTCTGGTTCCTGGCGGCAGGCTGAGCCTGTGGTTAATTCTTCTTCCTGATGTGAAAATAGAGTGACCTGTGCCTGTCCCAACACCTAGATCTAGTCTCTCATTGGTTGCCCCTCTTCCCGTTCATCCTCAGGACAAAGTGCAACCTGTATGGAACAGGAGGTTAAAGGTGCTGTTTCTCCAACTAGGGAGATTACTAGTTAAGAAGCTGGAATGGCGAACCCGAGCACAAGGAGATGAGAAATGAGGTGCGTTTCAGAAACCTTTCCCGTTCAGACGGTGTACCATCTTCTAGGTTTCTCATGCATGTTTTCGATGTAGGAAGATTCCCTTGAACCTGGATATTTGGGACCCATGGGATGGGTACCACACAGTATTACTTTAAAGGGTCTGCGTTTGCTCACCCAACCTCACCAAACCTCTCATCCCCAAGAGTGTCCACCCTTATGTCTCATCCAGCTGTGGGTCTAGATATGGTCAATCCAGGTTGCATCACAGCCTCTGAACGAATTTTGTAAGAATTTCTCTCTCTTTCACTGTCTTTGTTTTACGGGTTTTTAAAAGTAATTTATTTTTATAATGGGGTTTAGCTGCTTTTCACGGCTGTGTTTATGGGGATTTACACTCACTTGACTCACTTCCAGAGAGATATCAATACATAGGTTTTAAGATTCTTACTAGTCACATATATTCTTGTGCGGTGAATAGGGGGTGTTGAGTCCAGTTCACTGAGCAAGGAGTAGGTCTTGTCTATTAAATATTGGGTGTATGGAACGGTATCTGAGCGAATTTGAAACCCTTGTTTTATGCATCACCCCACCTCACCTTTCCCGTTAAGCAGCCATAGTGTGTTTTCTAAACGTGTGAGTCTGTTCTGTTTTGTAATTCAGTTCAACTGTAGCGGTTTTTACATTCCCTCTATAAGTGATAGCTTATGATAAGTGTCTTTTTCTGTGTGACTTATTTCACTTAGAATCGTCGTACCTAAGTTCACTCATCTTGCTTCTACTTGCCTTATGACATTGATTTCATATCTGAGTGATATTCCATTGTACATAAGGACCACAACTTCTTTATCCATTTTTCTCTTTCCGGGGATATTTAAGGTGTCATGAAGTGGAGGTTCTTGTCAACAGAGCAGCCCGAAACTTTGGGGTGCCTGTGTCTTGCTGATTTTTAGTTTTCCCAGTTTATACGCCCATGAGTGGAAGTGCCATATGCTCCCTAAACTGTGTTTTTTCGATGTTTCAGGGCACACCGTACACTTCTCCAGAGTGGCTGTTCGCAATTTATATCCCGCCCATCAGCGTAGCAAGGCTCCAATTTCTCCATGGCCTGTCCTGCATTTGTGGTTTTGACACTTTAATTAGCATGGCCCTTTTGATGGATGGGAAGCGAGACTTCTTTGTAGCGCTGATTTGCCTTTCCAGGTTGCTTGGTTGGCCAAAAAGGGCGTATGCGTTTTTTCCTGAATATATTCAGGAAAAAACGCATACGCCCTTTTTGCCCAAGGGCATCATTGTCCACGTTTGGCCGATTTTCATGTGCTTTAAAGGCGATTCGAATCTACCTCCTGAAATCTGTTTCCTGCAATTCTGCCTTGCTTTCAAATCCTCTTCGTTGCCTTCCCTCAATATATTTTTGGACGAGACTTATCATTTATAACTCTGCAGGTTTGTGAATTGCAGTGCCCCTGAGCTCCATTTTTCAACTCGCTTTTTTGGGAGCTGGCCGCAAAAGCGCGGGTATGCCTCAGGCCCTATGCTGGTTCTGGGTGGCAGGCTGAGCCTGTGGTTATTTCTTTTTCCTGATGGGAAAATAGAGTGACCTGTGCCTGTCCCAACACCTAGATCTAGTCTCTCATTGGTTGCCCCTCTTCCCGTTCATCCTCAGGACAAATTGCAACCTGTACGGAACAGGAGGTTAAAGGTGCTGATTCTCCAAGTAGGGTGATTGCTAGTAAAGTATCTGGAATGGAGAACCCGAGCACAAGGAGATGAGAAACGAGGTGCGTTTTAGAAAACTTTCCCGATCACACGGTGTACCATCTTCTGGGTTTCTCATGCATGTTTTCGATGCAGGAAGACGCCCTTGAAACTGGAGATTTGGGACCCATGGGATGGGTACCACACAGTATTACTTTAAAGGGTCTGCGTTTGCTCACCCAACCTCACCAAACCTCTCAGCCCCAAGAGTATCCACCCTTATGTCTCATCCAGCTGTGGCTCTAGATATGGTCAATCCAGGTTGCGTCACAGCCACTGAATGAATTTTGTAAGAATTTCTCTCTCTTTCACTGTCTTTGTTTCATGGGTTTTTAAAACTAATTTATTTTTATAATGGTGTTTAGCTGCTTTTCACGGCTGTGTTTATGCGGCTTTACACCCAATTGACACACTTCCAGAGAGATATCAATACATAGGTTTTACGATTATTACTAGTCACATATATTCTTGTGCGGTGAATAGGGGGTGTTGAGTCCAGTTCACTGAGCAAGGAGTAGGTCTTGTCTATTACATATTGGGTGTATGGAACGGTGTCTGAGCGAATTTGAAACCCTTGTTTTATGCATCACCCCACCTCACCTTTCCCGTTAAGCAGCCATAGTGTGTTTTCTAAACGTGTGACTATGTTCTGTTTTGTAATTCAGTTCAAGTGTAGCGGTTTTTACATTCCCTCTATAAGTGATAGCTTACGATAAGTCTCTTTTTCTGTGTGACTTATTTCCCTTAGAGTCGTCATACCTAAATCCACCCATCATGCTGCTACTAGCCTTATGACATTGATTTCATGTCTGAGTGATATTCCATTGTACATAAGGACCACAACTTCTTTATCCATTTTTCTCTTTCCTGGGATATTTAAGGTGTCATGAAGTGGAGGTTCTTGTCAACAGAGCAGCCCGAAACTTTGGGGTGCCTGTGTCTTGCTGATTTTTAGTTTTCCCAGTTTATACGCCCATGAGTGGAAGTGCCATATGCTCCCTAAACTGTGTTTTTTCGATGTTTCAGGGCACACCGTACACTTCTCCAGAGTGGCTGTTCGCAATTTATATCCCGCCCATCAGCGTAGCAAGGCTCCAATTTCTCCATGGCCTGTCCTGCATTTGTGGTTTTGACACTTTAATTAGCATGGCCCTTTTGATGGATGGGAAGCGAGACTTCTTTGTAGCGCTGATTTGCCTTTCCAGGTTGCTTGGTTGGCCAAAAAGGGCGTATGCGTTTTTTCCTGAATATATTCAGGAAAAAACGCATACGCCCTTTTTGCCCAAGGGCATCATTGTCCACGTTTGGCCGATTTTCATGTGCTTTAAAGGCGATTCGAATCTACCTCCTGAAATCTGTTTCCTGCAATTCTGCCTTGCTTTCAAATCCTCTTCGTTGCCTTCCCTCAATATATTTTTGGACGAGACTTATCATTTATAACTCTGCAGGTTTGTGAATTGCAGTGCCCCTGAGCTCCATTTTTCAACTCGCTTTATTGGGAGCTGGCCGCAAAAGCGCGGGTATGCCTCAGGCCCTATGCTGGTTCTGGGTGGCAGGCTGAGCCTGTGGTTATTTCTTTTTCCTGATGGGAAAATAGAGTGACCTGTGCCTGTCCCAACACCTAGATCTAGTCTCTCATTGGTTGCCCCTCTTCCCGTTCATCCTCAGGACAAATTGCAACCGAACGGAACAGGAGGTTAAAGGTGCTGATTCTCCAAGTAGGGTGATTGCTACTAAAATAGCTGGAATGGCGAACCCGAGCACAAGGAGATGAGAAATGAGGTGCGTTTTAGAAACCTTTCAAAATCACACGGTGTACCATCTTCTGGGTTCCTCATGCAAGTTTTCGATGTAGGAAGATGCCCTTGAACCTGGAGATTTGGGACCCATGGGATGGATACCACGCAGTATTACCTTAAAGGGTCTGTGTTGGCTCACCCAACCTCACCAAACCTCTCAGCCCCAAGAGTGTCCACCCTATGTCTCATCCAGCTGTGGCTCTAGATATGGTCAATCCAGGTTGCGTCACACCCCTGAATGAATTTTGTAAGAATTTCTCTCTCTTTCACTGTCTTTGTTTCATGGGTTTTTAAAACTAATTTATTTTTATAATGGGGTTTAGCTGCTTTTCACAGCTGTGTTTTTGCGGCTTTACACACACTTGACTCACTTCCGGAGAGATATCAATACATAGGTTTTAAGATTCTCACTAGTCAGATATATTCTTGTGCGGTGAATAGGGGGTGTTGAGTCCAGTTCACTGAGCAAGGAGTAGGTCTTGTCTATTACATATTGGGTGTATGGAACGGTATCTGAGCTAATTTGAAATCCTTGTTTTATGCATCACACCACCTCATCTTTCCCGTTAAGCAGCCATAGTGTGTTTTCTACACGTGTGACTCTGTTCTCTTTTGTAATTCAGTTCAAGTGTAGCAGTTTTTACATTCCCTCTATACGTGATAGCTTATGATAAGTGTCTTTTTCTGTGTGACTTATTTCACTTAGAGTCGTCGTACCTAAATCCACTCATCATGCTGCTACTAGCCTTATGACATTGATTTCATGGCTGAGTGATATTCCATTGTACATAAGGACCACAACTTCTTTATCCATTTTTCACTTTCCTGGGATATTTAAGGTGTCATGAAGTGGAGGTTCTTGTCAACAGAGCAGCCCTAAACTTTGGGGTGCCTGTGTCTTGCTGATTTTTAGTTTTCCCAATTTGTACGCCCATGAGTGGAAGTGCCCTATGCTCCCTAAACTGTGTTTTTTCGATGTTTAAGGCCACACCGTACACTTCTCCAGAGTGGCTGCTGGCAATTTACATCCCGCCCATCAGTGTAGCAAGGCTCCCATTTCTCCATGGCCTGTCCTGCTTTTGTGGTTTTGACACTTTTTTCAGCATGGGCCTTTTGACCGATTCGAAGCGAGACTCCTTTGTAGTGCTGATTTGCTTTTCCATGTTGCTTGGTTGGCCAAAAAGGGCGTATGCGTTTTTTCCTAAATATATTCAGGAAAAAACGCATACGCCCTTTTTGGCCAAGGGCATCATTGTCCACGTTTTGCCGCTTTTCATGTGCTTTAAAGGCGATTCGAATCTACCTCCTGAAACCTGTTTCCTGCAATTCTGCCTTGCTTTCAAATCCTCTTCGTTGCCTTCCCTCAATATATTTGTGGACGAGAGTTATCATTTATAACTCTGCAGGGTTGTGAATTGCAGTGCCCATGTGCTCCGTTTTTCAACTGGCTTTTTTGGGAGCTGGCCGCAGAAGCGCGGGATTGCCTCAGGCCCTATTCTGGTTCCGGGTGGCAGGCTGAGCCTGTGGTTATTTCTTCTTCCTGATGAGAAAATAGAGTGACCTGTGCCTGTCCCAACACCTAGATCTAGTCTCTCATTGGCTGCCCCTCTTCCCGTTCATCCTCAGGACAAATTGCAACCTGTACGGAACAGGAGGTTAAAGGTGCTGATTCTCCAAGTAGGGAGATTGCTAGTGAAGTAGCTGGAATGGCGAACCCGAGCACAAGGAGATGAGAAATGAGGTGCGTTTTAGAAACCTTTCAAAATCACACGGTGTACCATCTTCTGGGTTCCTCATGCAAGTTTTCGATGTAGGAAGATGCCCTTGAACCTGGAGATTTGGGACCCATGGGATGGGTACCACGCAGTATTGCCTTAAAGGGTCTGTGTTGGCTCACCCAACCTCACCAAACCTCTCAGCCCCAAGAATGTCCACCCTTATGTCTCATCCAGCTGTGGGTCTAGATATGGTCAATCCTGGTTGCGTCACAGCCCCTGAATGAATTTTGTAAGAATTTCTGTCTCTTTCACTGTCTTTGTTTCATGGGTTTTTAAAACTAATTTATTTTTATAATGGGGTTTAGCTGCTTTTCACGGCTGTGTTTATGCGGCTTTACACACACTTGACACACTTCCAGAGAGATATCAATACATAGGTTTTAAGATTCTTACTAGTCACATATATTCTTGTGCGGTGAATAGGGGGTGTTGAGTCCAGTTCACTGAGCAAGGAGTAGGTCTTGTCTATTACATATTGGGTGTATGGAACGGTATCTGAGCTAATTTGAAACCCTTGTTTTATGCATCACACCACCTCACCTTTCCCGTTAAGCTGCCATAGTGTGTTTTCTAAACGTGTGACTATGTTCTCTTTTGTAATTCAGTTCAAGTGTAGCAGTTTTTACATTCCCTCTATACGTGATAGATTATGGTAAGTGTCTTTTTTTATGTGACTTATTTCACTTAGAGTCGTCGTACCTAAATCCACTCATCATGCTGCTACTAGCCTTATGACATTGATTTCATGGCTGAGTGATATTCCATTGTACATAAGGACCACAAATTCTTTATCCATTTTTCTCTTTCCTGGGATATTTAAGGTGTCATGAAGTGGAGGTTCTTGTCAACAGAGCAGCCCTAAACTTTGGGGTGCCTGTGTCTTGCTGATTTTTAGTTTTCCCAATTTATACGCCCATGAGTGGAAGTGCCCTATGCTCCTTAAGCTGTGTTTTTTTGATGTTTAAGGCCACACCGTACACTTCTCCAGAGTGGCTGCTGGCAATTTACATCCCGCCCATCAGTGTAGCAAGGCTCCCATTTCTCCATGGCCTGTCCTGCTTTTGTGATTTTGACACTTTATTCAGCATGGCCCTTTTGACCGATTCGAAGCGAGACTCCTTTGTAGTGCTGATTTGCCTTTCCATGTTGCTTGGTTGGCCAAAAAGGGCGTATGCGTTTTTTCCTGAATATATTCAGGAAAAAACGCATACGCCCTTTTTGGCCAAGGGCATCATTGTCCACGTTTTGCCGCTTTTCATGTGCTTTAAAGGCGATTCGAATCTACCTCCTGAAATCTGTTTCCTGCAATTCTGCCTTGCTTTCAAATCCTCTTCGTTGCCTTCCCTCAATATATTTGTGGACGAGAGTTATCATTTATAACTCTGCAGGGTTGTGAATTGCAGTGCCCATGTGCTCCGTTTTTCAACTGGCTTTTTTGGGAGCTGGCCGCAGAAGCGCGGGATTGCCTCAGGCCCTATTCTGGTTCCGGTTGGCAGGCTGAGCCTGTGGATATTTCTTCTTCCTGATGAGAAAATAGAGTGACCTGTGCCTGTTCCAACACCTAGATCTAGTCTCTCATTGGCTGTCCCTCTTCCCGTTCATCCTCAAGACAAATTGAAACCTGTACGGAACAGGAGGTTAAAGGTGCTGATTCTCCAAGTAGGGAGATTGCTAGTGAAGTACCTGGAATGGCGAACCTGAGCACAAGGAGATGAGAAATGAGGTGCGTTTTAGAAACCTTTCAAAATCACACGGTGTACCATCTTCTGGGTTCCTCATGCAAGTTTTCGATGTAGGAAGATGCCCTTGAACCTGGAGATTTGGGACCCATGGGATGGGTACCACGCAGTATTACCTTAAAGGGTCTGTGTTGGCTCACCCAACCTCACCAAACCTCTCAGCCCCAAGAATGTCCACCCTTATGTCTCATCCAGCTGTGGGTCTAGATATGGTCAATCCAGGTTGCGTCACAGCCCCTGAATGAATTTTGTAAGAATTTCTGTCTCTTTCACTGTCTTTGTTTCATGGGTTTTTAAAACTAATTTATTTTTATAATGGGGTTTAGCTGCTTTTCACGGCTGTGTTTATGCAGCTTTACACACACTTGACACACTTCCAGAGAGATATCAATACATAGGTTTTAAGATTCTTACTAGTCACATATATTCTTGTGCGGTGCATAGGGGGTGTTGAGTCCAGTTCACTGAGCAAGGAGTAGGTCTTGTCTATTACATATTGGGTGTATGGAACGGTATCTGAGCTAATTTGAAACCCTTGTTTTATGCATCACACCACCTCACCTTTCCCGTTAAGCAGCCATAGTGTGTTTTCTAAACGTGTGACTCTTCTCTTTTGTAATTCAGTTCAAGTGTAGCAGTTTTTACATTCCCTCTATACGTGATAGCTTATGATAAGTGTCTTTTTCTGTGTGACTTATTTCACTTAGAGTCGTCGTACCTAAATCCACTCATCATGCTGCTACTAGCCTTATGACATTGATTTCATGGCTGAGTGATATTCCATTGTACATAAGGACCGCAACTTCTTTATCCATTTTTCTCTTTCCTGGGATATTTAAGGTGTCATGAAGTGGAGGTTCTTGTCAACAGAGCAGCCCTAAACGTTGGGGTGCCTGTGTCTTGCTGATTTTTAGTTTTCCCAATTTATACGCCCATGAGTGGAAGTGCCCTATGCTCCCTAAGCTGTGTTTTTTCGATGTTTCAGGACACACCGTACACTTCTCCAGAGTGGCTGCTGGCAATTTACATCCCGCCCATCAGTGTAGCAAGGCTCCCATTTCTCCATGGCCTGTCCTGCTTTTGTGGTTTTGACACATTTTTCAGCTTGGCCCTTTTGACCGATTCGAAGCGAGACTCCTTTGTAGTGCTGATTTGCCTTTCCATGTTGCTTGGTTGGCCTAAAAGGGCGTATGCGTTTTTTCCTGAATATATTCAGGAAAAAACGCATACGCCCTTTTTGGCCAAGGGCATCATTGTCAACGTTTTGCCGCTTTTCATGTGCTTTAAAGCCGATTCGAATCTACCTCCTGAAACCAGTTTCCTGCAATTCTGCCTAGCTTTCAAATGCTCTTCGTTGCCTTCCCTCAATATATTTGTGGACGAGAGTTATCATTTATAACTCTGCAGGTGTGTGAATTGCAGTACCCATGTGCTCCATTTTTCAACTGGCTTTTTTGGGAGGTGGCCGCAGAAGCGCGGGATTGCCTCAGGCCCTATTCTGGTTCCTGGCGGCAGGCTGAGCCTGTGGTTAATTCTTCTTCCTGATGTGAAAATAGAGTGACCTGTGCCTGTCCCAACACCTAGATCTAGTCTCTCATTGGTTGCCCCTCTTCCCGTTCATCCTCAGGACAAAGTGCAACCTGTATGGAACAGGAGGTTAAAGTTGCTGTTTCTCCAAGTAGGGAGATTACTAGTTAAGAAGCTGGAATGGGGAACCCGAGCACAAGGAGATGAGAAATGAGGTGCGTTTCAGAAACCTTTCCCGTTCAGACGGTGTACCATCTTCTAGGATTCTCATGCATGTTTTCGATGTAGGAAGATTCCCTTGAACCTGGACATTTGGGACCTTGGGATGGGTACCACACAGTATTACTTTAAAGGGTCTGCGTTTGCTCACCCAACCTCACCAAACCTCTCATCCCCAAGAGTGTCCACCCTTATGTCTCATCCAGCTGTGGGTCTCGATATGGTCAATCCAGGTTGCATCACAGCCTCTGAACGAATTTTGTAAGAATTTCTCTCTCTTTCACTGTCTTTGTTTTACGGGTTTTTAAAAGTAATTTATTTTTATAATGGGGTTTAGCTGCTTTTCACGGCTGTGTTTATGCGGATTTACACTCACTTGACTCACTTCCAGAGAGATATCAATACATAGGTTTTAAGATTCTTACTAGTCACATATATTCTTGTGCGGTGAATAGGGGGTGTTGAGTCCAGTTCACTGAGCAAGGAGTAGGTCTTGTCTATTACATATTGGGTGTATGGAACGGTATCTGAGCGAATTTAAAACCCTTGTTTTATGCATCACCCCACCTGGCCTTTCCTGTTAAGCAGCCATAGTTTGTTTTCTGAACGTGTGAGTCTGTTCTGTTTTGTAATTCAGTTCAAGTGTAGCGGTTTTTACATTCCCTCTATAAGTGATAGCTTATGATAAGTGTCTTTTTCTGTGTGACTTATTTCACTTAGAATCGTCGTACCTATGTCCACTCATCTTGCTTCTACTTGCCTTATGACATTGATTTCATGTCTGAGTGATATTCCATTGTACATAAGGACCACAACTTCTTTATCCATTTTTCTCTTTCCTGGGATATTTAAGGTGTCATGAAGTGGAGGTCCTTGTCAACAGAGCAGCCCTAAACTTTGGGGTGCCTCTGTCTTGCTGATTTTTAGTTTTCCCAATTTATATGCCCATGAGTGGACGTGCCCTATGCTCCCTAAGCTGTGTTTTTTCGATGTTTCAGGACACACCGTACACTTCTCCAGAGTGGCTGCTGACAATCTACATCGCACCCATCAGCGTAGCAAGGCTGCCATTTCTCCATGGCCTGTTCTGCATTTCTGATTTTGACACTTTTTGCAGCATGACCCTTTTGACCGATGGGAAGCGAGACTTCTTTGTAGCGCTGATTTGCCTTTCCAGGTTGCTTGTTTGGCCAAAGAGGGCGTATGCGTTTTTTCCTGAATATATTCAGGAAAAAACGCATACGCCCTCTTTGGCCAAGGGCATCATTGTCGACGTTTTGCCGCTTTTCATGTGCTTTAAAGCCGATTCGAATCTACCTCCTGAAACCTGTTTCCTGCAATTCGGCCTTGCTTTCAAATCCTCTTCGTTGCCTTCCCTCAATATATTTGTGGACGAGAGTTATCATTTATAACTCTGCAGGTTTGTGAATTGCAGTGCCCATGTGCTCCATTTTTCAACTGGCTTTTTTGGGAGCTGGCCGCAGAAGCGCGGGATTGCCTCAGGCCCTATTCTGGTTCCCGGCGGCAGGCTGAGCCTGTGGTTAATTCTTCTTCCTGACGGGAAAATAGAGTGACCTGTGCCTGTCCCAACACCTAGATCTAGTCTCTCATTGGTTGCCCCTCTTCCCTTTCTTCCTCAGGACAAATTGCAACCTGTACAGATCAGGAGGTTAAAGGTGCTTTTTCTCCAAGAAGGGAGATTGCTAGTAAAGTATCTGGAATGGCGAACCCGAGCACAAGGAGATGAGAAATGAGGTGCGTTTTAGAAACCTTTCCCGATCACACGGTGTACCATCTTCTGGGTTTCTCATGCATGTTTTCGATGCAGGAAGATGCCCTTGAAACTGGAGATTTGGGACCCATGGGATGGGTACCACACAGTATTATTTTAAAGGGTCTGCGTTTGCTCACCCAACCTCACCAAACCTGTCAGCCCCAAGAGTGTCCACCCTTAGGTCTCATCCAGCTGTGGGTCTAGATATGGTCAATCCAGGTTGCATCACAACCCCTGAACGAATTGTGTAAGAATTTCTCTTCTTTCACTGTCTTTGTTTTACGGGTTTTTACAAGTAATTTATTTTTATAATGGGGTTTAGCTGCTTTTCACGGCTGTGTTTATGCGGCTTTACACCCACTTGACTCACTTCCAGACAGATATCAATACATAGGTTTTAAGATTCTTACTAGTCAGATATATACTTGTGTGGTGAATAGGGGGTGTTGAGTCCAGTTCACTGAGCAAGGAGTAGGTCTTGTCTATTACATATTCGGTGTATGGAACGGTATCTGAGCTAATTTGAAACCCTTGTTTTATGCATCACACCACCTCACCTTTCCCGTTAAGCAGCCATAGTGTGTTTTCTAAACCTGTGACTCTTTTCTCTTTTGTAATTCAGTTCATGTGTAGCAGTTTTTACATTCCCTCTATAAGTGATAGCTTATGATAAGTGTCTATTTCGGTGTGACTTATTTCACTTAGAGTCATCGTACCTAAATCCACTCATCATGCTGCTTCTAGCCTTATAACATTGATTTCATGGCTGAGTGATATTCCATTGTACATAAGGACCACAACTTCTTTATCCATTTTTCTCTTTCCTGGGATATTTAAGGTGTCATGAAGTGGAGGTTCTTGTCAACAGAGCAGCCCTAAACTTTGGTTTGCCTGTGTCTTGCTGATTTTTAATTTTCCCAATTTATACGCCCATGAGTGGAAGTGCCCTATGCTCCATAAGCTGTGTTTTTTCGATGTTTAAGGCCACACCGTACACTTCTCCAGAGTGGTTGCTGGCAATTTACGTCCCGCCCATCAGCGTAGCAAGGCTCCCATTTCTCCATGGCCCGTCCTGCTTTTGTGGTTTTGACACATTTTTCAGCATGGCCCTTTTGACCGATGGGAAGCGAGACTTCTTTGTAGCGCTGATTTGCCTTTCCAGGTTGCTTGGTTGGCCAAAAAGGGCGTATGCGTTTTTTCCTGAATATATTCAGGAAAAAACGCATACGCCCTTTTTGGCCAAGGGCATCATTGTCGATGTTTTGCCGCTTTTCATGTGCTTTAAAGCCGATTCGAATCTACCTCCTGAAACCAGTTTCCTGCAATTCTGCCTTGCTTTCAAATGCTCTTCGTTGCCTTCCCTCAATATATTTGTGGACGAGAGTTATCATTTATAACTCTGCAGGTTTGTGAATTGCAGTACCCATGTGCTCCATTTTTCAACTGGCTTTCTTGGGAGGTGGCCGCAGAAGCGCGGGATTGCCTCAGGCCCTATTCTGGTTCCTGGCGGCAGGCTGAGCCTGTGGTTAATTCTTCTTCCTGATGTGAAAATAGAGTGACCTGTGCCTGTCCCAACACCTAGATCTAGTCTCTCATTGGTTGCCCCTCTTCCCGTTCATCCTCAGGACAAAGTGCAACCTGTATGGAACAGGAGGTTAAAGGTGCTGTTTCTCCAAGTAGGGAGATTACTAGTTAAGAAGCTGGAATGGCGAACCCGAGCACAAGGAGATGAGAAATGAGGTGCGTTTCAGAAACCTTTCCCGTTCAGACGGTGTACCATCTTCTAGGTTTCTCATGCATGTTTTCGATGTAGGAAGATTCCCTTGAACCTGGACATTTGGGACCCATGGGATGGGTACCACACAGTATTACTTTAAAGGGTCTGCGTTTGCTCACCCAACATCACCAAACCTCTCATCCCCAAGAGTGTCCACCCTTATGTCTCATCCACCTGTGGGTCTAGATATGGTCAATCCAGGTTGCATCACAGCCTCTGAACGAATTTTGTAAGAATTTCTCTCTCTTTCACTGTCTTTGTTTTACGGGTTTTTAAAAGTAATTTATTTTTATAATGGGGTTTAGCTGCTTTTCACGGCTGTGTTTATGCGGATTTACACTCACTTGACTCACTTCCAGAGAGATATCAATACATAGGTTTTAAGATTCTTACTAGTCACATATATTCTTGTGCGGTGAATAGGGGGTGTTGAGTCCAGTTCACTGAGCAAGGAGTAGGTCTTGTCTATTACATATTGGGTGTATGGAACGGTATCTGAGCGAATTTGAAACCCTTGTTTTATGCATCACCCCACCTCACCTTTCCCGTTAAGCAGCCATAGTGTGTTTTCTAAACGTGTGAGTCTGTTCTGTTTTGTAATTCAGTTCAACTGTAGCGGTTTTTACATTCCCTCTATAAGTGATAGCTTATGATAAGTGTCTTTTTCTGTGTGACTTATTTCACTTAGAATCGTCGTACCTAAGTTCACTCATCTTGCTTCTACTTGCCTTATGACATTGATTTCATATCTGAGTGATATTCCATTGTACATAAGGACCACAACTTCTTTATCCATTTTTCTCTTTCCGGGGATATTTAAGGTGTCATGAAGTGGAGGTTCTTGTCAACAGAGCAGCCCTAAACTTTGGGGTGCCTGTGTCTTGCTGATTTTTATTTTTCCCAATTTATACGCCCATGAGTGGACGTTCCCTATGCTCCCTAAGCTGTGTTTTTTCGATGTTTCAGGACACACCGTACACTTCTCCAGAGTGGCTGCTGGCAATTTACATCCCGCCCATCAGCGTAGCAAGGCTGCCATTTCTCCATGGCCTGTCCTGCATTTGTGGTTTTGACACTTTTATCAGCATGGCCCTTTAGACCGATGGGAAGCGAGACTTCTTTGTAGCGCTGATTTGCCTTTCCAGGTTGCTTGGTTGGCCAAAAAGGGCGTATGCGTTTTTTCATGAATATATTCAGGAAAAAACGCATACGCCCTTTTTGGACAAGGGCATCATTGTCGACGTTTTGCCGCTTTTCATGTGCTTTAAAGGCGAATTGAATCTACCTCCTGAAATCTGTTTCCTGCAGTTCTGCCTTGCTTTCAAATCCTCTTCGTTGCCTTCCCTCAATATATTTGTGGACGAGAGTTATCATTTATAATTCTGCAGGTTTGTGAATTGCAGTGCCCCTCAGCTCCATTTTTCAACTCGCTATTTTGGGAGCTGGCCTCAAATCGCGGGATTGCCTCAGGCACTATTCTGATTCCGGGCGGCAGGCTGAGCCTGTGCTTAATTCTTCTTCCTGATGGGAAAATAGAGTGACCTGTGCCTGTCCCAACACCTAGATCTAGTCTCTCATTGGTTGCCCCTCTTCCCGTTCATCCTCAGGACAAATTGCAACCTGTACAGAACAGGAGGTTAAAGGTGCTGATTCTCCAAGAAGGGAGATTGCTAGTAAAGTATCTGGAATGGCGAACCCGAGCACAAGGAGATGAGAAACGAGGTGCGTTTTAGAAACCTTTCCCGATCACACGGTGTACCATCTTCTGGGTTTCTCATGCATGTTTTCGATGCAGGAAGACGCCCTTGAAACTGGAGATTTGGGACCCATGGGATGGGTACCACACAGTATTACTTTAAAGGGTCTGCGTTTGCTCACCCAACCTCACCAAACCTCTCAGCCCCAAGAGTGTCCACCCTTATGTCTCATCCAGCTGTGGCTCTAGATATGGTCAATCCAGGTTGCGTCACAGCCACTGAATGAATTTTGTAAGAATTTCTCTCTCTTTCACTGTCTTTGTTTCATGGGTTTTTAAAACTAATTTATTTTTATAATGGGGTTTAGCTGCTTTTCACGGCTCTGTTTATGCGGCTTTACACCCAATTGACACACTTCCAGACAGATATCAATACATAGGTTTTAAGATTCTTACTAGTCAGATATATACTTGTGCGGTGAATAGGGGGTGTTGAGTCCAGTTCACTGAGCAAGGAGTAGGTCTTGTCTATTACATATTGGGTGTATGGAACGGTGTCTGAGCTAATTTGAAACCCTTGTTTTATGCATCACCCCACCTCACCTTTCCCGTTAAGCAGCCATAGTGTGTTTTCTAAACGTGTGACTCTGTTCTGTTTTGTAATTCAGTTCAAGTGTAGCAGTTTTTACATTCCCTCTATAAGTGATAGCTTACGATAAGTCTCTTTTTCTGTGTGACTTATTTCCCTTAGAGTCGTCATACCTAAATCCACCCATCATGCTGCTACTAGCCTTATGACATTGATTTCATGTCTGAGTGATATTCCATTGTACATAAGGACCACAACTTCTTTATCCATTTTTCTCTTTCCTGGGATATTTAAGGTGTCATGAAGTGGAGGTTCTTGTCAACAGAGCAGCCCGAAACTTTGGGGTGCCTGTGTCTTGCTGATTTTTAGTTTTCCCAATTTATACGCCCATGAGTGGAAGTGCCATATGCTCCCTAAACTGTGTTTTTTCGATGTTTCAGGGCACACCGTACACTTCTCCAGAGTGGCTGTTCGCAATTTATATCCCGCCCATCAGCGTAGCAAGGCTCCAATTTCTCCATGGCCTGTCCTGCATTTGTGGTTTTGACACTTTAATCAGCATGGCCCTTTTGATGGATGGGAAGCGAGACTTCTTTGTAGCGCTGATTTGCCTTTTCAGGTTGCTTGGTTGGCCAAAAAGGGCGTATGCGTTTTTTCCTGAATATATTCAGGAAAAAACGCATACGCCCTTTTTGCCCAAGGGCATCATTGTCCACTTTTGGCCGATTTTCATGTGCTTTAAAGGCAATTCGAATCTACCTCCTGAAATCTGTTTCCTGCAATTCTGCCTTGCTTTCAAATCCTCTTCGTTGCCTTCCCTCAATATATTTTTGGACGATACTTATCATTTATAACTCTGCAGGTTTGTGAATTGCAGTGCCCCTGAGCTCCATTTTTCAACTCGCTTTTTTGGGAGCTGGCCGCAAAAGCGCGGGTATGCCTCAGGACCTATGCTGGTTCTGGGTGGCAGGCTGAGCCTGTGGTTATTTCTTTTTCCTGATGGGAAAATAGAGTGACCTGTGCCTGTCCCAACACCTAGATCTAGTCTCTCATTGGTTGCCCCTCTTCCCGTTCATCCTCAGGACAAATTGCAACCTGTAGGGAACAGGAGGTTAAAGGTGCTGATTCTCCAAGTAGGGTGATTGCTAGTAAAATAGCTGGAATGGCGAACCCGAGCACAAGGAGATGAGAAATGAGGTGCGTTTTAGAAACCTTTCAAAATCACACGGTGTACCATCTTCTGGGTTCCTCATGCAAGTTTTCGATGAAGGAAGATGCCCTTGAACCTGGAGATTTGGGACCCATGGGATGGGTACCACGCAGTATTACCTTAAAGGGTCTGTGTTGGCTCACCCAACCTCACCAAACCTCTCAGCCCCAAGAGTGTCCACCCTATGTCTCATCCAGCTGTGGCTCTAGATATGGTCAATCCAGGTTGCGTCACAGCCCCTGAATGAATTTTGTAAGAATTTCTCTCTCTTTCACTGTCTTTGTTTCATGGGTTTTTAAAACTAATTTATTTTTATAATGGGGTTTAGCTGCTTTTCACGGCTGTGTTTATGCGGCTTTACACACACTTGACTCACTTCCAGAGAGATATCAATACATAGGTTTTAAGATTCTCACTAGTCAGATATATTCTTGTACGGTGAATAGGGGGTGTTGAGTCCAGTTCACTGAGCAAGGAGTAGGTCTTGTCTATTACATATTGGGTGTATGGAACGGTATCTGAGCTAATTTGAAATCCTTGTTTTATGCATCACACCACCTCATCTTTCCCGTTAAGCAGCCATAGTGTGTTTTCTAAACGTGTGACTCTGTTCTCTTTTGTAATTCAGTTCAAGTGTAGCAGTTTTTACATTCCCTCTATACGTGATAGCTTATGATAAGTGTCTTTTTCTGTGTGACTTATTTCACTTAGAATCGTCGTACCTAAATCCACTCATCATGCTGCTACTAGCCTTATGACATTGATTTCATGGCTGAGTGATATTCCATTGTACATAAGGACCACAACTTCTTTATCCATTTTTCACTTTCCTGGGATATTTAAGGTGTCATGAAGTGGAGGTTCTTGTCAACAGAGCAGCCCTAAACTTTGGGGTGCCTGTGTCTTGCTGATTTTTAGTTTTCCCAATTTGTACGCCCATGAGTGGAAGTGCCCTATGCTCCCTAAGCTCTGTTTTTTCGATGCTTAAGGCCACACCGTACACTTCTCCAGAGTGGCTGCTGGCAATTTACATCCCGCCCATCAGTGTAGCAAGGCTCCCATTTCTCCATGGCCTGTCCTGCTTTTGTGGTTTTGACACTTTTTTCAGCATGGGCCTTTTGACCGATTCGAAGCGAGACTCCTTTGTAGTGCTGATTTGCTTTTCCATGTTGCTTGGTTGGCCAAAAAGGGCGTATGCGTTTTTTCCTGAATATATTCAGGAAAAAACGCATACGCCCTTTTTGGCCGAGGGCATCATTGTCCACGTTTTGCCGCTTTTCATGTGCTTTAAAAGCGATTCGAATCTACCTCCTGAAACCTGTTTCCTGCAATTCTGCCTTGCTTTCAAATCCTCTTCGTTGCCTTCGTGGACGAGAGTTATCATTTATAACTCTGCAGGGTTGTGAATTGCAGTGCCCATGTGCTCCATTTTTCAACTGGCTTTTTTGGGAGCTGGCCGCAGAAGCGCGGGATTGCCTCAGGCCCTATTCTGGTTCCGGGTGGCAGGCTGAGCCTGTGGTTATTTCTTCTTCCTGATGAGAAAATAGAGTGACCTGTGCCTGTCCCAACACCTAGATCTAGTCTCTCATTGGCTGCCCCTCTTCCCGTTCATCCTCAGGACAAATTGCAACCTGTACGGAACAGGAGGTTAAAGGTGCTGATTCTCCAAGTAGGGAGATTGCTAGTGAAGTAGCTGGAATGGCGAACCCGAGCACAAGGAGATGAGAAATGAGGTGCGTTTTAGAAACCTTTCAAAATCACACGGTGTACCATGTTCTGGGTTCCTCATGCAAGTTTTCGATGTAGGAAGATGCCCTTGAACCTGGAGATTTGGGACCCATGGGATGGGTCCCACGCAGTATTACCTTAAAGGTTCTGTGTTGGCTCACCCAACCTCACCAAACCTCTCAGCCCCAAGAATGTCCACCCTTATGTCTCATCCAGCTGTGGGTCTAGATATGGTCAATCCAGGTTGCGTCACAGCCCCTGAATGAATTTTGTAAGAATTTCTGTCTCTTTCACTGTCTTTGTTTCATGGGTTTTTAAAACTAATTTATTTTTATAATGGGGTTTAGCTGCTTTTCACGGCTGTGTTTATGCGGCTTTACACACACTTGACACACTTCCAGAGAGATATCAATACATAGATTTTAAGATTCTTACTAGTCACATATATTCTTGTGCGGTGAATAGGGGGTGTTGAGTCCAGTTCACTGAGCAAGGAGTAGGTCTTGTCTATTACATATTGGGTGTATGGAACGGTATCTGAGCTAATTTGAAACCCTTGTTTTATGCATCACACCACCTCACCTTTCCCGTTAAGCAGCCATAATGTGTTTTCTAAACGTGTGACTCTGTTCTCTTTTGTAATTCAGTTCAAGTGTAGCAGTTTTTACATTCCCTCTATACGTGATAGATTATGATAAGTGTCTTTTTCTGTGTGACTTCTTTCACTTAGAGTCGTCGTACCTAAATCCACTCATCATGCTGCTACTAGCCTTATGACATTGATTTCATGGCTGAGTGATATTCCATTGTACATAAGGACCGCAACTTCTTTATCCATTTTTCTCTTTCCTGGGATATTTAAGGTGTCATGAAGTGGAGGTTCTTGTCAACAGAGCAGCCCTAAACTTTGGGGTGCCTGTGTCTTGCTGATTTTTAGTTTTCCCAATTTATACGCCCATGAGTGGAAGTGCCCTATGCTCCCTAAGCTGTGTTTTTTCGATGTTTAAGGCCACACCGTACACTTCTCCAGAGTGGCTGCTGGCAATTTACATCCCGCCCATCAGTGTAGCAAGGCTCCCATTTCTCCATGGCCTGTCCTGCTTTTGTGGTTTTGACACTTTTTTCAGCATGGCCCTTTTGACCGATTCGAAGGGAGACTCCTTTGTAGTGCTGATTTGCCTTTCCATGTTGCTTGGTTGGCCAAAAAGGGCGTATGCGTTTTTTCCTGAATATATTCAGGAAAAAACGCATACGCCCTTTTTGGCCAAGGGCATCATTGTCCACGTTTTGCCGCTTTTCATGTGCTTTAAAGGCGATTCGAATCTACCTCCTGAAACCTGTTTCCTGCAATTCTGCCTTGCTTTCAAATCCTCTTCGTTGCCTTCCCTCAATATATTTGTGGACGAGAGTTATCATTTATACCTCTGCAGGGTTGTGAATTGCAGTGCCCATGTGCTCCGTTTTTCAACTGGCTTTTTTGGGAGCTGGCCGCAGAAGCGCGGGATTGCCTCAGGCCCTATTCTGGTTCCGGGTGGCAGGCTGAGCCTGTGGTTATTTCTTCTTCCTGATGAGAAAATAGAGTGACCTGTGCCTGTCCCAACACCTAGATCTAGTCTCTCATTGGCTGCCCCTCTTCCCGTTCATCCTCAGGACAAATTGCAACCTGTACGGTACAGGAGGTTAAAGGTGCTGATTCTCCAAGTAGGGTGATTGCTAGTAAAATAGCTGGAATGGCGAACCCGAGCACATGGAGATGAGAAATGAGGTGCGTTTTAGAAACCTTTCAAAATCACACGGTGTACCATCTTCTGGGTTCCTCATGCAAGTTTTCGATGAAGGAAGATGCCCTTGAACCTGGAGATTTGGGACCCATGGGATGGGTACCACGCAGTATTACCTTAAAGGGTCTGTGTTGGCTCACCCAACCTCACCAAACCTCTCAGCCCCAAGAGTGTCCACCCTATGTCTCATCCAGCTGTGGCTCTAGATATGGTCAATCCAGGTTGCGTCACATCCCCTGAATGAATTTTGTAAGAATTTCTCTCTCTTTCACTGTCTTTGTTTCATGGGTTTTTAAAACTAATTTATTTTTATAATGGGGTTTAGCTGCTTTTCACGGCTGTGTTTATGCGGCTTTACACACACTTGACTCACTTCCAGAGAGATATCAATACATAGGTTTTAAGATTCTCACTAGTCAGATATATTCTTGTACGGTGAATAGGGGGTGTTGAGTCCAGTTCACTGAGCAAGGAGTAGGTCTTGTCTATTACATATTGGGTGTATGGAACGGTATCTGAGCTAATTTGAAATCCTTGTTTTATGCATCACACCACCTCATCTTTCCCGTTAAGCAGCCATAGTGTGTTTTCTAAACGTGTGACTCTGTTCTCTTTTGTAATTCAGTTCAAGTGTAGCAGTTTTTACATTCCCTCTATACGTGATAGCTTATGATAAGTGTCTTTTTCTGTGTGACTTATTTCACTTAGAGTCGTCGTACCTAAATCCACTCATCATGCTGCTACTAGCCTTATGACATTGATTTCATGGCTGAGTGATATTCCATTGTACATAAGGACCACAACTTCTTTATCCATTTTTCACTTTCCTGGGATATTTAAGGTGTCATGAAGTGGAGGTTCTTGTCAACAGAGCAGCCCTTAACTTTGGGGTGCCTGTGTCTTGCTGATTTTTAGTTTTCCCAATTTGTACGCCCATGAGTGGAAGTGCCCTATGCTCCCTAAGCTCTGATTTTTCGATGTTTAAGGCCACACCGTACACTTCTCCAGAGTGGCTGCTGGCAATTTACATCCCGCCCATCAGTGTAGCAAGGCTCCCATTTCTCCATGGCCTGTCCTGCTTTTGTGGTTTTGACACTTTTTTCAGCATGGGCCTTTTGACCGATTCGAAGCGAGACTCCTTTGTAGTGCTGATTTGCTTTTCCATGTTGCTTGGTTGGCCAAAAAGGGCGTATGCGTTTTTTCCTGAATATATTCAGGAAAAAACGCATACGCCCTTTTTGGCCGAGGGCATCATTGTCCACGTTTTGCCGCTTTTCATGTGCTTTAAAAGCGATTCGAATCTACCTCCTGAAACCTGTTTCCTGCAATTCTGCCTTGCTTTCAAATCCTCTTCGTTGCCTTCGTGGACGAGAGTTATCATTTATAACTCTGCAGGGTTGTGAATTGCAGTGCCCATGTGCTCCATTTTTCAACTGGCTTTTTTGGGAGCTGGCCGCAGAAGCGCGGGATTGCCTCAGGCCCTATTCTGGTTCCGGGTGGCAGGCTGAGCCTGTGGTTATTTCTTCTTCCTGATGAGAAAATAGAGTGACCTGTGCCTGTCCCAACACCTAGATCTAGTCTCTCATTGGCTGCCCCTCTTCCCGTTCATCCTCAGGACAAATTGCAACCTGTACGGAACAGGAGGTTAAAAGTGCTGATTCTCCAAGTAGGGAGATTGCTAGTGAAGTAGCTGGAATGGCGAACCCGAGCACAAGGAGATGAGAAATGAGGTGCGTTTTAGAAACCTTTCAAAATCACACGGTGTACCATCTTCTGGGTTCCTCATGCAAGTTTTCGATGTAGGAAGATGCCCTTGAACCTGGAGATTTGGGACCCATGGGATGGGTCCCACGCAGTATTACCTTAAAGGTTCTGTGTTGGCTCACCCAACCTCACCAAACCTCTCAGCCCCAAGAATGTCCACCCTTATGTCTCATCCAGCTGTGGGTCTAGATATGGTCAATCCAGGTTGCGTCACAGCCCCTGAATGAATTTTGTAAGAATTTCTGTCTCTTTCACTGTCTTTGTTTCATGGGTTTTTAAAACTAATTTATTTTTATAATGGGGTTTAACTGCTTTTCACGGCTGTGTTTATGCGGCTTTACACACACTTGACACACTTCCAGAGAGATATCAATACATAGGTTTTAAGATTCTTTCTAGTCACATATATTCTTGTGCGGTGAATAGGGGGTGTTGAGTCCAGTTCACTGAGCAAGGAGTAGGTCTTGTCTATTACATAATGGGTGTATGGAACGGTATCTGAGCTAATTTGAAACCCTTGTTTTATGCATCACACCACCTCACCTTTCCCGTTAAGCAGCCATAGTGTGTTTTCTAAACGTGTGACTCTGTTCTCTTTTGTAATTCAGTTCAAGTGTAGCAGTTTTTACATTCCCTCTATACGTGATAGATTATGATAAGTGTCTTTTTCTGTGTGGCTTATTTCACTTAGAGTCGTCGTACCTAAATCCACTCATCATGCTGCTACTAGCCTTATGACATTGATTTCATGGCTGAGTGATATTCCATTGTACATAAGGACCGCAACTTCTTTATCCATTTTTCTCTTTCCTGGGATATTTAAGGTGTCATGAAGTGGAGGTTCTTGTCAACAGAGCAGCCCTAAACTTTGGGGTGCCTGTGTCTTGCTGATTTTTAGTTTTCCCAATTTATACGCCCATGAGTGGAAGTGCCCTATGCTCCCTAAGCTGTGTTTTTTCGATGTTTAAGGCCACACCGTACACTTCTCCAGAGTGGCTGCTGGCAATTTACATCCCGCCCATCAGTGTAGCAAGGCTCCCATTTCTCCATGGCCTGTCCTGCTTTTGTGGTTTTGACACTTTTTTCAGCATGGCCCTTTTGACCGATTCGAAGGGAGACTCCTTTGTAGTGCTGATTTGCCTTTCCATGTTGCTTGGTTGGCCAAAAAGGGCGTATGCGTTTTTTCCTGAATATATTCAGGAAAAAACGCATACGCCCTTTTTGGCCAAGGGCATCATTGTCGACGTTTTGCCGCTTTTCATGTGCTTTAAAGGCGATTCGAATCTACCTCCTGAAACCTGTTTCCTGCAACTCTGCCTTGCTTTCAAATCCTCTTCGTTGCGTTCCCTCAATATATTTGTGGACGAGATTTATCATTTATAACTCTGCAGGTTTGTGAATTGCAGTGCCCATGTGCTCCATTTTTCAACTGGCTTTTTTGGGAGCTGGCCGCAGAAGCGCGGGATTGCCTCAGGCCCTATTCTGGTTCCGGGCGGCAGGCTGAGCCTGTGGTTAATTCTTCTTCCTGATGGGAAAATAGAGTGACCTGTGCCTGTCCCAACACCTAGATCTAGTCTCTCATTGGTTGCCCCTCTTCCCGTTCATCCTCAGGACAAATTGCAACCTGTAGGGAACAGGAGGTTAAAGGTGCTGATTCTCCAAGTAGGGAGATTGCTAGTGAAGTAGCTGGAATGGCGAACCCGAGCACAAGGAGATGAGAAATGAGGTGCGTTTTAGAAACCTTTCAAAATCACACGGTGTACCATCTTCTGGGTTCCTCATGCAAGTTTTCGATGTAGGAAGATGCCCTTGAACCTGGAGATTTGGGACCCATGGGATGGGTACCACGCAGTATTGCCTTAAAGGGTCTGTGTTGGCTCACCCAACCTCACCAAACCTCTCAGCCCCAAGAATGTCCACCCTTATGTCTCATCCAGCTGTGGGTCTAGATATGGTCAATCCAGGTTGCGTCACAGCCCCTGAATGAATTTTGTAAGAATTTCTGTCTCTTTCACTGTCTTTGTTTCATGGGTTTTTAAAACTAATTTATTTTTATAATGGGGTTTAGCTGCTTTTCACGGCTGTGTTTATGCGGCTTTACACACACTTGACACACTTCCAGAGAGATATCAATACATAGGTTTTAAGATTCTTACTAGTCACATATATTCTTGTGCGGTGAATAGGGGGTGTTGAGTCCAGTTCACTGAGCAAGGAGTAGGTCTTGTCTATTACATATTGGGTGTATGGAACGCTATCTGAGCTAATTTGAAACCCTTGTTTTATGCATCACACCACCTCACCTTTCCCGTTAAGCAGCCATAGTGTGTTTTCTAAACGTGTGACTCTGTTCTCTTTTGTAATTCAGTTCAAGTGTAGCAGTTTTTACATTCCCTCTATACGTGATAGATTATGATAAGTGTCTTTTTCTATGTGACTTATTTCACTTAGAGTCGTCGTACCTAAATCCACTCATCATGCTGCTACTAGCCTTATGACATTGATTTCATGGCTGAGTGATATTCCATTGTACATAAGGACCACAACTTCTTTATCCATTTTTCACTTTCCTGGGATATTTAAGGTGTCATGAAGTGGAGGTTCTTGTCAACAGAGCAGCCCTAAACTTTGGGGTGCCTGTGTCTTGCTGATTTTTAGTTTTCCCAATTTGTACGCCCATGAGTGGAAGTGCCCTATGCTCCCTAAGCTCTGTTTTTTCGATATTTAAGGCCACACCGTACACTTCTCCAGAGTGGCTGCTGGCAATTTACATCCCGCCCATCAGTGTAGCAAGGCTCCCATTTCTCCATGGCCTGTCCTGCTTTTGTGGTTTTGACACTTTTTTCAGCATGGGCCTTTTGACCGATTCGAAGCGAGACTCCTTTGTAGTGCTGATTTGCTTTTCCATGTTGCTTGGTTGGCCAAAAAGGGCGTATGCGTTTTTTCCTGAATATATTCAGGAAAAAACGCATACGCCCTTTTTGGCCGAGGGCATCATTGTCCACGTTTTGCCGCTTTTCATGTGCTTTAAAAGCGATTCGAATCTACCTCCTGAAACCTGTTTCCTGCAATTCTGCCTTGCTTTCAAATCCTCTTCGTTGCCTTCGTGGACGAGAGTTATCATTTATAACTCTGCAGGGTTGTGAATTGCAGTGCCCATGTGCTCCATTTTTCAACTGGCTTTTTTGGGAGCTGGCCGCAGAAGCGCGGGATTGCCTCAGGCCCTATTCTGGTTCCGGGTGGCAGGCTGAGCCTGTGGTTATTTCTTCTTCCTGATGAGAAAATAGAGTGACCTGTGCCTGTCCCAACACCTAGATCTAGTCTCTCATTGGCTGCCCCTCTTCCCGTTCATCCTCAGGACAATTTGCAACCTGTACGGAACAGGAGGTTAAAGGTGCTGATTCTCCAAGTAGGGAGATTGCTAGTGAAGTAGCTGGAATGGCGAACCCGAGCACAAGGAGATGAGAAATGAGGTGCGTTTTAGAAACCTTTCAAAATCACACGGTGTACCATCTTCTGGGTTCCTCATGCAAGTTTTCGATGTAGGAAGATGCCCTTGAACCTGGAGATTTGGGACCCATGGGATGGGTCCCACGCAGTATTACCTTAAAGGTTCTGTGTTGGCTCACCCAACCTCACCAAACCTCTCAGCCCCAAGAATATCCACCCTTATGTCTCATCCAGCTGTGGGTCTAGATATGGTCAATCCAGGTTGCGTCACAGCCCCTGAATGAATTTTGTAAGAATTTCTGTCTCTTTCACTGTCTTTGTTTCATGGGTTTTTAAAACTAATTTATTTTTATAATGGGGTTTAGCTGCTTTTCACGGCTGTGTTTATGCGGCTTTACACACACTTGACACACTTCCAGAGAGATATCAATACATAGGTTTTAAGATTCTTACTAGTCACATATATTCTTGTGCGGTGAATAGGGGGTGTTGAGTCCAGTTCACTGAGCAAGGAGTAGGTCTTGTCTATTACATATTGGGTGTATGGAACGGTATCTGAGCTAATTTGAAACCCTTGTTTTATGCATCACACCACCTCACCTTTCCCGTTAAGCAGCCATAGTGTGTTTTCTAAACGTGTGACTCTGTTCTCTTTTGTAATTCAGTTCAAGTGTAGCAGTTTTTACATTCCCTCTATACGTGATAGATTATGATAAGTGTCTTTTTCTGTGTGACTTATTTCACTTAGAGTCGTCGTACCTAAATCCACTCATCATGCTGCTACTAGCCTTATGACATTGATTTCATGGCTGAGTGATATTCCATTGTACATAAGGACCGCAACTTCTTTATCCATTTTTCTCTTTCCTGGGATATTTAAGGTGTCATGAAGTGGAGGTTCTTGTCAACAGAGCAGCCCTAAACTTTGGGGTGCCTGTGTCTTGCTGATTTTTAGTTTTCCCAATTTATACGCCCATGAGTGGAAGTGCCCTATGCTCCCTAAGCTGTGTTTTTTCGATGTTTAAGGCCACACCGTACACTTCTCCAGAGTGGCTGCTGGCAATTTACATCTCGCCCATCAGTGTAGCAAGGCTCCCATTTCTCCATGGCCTGTCCTGCTTTTGTGGTTTTGACACTTTTTTCAGCATGGCCCTTTTGACCGATTCGAAGGGAGACTCCTTTGTAGTGCTGATTTGCCTTTCCATGTTGCTTGGTTGGCCAAAAAGGGCGTATGCGTTTTTTCCTGAATATATTCAGGAAAAAACGCATACGCCCTTTTTGGCCAAGGGCATCATTGTCGACGTTTTGCCGCTTTTCATGTGCTTTAAAGGCGATTCGAATCTACCTCCTGAAACCTGTTTCCTGCAACTCTGCCTTGCTTTCAAATCCTCTTCGTTGCGTTCCCTCAATATATTTGTGGACGAGATTTATCATTTATAACTCTGCAGGTTTGTGAATTGCAGTGCCCATGTGCTCCATTTTTCAACTGGCTTTTTTGGGAGCTGGCCGCAGAAGCGCGGGATTGCCTCAGGCCCTATTCTGGTTCCGGGTGGCAGGCTGAGCCTGTGGTTATTTCTTCTTCCTGATGAGAAAATAGAGTGACCTGTGCCTGTCCCAACACCTAGATCTAGTCTCTCATTGGCTGCCCCTCTTCCCGTTCATCCTCAGGACAAATTGCAACCTGTACGGAACAGGAGGTTAAAGGTGCTGATTCTCCAAGTAGGGAGATTGCTAGTGAAGTAGCTGGAATGGCGAACCCGAGCACAAGGAGATGAGAAATGAGGTGCGTTTTAGAAACCTTTCAAAATCACACGGTGTACCATCTTCTGGGTTCCTCATGCAAGTTTTCGATGTAGGAAGATGCCCTTGAACCTGGAGATTTGGGACCCATGGGATGGGTACCACGCAGTATTGCCTTAAAGGGTCTGTGTTGGCTCACCCAACCTCACCAAACCTCTCAGCCCCAAGAATGTCCACCCTTATGTCTCATCCAGCTGTGGGTCTAGATATGGTCAATCCAGGTTGCGTCACAGCCCCTGAATGAATTTTGTAAGAATTTCTGTCTCTTTCACTGTCTTTGTTTCATGGGTTTTTAAAACTAATTTATTTTTATAATGGGGTTTAGCTGCTTTTCACGGCTGTGTTTATGCGGCTTTACACACACTTGACACACTTCCAGAGAGATATCAATACATAGGTTTTAAGATTCTTACTAGTCACATATATTCTTGTGCGGTGAATAGGGGGTGTTGAGTCCAGTTCACTGAGCAAGGAGTAGGTCTTGTCTATTACATATTGGGTGTATGGAACGGTATCTGAGCTAATTTGAAACCCTTGTTTTATGCATCACACCACCTCACCTTTCCCGTTAAGCAGCCATAGTGTGTTTTCTAAACGTGTGACTCTGTTCTCTTTTGTAATTCAGTTCAAGTGTAGCAGTTTTTACATTCCCTCTATAAGTGATAGCTTATGATAAGTGTCTTTTTCTGTGTGACTTATTTCACTTAGAGTCGTCGTACCTAAATCCACTCATCATGACGCTACTAGCCTTAAGACATTGATTTCATGGCTGAGTGATATTCCATTGTACATAAGGACAACAACTTCTTTATCCATTTTTCTCTTTCCTGGGATATTTAAGGTGTCATGAAGTGGAGGTTCTTGTCAACAGAGCAGCCCTAAACTTTGGGGTGCCTGTCTCTTGCTGATTTTTAATTTTCCCAATTTATACGCCCATGAGTGGAAGTGCCCTATGCTCCCTAAGCTGTGTTTTTTCAATGTTTCAGGCCACACCGTACACTTCTCCAGAGTGGTTGCTGGCAATTTACATCCCGCCCATCAGTGTAGCAAGGCTTCCATTTCTCAATGGCCTGTCCTGCATTTCTGGTTTTGACACTTTTTGCAGCATGGCCCTTTTGACCGATGGGAAGCGAGACTTCTTTGTAGCGCTGATTTACCTTTCCAGGTTGCTTGGTGGGCCAAAAAGGGCGTATGCGTTTTTTCCTGAATATATTCAGGAAAAAACGCATACGCCCTTTTTGGCCAAGGGCATCATTGTCGACGTTTTGCCACTTTTCATTTGCTTTAAAGGCGATTCGAATCTACCTCCTGAAACCTGTTTCCTGCAATTCTGCCTTGCTTTCAAATCCTCTTCGTGGCCTTCCCTCAATATATTTGTGGACGAGAGTTATCATTTATAACTCTGCAGGTTTGTGAATTGCAGTGCCCATGTGCTCCATTTTTCAACTGGCTTTTTTGGGAGCTGGCCGCAGAAGCACGGGATTGCCTCAGGCCCTATTCTGGTTCCGGGCGGTAGGCTGAGCCTGTGGTTAATTCTTCTTCCTGATGGGAAAATAGAGTGACCTGTGCCTGTCCCAACACCTAGATGTAGTCTCTCATTGGTTGCCCCTCTTCCCATTCATCCTTAGGACAAATTGCAACCTGTATGGAACAGGAGGTTAAAGGTGCTGATTCTCCAAGTAGGGAGATTGCTAGTAAAGTAGCTGGAATGGCGAACCCGAGCACAAGGAGATGAGAAATGAGGTGCGTTTCAGAAACCTTTCCCGATCAGACGGTGTACCATCATCTAGGTTTCCCATGCGTGTTTTCGATGTAGGAAGATGCCCTTGAACCTGGAGATTTAGGACCCATGGGATGGGTACCACACAGTATTACTTTAAGGGGTCTACGTTTGCTCACCCAACGTCACCAAACCTCTCAGCCCCAAGAGTGTCCACCCTTAGGTCTCATCCAACTGTGGGTCTAGATATGTTCAACCCAGGTTGCGTCACAGCCCCTGAAGGAATTTTGTAAGAATTTCTCTCTCTTTCACTGTCTTTGTTTTACGGGTTTTTAAAAGTAATTTATTTTTATAATGGGGTTTAGGTGCTTTTCATGGCTGTGTTTATGCGGCTTTACACCCACTTGACTCACTTCCAGAGAGATATCAATACATAGGTTTTAAGATTCTCACTAGTCAGATATATTCTTGTGCGGTGAATAGGGGGTGTTGAGTCCAGTTCACTGAGCAAGGAGTAGGTCTTTTCTATTACTTATTGGGTGTATGGAACGGTATCTGAGATAATTTGAAACCCTTGTTTTATGCATCACCGCACATCACCTTTCCCGTTAAGCAGCCATAGTGTGTTTTCTAAATGTGTGACTCTGTTCTGATTTGTAATTCAATTCAAGTGTAGCGGTTTTTACATTCCCTTTATAAGTGATAGCTTTTGATAAGTGTCTTTTTCTGTGTGACTTATTTCACTTAGAGTCGTCGTACCTAAATCCACTCATCATGCTGCTACTAGCCTTATGACATTGATTTCATGGCTGAGTGATATTCCATTGTACATAAGGACCACAACTTCTTTATCCATTTTTCTCTTTCCTGGGATATTTAAGGTTTTCTGAAGTGGAGGTTCTTGTCAACAGAGCAGGCCTAAACTTTGGGGTGCCTGAGTCTTGCTGATTTTTAGTTTTCCCAATTTATACGCCCATGAGTGGAGGTGCCCTATGCTCCCTAAGCTGTGTTTTCTCGATGTTTCAGGACACACCGTACACTTCTCCAGAGTGGCTGTTGGCAATTTACATCCCGCCCATCAGCGTAGCAAGGCCCCTATTTCTCCATGGACTGTCCTGCATTTGTGGTTTTGACACTTTTTTCAGCATGGCCCTTTGGACCGATGGGAAGCGAGACTTCTTTGTAGCGCTGATTTGCCTTTCCAGGTTGCTTGGTTGGCCAAAAAGGGCGTATGCGTTTTTTCCTGAATATATTCAGGAAAAAACGCATACGCCCTTTTTGGCCAAGGGCATCATTGTCGACGTTTTGCCGCTTTTCATGTGCTTTAAAGGCGATTCGAATCTACCTCCTGAAACCTGTTTCCTGCAACTCTGCCTTGCTTTCAAATCCTCTTCTTTGCGTTCCCTCAATATATTTGTGGACGAGATTTATCATTTATAACTCTGCAGGTTTGTGAATTGCAGTGCCCATGTGCTCCATTTTTCAACTGGCTTTTTTGGGAGCTGGCCGCAGAAGCGCGGGATTGCCTCAGGCCCTATTCTGGTTCCGGGCGGCAGGCTGAGCCTGTGGTTAATTCTTCTTCCTGATGGGAAAATAGAGTGACCTGTGCCTGTCCCAACACCTAGATCTAGTCTCTCATTGGTTGCCCCTCTTCCCATTCATCCTCAGGACAAATTGCAACCTGTATGGAACAGGAGGTTAAAGGTGCTGATTCTCCAAGTAGGGAGATTGCTAGTAAAGTAGCTGGAATGGCGAACCCGAGCACAAGGAGATGAGAAATGAGGTGCGTTTTAGAAACCTTTCAAATTCACACGCTGTACCATCTTCTGGGTTCCTCATGCAAGTTTTCGATGTAGGAAGATGCCCTTGAACCTAGAGATTTGGGACCCATGGGATGGGTACCACGCAGTATTACTTTAAAGGGTCTGCGATGGCTCACCCAACCTCACCAAACCTCTCAGCCCCAAGAGTGTCCACCCTTATGTCTCATCCAGCTGCGGGTCTAGATATGGTCAACCCAGGTTGCGTCACAGCCCCTGAATGAATTTTGTAAGAATTTCTCTCTCTTTTACTGTCTTTGTTTCATGCGTTTTTAAAAATAATTTATTTTTATAATGGGGTTTAGCTGCTTTTCACGGCTGTGTTTATGCAGCTTTACACCCTCTTGACTCACTTCCAGAGAGATATCAATACATAGGTTTTAAGATTCTCACTAGTAAGATATATTCTTGTGCGGTGAATACGGGGTGTTGAGTCCAGTTCACTGAGCAAGGAGTAGGTCTTCTCTATTACATATTGGGTGTATGGAACGGTATCAGAGCTAATTTGAAACCCTTGTTTTATGCATCACCCCACCTCACCTTTCCCGTTAAGCAGCCATAGTGTGTTTTCAAAATGGGTGACTCTGTTCTGATTTGTAATTCAGTTCAAGTGTAGCGGTTTTTACATCCCTCTATAAGTGATATCTTTTGATATGTGTCTTTTTCTGTGTGACTTATTTCACTTAGAGTCGTCGTACCTAAATCCACTCATCATGCTGCTACTAGCCTTATGACATTGATTTCATGGCTGAGTGATATTCCATTGTACATATGGACCACAACTTCTTTATCCATTTTTCTCTTTCCTGGGATATTTAAGGTGTCATGAAGTGGAGGTTCTTGTCAACAGAGCAGCCGTAAACTTTGGGGTGCCTGTGTCTTGCTGATTTTTAATTTTCCCAATTTATACGCCCATGAGTGGAAGTGCCCTATGCTCCCTAAGCTGTGTTTTTTCGATGTTTCAGGACACACTGTACACTTCTCCAGAGTGGCTGTTGCCAATTTACATCCCGCCCATCAGCGTAGCAAGGCTCCTATTTCTCCATGGCCTGTCCTGCATTTGTGGTTTTGACACTTTTTTCAGCATGGCCCTTTTGACCGATTCGAAGGGAGACTCCTTTGTAGTGCTGATTTGCCTTTCCATGTTGCTTGGTTGGCCAAAAAGGGCGTATGCGTTTTTTCCTGAATATATTCAGGAAAAAACGCATACGCCCTTTTTGGCCAAGGGCATCATTGTCCACGTTTTGCCGCTTTTCATGTGCTTTAAAGGCGATTCGAATCTACCTCCTGAAACCTGTTTCCTGCAATTCTGCCTTGCTTTCAAATCCTCTTCGTTGCCTTCCCTCAATATATTTGTGGACGAGAGTTATCATTTATAACTCTGCAGGGTTGTGAATTGCAGTGCCCATGTGCTCCGTTTTTCAACTGGCTTTTTTGGGAGCTGGCCGCAGAAGCGCGGGATTGCCTCAGGCCCTATTCTGGTTCCGGGTGGCAGGCTGAGCCTGTGGTTATTTCTTCTTCCTGATGAGAAAATAGAGTGACCTGTGCCTGTCCCAACACCTAGATCTAGTCTCTCATTGGCTGCCCCTCTTCCCGTTCATCCTCAGGACAAATTGCAACCTGTACGGAACAGGAGGTTAAAGGTGCTGATTCTCCAAGTAGGGAGATTGCTAGTGAAGTAGCTGGAATGGCGAACCCGAGCACAAGGAGATGAGAAATGAGGTGCGTTTTAGAAACCTTTCAAAATCACACGGTGTACCATCTTCTGGGTTCCTCATGCAAGTTTTCGATGTAGGAAGATGCCCTTGAACCTGGAGATTTGGGACCCATGGGATGGGTACCACGCAGTATTGCCTTAAAGGGTCTGTGTTGGCTCACCCAACCTCACCAAACCTCTCAGCCCCAAGAATGTCCACCCTTATGTCTCATCCAGCTGTGGGTCTAGATATGGTCAATCCAGGTTGCGTCACAGCCCCTGAATGAATTTTGTAAGAATTTCTGTCTCTTTCACTGTCTTTGTTTCATGGGTTTTTAAAACTAATTTATTTTTATAATGGGGTTTAGCTGCTTTTCACGGCTGTGTTTATGCGGCTTTACACACACTTGACACACTTCCAGAGAGATATCAATACATAGGTTTTAAGATTCTTACTAGTCAGATATATTCTTGTGCGCTGAATAGGGGGTGTTGAGTCTAGTTCACTGAGCAAGGAGTAGGTCTTGTCTACTACATATTGGGTTTATGGAACGGTATCTGAGCTAATTTGAAACCCTTGTTTTATGCATCACCCCTCCTCACCTTTCCCGTTAAGCAGCCATAGTGTGTTTTTAAAATGGGTGACTCTGTTCTGTTTTGTAATTCAGTTTAAGGGTAACGGTTTTTACATTCCCTCTATAAGTGATATCTTATGATAAGTGTCTTTTTCTGTGTGACTTATTTCACTTAGAATCGTCGTACCTAAATCCACTCATCATGCTGCTACTAGCCTTATGATATTGATTTCATGGCTGAGTGATATTCCATTGTACATAAGTACCACAACTTCTTTACCATTTTTCTCATCCCTGGGATATTTAAGATGTACACAAGTGGAGGTTCTTGTAACCAGAGCAGCCCTAAACTTTGGGGTGCCTGTGTCTTGTTGATTTTAATTTTTCCAATTTATACGCCCATGAATGGATGTGCCCCTTTCTCTCTAGCTGTGTTTTTTAGATGTTTTAGGAAACACCGTACCGTTCTCCAGAGTCGCCATTGGCAATTTACATCCCGACCATCAGTGTAACAATGCTCCCTTTCCTCCCTGGCCTCTCCTGTATTTTTTTTACACTTTTTTAGGAAGGCCCTTTTGACCGATGGGAAGTGAGACTTCTTTGTAGTGCTGCATTGCATTTCCGGCTTGCTTGGTTGGCCAAAAAGGGCCTATGCGTTTTTTCCTGAATTTATTCAGAAAAAAACACATATGCTCTTTTTGGCCATGTGCATCGTTGTCGACTTTTGGCCGCTTTTCATGTGCTTTAGGGGCTATTCGAATCTAACTCCTGAAATCTGTTTCCTGCATTTCTGCCTTGCTTTCCAATCCTGTTCATTGCCTTCCCTCAATATAGTTTTGGACGATAGTTATAATTTATAACTCTGCAGGTTTGTGAATTGCAGTGCCCCTGAGCTCCATTTTTCAACTCGCTTTTTTGGGAGCTGTCCGCAGAACCGCTGGTTTGCTTCTGGCCCTACTCTGGTTCCCGGTGGCAGGCTAAGCCTTTGCTTAATTCTTCTTCCTGATTGGAAATTAGAGTGACATGTGCCTGTCCGAACATCTAGGGCTTGGCTCTCCTTGTTTCTCCTCCTTCCCCTTCTTCCTTTGGAAAAATTCCAAATTTTGTGCAACTGGATGTTGAAGGTGCTGACATCCTCAGGTGGGGAGATTTTAAGGAAAAAGGCTGGAGGTGTGAACCCGACAACCAGGAAATTAGGAGTTTTGGTGCCTTTTCCAAAATCTCCCTGATCCAACCGTGTTCCATCTTCTGGGTGTCACAGGCATGTTTTAGCTGTAGGAAAGGTCCTGTGTATGTAAGGAGAACACCAGGGATTTTTCCAAATCAGTGTCTCCCCGAACTCCAATCTGGGGAATTTTTAAGCTACTGGTACATGTGTGTTCATTAAGGGACTTGGGCCGTAGGCAGAGTCCGAACTTTAGATGATTGAAGTCTTCAGGTTCAGAAACGCTCACCATCGGCCTCCTTTAGTTTCCATTTTATCTGTAGTTGATAGATGATGTCGATATAGATATCTATTGTATTTCAGATTATTTCCCCTTAGGGGTCATTACAAAATATTGAGTATAGTTCCCTGTGTTATACAGTAGTTCCTTGTTGATGATATATTTTATACATAGCAGTGTGTATATGTTAATCTGAAACTGTTAATTTATCCCTCCTCCCACCTTTCCCCTTTGGTAATAAAAAATATAAGATTTTATACTTCTCAGAAATCTAGGAGCTGAAAGAGAGGTATCATTTTCAATGGAAAATCAGTCAAAACAAGGTTGAAACTTCAACCAAGATTATTAGATGTACATCCTTGGAAAGAAATCACTGCATTTCTCTACTGTTGACCTGACAAATAAGACAAACCCCTCAACTGAACTTGCTTATAATAAAGTGATGGAAATATCAAATGGAAGTGTTAGAAACATCTTATTTTACACGAGCCTTATACACTGCTCTATGTTAATTACAGTTTGGCTCGCACATCTGTTCTTTGAAGTTACAATGTTCTCAAATTCTGTTACTGATCCTGCAGAGTGGGCCCCAACAAGGGTCTCCCTGCCTAGTGTCATTGGAGCCAACAGATCGAGACTGACTTTGGTTCAGAAGCAAAGGAAAACTTTATATTATGATCAGAGAATGGAGAGGTGAGAGTGTGTGCTCCCCTGCGGGTTGTGGGCCGGGCTGCTGTGTAGAGATCCTGGCAGCGTCAGCGGGAGGGAGGGGGCGGAGCTCTCGAGGGCCGGGTTGGCTGGAGCTCAGGCTCTATGTCGCAGAGTCTGCACGGGGCCCCACGAGCTGAGGTGTCGGCCCAGCCATTTTGCACTAGGAAATCGGGTCTGAAGTGTCGGGTGTGGGACCTCTGCATGTGGAAACCTAGGAGCAAGTGAAATTAGACAAAGCACAAAGGAAAAAAATGGTTAGACTTTATTTTATTGCCCAGATTCTATTTTCATCTCCCAGGAATTTTTCATGGGCTTTGCCAGTGACAAAGCCCTCCTCTGCCTTTTGTCCCATTCCTCATTCTTGGGGTGCTGAGGGTGCAGACACCTCTTCTGTAAATGCTTCGTGCTGAGTTGGGTGTCCTCATACCCGGGGCGAGGGGGAGGACTTCTCCCAAGCAGCCTCCAGGTGAGGTTGATTGTCCCCAGGCCTCCTCCCTCACTGCTCGTCTGCCTGAGCACCAGCATTGGAAGTTTTATAGATTCTAATGACCTTTAAGGGTCCAGGAAAGAGATGTGCAGAGACGCTGGGGTGGGGGTGGGCCGTTTTACCCTGCTCCACATTGGTTCGGCCCCCTTAGGCTGACAGTTCCTGCTAGCCTAGATGCTCTGACCAGTACTCTGCGCTTTCTTCAGTTAGGCCACCTAATTAACGTACAAACAACACCAGGTGTCAGAGCCCTGCTTGCTCAACTCCCAGACAGTCCAGGGCTGGTGGTGATCCAGGACCTTGACGGCCACTCAGTCAACGGCCTTTTGAAGTAGCCAGGAGTACAGCCGGTCTCATTGGCCGCCGTCACCGCGGTGTCTGTAGGCTTTTCTATGGTGGCAGCGTTATTTACGGTTCCCCTGCCAAGTTTATTAGCTCCGCTCTGGGTGCAGTAAGTCCTGTAAGCAATAGTCTGCTCTTTTGGGACACACTCTTGTTGTTTTCTGAGAGAAGCTCCAGGTCAAGTGATGGTCAAACGAGTCGTCATGGGGGCCCATTGCTCCAGGTTTTCTCTCTGGAGGTTGGTGTTGGAGGGCCTCCTCACTCGAGGTCATTGTGCCCACGGAGCAATCCCTGCAACTTCAGGGCATGGTGGGTGGTTAGGATCACCAAGTGGCGTCCTTTTCCCTTAGGAGGGAGCTGGCCTTGCGGGCTGCTGATTTCCAGGTTTTTAGATACCCCCAGTATCCTGGTCGGATGGGGTGGCTGGCCAATGCCTGGAGGGCATTCTTGCATTGTTCCATTTCAAGTGGTCCCAGTTTTTGCACTAATACTCCAAGGGCGATTCGCCTTGGACCAGGAATGTAAAGGTCAAAGGGTTTAGCTAACTTAGGGAGGTCCAGGGCAAGGATCTGAACTGACTGCTCTTTCCATTCTTGAAAGGCCGCTTCTGGATTCTATTCAAAAGGATCATCATCTTTTCCTTTCAGTGTTTCATATAGAGGCCCAGCTATTAGACTGTAGTTAGGGATCCAGATGCAGCAAACCCCGGTCTCCCCAGGAACCCCTAAGCTGTCTTCTAGTTTCAGGAAGGGTGAGGCTGCAAATGGCTTCTTCCCTTTCCTGGGGTGGGCTTTTCCGACCTTCTGTGCGAATGAAGCCCAGGAAGGTCACCTTAGTTTGTGATATTTGAGCCTTTTTCTTGGACACCTTCTATCTTTTATTGGCTAGGTAGTTCAGAGGCCTCCTTAGTCGGGCTGGTGATCAGAATGTCATCTGCATATTGAAGGAGGGTTCCCTTCTCCAGAGGTAGATTTTTTAGGTCTTTAGCTAACGTTTCCCCAAAGATGGTGTGGGAATTTTTGAACCCCTGGGGCAGGACGGCCCAGCAGTATTGTTTTTGTTGTATGTTGAGTCCTGCCACTCACAGCCAAAATTTCTTGTGACTCTGGGACGAATGGAATACAGAAGAAGGCATCATTGAAGTCTAATACAGAATACCATGTCCTGGTGGATGGTAGAATGACCAGCAGGGTGTAGGAATTAGGAACTACTAGATGTATATCCTCTGTGGCTTCACTGACTGTCCTGGCGTCCTCTACCAGGTCCCCAGCAGCTCACGGGGCTCTTGTGGTCAGGTCCCTCCCAGGATATGGAGCTCACCTGGGCAGGTACCCAGCAGCCCACGGGGCTGTGGTGGTTAGGCCCCTCCCAGGATATGGAGCTCACCTGGGCAGGTACCCAGCAGCCCATGGGGCCATCATGGTCAGGCCCCTCCCAGGATATGGAGCTCACCTGGGCAGGTACGCAGCAGCCCACGGGGCTCTCGTGGGCATGCCCCTCCCTGGATATGGAGCTCCCGTGGACAGGTACCCCGACAGGGCTGGGCACACAGGAACTGTGCACATAGCCCTCATTGCAGAGCACCCCCAGCACACCTGTCACTCAGAGCTGACACAGAGCACCTCAGAGCAGAGCTTGAACTAATAAACAGCAGCTCCAACAGGTCTGTGACCCTAGGCTTCACTCTGTGTGGCCTCCCTCTGCCTGGTCTTCTAGGGGCTTCCACAGCAGCCGGGGCACCAGGCCTCTGTCTCCACCCACCACCCCTCCTCTCCCTGACTCCTGGGTTCCTCTCATTAGCAGAGGGTCTTCTTGAAGTTGTCTCCCACTCCTGGACCAGATAAAATGATTAGAAAACAAGCCAGGGCTGCCGCCCCTTATCTATCCTGACTCTCGGGACCCTACACCTGTTCCTTGGATCTGGCCGGTTCAGCAAGGCCCATTTTCTGCAAATCTGAGCCCCTGAGGGGCGAGGATTGGCTGACCTGGGCAGCCTGACCCGGCCGGCCAGCCCTTCCCAGGTGTGCCTGGGTTGAGGTCAATATAAACACCCCTCCAGGCAGCAAAAGCCTCTGCAGCTGTGCCTGACGCCATATTCTCTGCCCCGTCAGCAGTCTCGGGGTTGGGCTGGTGGGAGGCAGTAGGGCCCACGGCTCTATGAGTGGCCCGTTGTGACTGGGGCTCTACTGGACTTTCTGCAGGAGTTGCCGGGCTGCCACCTGCTAAAGAAGAGGATGTGTCACCCATACTTGCTGCTGGAATTTCTCCCCGGGCAGAGGTAAGGAAGGAAAAAAGCAGTGGGGGCCGGGACAGGAGGGGTACCTCAGGCAGGGAAATGGAAAGTTTCCAGACGAGCGCCCGGGGCCAGGACCATCCTGGCTGGCCTGCAGGCACCAAGTCGGCCTGCGTGCTGTCGCTGGTGTGACTCCAAGCCCCTTCCTCTAGTTTTTAGTCTTTGCACACATTCAGGTGTTTTACCTGGGAACGGTGGGAAAAGTTCAGCAGCAGCTGGCCTGGGGCTCAGCTCACGTTTAGTCAGAGACGCCTCCTCACGGTCCCCCAGCTTTGCAATGAGGACGCTCCTTGTGTGGGGGCTGCTGGCTGCATGGGAGATGATTTCCCACCTGTGACCAACTTAAGAATTGTTTACCACTGGAGCAAGTGCGCTGATAGGGTTTTCCTCTGTATGACCAGTGGGTTCAGTTTTTTTTTTTTCTTTTTTGGTTCAAGGTAAGTTTTATTCCTCTTTTTGTATTTATGGATATAAGCATGGAAATCATTCATTCATATAAATACGTCTATGGGAAGGACAGAACTTTTTTTTCTGTTTTATTTTCTTAAGTATTATTTATTTTTTAATTTTTGAATTTATTTTATTCATTTTTTTATACAGCAGGCTCTTATTGGTTATCTATTTTATACATATAAGTGTATATATGTCAATCCCAGTGTCGCAATTCATCCCACCACCACCACCCTGCCACTTTCCCCCCTTGGTGTCCATACATTTGTTCTCTACATCTGTGTCTCTATTTCTGCCTTGCAAACCAGTTCATCTTTACCATTTTTCTAGGTTCTACATGTATGCGTTAATATACGATATTTGTTTTTCTCTTTCTGACTTACTTCACTCTGTATGACAGTCTCTAGATCTATCCACGTCTCTACAAATGACCCAATTTCATTCCTTTTTATGGCTGAGTAATATTCCATTTTATATATGTAGCACATCTTTTCCGTTCGTCTGTCTATGGGCATTTAGGTTGCTTCCATGACCTGGCTATTGTAAATAGTGCTGCAATGAATATTGTGGTGAATATGTCTTTTTGAATTATGGTTTTCTCTGGGTATATGGCCAGTAGTGGGATTGCTGGGTCATATGGTAATTCTATTTTTAGTTTTTTAAGGAACCTCCATACTGTTCTCCATAGTGACTGTATCAATTTACATTCCCACAAATAGTGTAAGAGGGTTCCCTTTTCTCCACACCCTCTCCAGCATTTGTTGTTTGTAGATTTTCTGATGATGCCCATTCTAACTCGTGTGAGGTGATACCTCATTGTAGTTTTGGTTTATATTTCTCTAATAATTAGTGATGTTGAGTAGCTTTTCATGTGTTTCTTGGTCATCTGTATGTCTTCTTGGGACAAATGTCTATTTACGTCATCTGCCCATTTTTGGATTGGTTTGTTTGTTTTTTTACTGTTGAGCTGCATGAGCTGTTTATATACATTGGAGATTAATCCTTTGTCCATTGATTCGTTTGCAAATATTTTCTCCCATTCTGAGGGTTGTCTTTTCGTCTTGTTTGTAGTTTCCTTTGCTTTGCAAAAGCTTTTAGGTTTCATTTGCTCCCATTTGTTTTTGTTTTTTTTTTTTTATTCCATTACTCTAGGAGGTGGATCAAAAAATATCTTGCTGTGATTTATGTCAAAGAGTATTCTTCCTATGTTTTCCTCTAAGAGTTTTATAGTGTCCGGTCTTACATTTCGGTCTCTAATCCATTTGGAGTTTATTTTTTGTGTATGGTGTTAGGGAGTGTTCTAATTTCATTCTTTTACATGTAGCTGTCCATTTTTCCCAGCACCACTTATTGAAGAGACTGTCTTTTCTCCATTGTATACCCTTGCCTCCTTTGTCATAGATTAGTGTGCCATAGGTGTGTAGGTTTATCTCTGGGCTTTCTTTTTTTTTTTTTTTTTTTTACATCTTTATTGGAGTATAATTGCTTTACAATTGTGTGTTAGTTTCTGCTGTATAAAAAAGTGAATCAGCTATGCGTATACATATAACACCATATCCCCTCCCTCTTGCACCTCCCTCTCACTCCCTTATCCCACCCTTTTAGGTGGTCACAAAGCACAGAGCTGATCTCCCTGTGCTATGTGGCTGCTTCCCAGTTGCTATCAATTTTACATTTGGTAGTGTATATATGTCCATACCACTCTCTCACTTTGTCCCAGCTTACCCTTCCCTCTCCCCATGTCCTCAAGTCCTTTCTCTACGTCTGTGTCCTTAATCCTTTCCTGCCCCTACGTTCTTCATAAACTTTTTTTTTTTAGATTCCATATATATGTGTTAGCATACGGTATTTGTTTTTCTCTTTCTGACTTACTTCACTCTGTAGGACAGACTCTAGATCCATCCACCTCACTAAAAATAACTCAATTTCGCTTCTTTTTATGGCAGAATAATGTTCCATCGTATATATGTGCCACATCTTCTTTATCCATTTATCTGTTGATGGACACTTAGGTTGCTTCCATGTCCTGGCTATTGTAAATAGAGCTACAGTGAACATTGTGGTACATGACTCTTTTTGAATTATGGTTTTCTCAGGGTAAATGTCCAGGAGTGGGTTTGCTGGGTTGTATGGTAGTTCTATTTTTAGTTTTTAAGGAAGCCCCATACCGTTCTACCTAGTGGCTATATCAATTTACATTCCCACCAACAGTGCAAGAGGGTTCCCTTTTCTCCAATAAATGCCTCTCCAGCATTTACTGTTGGTAGATTTTTTGATGATGGCCATTCTGACTGGTGTGAGGTGATACCTCACTGTAGTTTTGATTTGCATTTCTCTAATGATTAGTGATGCTCAGCATCCTTTCATGTGTTTGTTGGCAACCTGTATATCTTCTTTGGAGAAATTTCTATTTAGGTCTTCTGCCCATTTTTGGATTGGGTTGTTTGGTTTTGTGATATTGAGCTACATGAGCTGCTTTTTGTAGATTAATCCTTTGCCATTTGCTTCATTTGAAAATATTTTCTCCCATTCTGATGGTTGTCTTTTCATCTTGCTTAAGTTTTCCTTTGCTGTGCAAAAGAATTTATGTTTCATTCGGTCCCATTTTTTAATTTTTGTTTTTATTTCCATTTCTCTAGGAGGTGGGTCAAAAAGGATCTTGCTGTGATTTATGTCATAGACTGTTCTGCTTATGTTTTCTTCTAAGAGTTTTATAGTGGCTGGTCTTATATTTAGGTCTCTAATCCATTTTGAGTTATTTTTGTGTATGGTGTTAGGGAGTGTACTAATTTCATTCTTTTACATGTAGCTGTCGAGTTTTCCCAGCACCACTTACTGAAGACACTGTCTTTTCTCCATTGTATACCCTTGCCTCCTTTGTCATAGTTTAGTTAACCACAGGTACGTGGGTTTATCTCTGTGCTTTCTATCCTTTTCTATTGACCTATATTTCTGTGTTTGTGTCAGTACCATATTATCTTGATTACTGTAGCTTTGTAATATAGTCTGAAGTCTGGAAGTCTGATTCCTCCAGCTCTTTTTTTTCCCCCTCAAGACTGCTTTGGCTATCCAGGGTCTTTTGTGTCTCCCTACAAATTTTAAGATTTTTTTTTTCTTGTTCTGTAGAAAATGCCAAAGGTATTTTGATCGGGATTGCATTGAATCTGTAGATTGCTTTGGGTAGTATAGTCATTTTCACAATATTGATTCTTCTAATCCAAGGACATGGTATATGTCTCCATCTGTTTATATCATCTTTGATTTCTTTCATCAGTGTCTTATAGTTTTCTGAGTACAGGTCTTTTACTTCCTTAGGTAGGTTTATTCCTAGGTATTTTATTCTTTTTGTTGCAGTGGTAATGGGATTGTTTCCTTAATTTCTCTTTCTGATCTTTCATTGTTAGTGTATAGGAATGCAAGCAATTTCTGTGCATTAATTTTGTATCCTGCAACTTTACCAAATTCATTGATTAGCTCCAGTGGTTTTCTGGTGGCATCTTTAAGATTCTCTATCTATGATATCATGTCATCTGCAAA